>NC_134276.1:102522851-103153055 GCF_949628215.1 Phalacrocorax aristotelis
GCAGCATTTATTGAACCTGCCCACAACTTGCTTGGGCCAGGACTCCACACCCAGACAAGCATAAAAGTATCAGACATCAGTAAGTTGGAAATTGACAGAGTCTTTCCTAACTAACACAAATGGAACCAGCTGGTGACAAAGAGGCTTCTTGAGTCTCTCTTAAAAATCAATGAAATGGGAAGCTGTTCGCTGACTAGAAAAAACACTTACTTAACTAACTAGATAACCAATTAATTAACAGCTAACTAAGAAAAACACAGGAGTCCCACTCCCTCCTGGAAATCACAAATCCAAACCAACTCTGCCAGCTGGAAAGCTCTGCTTATTTTTTATCCCAAATCCAAAGCTTCCTCTTCAAGTATGTTTTGTACCCATTCCTTCAACCAACCAACAGCTTCCACTTTTCCTTTAAAATACAGCAGCAAAAGAATGCCAATAATAATTTTGATGAATGCAGCATTTCCTCTGCAGTTGAAAAATCTGGCTTTAGTGTCCTTCCCACAATTTTTGCCAACATACCCATCTCTAAAAGATGCCAATACCCCGTCTTTGAAAGGACACCTTCATCCCCAATCCACAGGTGATTAACCACAGGCCTGCCCCCCTCTTTGCTGAACTGTCACTACCAGACAATGAAGAAGTCACAATTCACATTGCGCTTTCCATGGCTGTTAGTTCAAATATGTTCTTATGGGGAAAGGATGAGGGGGAGAAGGAAGTGGAAGGCTTGTGTTTGGTCTCCACTTCCAGACCTGTGTTGGTGTTTTAATCTTTTTGAAATAGAGGTAATGAGAAAGTACCCTTACCTCCCCAAAGGCAACTATCTAAGCACTCATGACCACAAGCTGTAACTACTTCCTACACAGGAGAAGACAGCATCACATGCATCCTTCTCAGAGCATGACTGCTGGCATGGGCTCCTTGGAGGTCCTGGGCACCAGGACTGATTTTTAGATTGCAGTCAGAAATAAACAGAAGACAGGCACTGAGGCATCCAGGCTGAGGTAGTCCCAGAGGGATACCAATGCACAACTGGAGGTTTTTAAGGACACTCCAGAATGAAGAAGGTGCCTGTCCCACCCAAGAACTGGTTAAGCAGCAGCTGAACAGGGTATTTAAAGAACAAACAAGGAAAAACAATCCATGAAATTTTGCACGATATCCAACAAGGCTGCTCCACTAAATGAAGGTTCACCCATATTTTGTTTTGCATGCAGGCTGCTGCTCTGCAGGGTGCTTTAGGTGGCTGCAGCATTCCGAGTTTACAGAAAGATCGGTCCAGCCCACCCCCAGCCCCACCTCCCCACAACACAACTCAGCCTTAAGTTTTGCAGCCAATCTCCACAACCATGTTCTGGATGCTTAAGTTCTTCTTGCAGTTTTAAAGAATCTAGGTTTTTTTTCCCCACTTCTCTAAACAAACACCCATGCCCTGCTTCAAAAGGTCTGCCTTTTAATAATGGGGGCAAAACCAGAAGTATCTTTTATTTTATATATATATGCAACACTTACTACAAGTAAGAATATGATAAGTATGACATAATTATGGACAAGTTCTCCAAAATAGCTTCAAAAATATCTATTCTGGTTTGGGTTTTTTTTCCTCTATTTTTATTGAAACTTTGTACAGAAGTTTTAAACATTTCCATACAATACTTTTAGACAGGACAAAATGCCATGGTAAAGGAATGTAAACTGCAAGAAACACAGTCTGAAGTATCCAAATACTCTCTAATAAGAGTTTTAGTTTGAAGACTAATGCAGTAGGCAAAATAATATGCATACAGTATACAAAGAACAGTATACACAGGGCCAGCAATGCTAACTATGAAAATTTTGCATCAGATTTACTTCAAAGATTTATAGCAATATGATAATTCTATACACTAGACCAAAATTAATTTATCATACATCGTTTCTATGACAAAAAGCTTGTCATTATGGACAGTAGCAACTTACAATATAATTAAGCTGTATTCATTTCATTAACACTTCTAAATCTATATTCCTACTACAATATTTTTTTTTCAGTATATTGTCTTGTAAGATCTTAACAGACCTTTAAATAACACTTTACCAAAGGAGACCTGGATCCATTATAGTGATCTTATCTACATGCCCATTTGGCTTATTTCAAAGAAAACAAGGGACAAGGAAAAAGACAGGTTTCAAATACTATATGATATAATTTGGTTTTGGTCTGAAATGTATTTTAGTTGAATAGTTAAAAAACAGAACAAAACGAAAAGGCAGTTCATAACTGGTATTTTATATAAAATCTGCAGAAAAATACAACAGCAACAAAAACCAAAAATACTTCACAGATATCTAAAAAAACATTGTATCAGAAATACAAGGTAAAGCAGCATCACTTTGACACTGTGCTTTAAAAATAAGAAAATGAATGAAGAGACTGCTCTAGTGATATTAGAAAATTTGCTTTCTTCTTGAAGAAGACTACTAACATTTTGCACAGCAACTATTTTTATAACCACCTCATTTAAAAACGTGTATTCATAGACACAGAGAATTGTCATATCATTACCATTTTTGCTCAAAGTGTCTGACTTTACACAGTGAAACTGATAATGCTAAGTGTCACCAGATGTCACTATACCATGAATTCAGTATTAGAACAGAAGTGAAGCAAATGCCTTTAAACCAACACCATAAAAGAAATAATAGAAAGTGTTTTGTAAACAAAACAAACCACTTTGCAAAACAAGAGAATTCAGAGATCTCACAGTGAAATCAGAAATCCTAATTATATATGTTTACATTCTAGGACTACTCTTTACCTTAGGCCAATTAAAGCACATTAAACCATTTAATTATATACAAACATTTTCTTAAAAAAAAATTTAAAACATTGCACACAGTCTGCTTCTTAACATCACATAACAAGGTTAGTTTTCTTTTTAAAACAATTACATTTAAGGGCACAGAACATACAGCATACCAAATTAACAGATGAGTACTTTTGCTTTGCTATACATGCTAAATCCAAAGATTTCCTCAAGAAAGCTAGAGCTTAACGACCTTAACTTCTTCCACGTATCCTGTTCTCTGAAAGGGAACATGTCCCAACACCTCCTGTATCTTAGGATTTAAAAAAATATATATGTAAAAAAAATAAAGCTGTACGTTTTGAAGTTGTAAGCATCTTCTGCTTTAACTGTTCACGCAGAGATCCTTTGATGGCTCTGCCCTCTTCACTGTAACCTTGTGGGAAATCCTTTTCCCTACTCAGTTACAGTGCTCTCATGACTTGCATCAGAAGTCTCATGCTGGCCCTTCTGGGATTAGGGTGGAAAGGGGAACACAGAAGTGGAGAAGTAGAAAATACACAAGTGGCATACTGAAGGCCATTTTAATTTCTTAAAATTGCTCACTGTTTCCTTTCAGGTATTAGTAAAAGCTAACATGAAAAATAACAAAAAAAAAAACCAAAACTTTGGCAGAGAATAGCATCGAATCATTCATTAAAAAAAATAAATAAGAATAGTCCCCCAGAATGTACTATTAAGCTCTCAAGATGCCTCTTCTTTTTTTCTTTTTTTTTTTTAAATAAAAGGCTTCTAACAAATTTCTGGGAGAAAATTCAAATATCTTAACAGAAAAATAAGTTAAGGGTAATAACAAAAAAGGTGTCGTTCCAAAGTAAGTTTTTCAAGACTGTCATTCTAAGCTCAAGGATGTAAATATACCAATTGCTGCAAGACAGAAGCAGATGTCCTCCTAGATCTACCCCTGCATGACTAGCTAGTCCCACCGAGGAGGAGGCCAGGCATTAAAATTGATGGAGCCGATTGCCCATTATGGGAAACACTTTTATCATTTTACCAGGCAAAAGTTGGTGTTTAAACCAAAACATATTAAACTGGGTTAATACCTTTTCCACACAGATCACAATCAGATTAGCAAAGGCATGTTTACGCTATAAAAAAAAAAACTCAAGAAATTTATTATAATAAGGTCCATAACACAGGGCAAGGTACTTGCTCACCAAGAGACAGTTTGCTTGAAGCCTTAGAAGTTAGGGCTGGTTGTTGGATCCCCCCCCCCAAGAAAGGCCTTTTATTAAGTGGTTATACGCAGCAAAGAACATTAGCAAGTTCTACGACCGCGAAGACATGAAAACAAAATACAGCTGAAGAGGCTGGCATTAGGCAGAGAGTAGCACAGAAACACATTTTTAACTGACTTAAGAGAAAAAGCACTAGAGAAATAATTTGCTTAAAAGCTTCTTCACAATAACACGACTAAAGATGGGGGCGCAAAGTATTACTTTATTAAGAGCCTGACTGACTGCCGATTACCACTGTGATTAGTGCGGCAACTTGTTAGTTTAACAAAAGTGAGAATACGTTAATCGGGAGATGAAGTATCTCAGATTCAACAGTCAAAGGCTGCACCATACATTTGCGAAGGATTATGACTCCCTACCACAGTCGAAGGATAATTTCACCACGGATCTGACTGTAGTTATACAGCACAGGATACAGGCATCCTGTGTATTAACTCTTTACACAGCATTCTCTTTAAATAGCAAATGACTTGGGGGAAGAGAGAAGGAAAAAAAAAAAAGAGCTGGGAAAAGCCATTACAAGCAAATCAGTCTTCAGGTGACAATTAAAGCCATGCCTTCAGCTTCATAACCATGTAAGGCACCCTGGGAAAAAAGCAAGCACAGATGAAGCAATGGCAGCCAAGCAAAAGGGTCCCTGAGCTAACCTGGCTTCACAGGTTAGGTGGCACAGCATTTATTAATATTGAGAGCGAAGAGGACCGGTCTGGAAAACCCAAGTACCAGTCACTAATGGAAAGACATGCCAAGTTACTTAGGGACAGTGCCTGGTACATGAGTCTCTCTCCTTATATCAAATTAGGCATATTAGCCAGACCCCATCCATTCCAAGAAAATATTGTTGACTTATCTTTAACCTCCACAAGCTGTTATTTTCCGTCCCACTAAGATCAAATTTTGCCCTGGATTGCTTTATCCTGCATAGAAACAATTAACTATGTTTTACATGTTTCTTATAGTACCGTCCTTCCCAACTCAGCCCACTAACGAATTAACTTGAGATGCGGCTCACATATTTCACATGCTACAATTCTACCATTAAAAAGGACTTAAAATATTTTTCTGAACGAAGCCAGCCACATAAACAGTAAGATGATCTGTCTCAACACGCTGGTATTAACATCAAGACTCAGATATGGTAACTCTTCTACATATATTGCAACACCGCTCCTACACTTATTACTGTATTTCCAGTTAGAGTAGTCTACTTTCCAGCAAAAACAACAACTACTAAACGAAGTTGTTTGTTTAGTTTGTTCTTCAACAAATCTTCTAGTTGAAGATTCTCCTGCTCACTGCAGGGGGGTTGGACTAGATGACCTTTATAGGTCCCTTCCAGTCCAAACCATTCTAGGTTTCTGTGAAAGTGAATAAAGGTGGGACATCTTGGCCTCTGTTTCAAGTCCCAGAATTAATGGAATTCAACTGATTTGAAAACAAAACAAAAATCCCAACAAAAATGGAAGCTAATAATTTCATCTGAAAAAATGTACTGTACATCATACTAGTAGAAGCTATTTAGATGGCCTGCAGCTTATGGCTCCACTGTACTGGAAAGCAAACTTTCTCCAATGGCAGGATTAACCCAAATTTCACCTCTACAGAACTATTTCACCCATAGGTATTGGTTCTTGTTTATATTATTAAATTATACTGGACCCTTGAATCAATGCTGTTGGATTGTCAGCATGGTCCCTTAGACCATTTCTGGCCCAGCCACTTCACGCTCTCCCAAAGAATTCTCTAGATGAGCTCGGGAACAAAGACAACTGGAGGAATTATTTACATGGGAAGGCGGGATATGACCACTCTGTCCTGGAGGGTAAGGGAGTTTAATACTACAAGTGCAGCCTCACACTGTCAGCTGGCCTCCACGCCCGAAAACGGGCCCTGACTTGGTTTAGTGTAAGGGCAAGGGCACGGGCACCCCAGATGGCAACACGTTCTCCTGCTTTACCAAGGGGGAAGCAGACTGAGATCTGTGACCTTTCAGTCTGCTGAGCTCCGCAGACTTGCTGCACACACGTCCTCCAAAGCTGTAAACTGTTCATCCCTGCCTCGGGCATCCATCCTTCGGGAGAAAAGAACCTCAGCATCTCGAGACCTGCTGATCATCTGTGATCGCCTGGGAAAAGTGTCACCTTTTTCTGAAGAATTGTAAGGGCAGACCTCAATTGCCGACACAGATTATGACTGCACGCTCTCCTTATCTCCCGGCACAGAACCCCTCAGGAGTCATTCCTTAAAAAAAAGAAGGTTTGACAGGGTGAAAGGGGATGTGGGAGTAGCCATGAGGCAAAAGGACTCTGGAAAATAAGGACCACTTCCTCTTCTTTCCCGCACTTCCCCTTCCTCTTGTCTTTCCACTTGTTTTTCTCCCCTTACAGACTCAATACGGAGCAGTGGTAGGGCTGCAGAGAATCTCCTACACGTACACAGCAGAGAAGAGTTATTTTTCATAGAGCTTGCCAAACTGAAGACATGCAAAGTCTCACACTTCTTTTTCCCATGTGGTAGAATCTATGCACAGGTTTTTCTCTAAAAAGAGGCTAATCCTAATTATGCCTAAAGGTTTGGGGACCAAAGGGGCTGAATATACACCATTCTATTTCAATATACTACAAAACCTAAATAAAGAGTATTTCTTTTTTCCCTTTTCCCCATCTCCTTCATTACCAGTTTGCCAGGTTGGGTTTTTTTTTCTTCTCTGTTTTTAAATATAACAACTTTTCAGTCACAGAATTTACAGTGGATAAAATCAAAAGACAAAAATTTCCTTACGGAGAAAAAAACAGAAAGCCACTAACAACTATCATGTTTTAAGTGCTACAAGATGAGACAAAATCTCCTGTTCTTGCCACAAGAGAAATGAGAAACAAAAAAAACACCAACACCAGAAACAAACCAAAAAAAAACGAACTAGAAGCAGTGAGCAAAATTAAAAAGTGCTAAGTTGGCCAAGGTAATATGGATATGTTACAAAGAACAACTACACAACAATGTGCGTCACAGCCTTACATTAAAAAAAAAAACCACACCCAAAAAAGCCCAACAAAGTTTCAACACAGCTTTAATCAAAATCTAAAGATTTTACACATCGGTAAATGATTACTTGTTATCTGCACCCTAATGCTGACTGAGCTCTGTAACTGCCTGATTACAAACACAGCCACCTGCCTGCCTTTGGTATAGTTATACATGTATACATGGAAAACAAAAGGTAAGTACTGCAAATGGAGAGGGGGAGGGAAAAGGGAAAAAAGAAAAAGACACCACAAGACACGTTCTGCCTTCAGCAGAGATAGGACATGTCTCAAATGGTCTCTAAACAGGCTAAAGTTGAGTTGATCTTACAACTATAGCGTAAACAACGCCTGGGTTGCAGTTATGTTATTTGAAAAGAAAAACAAAACAAACAATCTCCAGAGACCTGTATCAACTTCTGTATGTTTAGCCATACCCTTAAAAGTTCACTACTCACTCACAAAGAGAAATAGACAAACATGAATATTCCAAGCGAACAGACACAGACCAGTCCAGTATTTAGTAATAGTTTAACTTTTGGAGTCTCTTCCAGCATTTGTAAACAAACAGTCTCTTCCTCGATCTCCCGAACAGCTCTCTTGTTCATGTTTTTACTTTTAAAGCCACAGAACCAATCTATGAATTTCAAATGTCTCTCTCTATCATCAGTCTCTTCCTCGTGCTTTTTCTCCCCCATCAAAGCCGCCTGTCCGTTCGAATAACAATCAACTGGTGTCTCGACTTCAGAGTGACTCACAGAAATCACTGGGTTGCTGTCATCTCTGCAAGTAACCAGAAGATTGATATCCTCTGGCTTAATATTTTTAATATTTTCTTCCGATTTACCATTTGGAATGATATGGTTAGCATTTTCATTGCACTTGAGGATACTCTTTTCTTGCACTTTGTACAGCTCCCCCTTTGCAGCATTCTCTTTTACACTCCTGTTTTTCACGGCCCAGAATGTGGTCGTCCGAACCTGCTCCTTCGTAGGCGGAGGCGTGAGGAGGCTTACTATAAAGGTCACAATCCCAGTGATCCAGAACAGAGCTGTCGCAACATACATGTAATGGATGTTTTTGATAAAGCTTGGCCTAGTATCTGGCTGGTTACACTCCGGAGCACGATAGATAAATGCCAGTATCAACCGTATCGCTCCAAGAACAAACCCAGCCATTCCGCCATAGAAAGCCCCCTGCTCATTGCAACGCTTCCAAAAGATACCCATAAGAAACAGAGCAGCCACCGGTGGGGTCAAGTAGTCTGCTACCTCTTGAATATAAAGATACATCTGACCACCTTGCATTTCTACAATTATCGGGACCCAGGCAATGCTTATAACTACCATGAACGCAACAAAGACTCTTCCTACAATCATCAGTTCTCTAGACGTTGCGCTCTTCCGAATGAGTTTGTAGACATCAAGTGTGAATATGGTGCTGGCACTGTTGAATATCGAGTCCAAGTCACTCATCAGTGCAGCGATCATCACAGCCATCATCAGTCCGCGCAGACCAACTGGCACAAGTTTCATCACCAAGCGTGGGTAGGCAATGTTAGAGCATCCAGCTCTGCTCCCGCAGACTTGAAAACAGTGTTCTGGATTAATGCAGGCGATATCATCTGCAAACAGTATTCGTGAAATCATCCCTGGGACAACTATAATAAACATCGGCAGCAACTTTAAGAAGCCTGCCATCAGAGTGGATCCTTTGGCATGAGCAATGTTTTTTGCAGCTAAAACTCTCTGCACTATGACTTGATCGGCACACCAGTACCAGACAGAAGCTGGGGTCTGTCCCAACAGAAATCCAGGCCAGGGAATATCTTCATCTGTTGGCTCACGCAACATTTTAAGAGCATCAGGCTTTGGGTCGACATTGCAGGAATCGGTATTGGAAATGTTGTAGGTTAACAAGATAGATGTAATATTTGGTGACGCTAACATGTACCTTCTTTTAACTTCTTCAAACCCACCAACCTCCGTAATACTTATGATCATAAGTGTGAGGGCACCAATAATCATAAGGAGTGCTTGAAGGGTGTCTGTGTAGATGACAGCCACAAGACCGCCAGTCACAGTCAACAGTGCAGTCATTCCAATAAGGAGGATAACTGACAAATAAAGGTTCCAGCCTAGTGATTCTTGAATAAAAAGTGCCCCTGAATATAAGTCAACTGAGAGTTTGGTGAAGATATAAAGAATTAGAGACAATGCTGCAAAATATATTTGAATTCTATGCCCTCCAAAACGCTTGGACAAGTATTCAGGCATGGTGTACACTCCCGACCGGATGTAGACTGGGACGAAGACCCATCCTAAAAGCTGCAAAAGCATTAAGGCGTTGAATTCCCATGCACCTACTGCAAATCCACTCGCTGCTCCAGATCCTGCGAGCCCAATGAAATGTTCACTTCCAATATTGCTCACAAATAAAGATGCACCAATAGCTACCCAGGTCATAGAACGCCCTGCCAAAAAGTAGCCACTTACGGTGCTCCGATTGTATTTCCACATGGCAAAAAAACCTATGCACATTACAAGCACGAAGTACAGTGCCACAATGGCAATGTCTGCTGTTTCCAAAGAAGCCCTCATTTTTGTAAACAAAATGACTTCGCACAGCTGACGTCCACTTCTCGCCCCCCAGCAAACGTCTTTTAAGCAACACGTGAACCAGTTAACATATATCAACACTGTGGATCAAATTCTTTGTCCCTTGGTTTGCTGTCCTGATGCTGGTGGTTGTGGTACATTTACTTTCTCCGCTTCTCAAATGGAAATTTGGAACTTAGCACGCACTTTTAATCCACATTCCACAAGAGCATCAGCCTTAACTCAGTTGATGTAGGAGAAATTCTTAGTTGCAGCTAAGTTTAGTGAGGCCTACTGTACCAACCCTGCAAGGCAGCAAAGACAAAAGACAAAGATTGAATTAGAGAAGAATTTCATGAAGTAATGAGAAAAAATTTGAAGTCTAGTAAAACAATGACTGAACACCACAGATTTTTCCCCCTTATACTTCCTGCTGTATTTATGCAATCCATAATACACATAATTAAATACTTGTAGAACTAAGTAGTTATGCCTTTTACAAGACAACTTTAATGTTTACAAGTAACTTAAGGGACGCAGCAATTCTGGAGTATTAAATGACCCAAATTCCCCAGAACAAGGCAAGGAACAGAAATACATTTCATTTCTCTTTATTTTAGAGTCTCGCAAGTCTACTTCTCACGCCACAAAACAGGCCTTCCTCTTTCAAGCAATCTTGGGGGGGAGGGGTGCAGGGGAACCCCAAACCAAACAAACCCCAACCTCTAAGGAGCATTAACTTGGCTAATCACTTCCTGTATTGCTCTAGCACTGCACCCCACAAATCTTCATAGATCCTGGCATCACGTGCATGCACTTGAGGCACACCAGCTGGCTGCTAGAGCTAAAACTCAAGGCGAAGACACAACACTGTCAAAAAACAACATCAACTTAAGATCAGCTGGAGAACCAAGGTTATTCCGCAGGTTTTAGATGAGTTTGCACCTGTTTGGGGTACAGATGATGACAGGGTTAACATTTTACTCTGAAAGCTCTTCATACATATCCCATGTAATCAAAGTGAAGAAAAAGTCTCATTCAAACAAGTGACAAAAGTAAAAACTATGCCTGACATCTGGCGTTACGGTCTGTCTGCTGTGTGCCTTTTGATGCCCACACCTGCATGGTTTCAGGATTTTTGGGAAGCACCCTGGGCACAGGAGGAAGGAACAGAGGGATTTCGGTAGCAGTCACAGTTGCTAGGTTGCCAGGAAGCACTCTTCCCAGCACTATTTGCATTCAAGCGTGAAGAGGATCACTAGCATCAGCGGCAGAAGGTTTTAAGGCAGAGCATACCTTGCCACTGTATTCCTGAACCCCCAATCACACCCAATTCTACCAAAGGATGTCAGGAAACAGGCACTAATCTAGGCAAGCAGGACTGAAGTGCTCAAAGTGGACGGAAGGGAATAATAAGAAGACTTGCTGGCAAACAACCGGACAGGCAGGAAAGGAAGGGACACTGAAGAGCTGCACACTAGCTCCTACCTCCACCATGGCAAAAGGATGCTCCTATCTCCTATTTATACCTTGGGAGGTACCATTTACCCATACCCACCCAAAACCATTCATGCGTTTAGAGTGCTGGACATAAAATTCTTCTGACACTGAATGGGCACAGCAAGGGAGGAGAAGACCAAAGCAAAGAACTGGTTTAGTCTAAAGATCAGAACACAAATCTTTAGTATTCAAGATTGGTACAGAGGGTAAGGAACAGGTCTGACTCCATTCTTCTTTCTCACCCACTGCTAAAGGTAATGCAGGCACAAAAAAAAAAAATAAAATCACTGGATCTTTTTTCTGACCATAAGGTCTACCAGCCTTAGAAGTCTTACAAGCATCACCTTCAGGCATTCCTCCTTCCACTTCCTTTGCAGAAGTCCTCTGGCACTATGCTGAAGCTCACATTTCCCTATTAATTCATCTGTGATTAATGCAAACACCTAGCTAATATATTCTAGCGTTTGGTTGGTCTCCTTTTTAGCATCCCTGTAGCATATTCGTTTTGTTTAAAAAAAGAGTAAATAAAAACATTACAAACTCTCAGATAGACCATAATAAAACTACAGCTAAGGTGGAAAATGCGCACACTCCCCCCTCTGCCTAACTTTGTGCATTACTGAAGGCAGCAATGGTGCTGAGGTAAGAATGTGCACTTCTCATTAAGGCAGATGTATTTTTAAAATAGCTTACAGCAAACCACAACTTCAGCCTTAAGGAGAAATTCACAATCAAGTTATTCTTACAAGCTGGCTGTTTTTCAAGAGTAGTTCAGAATCAAGAAAGATAATAAGGGTTCCCCACCACCACCACAAACCCACATGAGAATACAGATATTCATTCTGCTGGAGTTATAGCCAATAATGAGAGACTATGGAGACATGGCACAAAATGGACTGATTACAGTAGTGTGCTAAATTTATCATGCTCATAAGCCTCAAGTCACAGATGTATTTTAAATTCTTCCACAGAAGAATTCACTTTTATCCCCACCCACAAATGCAGCAGAAGTTAAATGGTCTATTAGTTTAACCGAACACAACACTATAAACACTGTAGATCATATGACACTATCAAATACAAGTATAATGCACTATTCTTAGTTTTAAGCACTTTTGAGTAATGCTTTAATAGTGTTGCATCTTCTAGTACATTCCGCTAAATTTTCAAATGTAACTACATTTTAACGTTTAGACCAAAACTATAACTATTTTAAGGAAAGGGGAAGAAGAGATTTTACTGAGACACAGTAGAAACAAGAAAAACTACTATACAGAAAATTAGAATAATGGGCAAGCTAAAGAAATAGTAGTAATCAATATTTTCCCTCTTCTATTGTCATGCTGTTACTGAAAAAAATGTTAGACTTGAATTTTAGTTCGCTTCCCACCATCGTCCCTGCAGATTAATCAACAACCTTGCAAAACCTACTATACTATATAATAATACGCAGAAATCACAAAAATATTTGTTAAAACTATGTTTGAGACAAGAGGTACCCAGCTCATAGCATGACTATTACAAGCATGTTCAGTCCCTCTGAGAAGTATGTAAGTAGAAGATGCAGATGCCCTTGAATAAATCGCGACATTTCTCAGTTAGGCAACTTGCCAAGCTACAATAGGCTCATTCTAACCAAAATAAACAATACATGAAGTTTCTTGAGTATTTTCCACTGGAAGGTACAGCCAGACCATGCATTTGAAATAAGAAGTCTACAGAGTCTTGAACCATCACCTTTGTAATCAACATCTGAATTTTGCAGGGTTCAGCTTGCTTGAGCAGGAAGGTGGAAAGTTTTCAGTATAGCAACTACAAATTTGCTGCACCGTCACTAAATTACTGCACTGAAGTAGCTTCTTGTACCAGTTTCTTATTAGACCTAATTCTAAAATAACCCTGGAACTTTTTTTCGTTACAAAAATGAGACTCGTCCCTCTGAACTTTCAGCAAGTTATGACCTCAAGTCTTAAGAAGGACTTTTGAGATGCCCCATGCGAGTTTAATCTCAAGTTATTAGAACAGCGTACATTGTGGCACTGACAGGAAAAAAAAAAAAAGACAGAAAGACGGCGCTGCTGCCAAGGACTGTGAATTTTTTTTCCCCTAAGGCTGTTTTCTGGCTGGATCATATCAAAGACACAAAACAATGTGCTTCCCTCTTGTCTGAAGATAGAGGGCTACAGCTTTGGTGAAACAATGCATATGTCTCTCCAACAGGCAGTCTGTCCTTTAAGAAAAAAAAGTCTCAAGCAATTCCCTGAAGAGATATTAGACAATGTGAAGCAGATTTAGGGTGGGATTTTTAGGAGAAATTTGTGTGATTGTTTTGAAGAAAAACTTTCTCCACAGTGCTTTTCTAATAAGATGGGTCTTTAAATATGCCAGAATCAAACTGCTCCAGCCCTAAAGCAACTATTTGTTTTCTGCACAGTCTATTTCTCTTCTTAGCAGATGGGTAGTTTCTCAGTTGACTTCCCTTTTCTCTTACAGTTAAGGAATAAGTCCCAATGGCCAGTGCTGTAAAGGTTAATTTAGGATGCAGATGCTCGTGTATCACACAGGTGCCCACTGCTATTTTGTCAGCAAATTAAGTACATACTTAACTTTATTCATAGACTTTAAAGTAGTTTTGAGGTTCTCTCTTAGAAACTGCGTTTTTCTTCTCCACCTTCTTCAAGCAGGGGTACGTTAACTCATACTGGTAGCATTTACCTACTGAACAACTCACTTGTATGGAAGAAATGTCCCCAGATCGCCAGGCTCAACAGCTACATGGAAGATATTAACAATCTCTCTCCCGGGGTGAGGGGAGAACAAAAAGCCTCATGCCCTGAGCAGGCTTCTATACACACCCCTTGAGTGTGCTGTCTGGCCTGCTCGCACTGCAGGCTATCTGCTGTGGACACACAAATGAGTTCCTACCTGTCCACTTGCATGGTGGATATGTATTTGTATGGACAAATTTGGAAGAAAATGGACAGGCTACCTCCCATAACCTTGTGTTTACAAGTCCAGGGTAGGTAGCCTATCTCTCAGGGGTGAAAAAAAACCCTGCTTCATTCCATTTATTGCAGCACTCCAGAACACAAAAAAAAAAGAGCACAAGTGTTCTTCATGGAATAACTGATATATATCAACTTATCCTTATGTAGTACATGCCCTTGAGAAAGCAGGGGCTATCCTTGCCAGCTACTCAACAGAGCCCTAAACATCCATGACCACAGTTTCAGGACTTCCCCTCGTAAACCAAGAGCTATGGCAGAAGAGCTGGACAGGAATCCCACCTGAGACAGAGTACGTCGCAGGAAGCAGGAAAGCTCAGAGGCAGAAGATGACCTGTAGCAGCTACTAAATAACCTGAGTTAAGGTCTGTACTGGCATTCCCAGCTCAACAGGCTGGAGTAAAAGACCACATTTGCAAGTTACCTGCACCAGCAGCAACCTGACTAACCTGTTTGCCACACATGCTCTGCTGCCCAAAGTGGTACTGCATCAAAACTTCTGATGGCCTTGGAGAACAGAGGTGCCGCAGAGGCTACTCTTATAAATCATCACTATCATAAAAGTCCAATTTCGAGGTGCAAGGTTCAAGTCAGTCACTCAAAGGAGTCATTATGAACACCTAATGCTTTTTTTTGTCTTGGGTTTCAGGAATCGCTCCAGTTCTGGTCTTCATTTTACTGCAGCATCAGAAAAAGCAGCTTGCTCCACAATACATTCTTCTTGATTCTTTTCTAAAGGACTGCTGAAGAAGACATGAGAGAAATAAGTAACCTCACAGCATGCAGTTCAGCAGCAGAAACAAGAGAACTACACTGCATTTGCCAGTCAGAAATGTAATGCTATGGTGGACTATGACAGAAGCAGTAACTGGAGTACTGTAAAGCCAGCTGAAGAGCACTGTGACTGTCAGTGTTAGAGTAGATCAATTTAGCTGTTGGTTTTGGTTTAAACCATTCTTTCCCCCCCATCCCAAGTGCAGATACTTATTTAGGTCTCCCACCAAATCACAAATTAAGGAGGGGGGGAAAAAGTGACAAAAGAAAAAGGAAGCAGCTTCACTGCAGTGCTCATTCAGTACTCTGTAAACACACAGAAGCTATAGTACTGTTGAATTGCAAAGCAAGAGGAAGATGGCTTATTTTCTGAAATCTACTTCACCAGCAGTGCCTCAGCAAGCCAACTCATGCCACTGCCTGTGGCATTCACATTTGGATGGCTTCTTTCCCCAGGAGTCAGTCCCCATCACTCTGTCAGGAATAGTGGATTTATTTGCCTCCACTGTTCTTTCAAAAACTCCAAACACCTGAAGGGGAAGGAGGGTGTTAAGCTAGGGATAGAATAAAAGGAGACAGAAAGTTCCTTTGTATTTGTTAAAATATTTCTTTCTGGTATATCTTTATCTTCTCCCTGCCTACCTAGACATACTGTAGTCATCTTCCTCAGGTCTTAGGAAAGACTAGTCCATCAGCTTAAGTTAAACTATTAGTTCTAAAGAAAGTATGTAGGTAAGTACTTCCTTCTCTCCTTGTCAGCCCAAAGAATTGGCTTATGTTTACACGGGTGACATGTTATCTGGTTTCTGCAAAGAGACCAGAAAGTACAGCTGCTGCTCAGCACCTCTGAGGAACTGGACCACTCTTCCCTGGTAAATGAGAAGAATCATTCTTGCCTCTGCCTTAACTCAGGCAGATGACTACCAGAGGCTCCAATGCCCAAAGACAGGTTCTCACTATAAGCAGCTCCATCCCTCAGCAAGGAAACCATGCTTTTCTTTGTAACTGCAAACAGATGATGTTCTTCCTTCCACACAGGAACTGGAAGCAGAAGAGGAAAAAGGGTACTGAGAAGTACATAGTCAACAGTAACTAAAGAGCACAATAGGGCAGAGAAAGCAAGCCATTTTAATGGAGGCAGGAGGGGGTGTCTCCTCCAGAAGGCAAAAAATAGAAGATTCTGGCAACAGGCAGCATCAGGCAGAATTTTCCCTGCCACGTAAGCGTGTCGAGACATCAGATGACACACCAAGTTGGAAGCTGCAGAGGGACACTGAGCCTGAAGACTCAAATTCCTTCTTGTGGCAACCCAAAGCTCAGAAGCACAGACATTTTTCACCACCACTGCCAAATACCATTTACCTAAATTAGTCTGATGAAGTACTTAGTCACTAAGAGCAAGAGTAAGAGAATGGGTAAAACAAGCATAAATATGCAAGTATTCGATTTTTGTGGAGGATTTCGGACCACATAATCAAGTTTTTGGGACACAGAGGACGAACGTTATCACCCTGTTAGAAACACGCCACCAGAAGTCGTCGTAAAATCTCTACCACTACTGAAGATGACCATTTTTCTTTAGCTGCAACATACAAAGATGTGATCGATCCAGTTGGTGGTTATCACCATTCAACAGTAACTGATGTAACTGGCATACTCCTATCCTAGAAAAATGTGCTAGTTCGTCCCATTTGAAGAGGATTTTGGCTAGGAAAGTACAAGACTTCAGAAGTTACTTGGGGAATTTGTAGAAAGGAATAGCAGAAGTGTGAGTCTCCATGCAACTAGGCAAAATACTAGGAAGAAATTTCTAGAGAGAATAAAAAAAAAAAGACTCATTAAGCTTATCTACTATTTCTTCACGTTCCCATCACATTTATGACTGCCCACAATCTTTCCAAGAACATAAAGTATCACAAGTTTCATTGAAAGGCGAGACAGAAGTTTCAGGGGCATACATAATCCTAGAATTTACATTTCAGGCCCTCTGAGCTTCCTAGCTTGCTGGGTAGTCTTGCAAGATTTCTGATCCTTCTTGGAGATTTCAGGACACCAAAACAAGGCTGAAATAAGTCATCTTGGTTATAAAACAACTAGCGCTATTCTACATCAAGCTTTGTAATTACCTATATTAAAAGCTACCAAACATTGATTTATTTTTCTAATCATTTCAAACTCCACTGAACACTCCAAACATATTCCCCTCCTGTAACCATGCTCTGCACGTACTTTTGGTTTTAATTATTACTGCTTAGATATTTGCATAACTGAAGCACAAGGACTGGCTTGCAACTGGACAAATCAGGATTAAAAATATGTGAGAAATAGTAGAACAATAGTCTCTATGTAGTTCCTCACAATCATGTTTCCAGGGTTCATGACCCTTCCTTTACACCATCTGCTTCTTTCCCTCCCCTCTCCTCACAAGGGGTGATACCTTTTCTTTAGTATCTCATTTCCAGCACCAGTATTTGCACTAGTGCTCCCACAGTACAGGTCCTTCACTTACACAGAACTTGCCTTATTTTCCTTATTTTTATTTCCCATCTTTCTTGTTCCACTTCTACATAACTAGTTATATTTTGCCTATCTGTCCTCCCTTTTATTTCCTCCTGCCCTTTCACCTTCTTATCAGCTCCTGTACAGAACGTACACCAGTGATATTACTGCTGCTCCACTGGCCAGGCGGTTTTGAAGGGAACAACCTGGTGCCCGGTGGTTCCTGTTGCCCTCGGATAAGCTGCACAGAGGCTGGTATATGCAGCTCTATCAAGCAACTGCTTCCATATAGGCAACCCTTACATTGCCACAGACTTGGAGCAGAAGAGGTCTGGGCAGCTATGGCTCAAAGAATTAGCAGCCTGCTCTAGTTAGAGCCTGGCAAAAAGCAAGGTAAGTTACTTGATGAATAATCAACAACCACCAAAGTAATTTTTGGGTGGAAATTGCCAGTGCTCCATGCTCTGGAATAAGGCAACTGAAGAAATCAGCTCCTGAAAGAATGTGTGAAGAAAGAACGAACTTCCATCATTACAAAATACAGTATGTATGACGTATTAGAAGAAAGCAAATATACACACATTCATACTTGAATTAATTTAACAGCTTATTTTAAGTGATATAACGGACATCTTTAAAAGAGTCAGTCACTTGTAAGGGTTTTTACAACAATGGAGAGCAACAATGCTATTTTATCACAACAGGTTCTCCTTCATTCTTTTTCAAGAGTTAAAGGATAGACAATCTGCTCTCATGCTGAAGTTTACAAGCATCCCCCTGTTCATATACGCGATGCATCCACATGTATACATGCACACAGCGAACAGATGAGGGGAGATACACAGCCAAGAGAAAAAACCACGTTGCTAAGTAGGTAATGGGGGCAAAGAGCAGAAGTCCTATCTTAAACATTAAGCTGCCATTCCTGCCCACTGAAGAGGGGCTAGCCAGCTCCCACTGAAGCCTGCCAGTCCCAGCACAGCACAAGGGCCTGCCCACAGTCCTGCCTCAGCACACAGGCTTGCAGCTCTATGGCTTTGGGAGCAAGAGTGGCACAGTTAACCAGGGCATCCCATTACATACGCTCCCTGAAGCGCATCACTCGATACACTGTGGAAGCCTCTATAAACCAAGAGGCTTCAAGTCCCTTATTCTTGCCATCAACTTAGTCCTCACTCTGGACAGCTTTGCCACATTCATCTAGCTAGCAACTATCTGCCATAAAAAGTCTTAAAACTATTTTGTAGAAGAGAATAATCCTCTACCTCCCCCCACACCCAAGCCAGGCACTTGGCAGAAAGAGGACCACTCTCAAGTCTTAAGATTCAGAAGCAGCAAACACCAGCCAAGAGGGTGTCATTCTCAAATGCTGTCTGTATCACACACTTCAAAATCTAGTCATTCTTATGTAAATGCTTAAAGCAGAAAACAAAAAGCTCACTCCTACAGGGAGTCAATGCCAGATCTTGTTGTTTTCTAATCTTGTCTTTTAGTTCCAACTCTGGTCTTCTTTCCAGCACCACCCCCAACACAAGGCTCCTTCCCTGCTCGGCATAATGTGGTGAAAAAAAGCCTGTTTCAGCCTACTAAAAAAGTCAAAGGAAACAGAGGAAAACTTTTGTGTAATTTTAACCTACTAAGTAGGGAGGCGGGGTGGGGAAGATGTACAATTCAACTGTAAGAACATGTAGGCTCACCAGAAAGGAAAGAAAATAAAACCAGTATCTGCCTGCTTACTGCCCTCTTCATTCTCCCCTCCTCCTTCCTAGCAACTAAGATATCACAAGCCCAATTGCTGCAGCTGCCTACACAGCAATTAAGTGTAATAGTCAAGATGTCAAGCAACACTACTGCCCATTACTATGGCTTTCCTAAAATCTCAAACCATCTCCGCAGCAGGCAGGGAATTTTTGAAACGTGGCAACCCACTCCAAAGGCAAACATGATGCTGAAGACAAGTTACATTGTATGAACATGCCAGCCAAACTGAGAGCCCAGATTCACTGCAGTGTTACAGAGGTGGGTGGATGGGTCCCCTAGTCCAAGTATTTGCTGAAACAAGGCAATTCAGTTTTAGACCACGACACATACTATGTATTTGTCCTTTGTTACAGGTGAAGTGGGGGAGAAGAGTATGCTGCTAAAAAATATCCATATGCTTCCTCATTCTTAGTGAAAGACTCTAATATAAAGTATTTTCAGACTGTCCGTTCACTTCAGCTCCAGTTACAAAGTTGTTTTGTTGAAGATGGGTGTCCCAAGAGTCGAGCAGCAGCAAGAACAGCATGGGAATACCGCCACCTTCTCTGTCTGTCCTAGGCTCCCCAGGCTGCCAATTTTCCTTGGAGGGTGTCTTGCATTGCCGCCCTGTGGTCAGTCTGCAAAACAGCATCAGAGCAATAGGAAGCCATTTCCAGCTCTTCCTTCCCTTCCCCCCCACCCCCCCCCCCCCCCCAACTTCCTTCCCCAGGCTCTCAAGGGAGTTTCGGCAGGACGGGAAGGGTAGGAAGAGGAAGCCTCCCTGAAGAGCTTTCCTTTCTCCAGCAAGCGAGAACTCCTGCTAATTCACTAGCGGGTCACTACCCTTTCCTGCTGAAGGTCCTGCTGTGCCATGATCCCCCCCGCTGAACGCCAAAGATGACTCTCCTGGGAGAAAGTTAGAAGTAATTAGAAGTTCATCTTTTGCTATGAATAGTAAAGGTTAGAGCATGAACAGCTGTGTCTTCATTTTGCACCTCTACCTTCACCACAACTGTAGTCTTTGATTCAGGCTCCTGAGAGTAGGCAACATGCCGTTTACACACATCTGTACACTACTGAACCAATCTGCTAGCAAACACCCCGTACTATTTTTTATTTGCATGTTGGAGTGTAGAAAGCTACACACGTGGGCAAAATTCGTTATTTCCACCCAAAGTTCCAGTCACTTCACTGGCCTTATACCTTTCTCCTCCCAAAGCATCTCCTCCATATACTCACACATCGATGAACACAATCCAAGCCCCTCACTGCAGCTACCCTTCAAAAACAGTGAAACAGTGATACCACAGAGAAGCAGTTTTTTATTTAATTTATTTTGGGGGTGCTTTTATGGTTTTTAAGTGTTGCTTTCCTAAAAGTCACTGACTGGGGTCTCTGCTGATCAAGGCAATTTACAAATCCAGTATTTCTAGTGCAAGTCAATTACCTGATCATACACTACCTACAAAACAGGACAGAGAATGGCTGCTCAGCTTTGATTTCAGAAAGAAGTCATGAGCTTTTGTGAAAATTACATGCAGATAACTAGTGACAAAGTTTGAAAGTAAAAGTTTTCCACTAGTCCACCGCCCCCCCCCCCGCCCCAGGCTCTTGGGTGTTGCATTTTTAAGACACAAAAGGAAAGCTGAAGAGGCTTTGAGGAAGTTTGCCAAGAAGCAAGGGGACACAGGAGCATCAGGCAGGAGAGAGGGGTCATGCTCACCCTGTAACCATGTCGAGTCTAGCTGCGTAGGGGGGAGACCAGCTGCACAACAGACTCCATGGTTCACAACAGAAGCCACATGCAAAAAAAGAGCAAGGAGGGATCCCTGACTTGAACACAAGCAGTGCTAGGGAGCAACAGAGTTTAAAGCAACAAAAATTAATTTGAGGGATTTACTCTGCCTAGATCTATGAAAATGCCAAATGTAACCATTAAAAACAATTGTGGGTGGGGGAAACCCCCAGAGAATCACAAAGCTTGCCTCTGAAGAGAGCTGTGGAAGTCTACCAGACTGTAGCTCTGAGGTTTGTGCTCAAGCTGCCAGGGAGCTCACAGGAGTTAACAACAGCTCTAAAGTGCAAGAAAGCCAGGCAGCAGGGGCTGACTTTTTTTTTTTTTTGCAAGGCAGGGGAGCTGTCAGAGATGAGGAAGGATGCCACAGACAACAAGAGAACATTCAGCACTTGCTCAAGCCTCAGACTAAAGTAGGCACTAGAGCACGCAGCCACCATGCACAGGGACTGACATGGCAGGACAGTGAGCACCTGCCCAGGGCAGCTTCATCAGGAAGCACTACTGTTAAGAAGCCACGTAATTTATTCAGGACTGTATACGATCTCTCCAGCTTCTACAGGAAGGAGTTATGTAGTCATTCTGTAATTTCAGACTGTTTTACTAGTCCCATATTCAGGTCTCCATGTCTTGACTAATTTAAGTTAGCATTACGGTTGAGATTAAGCAATGCTATGGGGGTCCTTAGAGCAACCCCTTTGCCAGGATTCAGCAGCACCATATAGCACGTAACCACCAGAGAAATGTTTTTTCAAGTGTTGTCACTACATGAGAAAGGCAGCAGTAGCAACATATTGGAACACAAAAAGAGCACCCTACATCTGGTGTACTGTCAACAGCAACAAAAAACGAGCATCTAGACAGACTCTCTAAATTTTAGAGTTAGAACAAAGGCAGGTTAAAAACAGCAGTATACCTGAACCAAAACTTGAGTGTTTTAACATAATCACAGAGCTAAAAAACACCTTAAGGAACATCTATCAGGAAAGAATATACTAGAGAGTCAAACTTCAAAGAGGAAAAGGTTGCAGATGTTAAATCCTGAGTGCATCGATGCTCATTAGAAGCATCTTACAGCTAAAAGCTTATCCCTGCATCTCTGTGCTTAGATCCTAGGAACCAAAGATCCTTTCCACTACGCAGCACTCCATGGCATCCTTTCAGAGTAGTCAGCTTATTCGTGTGTCAGTATTATGTCAGATTTGCTACACTTTCTATCCTGCTCTGCATGTCTAGTGTCTGCACAACATAACGCATCTCCCACATTAACAGCATGCGTGCAAAAAGCATCTCATCACCTCACCTATGGCTTATACACTGATGGGGAGGGGTGTGAAAAATAAATAATTAAAAAAAATCTCATGTTGACAACCCAACTCCAAAAGCAGCATGCTTTTGTCAGAGCAGATGCTGCTCCATGAGGTGGTGCAGCAATGTCACCAGATTTTTTTCCACTGTTGCTGTGTTCCTCCACTAGAGGACTCACCTGAGAAGTCCACTACAGCTTCTGCAGTTAAACCAAGTTTAAAAAAAAAAAGCCAACCCTGACATGTGGATGGTACATGTAAAATGAATGGAAATGTACCAGTATATGTAGCACATGTAATACATGAAGACATGCTCCCGTAACTACAAAAGAAACGCAGCAACGCTATTTAGCTTCCTGCTATCCTATGACAAATACACATGTTCATTTAAATGAAGGTTAAATGCGAGAGCAAGCATGCCCACGTTGGGTCAGATCAGAAGGGTTACAGCCTAGCAGAAGTGCTGCTACATTCCAGCACCAGCTCTGTATATTAAGCTGGAAAGTAGCAGATAAACAAGGCTATAGAAGCTACTAGAGAAGGGCCAGTATCAACTATTATTTTCCAAATAAATGGTTCCGTCTACACCGGGATGCTTCTATTTATTATTATTATTATTTACCGACAAGTACGCACAACCCCCGCACTGATTCAGCTCTCGTAAAACAGCAAGAGCATCATGTAGCCTCACTCGCTCACACCACGGCTTATCATCACGCCACCAAAAAAAAAAAAAAAAAAAAAAAAAAGGCGGCAACGGCTAGCAACCCTTCGCATGGGGGGGCGACACAGCGAGCCGCATCAGCGGAGCTCCACTGGTGTCAGCGGCGGCAGGAAAAAAAGAGAAGAAAAATTATTCTTGAGGCTCCCCTGGTGCAGAGAGAGGCTGGAGGGGCAGGGAGCCGGCACCCCACGAGGGGAAGCTTGCCGGAGCTAGTCCCTGCTTCCCCCCCCCACGCCCCGCCAAGGCTCACCGCAAGGCCTCCCGCAGGCGAGGTGACCTGGCGTGGGGCTGCTGCGACCTAGGGAGGTACCCAGCGAGGCCACGGCAGGTGCGGGGCGGGGGCGGGGGAGCACACGGCAACGGAAAAAAACGGAAAGCGCTGGTGCTGCGGAGGAAGGGGGGGACGTGCTGGCACCCGCGTGTAGGAGCAAGGAGAAGTCTAAGTTCACTCGCACCAGGCAAGGGGGGGGGAACAAGAGAGGGAGAAATGCATCTGTTTCGCTAAGCGTGGGATCTGCTTACCTGCGGGCCGAAAGGGGGGGGGGGGGGGTGGGGGGGGTGAGGAGGGGACTGCGGCTCGAGGGGAGCGACTAAGCAAAACTCTCTGAAGGAGCGGGGAGGGAGGGAGAATGAAAAAAAAAAAGGGGAAGGAGAAAGGGCAGAGAAAGACAGAAGCCTGAAGCACGCTGCGCAGCTCCGCCTCGGAGTGCGGAGGGGAGGGCAGGGCTCGCCCCGGGGAAGGGGCCGGCCGGGGCCGCGGCGTGCGGCCACCGCGGGGAGGCCGGCACTCGGCGGCGGCGAGGAGAGGCTGGGGGTCTGTCAGGTCCCACCTGGCTCCCTCCCTCCCGTCTCCCCTCCCTCACTCACCCTCTGCATGGCTTTCAGGATCAAAGCCAGTTCATAGCGGGGCATCTTAGAGCTGGCTGTGGCGGGAGGAGCGGGGATGCGGCGGGACTGAGGGTGGGGAGGAGGGGGCGGCGGCGATGCCGGAGAAGGAGATGGGGGGGGGGGGGGGGGGCACAGACGACCGGAGGAGGAAGGCGCGTCCCCGGCGACAAGCGGTGGTGGCAGCAGCGTCTCCTACCCGCGCGGCTCCCAGGCTGCGCCCAGACCCGGGCGGGCGGGCGGGCGGCGCGGCTTAAAGGGCGCCGGCAGCTGCGCAGGCTCCGCCGCGCCGCCCCCTGCCCGCGCCAAGCGCCGCCTTCGCCTCACACACGCCCGCCCGCCGGGGGGCCGCCACCGCCCGCGGGCTGCCGGGCCGCCCCGGCCAGGGGAGAATGGGGGGCGGGATAGGGGAGCGGGGGACACCCGCCGCCGGGCAGCGGGACCGAGCCGCGGGGCGGCCGCCGCCTCCTCCCCTCCCTGCGGCGGCTCAGGGCCTGCGCCCGCCTTCCTCCTTCCCGCCGCCGCGGCGGCTGTGGCTGCTGCAGGGAGTGGAAATTTCCACTGTGTCCGCCCCCTCGCTCCCCCCTCTCCGCGCGCGCACACACACACACACCCGAGACCGCACATGGTGGGGGGGGGGAAGGACAGTGCCGGCGGCGGAGGGGGCCCCTGCGCCTGGCTGCCAGCCGCCGGCGCCCACAGCCGCAGCCCTGCTGCCGTAGTCCCCATGCACCTGGGTGGGCTGGCACTGGCAGCAGGCTGGTAGGGCGAGGCGAGGGCGCCATGGCCGCACGTGTGGGGCACCCCCAAGCTCTTCCAGAACCTTCCACATCCCAGCGCCTCAGTGCCTGTTGCCTGCTGACAGAAGCACGAGTGGATGCGACCCACCCACAGCAGGCTGGGTGTGGGGACCCAAGGGTCGAGGTAAAACTGAGTGGCTGGTAGACGGCTGGCCTCTACGCCTTGGTGCTCCCGGCAAGGGAGCTTCTGGGCAGCCATTTCCCAGCCGGCAGCGTGCACCCTTGGCATTGTACTTACACACAGCCATCAAGGTCAGCGATGCGGATGCCCTCTGTCAGCAGCATATCCAACGTCAGCATCCAGCTGTGGCTGTGCCGGAAGCCTACAACCAGCTGCATCCACCAAAGAGGGGCATTTGGAGAGCCCATTGGT
Organism: Phalacrocorax aristotelis; assembly: GCF_949628215.1. Lineage (NCBI taxonomy): Eukaryota > Metazoa > Chordata > Aves > Suliformes > Phalacrocoracidae > Phalacrocorax > Phalacrocorax aristotelis. The sequence goes on from NC_134276.1 coordinate 102,547,961, forward strand.
ACATCGGGCTTGTTTTGACAGTATTTCATCCACAGCAGAGACACATCCCTGTGGGGGTACCCCTTCCCTCACGCTCACGTGTACCCCAGAGCACCGAACACACAGCCTGGCTTTTAAAGAGAGTGAACTCATGCTGAGATTCTGCCCAAGGTTCTGAAGCCCACATGGCTTGGCCCTGTCTGCTCTCAGGGAAGAGGGAGGCAGGGGACGAGAGAGCAGAGCCACCATCCTGTGGCTCCAGGGGAGGGGGAAGCAGGGAAGAAACCAGATCTCAAGATTAAAAAGCTTTAATAAAATATCTACCTATGAAATACCAGCCCTGCCCCATCAAGAGAGGCCTCAGCATCTCACTGGGAACCCAAGCCATGCCCTTCCACACCAACAAGCAGGGTCAATCTCATTTGCTCTGCATGTACAGCAGTGATACCATAGTTGGTGAAACAAATCCAAGGTGCAGGTATTGCTAACCAAAAACTTTTCCCAGAGCTTTCCATCATGACTTGGGGCATAGCCAGCACCGGCAGTGCTGTCAGCCATCCTCATCTTAAGCAGATGTGAGTTCTAGGTAGTTCCCTATAGGTACTGCACCCTACAGGCACAACAAAGCCTATGTGGGTGCTAGGAGCTGTTTTGTGTATCACCACAAGTTTCCAGCTGTTCAGGATGAATTGCCTATGCAGAAGTGTTTACACATATTCCCAAACTCCCACCCCCCCAGTGCTAAGGCAGTAATTGCCAGTCAGCTGAAAGGTATCATTTACTGCCTGTTGGTGCTTACAGCATACAAGCCCTCCCTGGGTTACTTTGCATGCTTTTTTTTTTTTTTTTTTTTTTTTACTATGGTGCTTTTTTGCCTGAGCTTCTTCCTTGTTCTGAACAGGTATCTGGTCAGTTCCAGAGGAAATTCAGATAGTTTGTAAGTGATGGTCCCCGATGGAGGCGAGAACGCCCAGGTATCCCTGCCGTACACACACACTTGGACAGCCGAGTCCACCCTCGCGGTGCACCCTGTCGGTGGAGGCACAGTCACGTGTGTGCCACACTGTTCTCTTCCCACAACATGAAACCCCTACACCCTGCTGCTCTACCCGCTTAAAACACTCCTTTGCCAGAAAAAAGGAAATGCATTCAATCCCCGTTCCTGAAGTCTTTCTCTCTCAGATGCAGAACCTTATGCAAATCCCCAAGTCTATATACTGCAATATCCACTGCCACTTTCAAATGCCAATATTTGATTCTCAGTTGGATATACATTTATGTTCACCGTTCATTCTCGCTTCTAACTACATTCCACATGCAAGCCCCACAGATATACATCTGCAGGTGGCCAGCAAACCCTCCACCCCTTTTTTGTGAATCCCACCCCCACCAGTACCTCAACACTGTGTCTCAAGACCCCACAAATACAAGACTGAGCCTGAGTCTACTTATATCTGTGCCTGGGACCTGCTCGCACATGCAGGAACACTGGTGCATGAGATCTTCTGAACACACTCCCAGGCAGCGTTCCTATATATATGTTCACTGAATGAGATCTGTATGCCTGAGGGTCTCTTGTGCCCATTAGCAACACAGATACAGTGACTATATCTATCTGTGTCTGAATGCCGTGCATGTGTGGGTGCCTGATCTCATGCGTCATGAGTATGTATAGCTACGCACACTCGCTCATGGACTGACCACTGAGTGCACCTGCAATGGCCCCTATCTTTGTGGGAGTTCCTAATGCTTTCTGACTTTCTTGCTACCAATGTAATGTGTCCACCAGGTATGAGCTACCTTGAATCTCACAAGCTTGCTTTTTCCTCAAAGCACTAACCACAAGTATTCAAAGACCATAGGAAACTCTCATTTAACATTTAAAAGCACAGAGTTATAGAGGAAGGTCTGAAAAACGTGTAGTGGCCATGCCCTAAATACTCAGCAAGGAAATATAAACTCCCTTAATACAGTTTTTGGTTAGTTTGGTTTTTTTTTTAAGTAACAAGTGTGAACTTCTGTCTTTTGAGAGGCTGAAGTCATTACTTTTTCATGCTGGATGTTGAGCGCGCTACAAAGGCAAACCGTCCTCTCCGCTCACATCCATCCCTATGCCAGAGAGCAGCACAGAGTGCGGTAATGAATAGTGTCACTCTTTCTAATAAAGCACAAGATAAAAATATGTCCTCGTGCATTCTATACGGACATGTAAATACAGAACCTATTCTGTGAAAAAGCTGTTGGAAATGTTTTAGGGAATTAAAAACTGTCATGCAATATCTCATAGACTCCTGACAAAGAAGCTAGCCGAGCATGGCAGGATTAAGGGGGAAAATGAAAGAAAAAATGCTGCACTTCTAAAACTTCAAAATTACCATTAATAGCCTCCCTAAGCACAACTATATTGCGCTTCGGTGGTCTCTTTCTTATGATGGAGTATACCTGCTTTTGAAACAAGTACTCTGTGCACCACAGAAAAGCCAATTCACTCCTCTTAATAAAAGCTTTAATTTCTAGCTGTGATACATTGCACAATATCAAACAAAAAATCAAAATTTATCACAGGTTTAAGACTAGGATGTTGGCTATTTTGAACTTCAGATGGGGCCAATTTTCAGAGTGTTAGCAGAAAAGAGGAATTGCCTGTGGAAAGAGTGATTACACTGCCAAGTGTGTTTTTGTTTGCTTGTACTGGTGTTTGTCTATAGAGTAAAGACAGGGCTGTAGATAGAGATCAGATACATGCCTATTCCCCCTAGTATTTACTCACCTTCTCAGTAAGGTTGGTAGCTGAGCACTACACATTTGAGGTAACAGCAGGTGAACTAGGGAGTACGAAGCCTTCATGGGAATACCTGCACAGCTCTGCAGTCGTGGCAGTGATTGTTGTCCAGACGTACTCCAAAGAGGTGACAGGTAGAGCTGGGTCAGAACAGTGAAATATCAGAAGTCATCTGGTCCCAAGGGAGCAGATGAGTGAGAAAAGCTGAAGTGAAGGAGACAGTATTAATAGATGGGGCTGTTGTAATCTTGTACATAGGGCTCCTATCCACATAGTATCTGGCCAGGAATAGGCTCTTAGATGTGTGGACAGGGTTGCCGCTGGAGGAATGATTGGAAGGAAACAGAGCTGAGAAATGAAGGAAACGTGGGACTGTCAGGGTAAAGTGTGGGCCAAAGAGACCAGAGCAGGGACCAGTGGGAAGGAAAGTGGAGGAGATTGTGATGTGGTGCTCTCAACCGCAGGCTAGGATCTAATGAGAGGATGTAAAAGAGAGGGTAAGGGAAAAGGGAGAGGTAGGAATGGATGGGAAAAGACTAGGATGGAGAAAGGGCAGTCTTGAAGAGACTAGGACAGGGAAAGATGGGGTAGTAGGAAGCTGAATGGGCTGTGCCCATTCAGAACAGGGAGAGAACAGGGAGAATCATGGATCTCAGACCTTCTAATAAAACTGCAAATCTCTGGATTCCCCACCCCCACTCACGCCCTGCCACCAGTTCTCTTCTGTCAGCAAATACCCATGAATCCCCCGACAAAGTAAACTTGGTTAATATTGTCCGTGCTGTCCAAGCACGGATGACAACGCACCACTCTTATCGGTTTCCCTGTTAGCCCAGACTGGCAGGGAGCTCTGCGGTAAAGCTAAAGGCTTCAGCCCTAATGACGTTCACAACAATATGATGCTGCACTTTGGAAGGGGTTTTGATTTTTTTTTTACTGTTTTCTTTTTTAAAAGCTAGATAATTGCCCATATAAAATCAGCTTTAAATGAAGACTAGGTTGCAAAATCAATACTACATAATGAGGAGTGTTATTTTCTCCTTCCTCTCCTTTGCATATGCATATGCAAAGTATATAATTGCATACTTTTCTTTCTGTGGGATCTCTGCCACATTTATTTTTCAGGGTGGAGCTGCTCTGGAGCTGTGTCAGGACTACATAGTGGAGGAGGCCACTGTCTACAGGAGTTTTTCCACATTTGTTTCAGCAAATGGAAGATGTGCAGTAAATGACAGTACAGGATCATGTGAGAAAGGATGAGCTCTTAGTAAAAAACAGCCAAGCTCTGCCTTAGGAATGGATTTAATCTCTCCTTTGCCACATAGTTCTTGTATGATGCTGGGTAAGTCAGTTAAACCAGAGTTCTTGCAGGTGGCCACAATTTCATGCTCCTAGTTTCTGGATATCTGAATTAGCATTTTGTGGTCTAATTTACAGAAGTGCTGAATGATCCCAGATGAAACTGAATTCAGTTGGTGCTAGACATATAAAGTGCTCTAAACGAAGAATGGGTCAACTTCTTAAAATACTCACTTGAAATATTAACTGTCTCAAACTGAGTAACCAGAATCTACAAAACATTAAACTACAGATAATTCCAACCCAAGCCCACCCCAAACCAATCGCACCCAAGAGGTAACAAAATGTATTTATGGCTGGAAATTCTGTTCTACAAAAAGGGGAGGAAGAGGCATCTTTCTGCCATTCAGCCTGATACTCCAGGAGGTGTTCTGCCCACCAAAAATCCAAACCCAAGGTGGTACGGTAAGGTTGCTGTGACTCACCCAGCCCTCTCACAGAGACCCTCTACTGCTTCTTTGAGTGTGTGTTAATGATTCCACCAGGTAAGACTATGAGTGAGTCAAATACGGCTGCATGGTGGTGGGAGTGGCAGTGGAGGGGTCAGGGGCTCTGACAGGGTCCACTTCTTCCAGGCAAAGTCACTGGCTGTAGCACACTGGAAATTAACGTGTGGTTGGGAAGGTGGAGTCACCAGGAGGGCTCGGGTGAGTTTTCAAGAACTGCTGGGTGCCAGTGGGGCCTAGGGGAAAAAGTGGGAAGAGAGGGCTCAACTGTAAGTCAAGCTTTAAACTAGGAGGTAGGGAGGTCAGGGATACAAGTCCAAAAGTAATTGTAACAAATGGTAGTTTATGGGGAATGCAAGGTGAGAATGAAACATCTATAAATGCATGAGCAGGGAGAGGAAGACCCTGGAAAGAAAGCTGCAGAGCCACAGCAGGCACACCATCAGTTTCTGTACCCCAGCTTGCAGACAGCAACGTGTTTAAATCTCAGTAAACGGCTCATTAGCCCTCCAATGTGACCATACACTGCAGCAAACTAAGGACAAGAATAAAAGCATAAGAGGACCATGTAAGAATAAAATCAGAAAGGCCAAGGCAAAAAAAAGTCAATATAGTTAGCAAAGGAAAGAGAGGGTAACAAGAAAGCATTTCTATGCATTAGCAGTTAGAGGAAGACAATGCCAAAAAGTTCATCTACCCTTTGACAAGGATGGAAAGCTAGTAAGAGGTGACACAGAAAAAAGCCAAAGTGATTAATGTCTTTTTCCCCTCACTCCTCAGCAAAAAGAATTAACTATGATCAGTTGACTAACTAATAACGTCTAAGGCTATAAATAACAAAAAGAACAGAATAGACTACTTCAGTAAGTCGGTTATTTTCCAGTCAGCCAGACCTGACAGAAACCAACTGAGAGCACGTGGGGAACTGGCTGAATCAATCCTAGAGCCATGAGGGATCCTTTCCCACAGCACCTGGGGAACAGAAGACCAGTGACAGTGATTGCAGTACCTGTTTTTTTAAAAGAAGAATATAGGTGGAGAAAACAGCCTAACTTGAATTGCTGGAAATTGAACAAATAATCAAACAAAGTTTTCTTTTGTGTATGGGAAATAATGAAAATGATAAGTAGAGGCCAAGAAAGATTTGCCAGGAACAAATAATGCCAAACCAAGCTAATTTCCTTCTCTGACAAGTAGCAGGTCTGACGGACAATAGATATTACATATCTTGACTTGAACAAGGCTTTCAACACAGTCTCTTGTGATTTCTTGTAAGCGAGCTAAAACAAAACTATTGTAAGGTGGACTTATAGCTGCTTGAAAAAAAATATACTAGAAGAGGAATTACCGTCAATTCATTGTTGAAGCGGAAGAATTATGGAGAGCAGGTCTGTAGATGCCCTTGCCGGGACTCGTACTACTCACTATTTTTGTTATGTTTTGGAGGATGGCATATCAGGTAAGGCTACCAAATTTGTAGAGAAAGTTTGATAAGCGCCTTGGCAGGACTAGCATCTTGATCAGTTGAAGAAATGGTCTGAAAACAATAGGATTTGCTGCAGTAAGAACAGGTGTAAACTATTACACTTAGGTAAGAATAAACCCACAAATGGAGAGCAGCCAGCAAGGCAAAAGACCTGCACAAAAATGCCTTGGGGATTTTGGAAGATCTCAAGCTGATTAAGAATTAACAATGCCATACTGGTGTGGAAAAGCAAGTATTGTGCTGAAATGTATGAACTGGCTAGGTGAGATATGTGAAATAATTTCTGCACTCCTACTCAGCACAGGTGAGGTCTCAAACTGGAAAATGAACTGGTTCACTTTGGTCACTGAACACAAGGAACAGGCAATCAGGGAAAGTCCTGGGAGCAACAAAATGTACTAAAACTGACCCTGGAGGGAAATCTCAAAGGACTGGACTTACTTAATCTAGAGAAAAGTGGACTGAGAAGAAACATGATAACAGTCTTCAAATATGTAAAAGGCAGCTGCTCAGTGGAAAGCAGTAGGTAACTCTCAATGCTTAGGAGAGCAGGTTGCTTAAACAGTATCTAGAGTTACAGTTGCTGCTGTATATCAGGAAAAACTTCCTAGCTAGGAGGCTAAGAAAGCCTTGGTGCCAGTGGAGGTCATTGAGTCTTTAGCACTGATGGTTTCAAACACAGCTGAAAAGGTGTCATTTAGATATGGTTGAGTGTGTTTGGGAAGGGGGGTACTAGACCCAAGGGCAACAGCTTGTGAGGCAAGTGTACATAATAACTTGCAGACACATATTTGAAAGGCATACGTAGCATCTGAAGCTGGGAGTCATGGCATCGTGAAAGTGCTGTCACTGGATGAAGTGTCTCACAGCTCCCAGTAAGTTATCTCCAGCACATGTGACCTCAAAGCAGGGAAAAAGAAACCAGAACTGATATGCACACTTCGAAAGATTTCTGACCCCTAGATAATTTCTTGAGGTCTCTTCCTACCTTCTACAATTGTATATAGACACAGGCTGTGCCAGAATGGCCAAATTCTTGCTGCAGTTATTTCCTGTTACAGGTGAAAAACAGATGTTAAGCCTTCATTGGTAACCTATGACAAAAAAAAACCACCCCAAAACCAAAACCAACACCCACCTAGCTAGATCATGTGCCTTTCTGGCAAAAAGAGCTTGAAATCCCATCACCTGGGAGACAACCGAGTACTAGTATTTCTCCTTTTTGAGAGGACTGAAAGGTTTTGTCATGAACCTGTTTCTGATGCATTGCTTTGCAAACATTTGGGAGGCAACAGTCCTTGTCCTTGTCCTGGGGCCTGCTGTTCTGAATAGCCAAGCCAAGAAACTGGTGTGAGAAGCGGCAAAGGTACAAAGAGGGGGAAATGACATGCATCAAGCTGCACAAAACACGCATGCCATGAGTGGGAGTGAAACCCAGGTCTTTCTGGTGTTCACACCAGTACCATCCATCTTTTTGCAGTGCTGTCATACTGTAACAGCATTGGGCTCAACAGTTAGGCTTCTTTTACAGAGAACTCCTGTGAAGGTTGTATTTTATGTTGGCAATGACCACAGACTGTGTATATTGCTGAGGCATCTTTCTAGCGCTATGAAAGTGATAATGTAATTCTGTGCAATTAAAATGATGCCTCCTACATGCGTAATGCCTCTCCCCAGCTTTTCGGCTGTTTGCCATGTTCTCTGTGAGGGCATTTGCTGATAATAAATTGTGTTGTGGAAATACAGTAACATGAACAAGGAAATCTAAACTGATCCGATTGTTTAATCTAGTTTAAACCTACATTTTCTCGGAGGAGTCCCTAACCCAGATTAATTTAGAGAAGTGATGAGGTTTGATCCCATCACCTTTATAAATCACACATGCAAACTCCATGCTATTATGTTGCTATTAATAATGCTCATAATCTTGTATCTATATGAGAAAAAAAAAAAAATCAAGCAAATACAATTCTCCCTTGTTTCAGTGGAGCCCACCTGTCTGCTGCTTCCCAAGGAAAGCTCTGCATCATGGCTTCAGATGATTCTGTTCCCTAACTCTAGTTTATTAAAGCAAAGAATGTTCAGCCAGCCTTTGTCTCTGCCTCTCTTACGGAGGCAGTAACTTCTGTGCCAGGTTACCATATAGCCAGGTTTCCCTGGACATATGTACTTTTCCCATTAAATAATTGTGTCTGGGCAAAAAATGCAGATTTTGTACATTTCTTCAGAATTTTCATATATCAGACAGTCTGACTGGAATTGTGACTTTGAGCATGGCTGATAGATGTCCGACTGTCATTGACTCACCTATTGCACACCTGCAGATAACCTCTGTTCTTCATGCACAGTGAGGCTGATGCTTCCAAGAAGTAAGAGCTATTGTGTGTATTTTGTAGAGCTGATTACCACCTGTGCAGGGCTTGTGTTGCAACAGGAATGTTTTGGATTTACTATGCATTCGCAGACCAACTTTACCACCTTGCAGAGCAAATCTAATGATTTTGAAAAGCCTCAAATTCGGTGCACATGTGTTATCCAGAACATACACAAGTACTTTTGTCTGAGAAATCCCAATGAAAAAAAACCAGCCTCTCTAGGGCTCTGTGGAGGTATTAGAAATACTCGGTAAACGAGATATAGTTAAGGCTAAAACCTAACTTACGCTACACATTTTCAAAGGTGCACAGGAAAGAGCACGTGAGAACCTGTTGAGAAGAGAGAGGAATATTTGGGAGAAACGGTCAGTTTATGCCAAGTATGTTTAGCGGGTGAGGAGGCAAATCTACCCCTCCCCAGGCAGTCTGCCTGGCAAGTAAGCTAGCTGTGACATGCTTTACTCCCACTTTGTGGAGTGTTATATATCCCACATCATTGATTCCGCAAGAGTAAGGAATTCTCTCTTGGCATGACATGAAGAGTACTCGTCAGGCACCATCTCTGTTTCCCTGTCATGCTGCCAGACAGAGAAAGATTGTCATGGGGGAAAAAGGCCTTGCTATTAGTCTTGGTTCCTTTATTATGGAGCAACAATTTATAATTGTCCATAACAAGCAGGATCCCATATTTTTCCCAGTATTAACTTCAGTGAACAGAGCTCACTGGAGTCATACAACAAAGAAATTTAGTCCCAGCAATATTATATCAAGAAAGCTATTTGGTGCAATTTGAATAATTTCAACTAAAGAATTTTAAATCTTTCAGATAACACCGTTATTCATGCACGTGCCACCTGGAGTAGATGCTTATACTGTTACAACTGGAAGCTTCAAGTTCAGTTTTTACAGATGACTAATGCAGTTGTTACTCAATTTCTACAATTAACATTTGTGCAAATGTACTGTCCTTTACAAAGGTCAGGCTCCTTACAGGTGTTTCATATTACTGATATCATCCACCTGGGAAATGAGATCAGCTGGGAATTACGTAGGTTTTAAGAATTTAATAGTAACAGTTTTTCTAAAACTATTATGAAATTTCTGGTTATTTGTATTTCTGTCTGGATGGGAATTCAGTAGCAAAATGTCTTTTTGATAGCGCTTTAAAACCCCCCACAACAGCAAGACTTCCAAACTGAAAATAGAAGCCAAAACATTTGTCCAAGATCTGGAATATTTGGGGGTTTGGAATAAGACTACAGATTCATGTCTGAGTCTCCCTTTATTTTGCACAAGAGGAAAAACCCAAGTCTTAGAAAAGTTATGAGACAGCCTGGTATACACTGCACTGGAATGACTTTAAGAATCACTTGGCTCTTCCCTTCTCAAAAAACACTGTCAGTTTTGTCACAGAAAAATGATAACTCGCTTATAGAAGGTTAGCAGCTGGCTAAGGAAGCCGTGGACAGCTCAGTCTGAGATCAGGCAGGATCAACACAGTTACAGCGGGACAGGAAAAGCTTTGTAAGAGGCTAGCGAGTGCACCAGCTTCTGCCACTGTTTAAAGCGCTGCCCCTTCATTTAGCAAGGAAGTATGAAAGAATCACTCCCAATTCTGCAAGTTGCAAGAAGTGCTTTCTCCAAGCTTCTGTTCAGAAGCAATTCCACTTCCTTTTAATAAGCATACTAACATTTTGACTCACCCACTTACCTCTGCATCATTAGAATAATCTCACAGAGCACAATCAAGAGCAGAGAGCGAGGCTGTGTCCTTGGCTAACTTTGATCTTTCTGCACTTCTCAAGTCATACAGATAAAGCATAACCTTGGCAAAAGCACTTGGCTGAAGATCATCTCTACCACAAAGGTATTTCTGGGTACAAAATCGGTGTTTTGTCCTGAGGTCTTGCAGTTGTAGGTGCCTAATAAAATGCGCAGGCCACAGAGATGCTATCTGCTGGTAGACCAGGATCATCCACGACCTTTAAGAACTAAGACTCCCATCAGATTTCTAAACCACTCACTCTTGCCTTCTCCTCCTCCTTGCAGATTCAGCTCTGCCAAGGCAACTCACCCAGATCTTACAAAACCAAAATTGTTGAGGTTTTTGTTTGTTTTCATCTGTCACATTAATCAAGAAGAGCAAACACTGTAAATGAGCTGGGAAAAAGTGTCCAGGTGGAAAAAATTATCACCAGAAATTAAAGTATGGCATTTGCTAAACCGTCTCAAGGGATATTGGGGAAAACCACACTGGGAAAACAAAAGGGTATAGGAGATCTTCACAATACAAAAATACTGATACAAAAAAGGAGAGTAAGCCAATGTCCTTTCTGCTGTAGTGTAGATTGATTTGGAATAACCTGTCATGCTCACCCAGATCCCTTTCTATCTTTCTTCAAAAAAACGCAATTTCTTACTAAATTATCTCAATGAAACTTTCTAGTTAATCAATGAGTATGTAACACAATGATAATACCTCTGGTTTTGGTATCACTTTTTTTTTACCTGTGCAGTTCAACTACAAGTATAATTTAAGTTCTCTTAAGACAAGGAACTGATACAAGTTTACTAATTTTTTCATGGAATACAATGTAATGAACATATATGCTAAATAAGTAATCTGCTGTCTCACTTTTTATTATATTTTTAAAACTCAAGTGAAATATGGGATTCTGTGAAATGATTTGTAGCAAGCAACACAACATACCTGCACAGTAAATACATTCAGCTATGTATCTAATTCCCTGCAAGCAGAATCAGTTCATGGGTCTAGTGTATTTAAATCATGGGTGTCTTCAAACCATGGGTGTATTCAAACCAATTTACATTAAGAACTTAGTGGCTTCCAAAAAGGTAATGAAGCTTGTAGTAAATCTTCAGTGTAATATGCTGCAAGTTCCTCGGTGAATGAAGTGACAGAACAGTACAAATCTGTCTTAGTGACAATTACAGGCCAGTTCTGCATTTGTGAGCATGAAACCTTCAATTAGTCTGAACTTCTAAATGAGATTCTACCATGAAAAAGGGCCCGAAATAGGAATCAGGGCTTCCATACTATTATCTCAATGATTTTTGCAGGAAAGGTGCTCCACCTAGAAATGAAAGCATACTCTGACCTCCAGACCTGAAAAAAGCATGAGCTCTGAGGATCAACCCAGGGGTATTTTAACAGCATATGCATTATTTCCAGTCATAACGCTTGTTGGCCTTTTTATGCCCTTAATGGCTTCTTAGCTATCCCATTGCCTGCAGTGAATTTGCAGAGTTAACTCAGTGTAGTAGAGTAAACAGCTCTGTCTCATCTGAAAGAGGAAAAAAGCTCTAGCTTGTTCAGCCTTTTTTTATTCATGGTGACGTAACAAAGCAAAAGCCTTGGAAGAAAACACTGCAAGCAAGAATATCTGAATGTGTGAAAATGGAGGATCAGCTATTTCTTCCACACTTTGACTAAAAACTCAGAAACCTCTCTCAGGACCGCAGCCTCGAACAAAAAAAGATAAAAATTATACAGCCAACAGGTGAAAACAGTTGCAGCATCATTTCTTATAGATACCAGTCTGCATCTGAAAACTCTAACTTCTTAGGTTTTGAGAAAATCGGTAGGATTTGCTTTGTACTTACGGCCCTGCTGGGTCTGTTCTGCAATTTAACACACAATTTAACAACACAGCAAGCTCGGTTGGAGCAAGAGTGTGTTGAACCTGAGTTACAAGCACAGCAAGTTAGGGCAAGCACAGAGTCTGTCAGCAATGCACACAGCCCTCCCAAGTGTATGTGTGCGTACACACACGTGTGCATGCACACGTTATTTTCCAGCAAGTGAGAATGAAATGGGACTGTCGTTATGAGGTACCACAGTGATCCTCAACAGTGCATCCCATTAAAGTAAGGATTTTCAGACTTGCTTCAGCAGCTACAAGTGTCTGGGAGAGAGTCACACCTTTTTTTAGTGGAAGGTGATCTAGCTGTCACATTTACTGGGACTTGCAGTGCGTTCAAGGCAATTCCAGTATGGGCAATGCTGCCGAAAAAGAAGTGAATCAGAACAGAACTTTGCTTTCAGAACTGTATATTGTACCAGCAAAATGTGAGGATCTCTGTACAGAAGTTAGGATTAGGTAAGTCACAGAACAATTTCTATAGCAAACGTGTGTGAAAAAACAATATGCGGAAGATACAGCAAAACAGATGACAGCTGCAGGAAAGTAGGAAGTCAGATAGCCCCTTGCAGAGATGTTGTGAATGCTGATACACAAGAAAATTATTCTACCAATTCCCATTTCCACTGGTGAAATTAGATACAAAATATGGACACCGTGAAACAACAAACTGTATCATTGCTTTATGGGATGTGGAATTGTCTGTATTGTGTAATAAGATGTTACAAGTCTGCGAGGCAGAACAACTTGTGCTATTCTCAGCGAACAACTCAGGGCATAACGGCAACTCCTTTCCTTGGTTTTTAGCAGCGGAGACTGCACAGTTCCCTCCCTGCACAAAATTGTGCGGAGGATACGATACAATCAGTAATTCTCAAGATCACTTACTTCAGCTGGCGCTTCTTTAATGTGTCCCATTCCCAAGCTCTCATGGAAAACCTAGATTATAAGATAGAAGGTACCAAACACCTACCTCATGTTAATAGGGCAGTAATGCACATAATTATACCCAGCGCTTTACACCCTCTTCCCCTCCAATATTGGCAATGCAGCAGCTGACAATATTGGCACGTTTCCATTGGCACCACCAACTACTCATGCTCAGCACTGTGCCAACATCCCCTGCTGTAAAATTAGAACAGTAAGACCACATCCTGCCTTCCTTTGTTTGCTCACCTATTTAGGCAGCAGTTTCAACTGAGCCTGAACCGTCCACTCCTATGCACACAGAGGGAACCGTGCACAAAGGAGCTGTGCTGTCCAGTGCTCCCACGGCACTCTGAGATACCACAGACTGACACCAGTGGAGAGAACCACCTCTCACAGTGGTCACAGGCCACTGCAGACACTGGTGATGCTCCAGGCAGCATTCACACTAGGGATTTTCTTTGCCAACAGAAAGCCCCCTACAACACCGCTGTAATTTCCCTGCTCGTAGAATATGCATGATAAAGACTAAAGTCTTCGCTGTAGCCAATGATTAAATGACATGACGTTTTCACTTACCTGGGGTACGAGGACAATGATCTTCAAGTGGTTCCTTCAACTTCAGAAGACACGAATACTAGCAATCATCTTTACTGGCTATGATCATTTCCATGGCAATGCTGTTATTTGTCCAGTGCTTTGTGTGTGACAGGCACTCTGTGAAGAGGAAAGAAGCCAAAGCCCAAACTATTTACAGTTTGATGACCTGTGTCTGCAGCCTATGGTAGCACTTCTACAGTAATTTCAAAGGCATGTTTGTGTGTGTACACACATGTACGTGTTCGTGGAGGAGTTGTGGGGCTTGCTTCATTTTCAGCTGTATGAAATCCATGGTTTGCAAAGCTCAACAACCTGGCAAATAAATGCTAGCTATTGGCAAGTGGAGATGGGAGGAATGAGCAAGTGGAGAAGAAGGAGCAGCAGTGTCAAGGTGAGACTACATATCTGGTGGCAGCATTAGCACAAACTGTGGAACTGCAGTACCAGCACCACTGTAATCTTGTCCTTTTGGTGGCTTAGACTGCTGGAATGTGTTAGGTTTGCTGCAGAGATGCGAGCAGGACACTTGTGCAAACACTGTTGCAGGTGAGCGCGGGTTGCAGAACCGAGGGATGAATACACAATACAACAACAACAACAAAGAAAGGAACAAAAAAAAATTAATTCACCTGTGAGAAACAGCAGCTCTGCTCCGTTTAGCATTTGTGGTAGAGTTTTAGACAGCCACACTGGAAAGAGCGGTAAAAATTGCACTTTAAAATACATGAGAAGTGGCAAATGTCCTTTAGCAGAGTGGTAAGGCAAAATTTGCTTTTTTTAACCTTAACTTCCTGAGCTCTAAGGATTTCTAAGTCTTGAAGCTGAATAAGCCCGTTATCAGTATGAAAATGCCAAAGAAACTGGAATTCTTTAACTTTACTTTCTTTCTTATCTTTCAAAAAAGAAGGCTTTTACCACTTTGTGGTTCTACAGAAATGAATAATTAACAATAATTACATTGTTCCATATCATATAAAGAATGCCCCATATCTCACTTTTTGTAGATGATTTATATCTAGCCTTTCATTTGGCAAGGATAGCAATAGGTCCAGCTATATCTATAAATAAAAATATAAATATAGGTATCACACAGCAAATGACTGTCAAAGTTTTGAACTGAGCCTGTTGAAGTTCTGACAGGTTCAATCCTAGTTTTTTTCCATAATGTCACCAACAACCACTGTTTATCCTCCATAGTAGGGTGTTCCAGTTTAAACAGATTCTCTTTGATTTCTCAAATTTGGCAGGCTGTGTCCAAAATCTCTGTACCCTGAAAAGACCCCCATGTTGTGTCACATCCAAAGATCACTCCTTAGACAGACGATCGCTGAACAACGTACCTTTCCAGAAAATTGGATGCTTTCTCATACTGGGTCTTTGTCAACAGACCAGCTCAGCTGTTTTGCTATCTGGACTGCACGTGAAAGAATGATCCATTTGTTTCTTGCTCTTCAGCTGCCCTTACAGACAACAAGCAGGTTTCTGTATGGGACACAGGAATAGAACAAGGAGGACTAATATATGATATGTAACTTGGCATTGCATGCTTTGAGAGTGGCGTTTGGAAACAAGGAGAAAGTGAAGTATTTTCAGTGGAATTTTCCTTCATGTATATATTTTATCTGCAGCTGCAATGTACGGAGGCCAATTTATGAGAGGTGAACTGGAAAAGAAGCAATAAAATGCCATTAACTTTGTAGCACTTTAGAAGTTAGGGATGGAAATGACCCGTAAGACCTCTGCCCAAGAAGGATTGCTCCTTCCAGGACCATAATAAGTACACCAAATAGGGAAGAGGAGGAAGCACATGCACCATACTTTAACCCTGCCTTTCCACCTACTTGTCCATGCCCTGGGCTTCACCTCTCTCCCCTCTCCCAGGTGGCACACACATTCCAGCAGGCGCTGCTCCGCTTGCCCACCACAAGCTGGGGCAGCGTGGGAAGCCAGCTGTGCAGAGGAAAAAGGAGGGGTGGGGGGAAAGTGGACCTTCAGAAACAGGCTGCTGAGTTTTCATGGGCGCTTTTCAACAAACAAACAAACAAATGTTATAATATGAGAAAATGGATGAGACGTTTAATACGAAGAAAGCCTACTATCAGTATGTAGTCGCAATATTTTCATAAGGGTTTGTGCTTCAGAGATGGATTATACAACTTTTCCTGTTACAGGCATGTGAAGATTAAATATCCCAATGCTCTATATTTTTGAGTTGTTGTAATAGATGTGCCAGGAATCTGGGGAGATTTCCAAAACGCATTTTAATCCATAGTAGGCTGAAAGTTGTGCACTCTAAGCAATTTTCATTGTTAGGTGGAAGTAAATATAAATTACTGAAGAATCAGAAAATCCTGTTCCAACTAGCAGCTTGCACAGTATTTCAATCGTATGCATGCAGTCTTTTGGAAGGAAGGAAGGCAAAAAATCTGTGATAAACTACCACTTAATGACACGTTTTCAAAATCTAGATGTTGGTTTGCATATAGAAAAGCTTTTCCCATACCTCCTAAACTGCACAAATGGCTTTTCTATATGCAAACTAGCATCTGCAGTACGAACGCACCGATATCCAGGATGGTGCATACGTAGAAATAGATGTGAAAATTAAGACTTACAATTGTAGAGGCCAAGCTGAGGTCCCTTTTAAAGTTAGTTTTCTGGTATTAATTTAAATACGTAAAAGGAAAGAAATTGGGAGCTAATCTTTCTCCCCTCCCCACTCTACTTATTTCAGACTTTTCCAGCTGTGTTAGATATGAAGGGTCTGAGAAGAAAGTATTATCGTAGCTAATGCAGTGCCGGGGGTGTGAGTCATATACCCCCACTCCCGCATGTGGACAGAGCAACTTGTAACACAAAAGGCTTCGAGGAGGAGGGACAGCGCTTTAGCAGCCCCCAGCTACTGGGAGGCTGGAGGTGGAGCTGGCTGGTGATAACTGGATGAATTGTTTCCATCACATGGTTAATGACTCAGCATCATTATCCCGAAGTATTTATTTTTTCATCTTGACTAGCTCGTCCAGCACACTTGTGTGGAAAAGAATGGGGGGGACAGGGAGAAGGGAGGTACACTTTAGGGTTTGTAGCCTTTGCTGAGTGAGCATCATGCACAGTTTCCACTACTGCTTTGCCATCTCTAGGGTTGTAACACTACAACTGTAACACCACCAGAGAGATTCCCACTGACTTCAGTGAAGCTTTGATCAGGGCTCAGGCACCCCTCAGTCAATAAATGCACCCATTCTTTTCGTCAACAGCAAGAAATTCTAAGCCAGTTGCCTGTGTGCACACATATTTCTTCTACATGCACGTGTGCAGCTGGAAACCCATCACCTAGGTTGACAATAGTGAGGGAGCAAAGCAAACACTGACTACTCTCTTCCTGCATTCTCCAAAATATCAGGACTTATGCCTCTCCACAACACCGGCAACTGCTGAGTAGAAATGGCCGTGACAAGAGTGGGAGTAATCAGCGTATGTGCAGTATATACTGATATGTAGCTGCTGCAGCCCTCATTCCCTTTAGCTGGTTCCCAGAATAAGAAAGTGATAGTATGAGTAGGTTTATTTTAAGTAGGGCTAGAGCACACATATAGCTGGCTTGTACACAGTCCCCTGCAAACTCGGTGGGATATATTATGTCACCATGGCCCTAAATACCTCTGCTTCAAAGACCAAATTCAACACATAACTTTTGAAAAACAGTAACGCTTCCAATGCCTTTTCTGTTGCCAGTGGAGTGGAGAAGTGTTAACGTGGATTTTGGTGCTTATCTGTATTTACTGCTAGCCCGCTGGCTCCCTGTCACTAGTGTTCATAAAGACACCCACAACAATGAACAGTGGAGCCTTGCTAATGCCTCCCACCAGCCACATGGCATGCAGAGCTTAAGGTTGGAAGGTCACATATTCCTTCCCTTTGTTTTTATTCCCCATTTGGTGAAGACCTACCATGCAAGGGCACTCGGTTGCCTGCACTGTTTGGACTGGAAGGCCTTTTTCCAGCAGGAGGTATATGCACTCCCTAGTCTTCAAAATGAAACCCAACCAGCAAAAAGAAGATGAGCCTGATCCTGCACAGAAGTATTTAAAACAATTGATTGTTGTCATTGTAGTGTTAGGGACCATCCTGCCCCTGAGTCCTGCCCCACTTGGCAAAGAACAGAGATACTGGTGACCCCAGTTCATAAAGTGCACAATCACTGAAGGCCAGTTTGTACCAGGCAGCCTGGTGCCGTGGGATGCCCCTTGCCCCTCTTTCCAGCGCCAACCAACTGCACATTGTGTCAGCAGCTGCTTTGGCCGCTGAGGACAATGCACGCATATGCTAACACAACAAATAGCGCATTAGCTATTTTCTAGCTGCTAAGAGCTACCTCAGTGTGCAGTCTGCTACATGAACAATATCTTCTAGTGCAGAGAGCAGATTTGTTGGCTGGGCAGTCATACTGCAAGTAAGGGCGCTACTTTACACTGAGCTTTTCTACCATCTGTGCTTCTCTGCTCTCTTATATAGGGGGGCAGCCAAAGGCAGAATCCAGCTCTTAATTTAGGCCCCAAATGTTATATAAAAGTTATTCCTCCCAGATGGACTTGGTCCCAGAAGTCACTGTTATAAAAGACTTGCTAAACAGTCCATTTTACAAATGAAGATGAATCAATGCCTCCCTGTGTTTCCTATTTGTGTTTCCTGCCCCTGCTCCTAGGCCTGTCCTCACTTAATAACTCAGGTACACACCAAGAAGTCACAAGAGCCCCATTGACCTTAACAAACAGGCTATGTTACCAAGTAAGAAGATGCAGTTTGTGCTTATTTTAAATTTGCTGAAGTTTGACACTTTCAGGCACCTTGCATATCAAATAGAAACAACCCAAAGAGACTAGAAAGACTATGAGCCAAATTATCTCCTGATGAGGGGTATTAATATTTGCAGCAATTTCCAGAAAGAAAAGCGAGGTGGAAGCAAGCATTTTCAAAAGCAGCACCCAACCTGCATGCCTTTAAGCAGGGTTCATCTGAGCCTGAATTTCTGCTGGGCAGCCACCAATTGCAGGTGGCACCCCGAGGACTTCTTTGGTCCAGAAATTAAATCCTAGGTATCTCAACTTGGTAGCTCAGAAGTGAGGCAACCTAAACCACGGTACACTCTTGAAAAGATGTCCCAAAGTCAGTGCATACTCAGCAAGTCTGAGAAATACTAGGAGCAGAAACTTCACCTCCAAGTCCTGTCCTGAAGGTCCTGAAATCCTGGCCATGCAGGTCCTGACCTGCATGAGGTCACATGCAGACCTCATGGCATAATACACACTTGTGCTGCCTGATCATGAGCAAGACTACCTGCAGTTGTAGAAAAGATGTGTATAATGGCCATATCCTCACTTTTACAATAAAATCTTGGGAAGTGAAAGGAGGAGCATGTCAATTACATGAGCAAGTACGGTATTTGTCCTCTCTTTAACCCTATATTCTGAAGTGTGTGAAAGATTAGCATTCAGGATTGCCACGGGCCATTTGCTGTAACCGTATCTAGACAACTTCCTGAAATAAAAGAACAAATTTCAGCTCCTAGATAGAAGCCTTCAGGCACATGAAAACATAACCAAAGAATAATATACCACAGATATGGGCTATGTGTAGAAATGAGACAGATCAATGCTTTACTTGGCTTAAGAAGAAGAGGTTCTGAAGGCAAAAAGTCTCCTAAAGTGCCTGCAGTTGGCAAGCATAACCTTACTGAGGCATCTAAGATCTCATTATTATTTCCTACTCTAAGCAGGAAAAAAACCCCTGACGTTTTACTGATAACATTACATGATGGCTGTGGCTAAAAGATGCTTTTAAAATACTGAACACCTTACCTGTCAGTACGCTTTCCTCTCTTTTCAGAGAATTAACACTGGCCACAGTAAATTAAAGAAGAAGAAATTCACACATTAAAATCGCCTGAAAAAGTAATCACAGGGCTGAAGCATACATTAACAAACCCAGTGTACCACAGTGAAGTGGGAAGCCCGCTAATAGCCTTACAATATCAGACACACCAGGTTGCTAATTTAACAAGCTTCACTAATACAAGATTTCTTGGCTGTTTCCCCTTTAAGTAGGCATTTTTGCCAGTTTTAGTTCCTCGCTAATTGTGGTTCCTCACACTCATTTTCCTGAATTTTTCAACATGCTCATTTCCTAGGTATTTATTTATTTGAGCGTAACAAATCCATCTTCACGGTATACATGATTCTTAACACACCCAGCATGAATTATAGGAAGTTAGCTCTCTGAATGCACAGGAACTAGGGGACTCTAGAGCATGCCTAAGAAGTCACTGGCTACTATTCAAAGTAACTCGAGGTTCCACCTTGATGCCAGGTGTGCCTTCTGTAGAGCCAAGACTTCATCCCATGTGCTTTCAGAGAATCATAAAAAGGTGCCTTGGAAGAATCGTCACTGCCCTGCAACCCCATTCGTGTTACGGTGTGAAAATGTGAGCAGAAAATAAGCCAGCTTCTCCACAGTAAGCAGCGAAAGTGCAAAAGCAGGAGGTGAGAGGCTGGGACTTTCTGTCCCTCAGCCAGGTAAAGGGTTGGTTGAAACAGAGAAGAGGTAAGGGTGTGCTCAGGCTGGCCAGGAGCAAGAGGAGGTGGAGAACAGTAGTGGGAGGCAGAAGTGAACCTAGGGGGAACAGAAGTTATTAGGAGATTGTTAATCTGTTCACAGGGTGATGGCAGGTTAGTCCACGTTCTCTGCAGTTAAGTGCACGCAGACTTGCACACCACACACCACGGCGCACGTGTTTTTCACTTGCACGGGTAGGCTTAGCCCATGGGCAAGAAGTAGTGGAACTTCTATTTTTCTGAGTTCTGTGCCTTCCCTGCTCTGAAAGGGATCAGTGCCTATATTGGCTGTCCAAGCTGAGAGAGTGAGTTTCATCTCCAGGTGATGATGATCCAGGTGTTCTGCAACAGGCAGATGCCTAAGGGACAACCAAAGTGTCACCCAGAAAGATGTACCTGGAAAAGCTTTTGGCACCCAGGACACTCTCTGTGTCACACATAGCGGAAGATGCTCTCTCAATTGACCAAGACAATTCTGGAAAGAAGGGTAAGTGTCTCTCCTTCTAGTGGAAGAGAAGTTGGCAACAGGAGGCCTGTCATCCACCCACATAAGAAGAATGAGGCCAAACTGATCTGCCTCCACTTCAACAGTGTCTTTAATGTTGTTGCTATCTCCTCTCCCTACTTCTGAGCTCCCTCCCCCCCATCCTGCTTCTCTCCTTTGCTGGCTCCCGATTCTTGCGTGATGTGATGAAGCATAAGGGAAGGATGTGCCCTACCAACTGGATGCGGGATTTGTTTAAATGAGATTTACACTGAAAAGATACAGGGACCAGCTCAGACACACCCAAGTGCACCTGTGTTCTGCAAAGCTGTCTAGTGTTGGCAGAAAGGCAGTGAGGAGGGCTCACGTCACCCTCCAGAGCTTCCCAAGAACTGGAAGATCCCAAGGAGACCTCCCTATGAAGGGGGCCGTGTCTCTGTTGGCAAACATAACCACCACTGCTCACTGTTACTGTGGCTGCGGTGGTACCTGTAGCAGTGGATCAAAGGCAGGCCAAGCATTTAAGGACCTTTTCTTTTTAAACCTGTGTCACAATGATAAAACCATTTGATATTTTGTCATGCCGCTATTTCCAGACCTGCCAGAAATGGCTATGGAACGGCAGGCAGGGTCCCTTGCTCCAGCTTTTCTCTCCTGTGGGAAAGCAGCTATTTTATCTACCACAAAAAGTATGCTTTGGTTTTGAATAAGCCAAGGAATAATGTATCAGAGGTTTCCCCTCTGATACATACAGCAGGGGGGAACACAGCTGTTGGGGCTAGGCCTAACAGTTTTAGGTTTTTTTAAAACAGCTAGCTGTTTTATAGGGATATAATCCTTTCCTGGGTTATCTTCTATTGAAATGGCTTGTGCCTTCCGGTTTTTTTTTTAATCACATGCTTCTAAACCAGGGGAGGAAGACCTGGGCTTGTAATCTGAGACACTTCTGGTTCAGAGTCAAAAAAAAACCCTCAAAGACATAAGGGCTAGGAAGAAGGGAAAAGCGTCCTTTGGGACTTGCAGCTCTCTGATGATACTGACCCTGGGCCTTCCCGATGGCCAGCAAGCGTGTTTCGGGTTTAGTCAATACTTTGCATTCACATCCAGGACAAGTGGAGTTCAAATTCTTCCCAGCAGACTAATTAGGCAAAATATTTAGAAATGCTGTAATTCCATTCATGCTTTTGCCCTAACATTTAGAGAAACAACAATGCTTTTCATATTCACTGATACCAAGAGCCTCTGACAGTGTCTGTGCTGGAAAAACACATAGTCCCCTCAATGTACACACACGTATACCCAGGCCTTCATAGCTTTTATGACAAATACCTGCTGCTCCGATGCATATGCACCTCAGCATCCAAAATTTGCTCATATGGGCACACCTGAGAAGCCTTTAATTGGATTCAGGAGGGCTTGCATCTGTTCAATAAAAGGGCAATATCGTTTACAGCAGTAGCGTAAATATAATCAGACAGGTTTGTTCTCTGCCAAAATGGTGGATGTATATTTACAAAGCTTTTCTAGTTCCTTTGTTGTGCATTCTTTCCACACACCATTACAGAAAGATCATGTTAACAGCAGTGGCTGCTGCGTTGTATCATATTGCCTTTTTATTTTTCCAAATAATTAAAAATAAAAAAAAGGAAAGGAAATCCTGGAAATGTTAAACAAACTATTCTATTTTCATTAGGCTGTAACAAAACCATTAAAAACCTACTCATATTTGGGGTGGGGGGTGGCAATACAAATATTCTCCTGCTTTTTTTTTATTACAGCGTGTCATGATGAAACCATCACTGCGTCATGATCAGCGTGCTTAAGAGTGCAGCCAGCCAGTTCCAAAAGGGTATAAAAGCTAATGCCCAAGAGTTTATAGAGTGACAGAGCCAATTCTAGTACTGATTTATTGAAACTCAAATTGGAGCACTTAGATTTCATTTCTGCCAAATGATGTCGTTGGAATGCCTAGTTATTTTCTCATGCGAATAACTAAAAAAAAAAAAAAAAAGCCCTGGAACTCTTAAAATTAAAGGCCTTCTCTCTTTTTGTCAGGCTGCGACAAAACCAGCACATTTCCTGGTGCTTCTCTTTTGCCAGTGCTTTTTAAACCATTAAGGTGGTTTTCGTTTGCTTTTTTTAACATAAAACCTGAATGGATATTCTGGGTCCAGGTACATGACGCAGCAATCCAAGGAGGCGTGGGCTCCTCCCTTGCCCTACTCCACTCTCGCTCTCTGGTGCGTGCCTAATCCTGTAAACACCTTAAATGAGAGCTGGCTTCGGGTTATACTATTTGTGATATCAAGTGGGAAGGCATTTTATTTTTCTGAAATGAAAGAGCCAATTTATGCCCTTTTATGGACCATTTGAGAACTCGCTGCAGTGGAAACTTTTCTGCAATAAAGGTTCCCTTGTTTATGAGCCCTTTGTGTTGCAAGTTGCAGTACCACTTGTTACACTTAGGGAGCATCCTGCAGGCTCTGGTAAGGAAATCAGACCTTCTCATTCCTTCTCCCCAGGATTCAATATGGGTTTTCCAATACTGTCTTTAGCTTGCCACCAACTTATTACAAAGCTGGTGAAAAATACTCTGTCTAAAGCTACTTTGTTCCACACGTGGCATGAAACAGTCTTCCTCAATATGAATAAGTGCATATTTATGAAGTACACAATACCATGGGTTCCAATACAGTAAACCACCTTTTATTTAAAATATGAAACTTCCCATCATGTTCAGTTGAGAACCACTTACCCCAGCCCCGTCCTGTTCATATGGTCCCCCATTTGCTCCCTGAAGCTCTGCGATAAGCCAAAAAAAATCTATCATTAACAGGAGCAATTCTGCTCTCTGTTAAAACCAGTTCCATCAGCATTGACGCTTCAGTAAAAAAGCAGTCTTTATGCATAAATTGGTCCTGCCAAAGGTAGTCTTGTTGCCTTTTCAGTTTTGAAACAGTGTTTTTGTTTCCAATTTACAAAAAGCTTCCTTCACTGCTGAGTGAAAGACCAACCTGACAACCAGGGAAAGAAGAAATTTAGCTAACAGGATCTATCAGGGTTACAATAAAACTACAGAACATGGCTGTATCTCCATTTAAAAAATGAATGAGAGGGAAAAAAGAGACAAAATATCTATCTATCCATCTATCTGTCTGTCTGTCTATCTAATTTTAAAACCTGAAATACTACTTAATACGGCAGTATGTGATAGGTGTTACTTTTGAAATGAGAACATAATATTTTAGTCAGTGATATTCTTTTGACAGTATTATTTAACCACAAATGGCAGATAATAATCAGCTGAAGGAGCTGAGGGTCTCTTAATACCGTTAAGCTATGAAGTTGTAGAAATGACAGCAAAACAATTACTGTTGTGCTTGTTGAGTCGTAGGAGCTAAGCTCTATGTTTCCATGGATATAGAGCTTCCGGTTTACAGTTTGGTCTTTTCCTATTTAAAGATCAAAACTGTGCTAAGGAGAAAGCAAGATTCAAGTCTACATTTCTTTTGGTGTCTAAACACCAATACTTCAAAGCGCTGGGCAGCCTGAGCACGCACATACAACCTGGGCTCAGTCCACGCCCCCCATTCATGTGATGCAAAGGGACTGAAGGTCCACCTTAGCCACCTGGCAGAAGAGCCCCGTCATGTTCACAAACATCTTGTCCCTGATACTAAACCTTCAAGACACCTTTACTCCACCTCCAAAACCATGATATGGCAAGAGGTAGAGAGCCAGCTGGGCCAGGGCCCCTTGGCTTTTGTGACTTCCAAGAGTATGGACTTGCAAGCCATCAGCTGTATGTCCGAGTGGCTCTGTGATCACCACTGAGTCAATCTTTTCCCTCTGGTGCACACCCCTGCTGCCTCCTCTTTCCCCATGTGCATATTCCCTGTTGATGTTCCCCTCAGCCTTGATATCCTTGTGGTCATGCCAGTGTGAGGTGGAGGAAGGTGGTTGCATGGACTGAGATCGGCATAAAACTGTCCACAGGGCAGTATCATGAGTGCTTTGACTTACCCAACCAGCCCTAAAGATGGAGTTAAAGAAGATCTTGATGTTCACTTCTCCTATCCCACACTGGGCTCGCAAAATGGAGAAGCTCATACCAGACAAGGAA
The DNA here is from genome assembly GCF_949628215.1 of Phalacrocorax aristotelis. NCBI lineage: Eukaryota > Metazoa > Chordata > Aves > Suliformes > Phalacrocoracidae > Phalacrocorax > Phalacrocorax aristotelis. Next base: position 102,572,795 of record NC_134276.1, read on the forward strand.
ATACCAAGCTATTGCTGGTTTATCCATTCTAGGCTTACAAAATCAGATGGCATTTGGTCAACAAAGTTATTATTTATTAGCATGTTTCACATTCAGAGCAATGTTCTGCTATTCAGTGTAGAAGTGCCACCACCACTAAGTCAACAAGGTGCAGGAGAACAATGCCCACGTAAAATGAATCACACCCCAGAAATGCGTGTGCCCCAGACTGAGGAGCTTCCAGGGCAGCAAGCACGACACCAGCAAAGGCAAACAGTCAGGCAAGAGATAATGAGAAATCATTGTGGAAGATGAAAGTGGTGAGAATTTATGGAGTAGGGGGGCAAAACACACTTTCAGACCAGGCACTAGATTGGCAGATAATGGCAACAAAAGCTGTTTGACAGTTAATGGTGCAATTAACTTGTGTGGGGGCAGAGGGTAGCTCTAGATCGCACATTTTTAACTGACCTAACTCCAGACTCTTGGTAGTGCCATTGGTGGGCTACAGCAAGGCTGTCCGATGCCAGCATCTGTGAGCGTGAAGAAGGATCAGGGTGTTTCCCAACACTTCCTGGCACCCGCCTCCTGGCAGCCCAGGCTGTCTGTGTCCTTTCCCGGTCAGTGCCCTCCATGCAGCGCTGCCTTCCTTTCCCCACTATGTTCCCAGACAGAGGGAGTCGGGGGAAAAAACAGAAGCTTTGAAGGCAGTAAGTCAGCCAGCTGGACTGGAAGTCCACGCTAAGAGTGGTGGTTTAGATGAAGGGGAGCTGGCAGAGGAGGAATAACATTATCAGTAGCCGCCACTTAATCAAGGACATGAGAGAGACAGAGAGAAATGGTTTTAGCACTGTGGAAGGGGCTGAACTTCAGCTGTTTAATAAAGAAAGCTCGGAAATACCATGCTCGGAAACTCTGCAGGTGGGGTGACTAGACAGAGGTATTGCCAGCCTAATTTGCCTCCCACTCTTGATCAGAATACACAAGCCTCTGGGGTAGCAATGGTTTCACTTCAAGCTGCAACACCGTTTTTTTGAATCCCATTATCACCCATTCCTACATTTCTGAGCAGTTCTCTGCTCAGACTGAAGTTTCCCTGCTTTGTCTCTGCATCAGAAAAGATACCATTGGATCCTTTCAGGCACGGCTGATTTTTGCAAGAACCAAAAATACATCTGCAAGACATGCGGGACCTGACAGCCCTTCCCATCTCCTCATCACACCAAGGAGCACAGCCCTTCGCAGTGGTCTTCAGCAAGGCTGAGCGCCTGCATCTTCCCCCTCCCCTCATCTCAGTAGGATGTGTGTGGTGCTCAGCCACTTTGGAAAAAATCAGACTATTTCCACAGAAATTAAGTCATCTCTTGGCTAAATCCTATCATGTGCTGTTCAGCAGATGTAGGGGGCCTCTTTTTCCGGCCCGTGTAGCTGATCAGGTTCTTCGCGCTCAAGAAAGCACTAGCACAGAGGACCAGCTCACCATGTGGGCAAGCTCACGCAAGAGCTTACCGCAGCGTGTGGTTTTGGGGGGGTGGCTAGTTTATTAGGCTTGCTAGCACGACAGCTGCCTTTGGAGGAAGGCCTGGGTGTGTTTTCGTTTCTAGAATGTACTGCCTCAACCATCCTGAGGAATCTTGGCTTGGCCAGGAGAAGCCCTGCGACTCAGGGCCTTTCAGCAGTGTTTCCTCCTCCCTAATTTGGGCAGGATTTAGCTCTGCAAGAGCAGCACGGCTGAACCTTAAGACCATTCTTTTTTTTAATTTTTAAAATTTTTTAATTATTATTTTTGAACAGGTGTAATTACACGCAGCTCACAGACTCATGAATCAACCTGATTCTGTTGTGACAAGTTTAGCTCTGGGTATGTGATCTGTCCTAGGAGATCACACAATTTTTCCTTCTTATCCCTTTTAATAGTAAAGTACTCTTGCCTGCCCTCTCTTTCTTCTTATTTAATCATCAGCTGTTAAAATGACATGGAGAATAACACCTCCATTTGCCCAAACTGTTCAGCCTGTCATTTGACATCTTTCTCTCACCATCACAAAACAATTTCCCTGTTTACTCTCCACTCTGGCATGGACCTTCTGGTTCCTTCTAAGCTTCTTCCTTTCTGTGTGTGTCTAATACCAACTTGTCTACTGCTGTCCTGCTCTGGCAGAAGTAAAATGAAGGAAAAGAAGACAACTAAAGGCCGAATCAAAAGAGATTCCTGTAGAAAAAACAGGGAGCTGAACAGCTATTTATGTCTACAAATCATCTGACAAGGGGCAGGGAGACAGTACGCCAACATCTGTGATCATTGGGTTGATCAGTGTCTTTTCACATCCTTTGCCTTCCTCCTTTCTTATTGCTCTTTCGCACCAGCTTTTTGTCACATGAGTAGATGGCCACCATAAGGTCTTTGCAAAGGGGATTCTTCTTATTATTTGTGGCTGGGGTGGCCAGAGAAACAGGATTCTTCAAATGTAGGCAACAAATTTTACTAATTTATATGACCCTATGAGATGTTACGTGCCGGTCAATTATCATTATACTCCAGATCTAAGATTCACCTTCACTCCTAAGACTCAACCTCTCCAGTACTGATGTGTGCTGCACAATTCAGCATGCCGTAATTGTCTTATGACCTTGTAATTCTCGTTTTTAAAGATCAATACAGTTATTTTAAAAGATTTTATGAGAACAGAAATAAACACTGCAGGCTACCAGCTGTCTTCATCAGGCAGAATGGAAACCAATCACATCATCACAAATACTGGAAGATCAGATGGCAAAGACAGGGTAGTGTTGAAGAGAGAGTAATGGCATCTGAACAGCCCTGTTGGTGACCTTTACAGCTCCTTGAAGCAAAAACGCCAGCCTGGAGGGGTATGTAAAATGCCACCCAAGACATACCTTGAAGAAAAAAGGCGACCCTCCTGAACTGAAGTGAAAGCAAGTGGGCTCCTTGAGCGCTTTCCAAGGTGGAGCTGAAGTACGCCCTGCTGGCCCTGCTGGGCTGCAGCCTGTGCTAGTCTGCTACCTAGAAGTTGCAGAGGGTGGAAAATCACCAGGTCCTGAAGCTGTCCCACCATTGATTTATTCTGAGGCATTCATTATTGAGCTAATCTCCGCTCTACAAAGAGACTGTCAATAATGCCCTTGGAAACAGACCTCTGCCTGCAGAGCAGGCACAACCCTGCCCCTTCCCCAGGCAGCTGGGAAGCAGGCTTGGGACTGTCTCACCTCTGGTCACTGCAGATGGTCCCTGTCTCACTGTCACCAAAAGGAGCAGGGTTCTTTCTCCCTCTCCTCCACTGCTTCTTTCTCTGCTCCAAACCCTGCCTCAGCACTCACCTGAGCCTTCAACTAACCGGTGTGGTTCACTACACCATCAGAAAAATCTTTGCTGGGTTTGTGCCTCGCTGCCACCTCTTGCCAAGGACAGGCGAGCCGCCCTGCCCTGCAGACTGGCAGGCGGGAGCAGGGGAGAGGGAAGGGGCTGGCACAACTGCTGTGCGAGCCTGCTGGGAGCCAGCCAGCTCAAACCATGTAGATGAACAACACCGCGGGTCAGGCCTGCCATGACAACCCCTTCATACAACTGCACCTCTCACACCTCCCCAGCCTCTTGCTCCACCTCACACCCCACCTTGCAATAGCAGGTCCTGACAGTCACACTGTGGGCTTCCACCTTGGCCTTGTAGGCAGAGAAATCCTCCCCATCGTGCCAGTACACAACCAAACCCATAAAATCCATGTGGCTGTGCCCTCACAGGAGAGGACATGAAAAGGGATTGGTGTGTCGTGGATCGGCACTTGGAGCTGGGGGCCTCCGCGGCTGCAAAGCTGGCAGCTGGCTCCCACTGCCTGGTCTGTGGCCTGTCTTTGTGCCTTGACATACTTTGTTCTGGCCACCAATATAAATGACAAATGGCTGCAGTAAATTTTCATCATTGCCCTCCTATTGCCTGTAGGTTGTTAATTATACATGACTGAAGTTATAAATCGCTGCAATAAATTGTCATCATCAAGTTATCACCTTTGAATTGTTCATCAGTTAGCAACATCCAAAGGATAGCCAGAGTGACAGGGAGCAGATTTTATGACTCCTCTGTTTATGGCTACAGAGCAGTCACTGTACACACAGGCGTTACCTGCACACTGGACACCCAAGCCACTCCGCAAAGGAAAAGCAGAGGGGGGAGCAGCAGCAGTGCTGTGCAGCACAGAAAAAGAGCATAGCTGGAACGCACCTTTCCTTGCACCCTGTTTACTCGGTGCCACTTACAGATTTCACGAGACCTGCTCTCATTTAATGATCGCATGGCTGCCGGGCTAGTGAAGATGGCCAGGCCTCACCTCCCCATTCACTGCTGCCGGAGCCAGCAGTGCTCTGCTCTCCAGACAAAGGAACTGTCTCCTGCCCAGGGAAGCACCGCTGGGTTTCCCCGTCGCGTGGAACAGAACGGCTGCCCTCTGGCCAGGGCTGAGCTTTAAAAATAATAGCTACACTACCGCAAACTATCATGAGGCAAATAAACAAGTCATCCAGACATCAAAAATTGTCAAGGAGCTAGCCTCCTGCTGCTTCTCCAGCACTGAAATAAAGTCCTGCTACTCTGGATTTATACCAGTTATATTTGAGGAGAGTTTTAGCCTCAGGTTTCCAAATCCTTTTATTGAATTAAGGGCAGAATTCCTGTTTCCAAAGTTTCACATCAACATGACAACACTGGAGCAAACAAGAATAGTCTATTTAAAAGCAGGCAAACATTTCACAGATGAAAGACAAACACTGTAGGTATTTATTAAGGCCCTAATCCAACCAAATCTCTAATCCACTTAGTAAAAGAAGAAAGCTTCAAACAACCATTTTCAAGATTCACAAGAACTCCAAGCCATCTGAAATGCTTTACTTCATCTCTTTCCTCAAAGGTTATCCCCTCAATGAAAACTTCTTGGGTTTTCTGGATACTGCTGTGATGAAGGACCACAGGATCTTTTCATTTTTCCACCACATCACAGACTTAGAGACCCTCTTTGCAGTCATCTCCCTGCATTGCTTTTTTCTTTCCCTCTCAAATCCAGGCTGGTCTTGAAAAATTCCATAAGTGGTTGGATTCAGCACTGTATTTTGGAGTACTCCTGCCTCAATTTTTCCCCACCCATGGCTTTTTCATACAAAAGACCTGGAAGTTGGCGGCTGAGAATGCCTAGATAACTTCTTTCCTAATGAAGCAGTGCTTCTGAAGGCTTCAGACACCACCACTGCAAAACACTTTCACATGCAGGATGCTCCCTGCATACACGTATCTGGAGATTCTTCTGCCTTTCCCTTTCTTCCGTGGGCTCTTTTTGCTGCTGCTGTAACAGAGTTGCCACTCCTTTTCTGAGCCAAAATGGTGGCTAATGTGGCTTAAGTATTTGTGTTCCCATCTCACACTTCTTCATTCCTGGTCTAGCTTACTCCAGGTGTCTTCAGTTCTGTCTTCTTCAGGCTAGGTCAGGACGACTGTCATGAAATCCAAGTTCTCCTTCTGTGACAAAACACAAAAAATATATTCCTCTAATGCCTATTCTGAGAACCTAGAGAACAGTTTTCTTCAACATAGCCAGTATAGTGTATTGGGTTTGTTCAGCAAGGTTTTGGTAGCGACAGGGCTACAGGGGTAGCTTCTGTGAGAAGCTGCTGGAAGCTTCCCCTGTGTCCGATACAGCCAATGCCCGTCAGCTCCAAGATGGACCTGCAGCTGGCCAAGGCCGAGCCCATGAGTGACAGTGGTAGCACCTCTGGGATAACATATTTAAAGAAGGGGGAAAAGTTACTGCACAACGGCAAATTGCAGCTGAAGAGAGGAGTGAGAGTATGTGAGAAACAACCCTGCAGTCACCGAGGTCAGTGAAGAAGGAGTGGGGGGAGGAGGTGCTCCAGGCACCAGAGCAGAGACTCCCCTGCAGCCTGTGGTGAAGACCATGGTGAGGCAGGCTGTCCCCCTGCAGCCCATGGACGTTAATGGTGGAGCAGATATCCACCTGCAGCCCAGGTGGGTGCCCAAAGGAGGCTGTGACCCCATGGGAAGCCTGTGCTGGAGCAGGCTCCTGGTAGGACCTGCGGACTCATGGAGAGAGGAGCCCAGCTGGAGCAGGTTTGCTGGCAGGACCTGTGACCCCACAGGGGACCCACGCTGGAGCAGTCTGTTCCTGAAGGACTGTGTCCCATGGGAGGGACCTATGCTGGAGCAGTTTGTGAAGAACTGTAGCCTTTGGGAAGAACTCACATTGGACAAGTTCGTGGAGGACTGTCTCCTGTGGGAGGGACCCCATGCTGGAGCAGGGGAAGAGTGTGAGGAGTCCTTCCGCCAGTGAGGGAGGATCGGCAGAGACATGTGATGAACTGACCACAACCCCCATTCCCCATCACCCTGCGCTGCCGGAGGGGAGGAGGTAGAGAAAATCAGGAGTAAAGTTAAGCCTGGGAAGAAGGGAGAGGTGGGGGGGAAGGTGTTTTAACATTTAGGATTTTTCTCACTATTCTACTCTGATATTGACTGGTAATAGATTAAACTAATTTCCCCAAGTCAGGACTGTTTTGCCTGTGACAGTAATTGCTGAGTGATCTCTCCCTGTCCTTATCTCAACCCACGAGCCTTTTGTTATATTTTCTCTCCCCTGCCCAGCTGAGGAGCAGGAGTGATAGAGCAGCTTTGGTGGGCACCTGGTGTCCAGCCAGGGTCAACCCACCACATATGGTAAAAGAGCTTATATACAATTCAAATTTTTTTCATTCCAATGGCTTTCCTCCTAACAAATAACGAAATTTAAGTTTTAGGAGAAAAGCTGTTTGAAAAGCAGCCTAAAATATGAAGTTTTCCGGAATGGCCTTGTTTCCAAGAAGGAAAAGAACATTTGCCTGTTTTTAGATTAGCAGAGGAATAAATACAGATGATTAAATATATCATGAGTCTGAATTTATTTTTATTTTTCTGATGATCAAATGCTGTGCGACTGGCTTTGTTGTGCAAGGTTTTTCCCATTAGTTATTTTTAGGGGTTTTAGATTGTATTTTCCCCTAACTGGTGACATAATGTCTTGTTAAGACAATTGACCCAGATAAGACTATGCCAACTTCATCAGAATTGGTCTTATGCATCTGGATTTTTGATATTTTGGTGGGTCACAGACCAATAGTCTCTGTGGCATGGAAAATATTTAATTTTTTTTTAGACTGCCAGCTTCAGCAAGACTCCTCCAAGTTGACACTAGTTAACAGTGACCTAATTCAAGCTTGATTGGACAAAGATGCCTGGCCCTAAGGGAAACAGTGCAAGGCAACCCACAAAATTCAAGGGTGAGGCAGAAAAGACTTGTCTTATGGGTCAGCAAGCAACCTGAGGGAATATTGCTGCTTTAGAATATCAACAGCTATCATTTGGGGAAAAGCAAGTCATTGCATCAACATTTTAAAAGCTCCTTAGTAGCTGACTAATCAATCATCTTCCTTCTCCAGACTAAAAAAATCCCTCCTAGTAGAAAACAGTATGCCAGCAAAACAGTGCCACATCTGCTCTACACTTCCAGCCCCTACTACACAAGTGTGCAGAAGACTCTGCAGACTGAAGAGCCTGCACTGCCGTAGCATTTTTAGTATCTTCTTTCTTACTTTCCTGTTCCTTAGTCTGGTTTTCCAAGGGCACAAAACTATAGTGATTACATTGTTCATCCAGGTATTAGTTCCCACAATAATATTGCAAACCAGTGGTCTATGTCTGCTAAAACTGACCAAGAAGGGGAGGTTTCAAAGAGGTGAGAGGTGAGGTTTCCATTTCACGTAGCAAGGGAGAGGTGTGGGACCAGTGCCTCCATGGGAGTGAGCAGGCAGAAGCCAGCACTTTGTCTATGCTATGCGGTGCCGGCCCTATGGCCAACACTTGGGCAGCAAATGGCGGGGCAGTCAGCACACCTATGGCCAGCTGCTTGCTCAGCCAAACAGGAAGAGAATTTAGGAAACCAATGGTTGAGAGAGAGAGAGGGCACAAACCCACAGGAAGCAAAGTTTCTTCCTCGTGGAACAACTCCTATCTTTTGTTTTAACCAGCTGTGTGGGCAACCTAATGTCCTTAATTTTTAAGGTGCAAGTGTAAAAATGTAGCAATGTGTTTGTCCTGTGTACACCTATAACACAGATTTTAAAAATACAATCTTCATCAAAACAAAGGGGCACCCAGAATGACCCTTTGAACTGAGTATGAAACAACCGACAGATTCAGGTCATTAATTTAAGTGTTCAGTACAATAATTTAGGTGAGATTTATAGCAAAACTATGTATTCCGCCTTCTAGAGTTGAGGTCAGGATTGCTTAGAGCTGGTATTCATTTGGCGGCTTAATTCTTACTCACTGTTAAGATTGAACTGCTTTTTATTTAGTAAAGTATTTTAATCCTGGATCGGTGTAGTTTTACTTTTAATTGCTTCATACTGATCATGTGTCTCTTGGTTTTATTTTGCTTTTAAAAAGCGTTTTAATAGCATTTCTAAAATAAAAGCTGGCACTGAGTCACTTTTATTTCAGTATGGAACACAGGTCCAGAATATTACAGGGACTGCTATGGAGACCAGGTTTCCATCTGACTTGGTCTCTCTAGGGACCTAAGGGTTTTATACTGTTATATTTTGCTCACGCTTTTAGAGTTGGCAGTAAACTTCTGGGGGCCCTGATCCCCTACCTCCTGCCATTGACTTACTGGATGACTTGCACTGCCATCCAACCCCAGCCTCCCCCTCCTCCCAGCCTTATGGCTCACCTCAAAACCAGGTTGGTATCTATTCATCATTTTATTAATGGGATTATATGATCATTCTTCAAGCAATGACCGCAATTAGAGGGAATGCAAAGCCACTTTGATCCTGACAAGCAAGTATCCTTTTAACTTGATCACTGCAATTTAGTCCCAAAGTAACAGAAGCTGTTGAACTCTTTGGCTTAAAATTTAGCTACAGAGCAAATCAGAGGAACTGCTATGTATTGAGCCTCCAGAATGCTGGCAAAGACCTTTCCAAGCTTTCCAAATTTGTTCTCAGACAAAGTCTGCTTAGAACTTGACTGGTGCAAGGGTACAATACACCATGCCTTTTTACAAATTAAGGACAATGAAGAATTTGAAATCTGAACTATTTTTGGACCTTGCCAATGCAGAATCTGACTGTAGCTACTGGAGTAAATCTGGGCAGGGACAGATTGTCAATATAGGTAAGTTGCACATGTCTAATTACTGTAGCAACTCTAATGTTTACTCTAACAGAAGCAGTGTCTCCAGGTATAAAATCCAGCTTACTTTTATGCGGTCAGGAATAGCAATGATGTAAGCTAACTCCTTGGATATCGACAGTCCCAAGGGATACCCTGTTCTTGAGTGACCACTACAGTTAAGGTCGTGATGCAGAGTACAACCCAAAACCATCTAAGCAGGAAATGAAATATTCAAAATGAGAAAAGGTGAACTGCATAAGCAGCCTGTATGCAAGACCTCCAACCACAGCAAGTAAGCAGTGTTCCTCTAATATCTGCAGGTCAGTTCCAGCATGGTGGCATGGGCACGTTTGGCAACAAGGAGCTCTATTTATGCAACTGTGGTGATAAGCCTCCAGCTGATCATGAAAAGGTCACTGTCACTGCACCTTCCTGGATAAGAATGACTGTGCCACAGTGGGCATCTGTAAAGCTAGTGTGGCATGTGCTTAGAAGCCTTTAAGCAGCCATGTCACAGTATGTCAGCCAAAATGCTGCTGCAGAAGTCGACAGGTCCTTTGCCTTGAGCGCTTTTCCTGCTGACATGTGCTGCTTTAAAGTCCTCTGCCCTGAACAGATACTTTGTCTTCAAATCATATAGGTTCAATTACAGTAGCCTTCAACCTGACAATCTTGTTCCAGGTGTTTTTTACTATGGCTTATGGTGACCACTGGAGCCCAAAATCACAGATTAAAAGCTAGCCTGCTATGGAAAGCTGTTTCTGAGGATCCAGAACTCACTTTTTTCTCAAGGGGAAGCAATAGCCAGAAGACCTTACTGACATGTTACTCAGCAATACAATACTATCTTGAGCTGGTGGAGGGGTATCACAGGAAAGGGGACAACTATGTCTGTTGTAAATTCGACTCATTGCACTGTTGTTTCTGTGCTGCTGAAGAAAAGAATATAAGAATTTTTCTAGATGCCTTGTTGGTATGTCATGAAAAAAAACTTAAGCTAAATGCTCAAGAATGAGTCTAGCGAAATATATGGAGCACTTACAAAATCTGTGCTTTCTTAAAAAGGGCAAAAGCTCTAGAGCATCAGAAAGGTCCTTCAAACTCAAAAACAAGAAAAATCATTCTGAAGGCTCAGCAGCACCCTTCTGACATTGTTTTCCAAGTTTTTTCTATATTACAACTCTGTAGTGCATTATCATTCCAATACTGTTAACCTTCATGCTAATACATCCTTTACACAACGTGTGAAGAGCTGTTTATGGTAATGCAGCTATTCCCAGGCACTAAGTGGGATACTTTCTCCACAAGAAGTGATTTTTGTCCTGGCATAACTGCACTCCCACTAATGACTATACCTTTTTTACAACAACAATACCAAACCATAAAAAAACGCACACTTCTAACTGAGATGGTTATATTGCCAAAAAATAAAAAGTAAATGTAGGCCAGTCCTTAGCAATGATAATGTTGAAACACTGGCAATTTTATGAACAGATGAATTCTCTGTTGAAAAAACTGACTAAGAAGGCTGAAGATTGGGAGTATGGCTCAGTGGGATCTGGCTAGCACCCCATAAAACAACATCACACTTCCCTTATAAAAACCCTGCCACTGAAATGCCACCCAAACATTAGAGTGCTTGGGAATGAGCAATGAAGGAATCAAACTGCTTCCCTCCTGGTGAATATAATCCTTCATCACTCACTCCCACCTCATTACCTCAGTCACTCCTGGCCATGCATGAACTACTCTATCTTAGAGCACAGTTAAGTCTTCCAGTACCCTCTGGTTCTTGGGAGATTTTGTATTTGCTGCTCAACCCTGCTGCTCCTCCGCTTCCCATCACATCCAGGACCTCCTCCTCAAGTCCCCACTGTTCTCTCATCTGTGCTCTTTTTGCCTGCATGCTGTTCACAAATATCACCAGTACATGGATGCTCTCCCAGCAAATTCCTCCCATTTTCACCCTCCATCAAAGAACAATGTCTCGCCCCATACTGCCTGCAGTTCAATGGCTCTCAGATGCTTCATCTCCTTCAGGTTGCCCAAAGGTGGCTCTCCCTGAGTCTGTACATTCCTCACACCATATCATGTTCCCACTAGGGTATTCAAGCCCATGCAAGACCATAGGCTCCTCCCAACCATTACTTCTCTCTGTGGTAAAGGATTCTGGGGCACTCACACATGTAGCAAAAGCTTTGCTTTGGGAGATATGACACATTTGCTGAAACATTAATGAAATGCTTAGAAACATAAAAGCGTCTGCCAAACATTGATTAAAAATTTAACGTAGCTGCTTATGAAAAACATAAATGCTTGTCTGAGACAATGCTATACACTGTTGAGAAACATCACCATTTCATTGACTGAGTTAACTTACCAAGTCTTTTTTAAGCAATGAACTGTGGTAAGTCACTACCTCTTGCTTTAAACTAGGAAAACCTATTTCCTCTTTCTTTCTAAAGCCTATTTCTTATGGGTTTATATCCTGATGATAGGGAGGATCTAATTAACCCTTTACATGAGCTCCGCTAGGCCCAGTCCTGCATACCTCCTAATCTTAATGTGAGCCAATAAACTCCAAAGATAACACAGGAGCATGCACATGACTCTGGTTACTAACTCAGGAAGCCAGGACTAGAACCACAGTGTGCAGATTATTACATAGTAAAGCCATTTGAATATATGTATACTAACCTGCTAAATAATATTTAGAAATTACTCAGAAATAAGGTACTCAGGATAAAAAAGTATAATCTACATTTTATGTAGATTATGCAGCCCTCAGTAGATTTTGCAGCCCCTAGTCAGCCTGTGCTCAGCCAAAGAGAAAGTTAAAGACACACACACACAGAGTTCCTCAAGATCTGTTGAATTTAATCCAATCTTTCCAAAGCTCTCGTCTGCTACTTTATACACTCCTCACTATGTTAAACAAAATCTTCTTCTCTGTATCATACCACGTAGGCCATTAGTCTTTGCAGCTCCTTGTAAGGAGTATGTGATTAAAACAATGCAGAGTTGATCACAACTACCACTGTCTAAAATGTCTCCTCTTCCCCGTGGGTTCTTGGCTGGTTGCTGCTTCCATCCCAATTCCCTGAGATCCTCCGCTCCTGGGCACAGCAGAGGGGCTAGAGGGGATGAACAAAGGTGGCTCCAAGCCACTTTCGTGTCTCATAACCCACGCCAGGCCTGCTTATGCTGCGCTGGCTTGCAGGCAGCCCCCCGGGGGCCCTGATGTCAGCTGAGAGTAACCAGTTGCAACACATTTGGGTTCCTCTCCGCCAGCTCCCCTTGGCTCAGCTCCCACGCCAGGGGCTGCAGCAGGGGGTAGCAACGAATCCCTCCACCAGCCCAGGAGCCTTCCCTGCTGGTGCCCTCACACTGAAGGCTGAGAGCAGCCAGGCTCCCAGCCCTTCCACTCAGTGGCATGAGGCAGAGAGGCCAGATCCTAGCAAAGGCTGCGGGTGCTGTGTAGCTGGGAAGTGGAAGGGATGGAACAAGATAGTAAACCTTGTTTTCAAGGGCAGTTTTCCTCTAAATACTCATCCAAGGCAAATAAAAGTCCTGTTTCCATGGCATAAAACATCACCGTCCCTTAACAGCACTTATAAACAGGACACACAGCATTGCAAAATGGTTTCCAGGGCTAATAAATTGAAGGAATCACCAGAGTGAGATAAGAGAAGCACTGTTAGTCTCACTGGTCCCCATGTGTAAGCCACTTGGTTACTCCAGCTCACCTCCAAGTATAGCTTGGATTAAGCTAGAAGCCTTGTTCTCTCAAAGAACTTGAAAAAATAAAAAATGTTAAAATACACAGTTTCTTCTCCTTGCCCTTTTTCTACCTCTCTTTGTTTGCTTGGTAATGATTACTTCAGCCATCTGTGTTGTAAAAAGTCACCAATTTAAAAAAAAAAAGATCATTGTTTTGTTCAAAATCGTGGGATCTAGCCTCCTTGCTCTAGCCTGGTGCTTGGAGACCCACGTTCAGTCCCCTGTTCTGCCACAGACTGTCCACATCACCATGTCCACATCATTTTCTCTGTGTGCGGCCACAGAAGGGAAGTGGCTGCGTTTCCCCTAGGGAAAGAGGACATAAACCAAGAAAGTAAATCCAATAAAGCACGATATTCCAATACCTTAGACAGATAGAAATACGTGTAAATGTAATGCGATCATTAATTTTCTAGTCACTGGATTAGCACTCTGAATAGGCAGTGATAACATTTGCTACAGCAGCCCATTACCTGTATAATCAGTACAGGCACAGGAGGATTACAAAGCCTGCGACTGTGATTATAAAGACTCCTGATTTCTGGAAGCTTTAAATGTCACTGATAACACAAATCTTTGTTAAGCTTTTCTGGTTTATGTGGTGGGGAGAGGAGGAGGGAGATGAGAGGCCAGGGCAGGGAAAGCAGGGAGGAAGGGAATGGGGAGGTGGCAAAGTGTGTGTAAGTCTCCTTTCTGTGTTGGTACACAGCCCGATCAGAGTTCATTGGAATAAATCGAAAAACCCCCACTGATTTCAGTGGACTTTGGACACAGCCCCAGAAGCTCCAAAATATAAACAGACAGATATGGGTATGTGCCTGCCAGTGTAATTTCCCCTAAGTAAAACCACTCCAGCATGAGAAGAGCCCCTCGAACACATGTTTGTGGGAGGAGAGCTTGGGGAAGAAGAGCACGCCAGCCTACCGCCACGTGTCCCTAACAAAGGATCACCAGAGAGCCTGGGTCCCTCAGCTCTGAACAGGGACACTGGCACTCAAATATGCCATGGCCTGTGCTCCCCTTTGCTGCCAAAACTGTAACACACCCACCAGAGGGGTCTGGCTCTCCAGGAGGCATGTACCTCTTGGATGTGGCCAGCAGCCTTAGCTCCTGCATAGTCTTCCTCCTGACTGCTGCCACCAAGAAGTTCCTCCACTGAACATCAGCACAGCCTTGACCAAGTAGAGGGGAAGCTCAGTAGATGAGCTGGCTCGGCTTGAAGTTATGATAAGGTACCCATAGAGGAGAGGGACTTATAACATGAGCTGTTTCATCAGAAGAGGCTGGTGCAGATGGGCCATGGACAGGGAAAGGGTGAATGTAAGGGGAATACCAGGACCAGGCTGCAGTTTCCAATTCCCTCCACAACATAAGAGCAGCCAATAGCGCAACCCCAAAGAGCAGGCTGCTGTTGGAGAGCATTGTGGTATGTCCTGCTGTTTCCTTTGAGCTAGGTCTAGCTTTCACAAGGCCAAGCAAGAGGCAAATCAGAGAACTGAAATGGCTGAAAATTAGCCCTGTGAAGCAGCTGATACAACCCTGATCACACAAATACTGGTGCCAGCATGGGAAAAGGCAGTGCAAACTGGTGCAGGGTCAGGGCCTGGAGCAGGAGGTGTGTCCGGGGGTGGTGGCATTGTCCTTTTAGATGCAAGGAGAGCAGAAGTCAGGAGGCTGAGGATGGGTAAAAGTTTCTACAACTGGACTCAAAGCATGTCCTCCAGATAGGCAGCAGAGACAGAGGGAAATTAGGACTTTGATCCTGCTCCTGCTGAGACCAGCGGCTGTGGCACTGACTGCAAGAGCAGCAGGATGGGCTTCAGAGGGGATTGTCCAAGGGCACGCGCGGGACCTAGGAGCTCTGGGCAGAGAAGCCAGACGCGCAGGTCCTAGTCAGTACAGCAGTAAAATGCTTGCTGAAGGGCGTGCCACTGCAGTCACTGGGATTGCACCCATTCACCCACCATCCATATTGTCCTTCACAGGGCAAGTACAGCTCTGAGAATTTAATTCCCCGCCTTGACTACAAAGGATATTGTGAAATCAGTGTCACCACACCTCGTGTTACATCTGTTGCTCCTCTGGCCATTTTGCACCTGTGCCTTGTGAAAAGTAAGTAGCAATAGAGACTACCCAAACATTTTGAGAGGTCTGAGACTTTCTACGCAACCCTAGCTTCAACTGCACAATTTCTTTAGGAATTTTACACTTGTCTCAGTCAGTCTATTAACTCTAAATATTATCATAATGAGCAGAATATTCGCAGCAGGAAAATAGTTTTGACCTGGCATTAAAGACATAATGATTAATGTCCATATTTAGCTGTTCATAGTAAACATTTTTCTTTACTTTCAGAACAGGAAAGTATTTCAACACATACCAGGATTCATTGTAACATCATTAATCATGATGAATTACCCTAGTGTTCATGTGGATGCAAAATGTAATTCCTTGGGAATTTCACTGTAGCTTAGCATTAATTTGTATTTACTCTATTACAAACTCCCGTCCCTTTCAATCCTTCTTTTTTTGCAGTTCCCCCAGGTTCTGTTGCGTAGTCACACAGTGTAACATTTCATTTATTTAATATTGCTTTCCTTAAGTTTGCATTATTTGTTTGTTGTTCTTTGCTGCTTTCACCCACTCAGCTATTCATTCTTTCCTGTTAGAAATTAACAGGCTATGGCAAAAGCAACTTGTCCTCAGTGAGAGTCATAAATTCAACACCACACCTCACTAAGGGTACATGACAACAATACAACACCATAGTCTCCTCTCTTTCCCAGCTCCCCTACTCGGATTTTCGATCCTCAGTCCTACCAGTCCATGTTGCACTTAAGCACCTAAAGCTCTCTGTCTCCAGCTGGTTCTTACGGTATCCTGCACTTCTTAAATTCAAGCACTACAAATTACCAATCTTAACAAATTATAGATCTTAAAGTGAGGGAATTCCACAGTCTGGGATCAAAACATCATCACACCTTCACTGGGAACAGTCACAACAACAAAGTCATTCTCCCCTTCTTCCGTTTTAATGAGGAAACTGGTATAAAAGCCCTTGGAATTAACAAAAAGGGTGAGTCCTACATAAGTTTATGCTTAAACAAGCAGTCCTGAGGGCAACTACTGAAGTAATCTGGCTGGAAAGACTAAAGAGCAGATTTGTTTGAATTAGTGCAAGGAAAAAAGAAAGAGCATTTCCACTGCCCCAGAAAAATAGGCCTGCAAATACAACCCAATGATTTGTCCTCCCATGATAGCTACTATATTTAACACAAAAAAAAATCTTTATTCACAGCAGGCTTAGATAATATACCTCAAAACATTTCCTTGGCGCGTAGATGGTCATTTTGAACATCTGATTAAGTCATTCTTAGCCACAGGCACTGTGCATTTTTCTTCATACGTCATCCTTTTTATGCAACTATGCTGCATGTCGTACATATTTGATGCCTGGAATATTTCTGTGAGAAGATGCTAGCTGAAACATAGGCTCTGCCATAACAGATGAGGCAGCTTGTTCATCAAGCCCCAATATCCAGCTTGTAAAGAAAAAGGAAAAAATTACTGTCCAAGAGAGGTCAGAATCGGAATTCCAGATCTGAAAACACTCAGATTTTGAGAAAAATAGGACCCATCTCCAAAGCATTCATTTGGAGCCTTTCTCAAAAGGCTCCAAATCCTAGTTACAAGTCCCTCTACTGTACTTCCTTAAATATCAAGAAAGATTGAATACAGATTCAGGAAACTACCTGAAGTTTAGCTTCCTGAAGCCTTTAATTAAATCACTGTATTAGAAAAATTAAACACAGAGAAGGAAAACATCACATGGGAAAACTCCACACATTATTGTACAATGAGTGGTGTGAATAAAGCCAAGTTTTCTGCCGTTTGTTGCCCTTTATTCCCTATCCAAATCAATTCCCGCACCTTTCCCTATGAGATTCCTACCAAGCAATAAACAGCACACAATGCAGCTAGTCCAGGGCTATGTTTGGGCTGATCAGCCCACAAAACACTTGCTATCAAATAAACAAATGCCTGAATTCTGCCTGCCTGCCCCTCGGTGATGATGAGTTGACCTCTCCAGATTCTGATTTTCATGAAACTGTTAGGAATTTAGTATCTTTGAAAACCCAGCCACTCTATCTCATGTAGCCGAAATTAGCCAAAAGATTCCAAAGTGGTAGGGAGGGAAGAGGAGATTGACCATGATTACACAAACCTCAATTCCATAGGAAACCAAGTTACAGCTACTGAGGACCAGTGTCACTTCTGACTAACACAGGCATTGGCTTAACCAGGGTGGGGCAAGGGGTCTTTACCCTCACCTTTTTCTTCCTAGCACTGTCCTTTGTCTCTCTTGGCATGTGACATTGCCCTGCATCTGCCCTGGCTGCCTTGTTAGGTAAGAGCTTATCTTCCCCAGCATATACAAACTCTATCATCCTATGTTATTAAATTTCTTTCTGCTATCAAACAGTAGATGTTTAGTTATCCATATATCTTTGGTTACCACTTCTATTACACAAAACAGTGAGCAATTACTTAAATTTACCATATGACTCATTGCAGATTAGTTCATTAAGTGAGTAACCCCTCCTCATTCATTATGGGATATAAATTCATGCATGTACAGCATTTCATTGTTTCTATACCCATCTCCTACTGCACACATGTATTACTCTTTATATATGTGAGATAACCTGTCACACATATAACAGAACAACCATCTATATGCAACTTGTGAAATATTGAGTTGTGGTGGGATACCATTGTGTGGCTCTGGAATTCACCATTTGCTGACAAGGACTATATCACTTATTGGAAGACACAGGAGCAAGGCTGGTAAATAAATCTTAACAGTTTGTCATGCTATCAGAGAAGGGTTCATGTTGGAAGGCACCACTGGAGGGCATTTGGTTCGACCCCTTGCTCAAGCAGGGCCACCTACGGCAGGTTGCCCAGGACTGTGTTCAGGCAGCTTTTGAATGTCTCCAAGGGTGGAGATTCCACAACCTCACTGGGTAACTCGTGCCAGTGCTCAGTCACCCTCACAGAGAAAAAGTGTTTCCTGATGTTCAGAGGAAACCTCCTGTGTTTCAGTCTGTGCCCATTGCCTCTGGTCCTGTCACTGGGCACCACTGAAGAGAGCCTGGCTCCAACCCCTTTGCACCTTCCCTTCAGGTATTTATATATATTGACACGATCCCCCGACCCTTCTCTTCTCCAGACTGAACAGTCCCAGCTCTCTCAGCCCTTCCTCATAGAAGAGAAGCTCCAGTCCCTTCATTGGACTCTCTCCAGAATGTCCATGCCTCTCTTGTACTGAGGAGCCCAGAACTGGACCCAGGACTCCAGGTGTGGCCTCAGCAGTGCTGAGTAGAGAGGAAGGATCACCTCCCTCAACTCACTGGCAACACTTCCTAATTCAGCCCAGGATACCATTCACCTTTTTTGCTTCAAGGGCACATCGCTGGTTCGTGTCCAACTTGGTGTCCACCAGGACCCCCAGGTCCTTTCCTGCCAAGCTTGTTTCCAGCCAGTCATTCCCCAGCGCATACTGGTACATGAGGTTATTTTTTTCCAGGTGAAGGACTTTGCACTTCCCCTTTTCGAAATGCAAGAGGTTCTTGTCAGCCCATTTCTCCAGCCTACTACCATCTAGAGGTCCCTCTGGATGGTAGTAGGACTCTCTGGCATGTCAGCCCCTCCTCTGAGTTTTGTGTCACCTGCAAACTTGATGAAGGTACACTCTGCCCCACCATCCAGATCATTAATGAAGTTGTTGAACAGGATTGGACCCAGTATTGCCCCTTGGTGTACACCACTAGTCATTGGCCTCCAACTGGACTTCTCACCACTGATCACCACCCTCTGCGCCCAGCCATTCACCCAGCTTTCAATCCACCTCAGTCTTTGCCTACTCAGGCAAGGGCTATGTGAAGCAAGTTTTCTGTTTTAGATTGGCAAATGCTCTAAGACATGGCAAAGGAAGCCATTGATGCTAGCCTTCAGTCCTTCACAGGAGGGTAACAGGGAGGCTCCCAGGTCCACTGCAAGATGACACAAACAGATAGTCAATGCTCTCACCATTGGGTGGGGCCCAGGCTACTTCAGACTGTCCAAAGTTAGAAAAAAGCTGACCAAGATGAGGAGAGGGGGAGGATCACCTCCCTCAGTGCTAAGAAGCAGAAAGCTGCAGAAGAAGAATCACAGGCACCCACAAGTAAAACTATCCTTCAGAAAACTGATGCAGGAAAAATATATAGCATTTTATGCTTCATTTGCCAGGGGGTGGTAGTTAGTAGGTCAGTGTATTTCCTGTGCTATCAAAGTGAAAATTAGGCCTTTTTAAGAGTCTGACTAAAGTCTGATACCTCTAATACATGCTGCACCTAACACACAACCCTGAAAAACTACACTGTAACTATAAAGCAGGTATATTGCTGCTCTGGAGGAACTGTGTGTGGTACCAGGTGTGGGAGACATTGACACTAATTCT
The DNA here is from genome assembly GCF_949628215.1 of Phalacrocorax aristotelis. NCBI lineage: Eukaryota > Metazoa > Chordata > Aves > Suliformes > Phalacrocoracidae > Phalacrocorax > Phalacrocorax aristotelis. Next base: position 102,592,292 of record NC_134276.1, read on the forward strand.
ATAAAAAGGTGAAAAACAGGGAGCCTCTGTACTGAAAATGGGCTAGAGGACTTAAGCGAAGGTGTTAATGATATCGTGGGACACAGAGTAGAAACAAGTGGAAAGTATTTTACTCCCTTGACAATTTGTTCTTGACTCAGTCAATTACGTAAGGATGATTTGTGAGATTTAAAATTGGTCCAACCTTCAAAGTCCACTGAGGACCTAGCAAGAAACACAACTAAGATTGTAGGCTTCCTCTCTGGTCAAAACCAACAGGGCGAATGCCCGTCTCTGCTGTCATCAGACAACTGAAAGCCAAGATAAAGGCACATGCCATGCCACTCTGCTAAACTTTGAGCTTCCACATCTCCAAACAAAGGGCATCACGAGGCCCCGATCTGATATCACAATATTGACAGGAGGTGAACGTTCTCACAGCAACAGCCACCACAGGGCAAAGTCTTCCTCCTTAAAGATAACATCACCCAAAACAGGCCCATTTTGGGGTTTTTTTTGGTTTTGGGGTTTTTTTTAATAGACTAACTAGGCACTGTATTTGGGTGGATCACACGGCTATTGTATGAGTCAGACCTTGAGATTTATTCAATTAAGACAAATTGTCAATGAAGTCAGTGGGAGTTTAATCTGAAAGGGGAAGTGGGGAGTGGAACAAGGGAAACATTTACCCCCTGGCCATGTAGATCTTATTTCAGTCGTATTATATGGCTGAAAAGCACTTCAGGTGGTCCACAAGGCTGAAATGTGCTCTTCTTAACAGCAGTCCATTTCTGTGAGCACAGAAGATTCTGCCAAATTCTGCACATGCTTTCATAGACGTTTAATTTTACTCAGGAGTATCCCAAAACAACCAGGACCAAGTTTAAGAGTTTAACAGACAGACGATGATCTGGCCAAATGACAGTGTTTTATATTTAGACTTATTTGGCACTGCTTGTTTGGCTTTAAAATATAGTTTAAATACACATCACCCTTAGTCGTTAATTCTTTAAGTTATCTCCAGTCTGGTTCTCCTTCCACAACAGTGGCTGACTGTCTTTACTTTGCTTTGAGAGGAAGAACTGACCTTAATGCTCCACTTGATCAGAATTGATTGTGTTTTAAAGTAAGTTTTAAAGGTCAGATGAACTAAGGTGCTTCAAATAATTTTATAGGCAGCTGGCATAATAAATAGTTAACTTGCTATATGCTTTCTCCCATGCGCTGTTAAACTGATCGAATTGGCTGGATGCTTATAAGCTACACCTCTTCAACAACACTGCCCAAAACAAGCAAACCCTGCATGGTTTGGTTTGTACTATTCTTGTTTAATCTGGAGCAATCTTGTTTAAAAAAGAATTGATCAGTGCCCAGCAAGATTTTGTGATTAAAACCAAACCAAAACATGTTGGGTCAACTTTCCTCCTGATGTAATTTTACTCATTTCAATAAAACAACACTGGGAATGGCTATGATCTGTGCTACATACTTGCCAACAAACTCTGATCAATGTACTACTAAGATAACAAAAATAATAACAAAAAAGCAGAGAGTGAAACTGGCCTCTTTCCTGCTCCCAGTGAAGGCAGAGTAAAGACCTGCGATTTGCTTGGAACAGCCATCATGAATAATAGGAATATGAATGCTAATTAAACCAACCATTTGTTTCCTCTTTCATTTTTGCAGTTTGATGATACGAATGGCCACTTTTATCTCTGGTGCTTCTCAACAAAACATTCCCTTATTTTCACTTGAAAAGCAATGTGGATTGTGTTGCCAAAGATTGTGTACCAATTTTATGGTGGTTGTGTGTGGTTTTTTGTGTACCAGTTTTACAGTGGTTGCAGTGAAATTATCCTGTATTTACACTGGCAGAAATGTCAGAGATCAGTAAATCACTACCTGTAAAGGTACACACTGATACTCATTCAATAGTGGATGTGTAAAAGCTAGTTATGACTCCTCCAAAGCTTACACCACTGTTAGAAGCTACGCTGTCAGCCTCCTTGGAAACCAATTTTTGCTTCTCTGCCATCCTTCCTAGTGAGAGGCAGAGTGGAGCAATGACTGGGACATCGCAGTCGTTCCTGAGATCAAGCTCCCACCTCTGCTGCGGACTTTGGGCAAGACTTTAACCTTAGTTCAAATCTTCCATAAAACACACTGTCACAAGTGCTTTGAGAGCTACAGAAGAAAGCCTTGATATAAGAACTGTCTCAAGCAAGTAGTAATCTGAATAACTTAAACAGCTACATTCTCACACAGTCGTAGCTGCTTTCAGAGAGGACAAGAACCAGATACACTCAAGTCAGCTGTGATTTGCTGACCTTGGAGGAGGTCAGCAAAGTGATTATCCTGTTTCTTTTGGTGTTTATCAAAGATATATTACAATATATTGGAGGGGGGGGATAAAAGAAAGTGAAGCACTTGTGTCATGATTAAAGGTTGACTAGGCTAAAATTGGACAGTTGATTTCAGTGTGGTACAAAGTGGCTCATCCATTTTGAAACACCAAAGGTCTGTTGCATCTTCGTCCAGGAAACAAGGGAACAGTTGAGGTACAAAGCATTTGTGGGGATTAGGGACCAGCTGGGAAGAGCCAATGGACTGAGAAACGGTGGAAACCCATTAGCCCTAGTTAGCCATTACTTACGAAAATTCCTTACACAGAAGCTGCTATTGCTATTGCAGTCTGAAAATGAGGAGAATGAAGAAATAAATAAGAAAGAAAGATGGGGGGACAGGTTTTGAGGTGATGCCACTTCAGTTGGTGTTTACAGAGCCATCGCTTGACAAGCAGTGCCCTGCAACCGTTTGAATCCCTTGAATCATTTCTCACTCTTCTCTCTGTGTTTCACACAACAGTACATGGGCAGGAAAGTAACAGAGGTGCATTCTGAGGTATGTGTATGTATATGTAAATAAATATATATATATGTATGTACAGGTGTGGGGGTGTGTGGGTGTGCATAATATACACGTGTGCACATACATACCTCAAGGTGCATATCTGTATATGTGGGTATATAAAGTATAAATGGCATATATACATATATATGTAACTCTCTTTAAACAGAAAACTGCATCAAACAATGCCAAATTGTATGAAAATCTAGATCCTACAATCAGGCACTACGAAGTCTGCCACATTGGTTCACCCCAGCATTTTACACTTAAACCCAATTCTACCTAACTCATGTTTTCAAGGTTTTCCAGTTTTCACCCCTACAGTATTTCCAGCGGAGTTGCAGGTCCCTCTGCAGTAATTCGACTCCCATGCCAGTGGGCTCACTTCCTTTAAACACCTTTTGATGACTGCACAGGAACAGTCACAGACCAACAGGAAGCACACAAACTGCAGGTTAGAATGGTAGAATCATAGAATCATTAAGGTTGGAAAAGACCTCTAAGATCATCGAGTCCAACTGTCAACTCAACAGCCCCATGCCTCCTAAATATCTACATGTTTTTTTAATACCTCCAGGGATGGTGACTCAACCACCTCTCTGGGCAGCCAGTGCCAGTGCCTGACCACTCTTTCAGCAAGGAAATTTTTCCTAATATCCAATCTAAACCTCCCTTGGCACAACTTGAAGCTATTTTATCTCATCCTATCACTAGTAGCTTAGGAGAAGAGACCAACACCCACCTCACTACAACCTCCTTTCAGGTAGTTGTAGAGAGCGATAAGGTCTCCCCTCAGCCTCCTCCTCTCCAGACTGAACAAGCCCAGTTCCCCCAGCTGCTCCTCATAACACTTGTGCTCCAGACCCTTCACCAGCTTTGTTGTCCTTCTCTGGACACTCTCCAGCACCTCAATGCCCTTCTTACAGTGAGGGGCCCAAAGCTGAACACAGTATTCAAGGTGGGGCTCACCACTGCCGAGTACAGGGGCACGATCACTTCCCTACTGCTGCTGGCCACACTAGTCCTGATACAAGCCAGGATGGTGTTGACCTTCTTGGCCACCTGAGCACACTGCTGGCTCATGTTCAGCCAGCTGTCAACCAGCACCCCCAGGTCCTTCTCTGCTGGGCAGCTCTCCAGCCACTCTAACAGTTGCTATGTGCATATATGGATATTCAGTGGTGATTTTTTCACCTGTTTGTCACTCAGGCTCATGAGAAGACCATACAGCCTTTCTTCTACTTGCATATCCACTCAGGCTGCCATTCTCCCATCTGGGGAATCTCAACACAACAAGATCATGCAGTGCTGGAACAGATCTGGACTTAGTGTGGGCACACAGCACAACCCTGCAGCCTAAGAGCAGGGTGCTTAGCACACCCCGACACACTGGACTCATCGCACATCCTTTGCGCAGTTATTCTACACAGGCACAGTGGCTGTCCCTGTGCAGCTTGGGACATCTGCCTGGCAGCTGGAATTTCAAGGTGGCTGCTTACCTCTTACCTTCTTCCTTTTGTGACAGCACAAAGTTTCTGGGTAGAAGAAGGTATATCTGGACGTGTGACAGTCCTGCTTTTGGATGGGATGTTGCATATGCAGAACCCATGGCAGATTTTATCTGTTATGTTTCTGCTGAAAATAAACAGGTTCTCTTAAAATCCTGTTTAAATCTTTAAAAATCTGACCTATATTTCCTTGGTTTGACTATGTGCTAGCAGCTGTTATTTAGCCCTTTTTCTCTCTATGACTTTACATTTAATTAGCACTTGAACCATTCCAGTTGTTCACCATCATCACTATTCCAATATTTTCTACAATTCTGCAGCTGTAGAATTTGTCCCTACTAAGTCTTTGGACAATGAAAGAAAAAGGAGAAGGAAACTCAGGGAATATTTTCTCTCTCCTAACAGTTTATTATAACTACAAATCTGAAATTTGCAAGCTTTCCTCTGTCCAGGCCATCAAACACCAGCACCACAAAATATTTAACAAGATTTGGATCCTGAAAAGATTTATTTCTAGACTTAACTTTAAGCAAATAATTACTTGCTTTCTTAAATCCAGGGTTAGTTTTGTGTGGAAAGAGGTGTCAGAATGCCAATACATATGGCCAGGGACATTTTAGCTGATTGAGAAACACATGCCTTTTTTTTTTCTTTTTTTTTTTTTTTTTTCCTGGAAACAGATATGCCCATTCTAGAACATTCTGTTCCCAAATTTACCCTGTTTAAATTTAAATACTGGAAAAATTTCTCCCAGAAATGGGGTCTTTATCTTCCTTCTTTGCATCAGAATTTATTCCAAACCTCTGGCCAGCAATTTTAAGTGTTCTGTATTGATTTTCCTTTGCTGGCACCTTCCAAGAAGGCAGCAAAGCCCATAGAAGGCTAGCTGAGCTCAAGGGTATTTGCAGCATTTATTGCAATAGACACCCCCTTCAATGGGAACCCACATGGGAACGTTCAATCTGGCCAGTCAGAACAGGCCGGTTAAACATCAGCTGGAAAAAGTACTTGATAATATCCTGTGGAGAAGCAGCTAAGCACTGACAGAGGCTGATGAGCAAAGAGATTTTCCCAACCCTGTTTCCTATGACTTGCTCTTCAGAACTGTTTAGTGTGTTACAATATGCAACTCATAAATACTAATTTTTATTTTTTGTTTATACCATCGCAGTGGTTTGAAAGACATTTTAAAGATAAATTAAATTAAATTCCCCTGAAGAGATCACTGTTCATCAAATACAAACTGGAAGTATGGGAGAAGATGAAAACACCTGGGAGGAAGGACTAAATGGCTATGTGACAGTCAGATGCAATGAATAGCTCTTGAAACTTGAAGATGCACAGGAGTCCCTCCAACCTTCAGGTGGAATTCAACATGAATTTTAGTGGACTGTCAAGGCTGGAAACAGGACCACAAAGGCCATCGAGGGGAACTCAGTGTGACAGGAAGCCAGCAACAGATTTTAGGCTGTCTATGCAACAGGGAACCTGGGCAAGGAGTTGGAAACTTCTGTCCTCCTGTCTGTCCTCCTAACACCAACAAAGTGAACAGAGTTTCAAGAGAATGACTGCTGTGTAAATTAAACCATGGGTTAATTCTTCAAGCCCTTCTCCAATTTTAGAGCAATTCAGCTCCAATGGTTCTAACTAAATTACCCATGATCTTAATGGGGCATCTCAGCCCCATGAGCCCCACATGCCCCATGAGACCAGAATCAAACTCACTCTTTTTCTGAACTAAAAAGCAAAAAAAAAAAAAAGAGCAGTGACTACAGAATATATATTACAAGGATGTACAATTTGCTGTCGTAAGGAGCACAACAACATGCTGACTAAAGCATAGGTTGGCATCACTTTCATTGACACACTGTCAACGATGGGTTCACATTACACCTGAGCACAAATGGTACTACGCAGAACAACAGTGTAATATCAAAAGCTAGATCACATTACTCACCCAGACTGAAACAGAGATTTACTGACAGAGAGTAAGCTGGCTACTGTAGTGCTGCTATTGCCCCTAATCAGTACAGCTACATTCATGAATCAGGAAAATTTCTGTAACTGTTTTTGAATAACTGAATTTTTCAGTGCGTTCTTAGTTCATAGCAACAGCATGGTTTTATACTGTGAGATGGCAGCAACATTAACATGATTTTAAGGAACAAACAAAATGGCCCCAACATCTATAAACCAGCAATCGGCAGCCTCCCGTGTACTGGAAAAACATCCAGAAGGGTGTTACTGTCTCTGATCCAGGACCCGGGCAAAAAAATGCATGCTTAGATATTTCTGTAATGCATGTTCATCTTCCAAACCAGCTTTTAGGGCTCTGGTATTAAAAATGACTGAAAAAAGGAAGGAGTTACACTATTTTTATTTTCATTTTCCCCTCATTTAAGAAAGAAAAAATGTCTTGAAATGTCTACATCTACAAAAATCCTGATTTATTTTTCTTCTCTGCTTAGGAGGAGTGTTTCTTCAAACAAACAAACAAAAAACCCAAACAAAAGTACATGTAATTTTTTGCTCTTTTTTCAATTCACTGCAATTTGAAATATAAACATTAATAAATGTTTTTTAAAAATTAAAATTAAATATAAATAAAAGTAAATATAAAAACCTCAAAAATTCATAAATGTGAGACTGCTTCTAGCAATATTTCAAATATAGTTTTGCATACAAAGGCTTTGTGCATATCTTTGTAAGCAAACCTGGGTAGCTACTCTGCAACATCAAATCGAAAGTGCAAGGCAAAATGCAAGTAACATATTTAAAGTAGGTATCAAAAGAACATGATCACAGCAAAGTCACATACTCAAACAGTAGTCAGAGGGTAAAGGGAGGAACTGTAGTCTGAGGATCAATGGCCTGAATTTTGCAGGAAGTCTGATCAGATGATCATGATGGTCCAGATAGGTTTAACTAGCCTTTTAGTGCATTTGAATTATTATATCCTTTTACTACAAGATCAGACATTCTTTTATCTAAGAACACCTACCACATTCAGTGCTCAGGGCCGACAGCACTGAGCTTAAGAACAGGTTGACTTTTTCCTTCTCATCTTCACTAGTTAGCTTGTGACTTCTGCATTATACTCTGTATCTATACTTCCAGTCCTTCACTGGGAGGTTTCCTGAAGGCATTTCCATCACGCTTTCACTGGGACAGACAGGGGTCTGAAAACACTATTCAGTGGCCACCGCCTGCTTCAAGTCAGTGAGGTGGGTATTCTATGAAGAAATAGCAAATTTAATTAAAAGCTTATCCTAAAACACACGTGTAGTGGGGACAAATGATCAGGCTAGTCTCCTTTCATTTATCCGTTCTCAGAGTTTGGTTCATAACTTTAATACTGGTTTTTAAAGTATCAGAGACAGTCAGGGAGACCGGTAGCCCCACAAACACATGCACATCCTATCTAATTTTTATTAAGTGCTGGTTTTCACTTTTTCCCCAATTATATTCATCTCAGGAGTTCTTCCAGGTAAAGCAGGTGACATGTAACCTCTCTGACATACCACATATTTGTCCACCTGTGTATAGAAGAGCTCTTCTGCTTCTGAACATAACTATATGTTGTCCATTATCCACTAGGCAGATACAAAGGAAAGGGAAACACACAAATAGTTTTTGGAGGAGGCCAGCACTGGATTAAGTTCTCATGAGTTTATCTGTGAAAAGTTGGTTCTGTTAGAGTTGTTTTTCAGATTACATTGACCCTGAATCATTTGGAGAGAGACTGTGACATCTCTTGTAGCATGAAACAAACAAACCAACCTTATTTCTTGCAAGTAAATAGAAGAAAGGGGGAAAATGAAGCTGTGATGATCAATTTAAGGAAGTAGGAGAGAAATGTTGCCTCTCCTTTAAAAAAAATAACTGCAGTTTCCCAGTAACTGTAGTAGAGTTTGTAGTCGCCTCCTCCCTTACTTTCTCACAGAAGATGCCTACAAAATCAGATTAATGGGTCCTTTCTTCAAGCCAGGCAGTAATGAAAGGATGATACAATATTTCCAAGTCTTAGCACAACCTCCTACTTGTAAAATACTGAGGTATGCCCATAAAACACAGACAAAAGTAGGTGGGGCTACCGCTTAATAGTAGTCATAATAATAAGACGTTAATGACACCGAAAACCAAGTGGTATTTACCATGAAACTCACAGAGAGAAAAAGTCCTTCGGCTATTTTCTTTCCCAATTTCATTAGAGATTAGCTTGTTTCTTTTTTTACTCCTGCCCAGCATAACACTATTCTGCTTTCTGCACAGACTTAGACACATACATGTGCTGTATTTGGCACTGTTTTGTGGTAAGGTGTAATTTATCTTTCAAATTTTGCTGTGATGACTCTCAGCCCTCAGGAAGGGCTGAGATAGAGCGTCATTTTTATTAAGACTCCGCAGGTGCCTTGCAGCAGGTATAATTGACATTTATGCTCATAGCACAGTACCTTTCTGCTGAGGAAGTCCTCATGTTGGCAGGAAGCAGGCATGGCACTCTGGCTGTCCCAGATGTGCGCTGGGCCTGGCATTCCCCTAACACTCAGGGGAGTCCTTCTGGAGGAAAGCACACCTCTGCTTGAATAACAAGGGGAAGCCATTCCTTGAGAGATGAGTGAATGTGGACAGGTAAGAGGCCTTGTATTTTTTCACTTGGTCTTCATTCAGCAAAAGCACAGCAGCTCCAGGTCAGGGCCGTGGTCAAGTGATCTGTGCTGATAGGCCTTGTGAAGTAACATTAAGATTTGCAAACGTATGCCGAAATCCTGCAAATTTTTCAAACACTTAAATTTTACTGTGACTACTGTCAATATTTATTGAAGTGTTTTATGGAAGAAATATCTTGCCAAAAATCTAGCAATAAAACTGGGCAATCGTTCCAATTAAAGTCCTTCAGGTTAAAAAAAAGACAGAGTATAAATATTCTTTTCTATCTCACCTGACAAAAATGGTGGCAAAACCAGGACAGGCTTGTAGATGACACTTGTGCCTGAAGCACAGGTACAAGAGGGATGATATTTTACTTGTCTGTAGCAGTAGTTTTCTCTCCAAAGTGTTAGGTACATATAATACTCTCAGTGCAAATTCTGAACATCTTCTCCTAGGATTAAATTGGCCTTATGTACAAACAAAGATTGAGGAGCCTGACGGAGGAACTGGAGCCTTGGGCACTGAATTCACTTAAGTCTGCCACAGTTTGGTGAAAAATGTGAAATGGAAGTTCTGTTGCTGTCTTTGTTCTGCTGTTGGACAAATGCCATTGAACACCACGAGAACAGTTTCTGTATCAAACTGCAGTCGCTGTACCCCTCTGGGGTCCGCAGTGCGAAGACATACCACTCTATCATAGAAAAGTCTGATTTATCTGGTTCCTCCATACACCCCAAGATACAGTAAGGTGTGCTTAGAATAGGATGGGTTAAGCTAAAACTAAATTCCTGCTTTCTTCAAAAACAGTTGTCGGACAAAACAGCTTTGCTGACTCCATCAGTGCTGCCATATCTGCAAGTGTAAACGAAGGGTAATGCAGCTGTTCATCTCCCAAACCGTTGTGCATTTTGACAGTGTGGTTTTCCCCTCTTGCTTCCCTCTTTGCTTGGCTTAAACAATGAGTCTGTCTGCTGATGTGCAGAAGAAAAACACAGTGTTCAGATGCCAGAAGTATCTGCTGCCTTTTATCAGCTTTTTTGCACTCCTCCCTTCTTGCCACCTGCTAACAATACGTCCAAAAAACCGAACATTTTAGGTGTGGGGATTTCAGAACTATTCAGACCCTGTCCTGTGCAGTTCCTTTGCAGAGGCCTCTTTGCCCTTGGACAAGACAGCTCCTGGTTCAGGGCACACACACTTGAAGCGAGCTGTAGATGCCATCTTCTGTAGTTCCAGGGACCCGGCTCTCTGTTGTTTGCCTCCTGTAATAACACCTCGTCTTCTTGTAGAATAGGACTGGTTTTGTCTTTTTTTGTGCGTGTGCATGCAACAGCTGGTTATGCAATCATTTCGGGGAGGGGGCTTGGCAGGCGGACTCCACGGAAATCACACTCATCAGTCTAAAAAACCACCACTGGTGTTTGTGATATGAGCTCTCGTCCAACAATGCCATGGTGTGGAGGAGCCTCAAAAATATCCCAAAATGTCAAGTAAATGTCCCTCTCTTTGTGTACACATACATGCAGTCCTCACAACAGGATTTGCTTATGCCAGTCAAAGAAATAAAGTGTAGGGGGATATATCTTACATGTATTATACTGTCTGTCACATCACCTTCACCGCCTCGTTATTTATTTATTTATGCTAAAGCCAACCTGTATGCCATCTCAGGCATGGCAAGTGTTTATATCTCAAGAATCACGCCCACATTTTACATATCGGGAGCTCAGCTCAGCCTGGGGCTGCTTGTGATTCCCATTACAGTCCACAGGAGCTGCACATGTCCACCCAGGAGGGAGCGTCCCTCAACCTCTCGGTGCCATGTCTGCTTGCGAGCAGAAAATTAATATTTTATAGCAGAGAAAAATAACTGGAAGCAGCCCTGCTACACCGTAGTAGCCGGTGCCGTGCGTAATGTATAGCATGCTGCCTAGCAATGTTGCTAAGCAACACAGCACCATCCAAGAAAATCCTGCATTAGCTTGTAGTGGCTGGTGGGGTGGGTTAGACGTGACACTTTGCACACAGAGCTATGCGGAGAGAGGTGTGCTTTGCTCAAGACTATTACAGCCATCTCCAATTGCTAATACGTCTCCCCTATTATTCTCCTTGCACTGATGAACTACATCACGAAGTACCGTGCGGCACAATAATTTTCCGCTGAAAAAAATACCTCCCCCCCACCCCCCACGCTTCCTGTTTCTTAACGCTCTTCAAACCTGATTTGGAGAGTAGCGAGTAGTGGAATTTTACAGCTACATCCCATGATGCTCTCGCTCTCAATCCCATGGCCTGGCTCATACCTCTAACTAACCGTAAAGTCAGATCACAATGATGTGACTCACTATTATAACTAAAGATAGATCTTTGTCAAAAGCAGTCATGAGCCCTGGATGCTAGAGGTTGTTTATTCAGCGTTGTGTTTTGGGGTGGGGTTTTTCTCCTCTCTCTCCTGACTCCCTAACTTTGGACATTGCGAGGTCTATCCCATGTTAGTGAGCATTTGGGTGAGCAGGCAGGTATGGCACGTGCTTTTGGTGATCTGGAGGGAACCACAGACGGGATGCACAGAAGCCTAGCTGCTGGTGTGAGTTCAGCCTCACACAGGTCCCAGGTCAGAGCTTCACAGTGGCATGGGCTGGGGACTCCCAAACACCACATGGTCACAGGGCAGGACGGTCACAGAAAGGAGGGAGAAAATTTTTAGAATTTTTAGGAGGGGTTTCTTCTAAGCCTAAAAACTTTTTTTTTCTTTTTTTTTTTATATATTTACATACCAGCTGTTTTCAAGTGTGAGCACTCATCCAGAGCATTTAATATCCACACAGAACAAAGCAGCACTGGTGCAGGAGACAAAGAAAAGCAGCCGAGACATCAACCAAGACAAGAGGGGCTCTTGCCCCAAGAACAGCAGCTCCTGCTAAGGCCACGAAACGGCTCAGCATCAGCTGGTAGCAGATAAGTGGCATGACAGGCAAGACCTGCTCTGTTGTTGGCCACCCCCTGTGGCAGTGCTGGGCAACGGGGACACGCGGCTCTGGTAAAGCTCCATGGGTGTAACAGCTCTGCAGGGCAGACACACCTGGGACCTGGGAAGATAATGTCCAGAAGGAGAGCAGCTCCTGCTGGTACAAAGCAATCTGAATTCCCCCAGCCTCAGCCACCCAAGCACAGGGAAAGGAGGATTGACTTTGACTACACCATAAACACAGATATGGAAACTGGCAGGTGATGGCGCTGGAGATAGTTCTTTGGGTGTATTGGATCCTTTTCAGCCCTGTATAATTCCACTAGTGTCAAAGGCATGACATCAGGGATAAAACCAACCCATTATTTTTAACCTGGCTGTTTCCTTCTATGCCCTTCATTCAGGAAAACCCTATGCAAGTGCATGATTTTAGTCATGTGAATATTCTCACTGGAGGCAGTGTGACTGCTCATGTACTTAGAGTTAAACGCATGCATATATCCACACGGGACTGGGGCCTAAAACAGCATGGGAGGGAAAGAAGAAAGTAGAGTGGGAATACCTGACCAACAATGTACTGTGAGGGTCTAGGAAAGGTGTCTCCCCACTTGGATGACAGTAAGATTTCCGGCTACGTTTCCCGTTTCAAGCTTGGCAATTTCTCTAAGACCAACAGCATCTTTAGGAAATCATTTTAAGGTATGGCTGCTGTAAAAGCGGGGCAGTGGTGTGGAGAACAAAATACCCAAAATGCTCCTAAAGTATTTCAAAAAATTTTTAACAAGGAAGCTAGTTATGCAAATGTCCTTTGGGGACTGCAATCTATGTCTGTGACTTTCACAACCTTGCCCTGATTCCGTCTCCTGCACTTGCAGGGAACACCCTAGGGCTCTTCATAGGAAGCCTCAACATACATGTTTTTCTGCATTGCTTCTGACTTCACATTTCTGCTGTTCCTCAAAAATTTTGACTTCCAAACACCAAGAATTACAATCTCTACACAGTGTCATATGTCAGCAATGCTCTACAGAAATCTCCTGAACAGCAACTCTCACATATTTATATCTTGCAGCAATCTAGAAGACAGACCAGGGAAACATCAACCAAATAAATTCGGTTTCTGTGTTACACCCAGACAATTTTTAAAATTCTTGTTCACAAAAGCTCTGCTCTTACCACTTTACGAAGACCTTTTTCAAAAGGCCACATGCATATTATAATGTCTGGCTGCAAAATGAAATGTAATGACAAATCTTGACCTATCAGGTTTAAGCCTGCAACATGTGATCTGAACAAGGGTGACTTTCACAGATACCGCACCGCAAGACAAGTGATTCAAGGAAGTTCCTGAAATCAGCAGAGTTACTCTGATCTGCAGCAGACTAAATGAGATCAGGTTTGCCATAATAAATGAATCCATGAAGAAGGTGCTCACATACACTGCAAAACAGGTGAAAGGCCAAGAGTCAGAGGACTTGCTGAATTAATTTCTCATTACTATGGGGTAAGAGCTACCACAAATAGTTATGTCTATGACTCCCAGAGTACCCTTTAATTTCTTATGCTCAGCCAAAGGAGGGAAAACACCAGCTTTATTTTACGGAGTGCCATGCCCACCAAAATTCCCCTTACTTGCATGTGAACTGTTTAAATTTGTAAAGAAAAGAACCAGGTTAGTTTCGTCCCAACTTTCTGGTTCAGGTTTATGTATTTGCCATTCAAACGAGACAGGCAAATCCATGAAATTCATTTCACAGGACATTGAGCAAATGGAATGTGGAATAATGTTCTTTAGTTTCTGACATATGATCAAATGCATGTTTGCTACAAGGAAAGAGAAGGAGACACGCAACAGCCTTGAAATGGATAAAAACCTTGCTACAATAACCATAGTTAATACACGAATAAAGTTATATTATTAGTATTGGCTTCCCCCTTGTGGTAATGAGTAAGCTGTAGCCCCAATATGTAATCAGAATCTGCTGAGGCATCTGTCTAACACAAAATGCTGCAATATGCACATTGGGCAAGATCCTTGCATCCATACACAAGACAGCTAATTTCCATTCAAGGCAGATAGGGAGATCGACGTGTGGTGAGCGGATGGCAGGCTGGGGTCTCAGCTCTGCAGAAATACCTCTGACTTGAGTGTTTCAGAGATCGTCCCTGCTATGAGTCAGGCCAGTATCTGGCCCAAGTTGAAACTGAAGGAAGAGAAGTCTCGCACTTGAAAGTGCACTTTCAGTCTTGGCAGAGAGAGTGGTTCATGTTCTAGACCTGTTCAGCCAATGATCTCTGCTGATTCTGCCAGTTTGGTGGGCATTTCTGTGACAGACCTCAAGAATATAGACCAACACCTCTAATTCACTGCGTACGTTGCCATCCTGACTCCAGAGGTGAGTCTAGGTTAACATCTCATTTTCCACGGCAGTGGTGGAGCAGGCATGATGGTCCTCCTCTTCTTTATTTTCTGCATAGCCACTTGCACATTACCGTAATTTAACTGACATTTGTGAAATTACAATTTTTTTTTAACAGCTGCGTGTGTGAGAAGGTATCATTGCTATTTATAAAGTGTGTTTCATCAACAGAATTTAAAGCTGTTTATAAAAGATGTTGGTCTCATTCTTGCTTTTTTACAGATGGGGGAACTGAGGCGCAGAATAATTAGGAGCCAATCAGCAGGCCTAACGCAATGCTGAAAATAGATCCCAAATCTCCCGAGTCTTAGTGCAATGTGCTAACTGCTCCTGTACCTATGTGTGAAATGGTAAAGCTCAGCTATTAGTATTACCTACACCAAAGCACATCTATTATTCACATATTTTTCCAAACCAGTCCATTTTACCATTGATATTTCATGGACAACCTCTAAAAGAGTCAAATGTCCAACTGAGCCCACATCATCTTTTCTAGTATAAAGCCTTGCAGATCTGTCCTTACTTTACCAACCTATAAAAATCATATCATAGCTCACCCTTAAATTAATTTTTCAGGCTTTCTGGGGTATCTTAAACGAGTGTTGATTTTTTTTAAGTCTACACTTAAAAAGTGTAGACATTTTCCCAAGGAAGCTACAAGCACCTAGATGTGGTTTCCTTCCTCTTTTACAACAGATTACTATGGTAACATGGAAAATAAACCAGAACACCATGAGCACCCCAGAAGTATCACATGCACAATCAAATCATGACAACTGATCATTTTATCGTAAAAAAAAAATGCTAGATTGAAACCTCCCTTGGACAGCAGGAAAATGTAGGCGTAGGTGCTTCGTTTTGTAAATATCCCTATGAAGAGCTTTCAGCAGAGTGTTCTGATGCTAAGGTCAGTGAGTTCAGTCACCTAACTCGATCAGTATTGCTCCTGCTCCTATTCTGAATTCCCCTAACCATTTTTGTGGTTTTACAATCATCCTTTCCAGTTTGGAGAAAAAAAGAAATGTTTTCTGTCCCCTGCCACTGCATGAAAAACTCTTTTCTTAATGGGAAAATGAGTCAGGTCTTCCCTAGGCAGCAAGATTTTAGTGGTTGGGTCACCCTGTCTGTAAAGGCTTGGTCTCCAGGGAGTTGGCATGACAGAGCACTTGAACTTACCTGCCCAAGCAGAACTGCTTATGGAGCAGAGGTATGGAAAACAACCAAGTGAATTAGATTCAGTGAGTGTACCAACGGTTTCTGCGGAAGATAAAGGGCAGCCCCTGGGAGAGAGAGAGAGAGAGGGGAAAAAAACCAAACCAAAACAAACAAAAACCTTCCTTCAGCAGCTGCAGGAACAAAAACACAGTAGCAACAGGGGGGTGAGTTGGGTCGTAGATTTTCTGTGCCACATTCTCTGAGCTGAACTCAAGCACCATGAGAGGAAAACTCCACTTGTTGTAAATAACAAACTTTTTACAGAGGACGGGAACTTATTTGCAGCTACACCTTGGCTCCTCTGGGACTCTCCCATGCAGAGTCTGGGAATCCCAGGCTCAGCCAAAGGGAAAAAGCCAGGTGCAATTACCGACTAGCAGGTGCAGAACAGTATTCAAAACAGACCGAAAGCTCATGTTTCAGGTGAGTTGCAAGGTGAGGAAGAAAAGTATTCAGTGTTTCAGCATTGCTCAGAAATGTTAGGCCACTAGTATAATTACTAGAGGTTTTTACAAGTGGTGGGGTTTGTTTTTTGTAAAGGAGCTGGCTGTAGTCTGGTGGAAGGTAAGTTTGGATGTTTTGTGGCACTGACCTGATATGCTCTCATCAACGTGAGGGCCCCAGATGCGTTGTTACAAACCTCATCTCCTTTTTACCTCTGCATGCTGCAAGCTTTATGTGGAATGATCTAAGACTTGCTACAAGTTTTATGACACCTCACACAGCTGGGCCCTCATTGAAACACATCCCCACCACTACCACAGTTGAAGAACAATCACATTCTTTCCAGAGACATAAAAGTCCTGATTACAGTGAACTCTGGCTGTTACGCCTGTGTGAAGTCCATGTGTTTTCAATATAAGTACAAGGCTGTGTCTAAATGTATCTAAATTCAGACCAATTCTTTCCAAGATTTCTCAATTAAAATGAAAACAAAATATATTTTGCATTATTTCAGTTTTTGACTGTCTAACAGGAGAAAAATGTGACATTTATAATATCACCATATTTACTAAGAATGAGTACTTTAAGGTTGCAATGCTACAAGCACCAAAGTGGCAGACCCACAAGTGAATGTTCTTCCAGATGTTTCTCATGGAAGAGCTTGTAAATGTTGGCCACTGAGTGGCCAGATTGAAACCAGGGACAGAGGTAAATGTCAAATGATGAGGGGCTGGCAGCATGGGGAGTTTAATAGCTTTGTAGGAGGAAAAAAAAAAAACAAACCCTAAAAACTCACTTATAATGATGATGAAGGAAGCCATTATTATAACAGATATCCAAATACAAGAACAGATTTTATCAGGATTTAAATATTCCTTCCAGTATAAGGTATAAAGGTACAAACTGTTTATCACCTGTGGGATTTTACTTGTCTAAAATTAACCTGTGAGAGGTGCTCTGATTCTAATTTTTGAAGGCACTATCAGGAATTGACCCAATCTCTGATTCATTAAAGTACCCTCAGCTCTCAGTGATTTGACTGGCCTCAATAAGCCAGATTTTCTGTGTGTTAAAATGCTACAAGATCACAGAATGTTTCAGAATTACAGTAATAAAATTTAGGATATGGGACCTCACTTCAAATAAATTAATCTTCTGCACCATTCCAAAACTTCAGACCATGCATACTATCAGAAAAAAAATTATTTTTGCTAAAGAAAAAAAAATATTTTTCTGCATTTTAGATATGCTTTTCTTAGCACTGTAGTTATTAAAACTACCTAGAAGCATAGCATTGTGTCATGGACCTGTCATGGACTAACTTGTGCCTTTGAATGCCACCACAGCAAATACAGCCAGGGAACTAAATTCTGACATCCAGAATAAAGCCTGTTGGTGATATTGTCTTATTTCAGGCAGGATGGTAGACCAGATCTTTTATTCAGACTGTATTTCCTGAAGAGCGTTATTCCAATCCTGGTTTTGACGTACCTGAAGCGATCACTTCGCTCTCCATTTGTAGCAACAGCAACATCTAGTGTTTAAAGCCTGCCCTGCAGACCTCGCGCAGCATGCTCTTCCTTACGGCCATGCTTTCTATTTCAATAGCACCGCCCAGCTGAGCTACTGGCACCGCACAAAATAATTACTGAAATTTGGTAGCAGCGCCGCGACGCCGGCAAGCGTTTTACCTTCTCTTACGGAAAAGATGGAAGAATGAGGGAGAGAAGAGTTTAACCGTTCAAGCTGGTTCATTAGTAGGCAGGACCCGAGCGAGTTGCTCAAGGTCATGCAGAGAGGCTGGCAAAGTCAGAGCCGCTCGCCCTGTGCTTTCCCTGGAAGGTTGTGTCTTTGCCCCAGGAGATGTTTGGATCTAGTTTATCCGAGGGCAGGACATAGCTCAATGCGTTTCAGAGGGAGTTTCACTGTGTTGGAGGGCAGCAGAAATGGCTGTGAGGAAAGCACAGCTGACATCGTCTCTGTTGAAGAACTTGTGCGACGCTTGCTCTCCTGGCGCATCTGAATGGAGGGATGAGTGGGGGTGTGTGAGTTACAGGGCCCTCCCAGGAACGCGAGAAAGGGTGGTGGGTCACTGCACCCTGTTACAGCCATTTCAGGGCCCCCAAGCAGCCCCTGTCGCCCAGACCGCTCTGGCCTCTCTGCCTGCAAAGCCACCAACACATGCAGGGCCCGCCGAGAGGCCGGGTGTAACGCCGCGTGTGCAGGACAGCCACAGGCGGGGTGAGGCACCCAAGGTCAGCCATTGCCCTGGTCACCCTGCTCCCCTCCACACACCCGCACCGCCAGACTCCGCCCGAGGAAAGCCACCTTCAGCACCACAGTGTAACAAGGGGCAGCGGGGGGAGGGGTGAAGGCGGGCGTCGCACGAGCTCCAGCCCGTGCGGGGCAGGGACGCTGCAGGCACGGCACCCAACCCGCATTTCCTTCCCCCGTGTGCCAAGCGCCAGCTTCGCACGGCAGGAGCACCGCTGCGCTGCAGCCCGCACCCCTCGGGAGGGCGGGTGTGAGGGGAGGCGGGAGCCACCCTGATGAACTACAGCTCCCAGCGGCGGGAAGGCGCGTCGCCCTGGCGAACTACTGTTCCCGGCGCGCCCCGCGGCAGGAAAGGGCGGTGACGGCGGCGGCTGCTGCGCCTGCGCCGCGCCTCGCGTCGCCCTAGGGAGCGGGCTCCGCCGTGACCTCCAGCGGCGGCCGGGAAGATGGCGGCGGTTGCGGGCCTTTCCCTCAAGGTGAAGTCTGCGGGGGGAGCGGCGGCCCTTCGGGGTACTGGGGGGCGGGAAGGAAACGGCATGTCACGCGTGTGCACTCACCCACCTCTTACGCTCACTCGGGGTCTCGAAACTTCTTCCCTCCCCTGTCGCGTCGCCCCCCACCCCCCACCCCCCGGACCCTGAGGCACCAGGCATTCTGCCGACGCCGGCTATTCTGCGCCCCGTAGGTGCGGCAGCTGAGCACGTCGGCGGCGAGGCCGGTCTCCAAGCTGGTCAAGGTGAGGGGAGCGGGGTGGGGGTGCGTGGGGGTGCCACCGGTTGGGCCGCCTGGGCGGGGTTGTGTAGCGGTGTCGCTGCCCCGGGGAGGGGTGCGGGGGTGTCGCTGCCCCGGGGGGTGTGTAGGGTTGTCGCCGCCGGGGCGGGCTGTGGGGGTGTCGCCGCCGGGGCGGGCAGCCGCCGGCTCCCCGGGTCGGGGCCGCCCGCAGCACCTGCCCACTCTGTCGCCCCCAGCCCCCCATACAGGTGTACGGGCTGGAGGGTCGCTACGCCACCGCCCTGTACTCCGCCGCCACCAAGCAAAAGAAGCTGGACCAGGTAGAGAAGGAGTTGAGCCGAGTGTCGGTAAGATATTCGCCAGCCCGCGTTCAGCTTGAGCTCGCAAAGGGGGCTGGTGGTGGTGGGGTTCCCCTACGGCTGCTTGTTAGGAGGGAGGTGGGCACAGCTTTCCCACACTGCGGGACGCCCACTCACGGCTGGCCTGGTGTGCCTGCTGTCTGCCCTGCGCCCCCAGTGTTAACCTACTTGGAAGCGATAGGTGAGGCAAGAGGAGCATCAGCTCTACAAGAAACATACTGTAAATGAGCTAGACCTGGAGCTACCATTTCACTCCCCATCTCCTTCTGACCCCGTTATTTTTGCTCAGTGAATGACTATGTTGCCTGCTTTGGGTAGTCCAGGTAGCCCTTGTGATGCCTGGAAAACTCCTGGTCTTTATCATGTTGTTTGCATATCCTCTTAGACTCTTTTGAAGGACCCCAAGCTATCCAGTGTTGTTATGAACCCGCATACCAAGAGCGCAGTTAAACAAAAAGCTGTGAATGATGCATTAGCTAAAGAGAAGATGTCCCCTATTACTGTCAACCTGATGAGTGAGTAACATTTGACTTCTGAAGGACATCCAGGGCTACTTATTTTTACTGGTAGCTAAACAAATCTGCTTCTAGTGGGTGCTTTAAACCTCTTCAAAACATCTACCTCTTCTAGATTTGCTTGCTGAAAACGGTCGGTTGCGTTACACTCCAGACATTGTTTCTGCATTTGGGAAGATCATGAGTGCATACCGAGGAGAAGTGCTGTGCACAGTCACCACTGCACAGGTGAGTTAAGAACCTCTAGATCAAGCCTAACAGGTAGCGGTATAAACGGCAAACTTCTTTAGCTTAATTTTGCTCTCTGTAGTGTAAGTACTTGCTACCTGAGTAGTGAGGAAATATCTCGCCTCTACCAAGATGAAAGTTTTCTGCAAATAGATTTTTGATATCCAACAATTATTCATCAAAGATTACACTTGTTCCTCCCATTTCAGTTTAACATGTAACATCTTTCCTTCCTACATGTGAAACCAGTGGCTGATAAAAGTCAGTCTGCTCTGCAGATGCGACTGCCCCTGCTCTTTTTCTGTCATTAGGATTGTACGGATCAGGTCGGAACTAAGACAAGGTATTAGCTAGAGCAAGGCAGATCCCTGATAGGACAGAGAATGCCTGTGGTGCTTGGTGCTGTGCTTCACAGGGAGCCACTACCTAATTCACCACCCGAAGTAATAAGGACAAGCAGCTGACTCTGAAACTGTAGGAAGACTTCTGCAAAAGTAGCAGACAGGCAAGCCTGGCTGGTGCTCAGGAAGGTGAGAGGGAAGGTGATGTCTCCATGAGCTGTAAATGTCAGGCTGGAGGCACAGTGGTTCTGGCACTTCAGTAATTTCTTCATTCATGGATCTGTGCCCAGCTCTGTTCCAGCAGGAGGCTGGTCAGCTAGGTACGTAATGTAAATCTGTAGCCCTTGGGTGGGGCTGCAGTGAACTACCTACCTAGAATGGAGAGAGTGATCCACTTCATGTTGACTGGCTCCCTGTAGGCCATGAGTGCAGATCGGCAGTCTAGTTGGTAGCCTTCAGGGACATGTGGGCACACAAGCGTGGACAAACCTACCCACAGATTTTCCTAAATATTTCATAGGTACAGTTACTTTCCTGCTGCTTTTTTTCCCCCCCTATGTGCGGTTGTTGTTAATTTCTTTTGGCTCTCAAACTGTTGGCTATTAAATAGGAATGATTTAAATTGCCAGTAGTGCAGAACCACTGCTTCTCATTGAAGTCCTGTTTGTTTCTATCTCAGTGGTATCCGAGTGACTCGTAGGGATAGCAAGGACAAATTCACAGTGTCTCTCCCACAGGGGTGCAGGGTTCTTCTGCGGTGATGAAGAGAGGCGGACTTAGCCAGGAGCATTCTGCAAGCCTGCAGCAGGGCTGGGGGCTCGCCACCAGTGTCCTCCGTCACTGCCCAGTGCTGCGTATGAAACTGTGCTTCTCAAGCTGACGGTCTTAATTGTTAGAAGCAGCAAAATTAATCTTTCCTTGTGCAGCCTGAACACCTGCTGCTGCGAGGCAGATCTCAAGGTTTCCATCAAGTGCTTGCTTTGGCAAGTACGGATTCCTGACGCTTGCCACCTGAAGATGTCAGCATGGAACTTTTGCTGGGAATGCGTGCACAAATAACACAGTGTTTCATGAAATGAGGAGCGCACAAAACGACTGCTGTTTCTGTGCTGTTTTTTTGTTATTCCCGCTCAGGAAGGCTGCTTAATCTGCCGTCCTGGTGGAAGCGTTTGTCTTCAGAAAAGTCTGAATAGAAAACTTGGGTTCTTGTTATATTGCTTGAATGATTTCAAGTCCTTCCTTTTCTTTGTCTTCGGCTTGTATTTTTCAGCCCTTGGATGACGCCAGCCTTACTGAGCTGAAAAGTGCTCTGAATGGATTCTTGGCTAAGGGAGAGGTCTTAAAGCTGGAGACCAAGGTCTGGATTTTTTGATTTGTAAATAAATTTCATCAAGTTCATGTTAAGCTGGGATTTTGCCTCTCTGATCTTTAAAAAATAATTTTACTGAATGGAGTTGCTATATTGCATGGTTCTGTGCTTTCTTGTAGATCCAATGATGCTTTAATTACCAAAATCTTAACTTGGGAATACAGTGACTGCAAAGTTATCTTAAAAAAAGGCTCTTTTAAAAGCTTTTTTACTGGTGTAAAAATTGGGTACTAGGCTAACAGGTTCTTGCTAATAGGATTTCTGTTCAATATTTCTTCTTTAGACTGATCCGTCAATCCTTGGTGGCATGATTGTCAATATCGGGGAGAAGTATGTGGACATGTCAACAAAGTCAAAGATCCAGAAACTCACCAAAATCATGAGAGAGACTGTCTAGCAAGCCGTCCTTGTCATTCACTATGAAACCTGTCAGATGGAAACAATAAAATAATTTCTTCTGGAATAGACGGTGTGAAGTATTTTGATTCAGAGACACAGCACTGAGGGAGAGAGGTGGTGATGCTGCAGTGACTTTCACTTAGCCCTTGCTGAACATTTATTGACACAGCTTGAAAATGTATCTCACCCTGACCGCAGGGGAACATTGCTCTGGAGGAAGTGGAGAGTAATGCTCTAGGAGCTGTTAAACGGGCCACTGCTGCTGGGGTTCTGGCAGCTTTTTGCTAGGGCTGTTGTCGGGCCGGCGGTGCGATGGCGGCGCGATAGCCCTGCTGCCGCTCGGGCCGTTTCAGCATGTGGAAGGTGCAAACGTTGGAAGCGCAACTGGTAGATTCTCCTGCGAGAGCGACAGTGGCTGTTGAAATGGTGCGTCATCGGCACGTTCCCTCCAGCAATGGCTGTATCAGGCCCAGTTTACTTCCATGTCTGTAGCGCTGGAGAGAGTTTGTATATGCCTTAAACTAAAATTACCCTCCGAAAGCTTGCTAGTTAGAGGGCTAGGGTGTCTCTAACTTAAAACTCTGCACAAAAGTATTTGGGATGGGACGGGTTCACAGCTAAGGAGTGCTATGGCAGTGTTGTGGCTAGCTGCATGTGCTTCCCCGTTAACATCTGGGCACAAATTTATAACTGTTCTCTGTCTTGAAGTGCTGTGCCTCTGTTTTACATTTAGATACTCTTCAACAGGCTTGTGAAGGAGCGTGAAGTGCCCGTTTGTCCCTGTTGGCTTTTGGTCAAGAACTGATGTCTGAGTTAAGTACTCCATGCTGGAAGTACGTTTCCCCCCCAAGGCTGCTGGCTGTATGCCCTGCCTGGAGGGGTTGCAGGAGAGGAAGAGGCTGTGCCTGGCTTCTTGCCAGCCCTCCTGGGGGCAGGGGAGTGGTGGGTGGAATCGGCCAAGGAAGCCCAGAAGCAGAATGAAGGGGTCGTTCTGGAGGTGGTGGGAGCAGCAGGGAGGGCTCATGCTGGGGAAGAGAAGGGAGGGCTTAAGCTTCTGGGGTGGGTGATGAGGGCAGGCAGCGCTTGGGGGCGCCCCCAGGAGGCTAGGCTCAGTCAGAGGCAGGGCAGAGGGGCTGCCAGAGGCCTGCAGCCCTGGGGGAGGGGCAGTGGGGCAGCGAGTGGTGCAAAGGGGCCTCCTGACACCCCACTTTCTGCTCCTGGCTCAGCTCCTGGAACTGTAACAGCAGCCACGCGGCTTTCCAGAGCTCAGCACTGTGCAGGGGAGACGCCGGCCCTGCTCAGCCGGATTCACATGGCCTGGTGTCCTGACGAGTCCCATCTCACCTATCGCTACAGCGGCTGCGATTTGCAGACCATCACAGCAGGGTGCTTCAGCTACAGCCCCAAACAGCTGTGAAAGACCTCGAGGTGCGGGTGTTAGTGGGTGCCAAGCGAGATAAACAGACCCACTGCTCAACAGGACACCGAGGGTATTGCCCTCAGGGCAGCTGGGCTCGTTCTGTAATTATTAACAAAAACTAGGGGAGAGACCAGAGTGGGAGTTTCCATATTCTCGGGCAGCCAGGCCGCAGGCGGTCACTGGCAAGCTGCGAGTGTCTGGCCACAGAGCAAGGCCTGCCCCGTGTCGTAAGGCACACAGAGTAATGGCACCTGGCCTAGGAAGCAAGTGCCTGTGGTTGTTTTTTTGGACGGGTGGTTTTTCAATTATTGTTTTTTGATAATTGATTTTTTTGCCTTCTTACTACAGATTTGGTCAACTCTCAATTTTCAGATCTGAAAAAAATGCCAACAAGGGGTTACAGAGGTGAAAAGTGCCGTGTGTCAGGCATTAAATGGTGGTAATTCCCCTGCCGCTGGGTCTATCACTTCACTTATACCTGTGTAGGACTTTCGTCAAAAATACTCACCTGAAGATTTATTTAATGTGTCGGACACGGCATTGCTTCTTCAGCGCTTCTCAAGAATGTAACAGTACGCAGGTAAACTTTTAAAAAACCTGGATTTATTCTTGCATAATTTCACTTGCGCAACTACAGTCTCATCTGTGCCGAACAAATCGCACAGCCTAAAACCTTATCAGCAGTTCCCACCTCAGTGAGTGCAGCTCGGGAAGCGGCACAATTCCTCAAACAGGTAAACACATTTTAAGGACTTTTGCTTTATTCGGACTGTGTCTGTAAAGATAATTATTTAACGGAGAGCGGCTGAGGAAACGACACATTCACAGCAACCAAAGTACAGTTGAAATTGTCTTACGAGAAACAGTGGTGTCTGATTTGTTATTATTCATTGTACCTATTATGAATGCTTTAAAAAAACCAAAAGAAACCAATTTCACAGTATGAATGTTTTCCTGTAGAACAGTTAGAC
Organism: Phalacrocorax aristotelis; assembly: GCF_949628215.1. Lineage (NCBI taxonomy): Eukaryota > Metazoa > Chordata > Aves > Suliformes > Phalacrocoracidae > Phalacrocorax > Phalacrocorax aristotelis. The sequence continues at coordinate 102,616,994 of NC_134276.1, forward strand.
ATGATGTAAATGAATAATACCAATTAATTCAATTTCCTCTGGAAAAAAAAAACCAAAACTTTTTTTCTTATTCGGCCAGAACTTAAGATATACACATAACAGTTACTTTATAAATGCCATTGTAATTTTTAGGATCATGTGAATACTACAGATAGTACAATAATTACTTTTTTAAGGAAAAGAAAAAAAAAAGAAAACTAATTTATACCAATTGTTTGGCAGCAAAAAGTGCACTAAAAAGTAACACCACCACCAGCAGGGAGGAGGATTCCCCAATTCTAAGTATTAACATTGGAAAAAATACTACAGCTGTCTTGGTTTGTTTTTCTTTTCCCCAGCAGGAAGCGGAAAGTGCCCATTACACTGGCTGCAAAGGCTGTCAGAATCAAAATTCCTTTTCAGCAACTTGAGGGCTGGAATAGGGTAATTCTGCACAGGCTGTGAGCAAAGCTGAAGCCTCCCCGGGGAAACCCTGCCCCGCAGTGGGTGGCTTTGCCTTTTCCCCAGGGGAGTGGGGTTGTCTGGCCTCGCTGTGGGGGGGGAGCATGCGCCATCTGCGGTGGCTCGTGATGGGCCTTGCCTCGGTGGGATGCAGGAGGGGCAGCGCAGGCCCCTCCACACCAGCAGGACCTTTCAGGTGGTGCTGCCCAGTCACCCCAAAAGCAGCCCATACCGGGGCGAGCGTGGTGGTGCAAACCTCGGAGAGCCTGAAAGACGTGGTGGGACGTGGCGAGAGGGAGAGCAGAGGCAGCGCGTTGGCCGAACACCCAGACCAGTGCTAGGGTCCTCTGCACCCAACCTTCCCTCTTCTTCCTGGCAAGAAGGGGTCATACCATGGAGCAGCCACCATGGATTTCCCTTCCAATCCATCACCCGATGGACACCCACCCACGGTTTGGTGGGGGTGCATGACACAGAGATCCTGCTGCTCACCAAGTTCTTTTTTAGCTCTGCCCCCTATTTCTTCCCTTTTCCCCGCTATGTTCCTGCATCCCAGCCTTCACCTGCGCGCACTGCGGTGGGCAGGAGCTGATGCCTGGGGGGTTTGACGAGGGGGCTTGGACGAAGCACCAGCTCCCTTCGCTTGCATGACACACTGAGATCCCAGAACTGACTGCTAAATCCAGGGTTAGCGACACTTCTGCAGCTTTACAAGCAGCACAAGGAATTAACCTATGGTCGCTACAGAGCTTTGACAACTATATCAAGTGACTAGACTAGTTTAACATGTTCTTACTGCAGTTCTTTATTCTTTTACATTAGGTCCTAAATATATCCTCCTATGTACAGAAAAATAATTTCCCAAGGACTGTCCTTATTTTAAAATATTTAAATGAACAAATAAAACTGGGTGCCTATAAATGCTTTTCTGTTAGATTTGCTCAGTATTGGACAATGACAACATAGCTGTGTTTTTATATTATATATACAAATAATCACACATACATATATAAAAGCAGGTATTTAACTATAGATACATTCATATGCACGTAGGACAAGAGTGTTTGGGCTAACCGCCAGGATACGTGTGGAACGTATGTACAGAGCAAACCCCTCAAAGCAAAGGTGATCTAACCCGATTCCCAGCTTTTCTGTGTTTCAAGGGTTTTTGACTGCTAGAGTTGAACAAACTGAACTACCACAGTGGCAGTATGAAAGTAGACACCACTGTTTTGTAAAAGCCTGGACTTGTCACATCTCAGTCTTGAAAATGTATTTAATAATATTACAAAAACTGCATTATCCACAATGGTTCCCCCCCCCAACCCTACTTGCGTGTAACAAAAAAGATTTATTTTTAAAGGGTAAAAAAATTTTAAAATGAACATTTAAAAAGTTCCCTCATAAAAACTCATGTTGAGAAAATATATCATAATTAAGTGCATCTAGAAAAAAGTTCTGTAATTTATCAGTCATTTGGCTTAGTGTCAGCTCAGCAACATGCTCTGACTTTCAAGGTGCCCAAGTCAACCCTCTGGCTGTGTGCAACCTCTCAGGGCTCTCCAGGCTGGCTCTCTGCCAGCACTGAACTTGGTACGGTACTTGGTATTTCTGAGGCCAGGTCGGCCTAGTATTTTTTTTCATTTACAGTGCTTCTAAATGTGTTGCAAGTTCTAAGTATATAAATTATGATTTGCCCGGTAAATACAATTCTGTTTAGTTGCTAAAGCCACTTTCAGGAAGAGAAGGAAGAAAACAGATCCAGCTGCAAAGACTATAAACTACTTTGGTATTTTATCTCAATCTTGACTATTTGTTTGGTGTTCTGTTGCAATCTCTCAATCCTTACAGAGTTTAAAACCAAGCTTGTAATGTAGGCTTTACATTGTCGAAGCCTTTTGAATTCCTCCACGCGCCCCCAGCAAAGCATGTAGGCACCCAGCTGGCTTTACTTATGCCTTTGCGCTGAATTGGGGCAGGACTTAAAGTGCTGAAGCACTGTGTTGAGCCAGCGGCTGGAGGGCTGCAGCAGAGATGTCAGCTGCCAGATGAGCTGTCAGGGAGAAGCCTGGAAAGGAATCCCTAAAACAGCGCTGTTTCACAGGGCTGAGCATCAGCGGGAGGGTTAAAGGGAAGGGAAGAGGGATGCTTTCCAAAGGACTTAATTACAGGACAGAAGCACCAGTTTACTCACAAGATGCACACAGAAGAACATCCACAATGGTGCAAGGCAGTGAGATGTCTTTTCCAGTCACCCACTGCGTTCATTCATGCAAGGCAGCCGGTGTTTGGCTTGCAGGGAACCAACGGGCTTAGCAGGTGGGGAAAAGAATCGCAGCCAGGAGGGGACTTGGGAGATCTCAGATGTGAGCCTCAACCCTAACGGCAATGAACCGGAGGCTGCAGGCTTGCAGTGTGGGCAGGGGCAGCTCCCAGCCTGGCACTGCTGGGAAGGATGGCGTGGACCTCGGAAAGGGGAGAGCTAAACCTGCCCCGGACATAATGACTTCCAGCTACATCTGACCAAGTGCAGAAGAAAATGAGCTCAGGTGGTTTCTCTGAGCGGCATCTCGACTCCTGTCCACAGGGAGAACACACTCTCAAGGCAGATCAGCAAGACCAGGCTGATTCTTACTGCAGTCAGAGCAATGATGGAAAGGTCCCAAATGGGGAGGGATATGGGTGAAAGGCCAGCCACCCTTGCTGGTGTGTAATGGCATTACTGGCAAATGCCTCATGCAGCTACAGCCCAGGGAAACAAGTCCTTTGAGAAACAGAAAACCAGCACATTGATGCTGGTGCAGCCGATTCCCTGTATAGAAAGGGCATGTACCTCTGTGCCTCCTGGATGGTCGTGAGAGCTGCCTGGATGGCACCAGGAAAGCAAAGAGCCTGACAGCAATGTTTATAAGCCCACGAAGTCCTCGTGAAAGCATCTTGAAACAGCACAGTGCCTAAGCACCTCAGAGGAATAGCTCAGAAGGTAATTCCTGGAAAGGTGAGTATAAGGGCTGCTAAAAAAAGCTGAAAAGCTCCACTTCTATAAAAAAAGTGCATGCAAAGTCCTGCATAAATACAGAGCTGCACTGAATCCACTGTGGTTCTCCCAGTCTGGGGACAAACACATGGTGTGTAATGAATCACTGTTATTATTATTACTATTGTTATGGATGCTTGGGGTCTGGGTTAATTGACGTTCTGCTGTGAATCTGTGGATCTGATTTTAAACTAACACCCCCCCCCCCCAAAAAAAAAAAAAAAAGAAAAAAGACAAAAAGATTCTTTCCTTTCTCTGAGGTATCCTGTCCTGTCTGCAGCCACAACAATGTTGACATTCTGTCCATCCCCAGGTACCCCAATTTTTCAAGTCATGTTAATAATAACTTCTAAAAGCGGCATTGTTCCCTTCCAGTTTCTGACCCATTAACTCAGTTCTACTACAAGACTCAAAGCCAAGAAAGCACTAGGAAGAAATACCACTCCCCTTGTTAAAATAAATGTACAAGAGAAGAACACAATTCCCTGAATTACAGCTCAGAAAGCAATCCAGCTGTGCAACTCTTTCCATTGCATGTTTTCTCAGTGCTGCAGATTTTGCTCCTTCTCTTAGGGGTTTTTTTTTACTCCCAGTTCATCCAATGCAAGACCACTGTTTCAATAAAGGCAGTGGATGCATTAAAAAGTCACAGTACTATTTTTAGAAAGGCTTGATTGCCAGCCAAGGAGTTTGACAAATTCCTTCTAAACAAATGGCTCCCATAAAGTAGAGGCTGCTAAAAGGTAGAAATGAAACCCCATCTTGAGAGCCAGTCCCCATGGCCCAGGTACCGGTTCAATCTCACCACTGCCTCATGTTAAGGATGAGTAACAGAGAGACCTTGTACTCCTTCTCTCTACCAGGATTAATTTTACCAAAGCAAATGCTGACAGCCTGTCCCATAACTCCACAATATACAGGTTTACAATCTCCACGTTTTATCTGCATGGATTTGCTCTTTCAATCCAAAACACGATCAGGTATTATCTGGGCTTTGATTTTGTTGTGGTTGTTTTGCGTAACATTAGGAAAAGTTTACACCCATCTCGATGAGGCTGGAACGGGACCTGTGAGCTAAGGTATGCTGTTTTGCAAAGATATTCAGAGACCAATAACCAGTGTCCGAAAAATAGGGTCTACATAAATACAGGTACTGAATACTGGTAGCGTAGACTAGCAGCATTTGGCCTGACAGCCAGCTCGTGGCACTCGTAAGAGGATGGCTCGGCCTCCATATGTCGTGGTAATGACAGCTGGCTTTCTAAATACACGAAGAGACACATAATTTCCTAGGTATTGCTGCTGCTGCGTGCCTCCCTCTTCCCCAAACTCTTCCAAACACAGGTGGTATTGAAACAAGCCTACGAGAGCTTGCAGTTTTCTCTATGAAAGTACTAGTAGGACTACAGCTATTGAGTCTCCTTCTTCAGTAAAAGCCCGTAGCTTTTACAGCGTGAAGTCCTGGATGAGCAGGAGGTCTATGCAGCTACAGTAGGTAGAAAAGCAGAAACCCATAGCCCATGCAGCCATGGAGTTAATGCAAAGCGACATGCAAGGCTGTGGCATTCCTGATCGGGGAAAACCAGGCAGGAGTCAATGGGTTTCTAAGAACCTTTGGCTAACGCTGGTGAAAGCAGTCGTTTGGGAAGCCAGCGGTGCCAGTCATGCCTCAAATGCAAATAGCACAGGCCTCGGCACTACAGAGCACTGAGGGCAAGCAAGTGAGAAAGCAGCGATGTCCCGATGCACAGCCAGCTGGCTCTAAGGGTGTATGTTCTGTCCTGGATGCACAGGGATTAGGACAAGCTTCCTCCTTAGGATTAGACTGATTACAAGGGATTCATTAGGTATCTGAGAGCCAAACCCCAGCCTTTCATCGTCATTATGTTTGCATAACTCCTGTTGACATTAATGGAGTTAAACATTGCTGTGCATCGAGGGTAAGTGGGAAATCACAAGTGATGGTGGTTGGGACGGTGCTCAGTAGCTCTCTTACGGTTCCCCAAAATGGTGCCGTCGTACATGCCCATGACAAGGGTGGCAATCTGAGAGGAGCCCCTGCAGCTACGGGTCCCCCGCTTCCCACACCCCTTGAGCCTCAGGGGAAGGTGCAGCTCCTTGAGGCTCCCTTGAAAAAGCTGGCCAGGATTTCTGCGTTACACCCACGGTCTTTTTTTGTCCTGTTTGTCTATTTAGTTGTTACTGTAATTCATGCTGGTGAAATGACACCATAAAAAAGTGATGCTACTTTTTAAGCGCTGAAATGAATGTTCACCATATTTACAGCTACTGAGTAAAATTAGGACAGCAATAAAAGGTTAGACAATGACATTTAATGTTACTCCATTAATAGATTTTATCACTTTTTTTATCCTACCACAACAATGTGTATTTTCATATACATTATATTTAATAAAATGTATTGATATGGAATTAGGAAAGCATGGGTTTAGTACTATTTACATATTTTAATTGAAACAATTTTCTTAACAACATTGAAAAATAGAAACTCAACGTTCTCTTAATTGTGTTTTCAGCCAGTTAGTGGTAAACAAATGCATGCCTAGGAAGTTACACTCCCTCTAAAATGTGGTCAGTTGAAAGTTTCTAACTAAAGTGTGTATCTCTGTTTTGTTTCAAAAAATACATAAGTATGTCTGTAATTTCTGATACAAAATTCTACACTATCTTCAATAAATAAATAATAAAGCGATTCTGAAAAGTATGAAATGTAAACTTTTTCGTCCCTCCAACATACATTTTTTTTTTCCCATTGCTTGAAACATTACAGTGGTCTTGTAGGAAATTATAATACACAGACAATTCCCAGCACAGTTTACACTTATTACCATACTGCATCTACCTATCTGTTATGAATATATCCTAATTTCCTAATGGAAATCGATAAGACTTGTAGTGCTAGAGAACACCGCCTATACAGGAAAGGTGGAAACCAGTACTGAAAGGACATGCAAGGAACACCAAAACCTAACAACAGGCTCCACAAGAACGTTCACATGCTAATGAAACAGGCTGACACCTCCCATTCGGAAATAAAGTCCTTACAAAAATACCAGTGTATGCATGATAGGTCACGAACAAAATGAATCCGAGCAGAACAAAGAGGAATTTTCCTCTTAGGGGCCTATTGTCTCTCGGGCCCAGACTCAGCAAAGCACTTACGCATGTGCTTAAGGGAAACAAGACGTAAGTGCACGCTTAAAGCTGGGCGCTTTGCCAAACAGGGAAAGTTTGCTGGATGTGGGCCTATACGTGCGTATTTGTGGAGTTAAATGGATCTATAAGCCCTGGCATTCCCCCGGATGACAAGGCTTTTACTTTGGGGTTACCCACTCTGCACCACCGCATGCACTCTGTTTCTGGTCGCATCCGGCGCTGCTGCCACCAAAACGGTGACCACCCCGGCTCGCCACAAACACCTTCATCGGCTACAGTACGCTGCTGCCCTGAATTCAGTAACACGATGTTAAACACAGTTAGGCACGGTACAATTTAATAACGGGTCACCACTGATTGCTTTGCAAACTGGGCTCTGCGGGGTACAAATTAGCTTCCTGAGCTACAGCCATGATTTTTTTTTTCTTCCCCGCTGCAGGTGACAGATCGTTCATCTGCGGTCACACAGTCAAGCAGCAGTAGTACAGTAGTATCGAAGTGGTATAGCGCAACATTCAGCAGGGCTCTATCTTTAAGCCTCTGTTTACTGTTCGAACACTACAGTCCTATAGAAAACAACAACTTCCAAAAGTACCGAGTGGGCAGACTTTCTGGAGTGCAATTCATCTCTGTGCAGAAGGCCTGTACATAATTTATTTTCAGGGGCAACATAATTCATGAAGTGGTATGTTAATAGAATCTTCTCTGTTTATAGATATAGACTATTTATTTTCTAAGTCTTTTCAGTACCACCATGAAGATCTTCAGAGATCTTCTTCCTGCATAACTGCTCCTTCCATTCACATTACATTTACACGCTACTTTGCTGAGCAACAGGCACAGAATTCCTTAAGGGGGAAAACCCTGCAGAAAGCCTCCAAAACGTACCAACATTGCCTTCTTCATGTAAATTAAAGTGTAGGGTAACTGGAGCGAGCATAGCAACCTATGTGGTTTGCGAGCCTTTCAGGCTGGAGCACAACGAACAACTAGGTTATTTCATAAACCCAGGAAACTAACCTCAAGTTCCACATAGAGGAATCGAGAGAGATCTCCTCACTAAACTGGGATTCGTTTTTCAGTGAGAATTATCAAGGCACAAAGATGCTCCTGTTTGCTTTGATAACCCTCTTACGTGTGAAGGGCAAGCAGTAGTTTCATACCACACCAATAAGGATTTTGCTTCTGCAGGCACCTATTGCAGTGAACTCAGACCAGAATAATACACCAGTGCCTTTCCTTCTAAGGCTCATCAAACAATTGCAGGTCTAGTCGGACGACTATCTCTCCTGTTGGGACTTCATGCAGAAGGAGACACTTTGTAACTGGTCCCTTTGAACCCTGATCCTTCTTAATGTCTGCCACACGGATCTCTGTTCTGCCCAAAAAGTCTGAAATGCAAAAAGACAGCATGCCCAGAAATGACGCAACTGTTTTACATTGCAATAAAATGCTAATTTGCAGAAGGAACTAAGCTTCCATCTACACGCAACAAAAGGAGAAAACAAGTCTTCAGTTCAACTATATTTTTGCAGTGGAAGAAGGGCAAAGGCTGCCAATCTGCACAGAAGAGGATTTCAGCTAGACCATATTAGACAGCAGCAGCATTAAAAGTAAATGGTCCCACAAGCAGAAAAATCCGCTATGTAACTCACGGCTGCCTTGCTTCAGCAGCTTATTTATTTTGTGATATGTTAGAAAAAAAGGCCAAAGGCTGCTGCACAGTTCAAACTGAGTGCGAAGCCCTCTGGAGATGACAGAGCCAAGCAGTGCATCACACTAGCAGCGAGGTCAGTGGGCCAACTGGCGTTGGCCACATGAATGACAGTCCTACCCAAATACTTATGATTCCAAAACACACTCTTCAGTGCTCTATATGTCTATCCCAGGTTATGAAATAAGAATGGGTTAGGCATCCTGGGTTCACTTCTGCCACTGTTATTGCATATTACAGGAACTTGAAGACATTTCTCTTCCTCCTGCATTAATCTACCCATTTGCAAACAGCATCCAGAGTCTTTTAAAGATAGCAGAATTGCAAACCAAACTTTACTTGTTATCAAGTTGCACAAGAAAGGAAGCCCCCAAAAAACCAGAGCACTTGATTCTTTTTGCTCTGATACCAGCATGACTCCACCGGGGAGCAAGGCTGAGTAGGCTCCCAATATGCAAAGGGTTCAATACCGGGGTTGGAACTGGATGGTCTTTCAAGGTCCCTTCCATCCCAAACCATTCTCTGATTCACCTCAGCAGGCATGCACCTCTTTAAAACAGGAGATTTGAAAATACTCTTGGAAGGGCAGCAGCCCCCTACGTACCATCTGGGGAGAACTGGTCCCTCTCGAACACTGTAATGCAGAGCACGTCCTGCTCAAGGTCTTTGATAAAGAACTGGCAGTTGGAGTTCCACTTTGGATTGAGGGTGTCCTGTATCGTCTTGGTAATGTGGCACTGAGAGCCCATCGTCACCTCGCAGTACGGGTTACTCTTTCCTAGGAAGATGGAAACAAAGAGAAAAGAGTAATTTCATTTTTAGGTGTGTGATCTTCCTCCTAAATATCCTTTTATACCCCTACACCCAACAGATGGAGGAAAGACTGTGGCCTCACTGCCATTATAATGAACAGGGACACAGTTCTGCAAGGCACTGAGCACCTTCTGCTCTTCATTTCAGGACTTTGTGGCTTGTGATCCCTTATGATATGGCTTACGTGGTGGAAACTAAGTTCGTCTGAAACAAATGCTTAATGCAGGACAACTGCATGACTACTACTGACTGCACAAAATCACTTCCGCATATTTTAAGTTAATTAAAACTGCTTCATTAAACAAAACTATGTCTTGGACAGAACCTCCTTCAAAGTTAGTCTGACAGATAGGAATCTCTTCTTCATAGAATGTATTATGAAAAACCCAAGGCACTTACCATGAGACCTGCATGGTTTTAGTTCAATGCCTTCAACAATATTCACCATCAACCTCCCAATGCCTGTTGCTCTTTGCGAGCGAACTGTGGTGAAACACAAGAGGAGAGAGAAAAGTCGTTAATGTATTTTCCTGCCCATGAACTTTTCCGCAAAAGCTAGACCCCCGCATCCCACACTGTACCTAAGTAGGCCTTTTCCCTCTTCTTCTTTTCAGTCTCTATGTAAAGTTCTGAAGCAGCTTTGATCTTCTGAACCCAGGCAGTCCTTCAGAACGAAAGGAAAATAAAGTTGCAAAATACCATTTCCATTTTCTCCCCCTGGAACACAGCAGACAAAAGTAAAGCTGTCCCTCCTTCCCAACCAAGGCTCTGGCCCCATCACAGGCTCTGCTACACTGGAGCTGTCTGCCTGGAAGAGAACTTACTGGAATTTACAGTACCTGCAGAAATGTTACCATCCCAAGCTAGCAAATCCCACCACACAACAAAGGCTCAAGAAAATCACAAGCAGGAGGGATTTAGCGAGAAACCAAAAGGTATAGGTAAGAGGTTTGCTTTCACCAAGCCTTTTGCTTTATTGTAATAAACTAACTTCTTGTAGCCAGTAGATACAAGACAGCTATGTTGCAGAGGTGGCTGCTTTTCTTGACCCCTGAGGTTTCATACCAAAATCCTTCTGAGCCTCAGGACACACGAAGCATAACTCAGGGAGTACGCAGATGATGAATCATCATGGTTCCCTATAGGCCCTCTTGGAAATCATTTCATACTTAAGAGACTGAGTGGAAAGACTGACAAAGAAAGTGTGGAAGAAGGGGTATCGAGGGACCTCAAGGGTTTAGAAGAATTGCTGTGACATACAAAGGAGCCTGAGACCTGAGTCAAGGCAAAAAGAGAGAATCTAGAAGTTGTGGATCCATTTCTGATCCCGAAATGAAGGGCTCCTGCTCTACAGGGCATTGCAGCTACTTACACTGGCCTGGATTTGTGTCTGAACACTCACCTGTATTCTGCACAGAGAGCTGTTCAAGAAAACAAAACACTTATGGACAATCCTGTCTTCCAGCTCAGCCCTAAATGGTAAATGGCAGCTTCAGAAGTATACCAAACCTTTGATCATAAAGGTCCTTTCAGATTAAATGGGCAAATTAAACACTCATTGATGCTCATGTTTTACTTCTGTTGCTCTTAGCTAAAAGCAATTGAACCATGAAAATCTGGAGGTATCTCACCTAAAGTGCTGCATTCATTTAGTATGCAATTCTGGCATAGAAGAAAGTCAAAAGCTGTATCCTGTATAAGTAAAGGCATTTGACGAGAGCACCCAAATTCAGGTAGCAGTTCCTATGGGTTCTCTCTATAGTGAATGGAGAGAGGCAGGCACCTCCACTGGTTGTTCAGTGCAGCATGCCTACGCATCTTGCTGAAATTCCTCAAGCTAGGTAGGATGAATGTAATTGCAGAGGCAGAGTTTAGGTGTTTGTGACTACTGCTGTGGGTGCTCTGATACAAAACAGATGATTATTCCTATGGTCTGATTTGCTCAACAGATCCTTAGTTGAAAAGGCTGTGTCAATTTTCATCACTAAGGGTGATGCTCACTCATTCTGTGGCATAGAGGGACAGACAGCACCCCAAAGGACAAATGGGATCCATAAAAGTATGACCTTTTGCAAGAAAAGCTATATGTATAAATAACAATGAATAACACGGTCATGCAGGCAGGGAAAAAAAGATGTTTTATACATTTTTATGCATCAGAAGTTTTAGGGGCCGTATATTTGCAAGCTGGCATAACACAATGTCTATACTATGGGGGAGGGGTTTGCTGCACTTTCAGCTTTCATTTTTAACTCTTTCAAGAGCTTACATTTGTGTAGAGAAAGTATAGGCTTTCAGTAAGTCAGTGTAATCCTGTCTCCATAAGCTTGCCAGAGACAAAAATCACCAGCTGAGGCTTTGAGGTTGCTCTTCCTTTGACGGTTTCAGTCTGAACTGAACCAGCCTAAAACTAACTGGGTTCAGTTTGGTAGGTTTTTGCTTCAAATTCTAATTCTGACCTGTTCCTCAATCTCATTCAACAAACAGCCATACAAATGCTTGCCCTGGCACAAACAAACAGATGTTAACAGAAGAAGATAGGATTGCATCTTTTGGCTTCCTTATGCTAACATAAAATACTGTGAAATATGGCCTATATATCAGTTCTCCTAGCCGTTTCACTGTTGGTCTTATTGGAATTCAGGAAACATCATTATTTCTCCCTCCTTTTCATATATTGAGCATCACCGTATTCTCAAGCAGAAGGAATTCTCCAATCTTGTAGATAACCTGCTTGGAGACTGCTATGCATGTGTACATCATATACATTTGCACAAGACTTTTCAAATTCAGTACTAGCATGGCCTGTGCAGGTACTTACCTTTCATTAATGCTTTCAGCCCGGAGTGTATAGACTCTATCAATGTGGGAGATATGGAAGATGGGCTCATCTCCAGAAGGGTCTGTGGGTAATTTTACTAGTACCTCATTTAGAAAAATTGGCTGTAAAACATTAGGCAAAGCTAGAGTTCTACCGCACAATATCTGAACAGATGTATTCAACACAGAGCAATTTACAACAGATTTATCTTGTGCCTGCAGCATCTTCCCCCTTCTGCCATCCTCCCATCTTTCTTCAGGTAGGTAATTTTAAAAAATTTTCTTATTATCAAAGATACAGGTGCCTCCAGAGTCTGGGAACACTTCTTGTGAAGTGGGCAAGCAGCCTCACGAAGCACAGCAATCTCTCCTTTCCCACAAAGAGCAGCAAGCACTACTCTCCCCATCACTCCCTGATAAACGTGACCTGTTGAAGAGGTTGTTTTCGCAAAACTTCAAAAGCATCTTTTCTTATCTCGCTAAAGCAAACAACCAGCTTTCTCACCATCAGTCCCTGCAATCCCCAGTGTACATCAAAGCTTTCAAACCTCTTCTATTCAGTACAGGAGCTGCTGCCTGCTATATGCATGTTAGTGTAAGACCATATTAGTTGCCATTTAAGAGCGGTACTTACAGTTTTGTACATTTTGTATTGCAGATTAGACTTGGGGCTGAAGACCTTGTCTGTGCCAGAAGAGCCAAGAGGTTTTATGATCTGAGTCAGGAGGAGGAAATCGTTGAACAGAAAGCCATACAGTTCCTTGTTACTCTTGGCTTTATAGAGTTTCCCACTGTGCAGAAACTTGCGTGGTCCCAAGCAGTTTGTAACAGAATTAAATACGAGTTGCTGCGAAAAGTAGAAGAAGAAGAACAACGCACTGTATAAAGTATAACAATCGAGGTTCCCCTGAAAGAGATCAAATACAGTTTTGAGTCCCGACAGTGGTTTTAATTTGTGTCACAGGGATGATGAGCAATGTCTCTGTCTTGTGCATGGCAAGCAGTGCAAGTCACAGAAATGCTACATGAAAATTAACTTTAAGGCAGCCCATCAGTTGCACGGGGCATGGCCTGGACAGACAGAGAAAAGCCAAAAGCGTTTGTGTCTCCTTCCGAGTTCCTCTGCCACGCGCATGCATCTCTGGGTGGAACTGAGCTGACAACTTGTCCTGGATTAGCAGTAGTAGCAAATGGCCTCTCCAAACGCTGAGCTTTCTTAACAAGGCCTGGATTTCTGAATTGTGTTTGAATTTCACCTGTTTAATGCACCACAGGAATTCCAGATACCCTGCCTTTGTGTACCCACAGCTGCTGACCAGGGGCTGGAACTGGCAGGATTTAAGACTCAACTGTAGCTTGTTACCAGATGAGTAGAGGCTTGCATTTTCCTAAAGTGTCATTTTCAGGTTTATTTTCACTAGGTGGTGGTACAGTTCTTGCCATGCTAGTGGGCCAGACAGCTAGATCTGGAGTGGCTCCTTCTACAGACTAGAAACACCTCAGTCAGAAAACTGAGGGAAGGCCAGACCACTCCCTGGCACTAATACAGGGCTCCTACTGGTTTTACCATGTCAGCAAGCAGCCAGTTGGACTTTCAGGTAATATTTTTGGTGTTCTAGGGCCAGACATCATGTACAGAAGATAAAAGCAGCCATCTACCTTCAGGCAGTAGCTATAAGACAGCTGAATGTGACTTTGACGCTTCTGAAATTGTTATACCTGTCTTTCTGAAACAGTTAGACTTCATAAGATGAAATTCAATGTCTTCTCGTTTATAAACTAAGCAGTGCCTTTTTTTAAAAAAAATCTTATAGAAATGAAAACTCAATGCATTCATTGAAAATCAAGTTGTGATCTGTCTGCCTCCATTATCGTCATCAATAATAGGGAGGCCATCAAAATATCCTCCATCCTTTTGCAGGACATACTGACACAATAATTTTCTTTATAGTTTCAGTAAAGAGACTTAGCGTGTTACCTTAAAAAACAATATGCGATGGTAGGCAGTGATTCTCTCTATAAAGTCTTGAGAGAGACTCGATCAGTATTCTTGAGTTTCCAAAATGCACACAAAGTTTTATCAGAAAAAAATATTTTCTGTAATTAAAGCACTCCAGGATGGTCAGGTAGAGCTTCAGGATGAGATACAGAAGTATAATAACCACTCTATTATAAAGAGTTATGAAACTGGAAAGTTGTGGTTGAAAACTGCAGCATTGAACTTGGCACTAGTCCAGAGGCAGGCAACAAAAGCAGCATTTATCATATAGAAGGCAATAACATGAGCAGCAAAAAGGATTACATGCAAGAGTGAAAGGAAGCCAAAGAAAGATGAAAACAAAGGACTGGAGATTATATGACTTGATTAATAACACTGTTTGTCCCCTGATGCAGTGCTGTAAGTGAGCCATGGTTTCTTTCCGACCGGTGGAGAAGTACGCTCACATTGCATTACTCTAGATAGAACTTTTTTTTTTACCTCCGACAGGCCTTCACACTGAACATGAGCCTGGATCCACTCCAGCCTATCTGAATTTTCCTTCTCCCGCACTCCTTCATTTACTTGAGAACATAATTCTTCTGCTTTCTCAAGAGCATGCTTCAAGTGACTGTGGTCTGGGTGGTTTTCAGGAGTGTTTTCTATTATCTACAGATAAATAAAATACATTAGCCTTTTCTGTTATCTGCAGTTAAAATGTATTTATATTGTCAGCCCTACACTTCTGTTTTATTTCTTTATTTCCATCAGAGCCAGCCAGTATGTTTCAAATGTCTTCTCCTCTTTGACAAACATGAAAAATAGGAGACAAACTCACAGTCTGTGAACAGCCGAAGTGAATGCCTGTCTGCAGAGCCTTTGCATCAGTACACTGCTCACTCTTTTGACATAAGCATGCAAATTCCAGCCATATACAGAAATATATCCTTGACTATTTAAGGAATCTCTTAAATGCCAACACCCAATTTATAATGCTTTCCTGTGAAAGCCTTGGGCCAAGTTCAATAACATTATTCAGGATGGTAAGTGTTAGGCAACAAAGGAAAGTTAGGAAAGGGTTGTAAGTCATCCAGCAATGTAAACTGCACGGTAAGGTAACTTGCAACAATTCCGCATTCACCCTTGCATGCTGAATGTCATTTATGAGACTATGGGGAGGGAATGACACTGTGGAAAACAGCAAAGATGAGCATAAGATTGACTCATTACTGCTGTTATCTGAATTTTAAAGTTTTCATTCAGCATTTACAGCCTTCTGGTTGTGTGCAAGTTTCACCTCTGTTTCTAATGGAAATCCAGAGTCATTTCACTGAAGCCAAATGAGTTACCAGGCTGTGAGAGTTGGGGTTGTTCTGCCTGGAGAAGAGAAGGCTCTGCAGAGATTTTATTGCAGCCTTTCAGTACTTAAAAGGGGACTATAGGAAAGATGGGACAATCTTTTTAGCAAGGCCTGTTGTGACAGGACATGGGGTAATGGTTTTAAACTAAAGGAGGGAAGATTTAGACTGGATATAAGGAAATATTTTTTACTATGAGGGTGGTGAAACACTGGCACAGGTTGCCCAGAGAGGTGGTAGATGCCCCATCTCTGGAAACATTCAAGGTCAGGTTGGATGGGGCTCTGAGCAACCTGATCTAGTTGAAGATGTCCCTGCTCACTGCAGGGGGGCTGGACTAGATGGCCTTTAAAGGTCCCTTCCAACCTAAACCATTCTATGATTTGCTCTAGTGTTATCAAATATAAAAGGATACCCCATGTTCCCTAGCACATCAGATATTTAACAGTGATAAAGCTTGACGCAAACAGGGCAACTACCCTGTAATTAAGCTATAAGCAAAGCAGCATCAAAATCATCATTTTTGCAAAAGAACGTACATTTTTAATTATTAGTGGGTATCTTGTTACCCGTTGCATAGGCTTTAGTAGAAAACTTGATAGTGGCATTCCTTTACAGCGAGGATCCATTGCTAACCTCTGAAACATTAGAGAGGTAAAGTGGTGTTAGTCAATTTGTTTAAAACCCTGCAAAATGAGCTCCTCCAAGAAAGAAAAAGCTAAGGCAACAACTGAACACCATGCCTCAGCAAAATCTGTTCTTAGATCACAACTTATATCAGTGCAACAGAATTTCTCGTACCTTTTACAACATGTTCTTCACCTGCCTTGCCTGTACAAGAGAAGGGCCTCTCCTTACTGTCCCAGCATTTTACAGCAAAACCATTATTAAATGAAGCATTTTATGGCTCTATAGTTGTTTGAAAAACCATGTGCCTTCAATGAAAACATGTACTCCTTCAATTAGTGCTTAGGTCTGAAGATTCTTCATTCTAGCCCAAGGCGGCGAACTATTTGACACTATGTTTTGCAAATTAGCGAAATGATGAACTAAATTTATGGTGTACAAAAGTCATGGCGATTGCTTCTTTTCTTACTTTAACAAACTCCTTGAACTCAGGGACTTCATCTGTCTTCTGCTGGATGAGCGCAGCCCCATTGAGCTGGCAGCTACAGAACCGAATGTAAGGCTGCATGTGTGGCAGCTGAGCTGTCAGTATGTCACCAATCATTTTCACTGGCATCTTCTCTCCAGACATCTTCTTACGCACACGCAAAGCCCTAAACATAAAGAGGTCATGTGTGTTTTATAAGCAGACCACTCAAGAATGATTCCTTATTTATGAAATAAAAGGTTTGATTCTTATTCATTATTGAAATAAAGAGACCCCTGAATAATAAATAGATCAGCCACAAGATTTATTGCATATTTTAAGAATACAATAATCAAGACTGCACCCTCAGCCAACATTTTTCCCTCTTGTGGTAACCAATCTGTTGTTTGACATTAACTTAATGTAATGCCAGATCAGACACAATATAAAAAGGAATGTAATTTCCTTTTCTGTTAGTTTAGAGAGTAACGGATATGCTCATGAATGAGGGATAAAGACCTTACCACTACTTTAAGCTCAAAGCTACTTCTAGTTTTTAGCCTTCTTTCCTAAGGAAAGGAGGTTTGCTGTCATTGAGCTGCCTGCATTTGTCCTATCACTGTCTTAACTTTTCAACTTGTTGGCCATTTTCAAATACATGTTACAAAAAAGGAGGTATCTTGAAGTTATGGACTTGATGATCTTAAGGGTCTTTTCCAACCTAAATGATTATAAAATCCATGTAAGGTCAATGAAAATTAGCAGCTCAGTAGCGAAAAAAGGAACTTTATTAATCCTCTTCCTTATAAAAATGCAGGTTTAACTCAGTCCTTACTCAGTTTCTCTGGCAATGACCATATGAGCAGCCTGCATGCACGTGCTGCCAAACCAGCCACAGCATTTACTGCATCTTGCTGAAGCAGTAGGGATGGGTGAGAAGGATGCACGTAGGAAGACTGGATCCATCAGAGGCCACAGAGAATGAAGGGAGAAATAAGGGTACTTGCACTGAGTGGAGTTTCACGGTAGAGAGTTGGGGTTGAGGTAGTTGGAGACTTTGGAAGGAAGGGTGCAGGGTACACTGGATGCAAATCCATAGGAAGCCAGGTTTTGTTGGCATTGCTTCTCACAAAACTTGTTGAGGTGCTAATAAGCCTACAGTAACTAAAGCAATGCATCAGCTAAAGCAGAATAAGGGAGGCATAGGTTGTTGTGCTTTGTTTTGCGTTCACGGATAACAGGACTGGAACTTGGTATGGGCTGTCATGGAGGAAGTAAAAGTCTGCGACAGGACTGTGGGTAGCCTTGGCAAGCACTACTCTTCAGGAGAGGTTGACCTTGCCTTCTGGAGCACATGTACACAAAGAGCAAAGTAAGTACAAATACTTACTCAGCAAAGAACTGCTGGATTTTTCTCAAGAACAAGTCATAGCAAACATTGTTAATAATTTGCCTTTTCCAACAAGGAAAAACGCATGGTCCTTTTAGTTACTACCTGCATAAGCGGCAAATATTTTCATGCAGCTAAAAGGAGAAGCAGGGGGAGAGGCCCATGATTTTGTTATTGCTAAGTACGGGAAAAAAACTTACTTCAGTAGTTTTATATTGCACATAATCAGCTCCTTCCAATTAACAAAAATCATAGCAACTTCTTTTTCTGTTAGCAGCTCAGATTCCAGTAGTGGTTTCTGGAAGATCTACAGATTCAGAAAATTAAGCAATTTAGAAAGTATACAGTAAGTATAACCGAAGTGACTAAGACTGATGATGCTCATTTCCTTAGTCTGGAGAAAACTTCACATCAGAGTAGCACTTGACACTCAGTGGAACAGACTTCAAACATGCGCTGTGCCCTCAAGATCCATAGTGCTCCCTGATAATACATTTGTGAGCGGTATGTGGCTTTAAAAGAGAATACTCTAAATTTGTGTTGGTGGTGTTAATTATGACCTGGATAATCGGTTTGAAACTTGGGAATTTTAGTCAGAGGTCTCCTGCAAAACATCCCAGGATTACTTTGATGATACAACTTAAAGTACATTTTACTTTCAACTCTTCTATGGAAGTTCAGATTTAGCTCATAGTGTCTCAGGTTTGCATATCTTGACCTCTTTTTCAAAAAAGGGCTTTCCCTCTCTGTCAAGAGAACTGTCTAAATCAGTTGCCTGTATTAATTCCCTTTTTCTCTACGTAAGTGATGCACCTCATAACATTGAAAGAAAATCACAGTAAGTGATAACTGAGTGTCACTGTGAATGTGGAAACTGGTACATTAAGCATTTCAAGTATTAAGAACTTATACATGAGAAATAAATACTCAAAATCAGGAGGAAAAAGGGTTTACTAGAATGATACTTTAAACATCAGTGTTTTGGTGATGGTAACACAAGGGCTTAACATCAGTTGCACCTGCACCCATACATGCCTGCATGAATCTATAGATATAGACAGACAGATAGATGGATGGAAGAAAATTTAATACAGATCATCCCTAGGAAGTCAAACACAGCAGTGATATGAGTTTGCACAGCGAAATTATTGATTTACTTTAAAAAGACGAGTGATTAAAACCTGATCCTAAAGCTGCTGAGCCATCTTACCTCTGTGACCAACTGCAGATCATTTACATAGTTCTCTTCTGTGACAATGAGCTCATGGATGTATCCCTGCCTTTTTCTTTCAGTAGGTGTCAACATATCCAGAAGATGCAAGTCTGCACACCCTGGAAAACACAAAAGGATCCTAGATTTTACTTACAGTTGCTTGCAAATTGATTCAGATCTGTAGCACTTCAAGTAAGGCTTAATGAACAGTAACTACTACCTGTTCAGTTCACTTAATCATTATTCACACCTAACAGCGCAACACTAACAATGCTTCATCTCTTTGAGACCCAAAACACTGTATTTAACACCTTTTTTTTGGAATCAAGGCCATTTCTAAGTGACAACCTTTCTCTCGTGGCAAAGCTTAAAAGTCCTCCTCACTGCTACCTGCCCATTTCCAACCTCACTCCGAAGTTCACTGTCTCCTTTAGTGGTGTCATTCAACAGGAGCAACACGGTAAAACAAATCCCCAGATGGTTCGCTGTTAATAAAAAAGGGGCAGAGACTTCCTCTGGTGTTACTGGCAGAGAAAATACAGAGATATCCTAAAAGGGAACAGAATTAGGAAAACGCTACAGTGGCCTTAATGCTCTGATGGATACTTTGGAATTTCAGCTTATTTGTAAACTAAATTCAAGGTTAGCCCTCATCCTTCTAGTCGAAGTAGGCATCCTAATCAAGAAGGTCCTGCAGAGCTTATTTAATTCTTCACACTTCAATTAAAAATGGCTTCTAAATTTTTGAAGGACTTGAGCCAGAACACATCAAGGTCAGTGGAGATCGCTCCACTGATTTCACTAATTTATAGGCCAAAAAGCATGTGAAGTTTCTAACTAAGAACTCATCTTCCATCAGTTTTGTCCTTCAGTTTTTGCAAACCACCTCCCTTGTGTTTATCCTGTGTAGATGCCTTAATTTTTGTATAAATTCTAGAATCTCAAATTTTATTTTTTATTCAGAATTAGAACAGAAAGTTTCATTACATTTTTTTTCTGTAAGCCAGTGTTTTTCAGCTGAGCTTAATTAAATTCTTCTGAGACTGTCAAGCAGAATGTTTTCTTCCAGTTTCACTTTTAACACTACTCTTATTACTTTCCTGTATAAAATAAAATGCATTTTAAAAAGCAAAGGTGTTTTCAAACAGGTTGAAAACATTTTGCTTTAAAAATGCACTATTTACAATTATTTCTACACAATGAAAATTCCTCAGTTTAATTTTTTCCAAGAACACTCAGTGAAGTATGGGCAAATTCAGTATATTCCCCATAGAACAGACTTTCCTTTTGGAAAAAGTTCTGACTGAAAAATATTCACGGAGACCTTCATGGGGTTTAAAATGGTCAAGGCCTATTTTTACATTGTTCACAAGCATCAACAATTAGCCCAACCTACTAAGATCTGGCAGGGATTTTTAGATCAGATGTTCACAAACACTCCTAATCACATCATAACCTGGACAACTCTTTCAGTTCTTTGCATATACAGTTAATACTTAGATAGTATTTACTGCATTTTTAGCTTCCTGAATGTAGTTCAGGAGCTGATGCTGCACTACGCCACTAGCAAGGTCCACATGTATCATCATGAATTTTTTCATGGACTATCTTCAACTCCTGCTTCAACTAACCTGTGCTCCTGAAAAGATCATGACAGATTTGACATAAAAATTAAAAAAAAAAAAGAAGTCGATACAGTCAAGGTAGTTTCCTCTATGATTAAGAAGCTGACAACAGATTAGATTGGAAGCATAAGCATACTGATAATGCTCCTTTGAGATACAGTACATCGCAGTCCTTTAGAAGACGCAATTGAAACTTTGCTTGAAATACAAAGTATGTTTTGAGAATTATCAATTTTATGCCAAAATAATCAAAGCACTAGGCACATTTCAAGAGCCAAAAATTTAATTTCTGTTTAATAAATGGCTGCTTTCAGAGCATATTCTTAGTTATCATGTAAATCAGAAGGTCTAATAAACAGAATTAGATCTCCCCATGCACTGTCAGCTTCATTAAAAGTGAACAAAGTGTTTATTTTCCTCTAGAGACTGGGGAAGTTTACTCTTCAAAGATGCTGATGACCTTGGTTTGAAGTGTGGTTTCCAACCACCAACTTTTTAGAGGAAGCATTTAACATTATGAATCATAATATATTTTAGCAGCTAGCTTGACAGCCAGCCAAATGGGATGTAAATGGTCTACTCTGAACTTCAACAAATGGTCTACGAAATATTTGGGAGAATAGCCTGCTTCAATCTGAGCAGAACATGCAGGAGACACTTTTCTGATCAGAGATTTTCTTCATGAGGTGAACAAGTACTAAGGTTTTTCTTGTCTTTGTATTAAAAAGGCCAAAGAAGAACTGGGTTCCTTTCCAAGGGGAAATGGCAGGCCACAGGGCTCTAGCTAGTTTTTCATGGATGCCAAAGTACTGTGCAAAGTACTTTTATGAACATCCAAATTCCACTTGCAGCTGTAATAATATAATTCATGAATTCAATTCACTAAAAGAGACTCCTGCTAGGGGCTAGAAAGCGCCCTTGATATCAGATGTTTCCACCAACAGATGGGAAAGCTCTGCTGCAGGTCAAGTACGGGACCTTACCTCAGGGTAGAGTTGGTTAATGTTTCTAACTTAGAGCACACAGATAGTCCCCCAAACATACAGCAATTCAGGTACTTAAAATCAGGCACTGGCTTTTGTCTTCAGTTATTGAGTGACCCATTCTCTCATATTTTCTCTCCTGCTCTGAGAAAGTAGAGTGTTGGATCCCACCTGGAAAGTGACGAATTTGAATCCTGAGCTACAAATAATCTAGTAAACTCAGTAAAGAATAGGGAAATTACAATAGCTAACTCTGTATGTTCACAGCACGGTGAATATGCAAATTTCTGCCCTTTTTAACTGAATAACCAGTATGACCCCAAGCAGAGGCATTTGCACACAGTCACCAGACTGGTTACTCTGTCTGCGCTTACTGAACCAACATACAAACGCTGTAACTAGAAATCTGTGCTTCAACCTCCTATCACCATGGGGCCTGTAGGACCAAGGGATTCTAGAGATGTAAAAAACAATTTCAAATATCATTCCAAGAAGTATACTTGTTCCTTTTCTTTACAGAGTCAGCCCTGAAAATATGGGTCTTTACAAGCTAACCACTAAGCTTGAAAGCAATGCACAAGAGAAGCTGCTTTTTCAGAAAGAAGGTCCTGCTGTGGGACTCACTAATCTACATACCTGGGCACAACTTCTGATTTCTTCTAATTTGGGGAGATTCTCTGAACAATGCAACTGCATGTAAACCTCATGCTGGCTGAGTCCATAATGACAAGATCACAGTAGACAAGAACCTGTTCTACCAGAGGGAACCAGAAGCAGTAAAAAATGATGCCAGTTTTCCTCCAAAACCTTAAGCAGGGAGAAATAGCACTCCTGGCACCATGACAGCATTCCCTCACTCAAATTACAGCATTTCACCATTCACTCTGCTTATCCACTAGCCTCAGATGCAACCACCAATCTCCTGTAAATATCTTGTGGGATGGACCCTCCACTGAGAGACTATCTCAAGCTTTTGCTGAGGACAGCACAGTGTCTGGTGATCAAACATCTTTCTGTCTGAAGGTTCTATGACGCAAAATCCCATTTCACAGCTATTTCCAATTATTTCAGCATGTTTAGAATTTCTGAACTGGACCAGTACATCCTTTTATCATCAGAGCAGAGCATTTCCCTCCAAGATGTACAGACGTAGGATCTAGAAACAAGTCTAGAAAGTCCCACTTGCAAAATATTAAGCATTACTTTGTTTTTGCCAAGGCCAATCACCGCTGACACATGTGCCTCCTCCTCCTGTTCACACCAGTCAGCTATTATCAGGTGGAGGAACTGCCACTGCCAATCCACACAGGACAAGCAACAGACTCAAGGATCTTTCATAACGATTTTGATTATTTTTTTTTTTAATTGTAGAACATGCCTGAGTGTTAACGGCAAGGTTTGTATTCCTCAACAATGTACATTTGTGATACACTACCATCATCTTCATTTTGCAATAGCTAAATCTTTCTGAGGCATTTTAGGTTAATATCTTAGTTCCTGTGAAAAATAATGTTTTAGCATTCAATCAAGGGAAGGAAGCAAAGAGGAAAGGTGGGAGATTTGGGAAGGAAACCTACTAAATCCTTTCAGAAGAAAACAGAACATGTCTACCAGTCCCCTTCCAGGATCTGCTTGGGAAGAACAAAGTCCTACATGGGAGGGCATGAATGCATCTAAAAATATAAAATAGCTGAGTTAACCCGTTCCTGGACTTGCTTATATCACATCAGGTCACTTTAAATCTCACCTCTGAATTATGACCCAGGACCTCTCTTGAGCCCCTGACCACTTACTGTACAGTAAGAGCAAATCACTCAAGAGCATCAGCCACAGATCCAGGCTGAAGGAACAACACAGTCCAATTTTATATAGTCTTTGGCAAAAATAAAGATGCTGCACAGATATTTCAATTGGTGTCAGAAATGTGGTAACTAAATGTAGCATTCTGAAAGTTAAAATACAGGGTTTGGGGTTTTTTTTTTTCACTTTCTTGGGCAGACCTCCAGCCATCATCTTCACTAGCTTCAGGTTTTCCCCCAGAAAAAAAAAGTGAAGAAATGAAACCAGATTTATTTTAACACTCATTTGGATCCAGAATTACTCCAACACGTGAAACAATTCAGCAGAGAAAACAGCACTTGACAGTGTGAGTGTGACAGAGAAAACTAATTTGGTTTCAGCCATCTAGGCCAGGGAATAGAAAACCTTTCTCTGCGACACTGATTTGAGCCTGGTTCAGACTAGCACTCTGCTAGCACTGGCACCAGTTCACAGCTGTACACTGGCGGGTATCAGCTGAGCCGGCAGCATCAGGTCAGTACTCTGTGGGGACAAGCTGGTACCTGGACAGACCAAACGCTGAAGTCAGGAGCTAACCAGCGTATCGTCACAGAGCTTTCGTCTTGCTGCTAGGGCCAGCTGCTGCGGAGGGGTCAGACTCAAAAAGGTAGGTGGGGCACGAACGAACAAGTGACAAACTTGTGCTATGCTACAAAATGGAGCCAAAGCCTGTGATCCGGGAGTAGCACAAGGCCACAGGGAATCCAGCACCTTCTAAAAGCTCTGTGCCCACTTGCTGTAGGACAGATACCTTGAGTATAAACCTCTTGCTGCCTATAGACACTAACAGCTACCTTTTCCATGAAATGCTTAAATAAAATTATTCCACAAGATTGAACGTGTTATAAAACCTTAAACTTTAGGACCCGAGGGAATGGCAGGGAGATGTGCCAGGGGAGGTTGAGGTTGGATATGAGGAAAAGGTTCTTCCCCCAGAGGGTGGTGGAGCACTGGAACAGGCCCCCAGGGAGGCAGTCATGGTGCCAACCCTGATGACATTCAAGAAGCACTTGGATAAGGCCCTCAGAGACAGGTTGTGAATTTGGGGCTGTCTTATGCAGGGACAGGAGCTGGACTTGATGATCCTTGTGGGTCCCTCCCAAGTCAGGACATTCTACGATTCTAAAACGTGAATTCTTATTCTGTGGCGTCCCACAGGATTAATATAAGTTACAGGTTTGATTCAAATCAGTTTCCAGCTCTACACAGACATCACAATCTGAATTGTTGTGCTGAGGAGGAGCACTACAGGGCTACCGGGGTGGTACTTAGTTTTTTTGGTTTTTTTTTTAAGACGTTTCCAAATTAAGGTCTATGGAAAGGGGAGGGAAAAGAAACAGCTATGTACCTTGCTGCAACAAGCTACAGAAATTTGTTGCGTATATTGGAATTATGTTTACACGTACTAATAATGTTACTAGGTTACGCTACATAACTAAGATAACTCAATTTCTCCTCATGTGGACAATACCTCAAAATGAATCCTTGTTCATGGTAAAGTACTCCTTTGCAAGCTATCAAACAACAAGCACAAAAGCCCATAAAGTCCACATGAGGGAAATGAAGTCTTTGTGTAAACAATTTACGTTTTTAACTGCATCCAGGACAACCTTCTGAAAACATTCTTTCAGGGTTTGGAATCGAAAGGTCACCTTAGCACTCTCTATTTAGCTAAGCAGCAGGCTGTTACCCAGCTGTCTGTGTGCATGCACTTAGCTTGCAATTCAACTGATCAAATAATGTATGAGCTACATTATATTGTTCCTGGACTTACTGAAGATATCTGAAAAAACACTAAAAATAAGCCATTTATTGTCATCAGAAGAGGTACTGCATATAAGGAGCTATTTAACAAGAAGTTATATAGCTGGACTCAATAATCACAAAGAACTAAAAAGAACTGCTTTAAAACCAGAACATGCAGTTACCTTGCTGCTTTGCAGGAAGGTTATGGTAATAGGCCATTTTAAAATGTGTTCAGTGAACTCATGGGGACTAAAGGAGGCACTGCTAAAGCTCCAGAAGAATTAAGATTTAAATAAAACTGATTTTGAATATAAAGTGCAGCACTCTCAGTAAACCTGCATCCTAGACTCTGAGTTGTCTTGGACAACAGATTTAAAGCATTGGAACTGATATTGAAAAATCCCCTGAGAAAACACTCATGGAAATTCTTCCTCAGCAGCTGAATACAGAGGAAATTCTTCTCAAGGTAAACAGAAAAACTGTGAAGAAAAAACCCACCACCACTTGGAGTGCTCCCTAAATCCAGCCTCCTCTACATCCCTCAAGTGACAGCTCCTTTTCCTGAGCTTCTGTGCAAAGGAAAAAGGTACTCTGCAAACGAACATTAATATAAAGATTGCATTCAATTGGCTAGGCAACTGCGAGACTGCTCTTCTTGTTGGCTTAAAATACAAATAAAATAAAAAAATCATCTGAATGGTTTCTTAGTTTTGTCTATGAAAATCTTGTTTCAGCCTTGGCTGGGACTAGTGCTTGTTGGCTTTGCAGGAACAAATTCAAAGACTGAAGAAACAAGAGTGTGGGCACATTTCCATCACAGGAGGCAAGCGTTTTTTGGAAATAGGTTTGCTTGCTGCAGTCTGGATCTGCAGCTTTGGGAGGGGACCGTGTGCCTCAGGAGGTTAAAGATCTTTTCAGATGAACCAGGAAGGAGGAGAGAGGGTCAAAACTGGACTGAGACACAACCCTGAAAAACTATTTCTTTGATGGAAATAATTCATTTTCCTTATTAAAGAATTGCATTCATACTCCCTTTCTCATATATATAAACAAAAATCCAGACAGGTACGAAAGAAGCGCAATATCTTGTTCCCTGCTACTCAAGGGAAGTAACTGATTATGAGGAAGATTAAACACTACCATGCCAAGCTATAGTAGTACACTTAAGAACTTTAATAATTGAGTAAATAAACATTATAGGTATTTCAACAACGTACGTCGATATAAGCCACAATGGTTTGAATATTTTTGTCTAGGACATTTTAAATGTGTTCTGAGGTTTTTGTGAGTTAACTATTCTCAACAATAGATTGATAAAAGCTGTTGCTCTGTTGAGTAAGACACAGTACTCTTCTGTCTGAGGAGTCCTGGCACAACATACATGTGAGAGTGTGTCTGCAGAGGGACAACTTCAGGCTGTTCTTTTCACTTCAGCAGAAAACTGACCCCAAGAACCTTTTATGAGCCATCGCTCTCAGCATTTTTAAGAAGCATGTTAGGAAACATGTAGCCTGCAGATTATCATAACAGCTTTATTTTTCTTCTCACTTGAATTAAAGAAAAAAAAAAAAGCAGCATCTGAATCCCCTACATCCAAAGTATTGTCAGTATTTGAATATGTAGAGAAAGTATGTTTCTGGCCTGAAGTCATAAAAAACAATATGTCCCTTAGGACAAATGCTTTTAGTCGAGTTATAGATCTTTCAACACAACAGCTCATTATGGGAAAACAGAGATACCCTTTCATTAAAATAACATTTTAAGGCATGTAATAGTGGAGTAAAATCTGGCCAAGTCATTCTCAGTAAGCAAAATAATGGGCACTAAAAATTACAACTATTATGTTCTGTTCTATTTCTGTCATACCAGGCAGCATAATTTTCAACAAGTGGCTATGGTGGAGAAGAAACCTTTTTTTTTAATGGCACAGAGGTAAATGAAAAGTTTGTGCATGTTAAATACTACCCTAAAAAGAAAGAAAATCTGTGCAATTGTGCATGTTTTTAAGACTAGAGCTTCTGGCATAAAACACAGAGCCTAAGTCAATGTAAACCCATAGTAAACCAACAAAGTATTCTTAATTCATCTACCAGTATAGTGTCAAAAAATATCAACTGATTTGTAACACGCAGAAAGCACTGAATAAAGAAAGGTGCAAAAGGCTGCAGACAATCACGATCAATCTGAGTAATTATATTGAGTTAATATTCAAAGAAACAAGACACGTGTCATTCTGAAATTAAACAGGTGGGCTTCAGGCTATTCTGGCGGCAAATTCGTTACATGCACTAATGCCACTTGGTGAATTCTTTGTGTACACAGCAACAAGACAACAAACACATTTTAGTCTATCTTTTATATGAAGAATTTAATTATCTATACATGTAACTAACTTTAAAGGCTGTATTACAGTTGTTAAAGCTGCAGGGTTTTATATATTTATATAATTTACATTCATATTGATGAAATACTGAAGTGCAATTGAATAAGGAGCTTCACTTGTTCTTTGCACCACATGACGGGTCAGAAGGAGGGAGATGGGGTAGGATTAGAAACGCTACAACACTGCCAGCATGAAATTTAGAAATAAATGAAATACATAAACCAGAACATAACTAAATGGTAATGTAATTAGTAGAACGGCTATATTGTGCTTGAGGCATTGGGAAGAGAGGGTTGCTGCACCAACAGCACCAGGCGTTTAATCAAGAGCTTGTAACTAATGCTGGAAAGACAAACATGGCTTAGCTACAGCACATCTACTACATAAACTTGACTGTAAGCTCCATTTAATATTAATTTGT
Source organism: Phalacrocorax aristotelis (assembly GCF_949628215.1). Taxonomy (NCBI): domain Eukaryota; kingdom Metazoa; phylum Chordata; class Aves; order Suliformes; family Phalacrocoracidae; genus Phalacrocorax; species Phalacrocorax aristotelis. The sequence goes on from NC_134276.1 coordinate 102,645,025, forward strand.
ATAAATTCCACAGTCTAGTTTAAAAAAATGTAAACATTGGAAATTAATTGCAGGGAGATATTTCTATACATTCTTTCTTGTCAGGAAAATTACGTGTTCAAAATGTGTTGTTCCATAGTCATAAGAAAGTAAAAATGAGAAATCAAACTTCATGTAACCAAGATGAAAATAAAGAAGTTAATTCTCAAATCCCACATAGATGTAGCATTCTATTCATTTCTGGTACAAAAATGCAAAAAACGGAACATCTGAGACAAACACAAACCAGGGTGTTTTCTAACTGTATGCAGCTACAAGTAATGTGCAAAATAAAATTAACATAACTGGGATAACAATGTTATGCAAGGTTAATACCTCTTGCATTGGAAGGAAGTTAATTTCTTCTCTCCACAATGTATTACACACTCAACAAGGAACACCTGATACAGTACAATAACTACAACAAAATACCTCATCTGTAATTGGGCACATTTAAAGTTCCTTAAACTGATTTAACTCCTTCTGTTCTTTTGTATATTAAAAAAAAAAGAAAAGAAAAAAAAAAGACATATTGACAACACTGGACAAGTGAACAATAAAAAAGAAATATACATAAAGTCTCAAATTTATGGACATTTGGAACAATTTTAATAGCACATGCAGCATTCCTCGATAGTGGGTCTTTTTGCACAAACAAAATTGCAATGAAGAAATTTAATTTATACTTTTCCTTTAGAAGGCTAAAATACTTAAAAATAATTTTAAAACTACTGAAAGCACCTGTGCAAAGGTGGAAAAATTAGTTTGGTAACTATGAAAGCCACAAAAGGACCCACTATCCTCTGATTTTTTTTGTGTGGTTTTTTTTTGTTTCATTTTAATTTTGCATCTATATCTGTAGGTAATTAACTCAAACATTGCGATTACATGCAACTAATGTAAAATGAGGTAAACTGCTCTGCAGTGTGTTCTTCTACTCAGAAGGCAGTAGATGATCATGCTGGAAGCCACATGATCAAGGCTGCATCTCCCATCATCCCTCTGGGCAGTGATATGGGATAGTGGGTCTCTTTGAGGACTTTCAAGCCTGAGTGGGGGATGGACAACATATGATTCCTAGAAAAAGGAGGAAAACAACACATAAGCAAAACAAAACAATGAGCAAATTCAAGCTAGGAAAATGAGTCAGGCATGTAAACAGCATGGTGCAAAAATGATAAAGGGTACACATGCTACAAAGGGGATGGGAACTAAAAATAAAACAAACATAAGGTTTGCATTACAGAAGGTCTTCAAAGAGACTTTGACAAGTGCAGCAGTGGTGAAGCTTTGAGTTCTGCAAACCACAGCAGAATCACAGCAATGCTGGATGTTTCATCTTAAAGTACTACACAAATAATCACAGCACGGCAGCTGAGAGGGTCACTTACATTGCTGGCTTGGGTCCATGTCTGTTGTCAGCTTCACATAGTTGGATGGAAAGAGACCCACTTGTCCATTCACCTCCCCTTTCCACCAGTCTGGGTCTTCCTTGTTAAGGACGTTTATAATCTGGCCTTTATTGAATGCTAGCTCATCGTCATTCTGTGCAGTGTAGTCATACATGCCAATCACTTGGCACACTGTAAGATAAAGGAAGAGGGCTATCGCACTGGTAATGATTCAGCAAAACTTAAGCTATGCATAAACCAACTATAAACACTACAGATGTCACAGCATAGTTCCAAGACACTATGCTTCTCTAAACCACTCCTGCCGCTGTTCTGCCCCTCTCTCCTGTGCCCCTGTACTGGTGCTTAGCTGAGCCCTCAACAAATGGGCTCAAGGTGATTTAAAAAAAATAATGAAGAGTCTCCTAGCAGCATTGCGCTCTCAGTCATCTTACTGAGGGGTCAGGATCACACTAGGGAGGGTAGAGCACAGCAGTGCAAACCGAGAACAGCGTAACTTGCGTGGAACTGTACCTAAGATATTTTTGTTTGGAAGTACTCAAACAGTAGGAGACAATTGGAAAAATTTTAAATTTTAGCAAAAAGTCAAACACTTCAAGGATGTTAGCTTTCTACTGACACTTCTCATTCACTTTATATATATATTTTGTGCCCACAAAAGCATCAAATTCGTTGTACATTTATAAAATTTTGCATCCTCACCAACCTGGTCTGAAAACTATCCTTTCCAACAGAACTGGTCAATGGAGAGAAAAGACTGGGAAACTTTAAGCTCCACTACCTGAAGCCTGAAAAAGGCACTCTTTTCTAATTAGCACCGGGCAGGCTCAACAAAGCTCTATAATTCAAGAGAAAGCCAATGGTGATACCCTTGTATTACCACAGAGGCATTTGGAACACACAGATCTTGGAAAGGATGAGAAAAATAAAAAGCATCCTAGGTCATTTAGGCTGCCCTTCTGGCACCACAGGACTGCTTCCAGCAGCCTATTTTCTACCTCCTTACTGTGAAACTCGTCAAATCTGGCTTGTTCTCAGGATACAGCAGTTCATGATAGGACAGAGCAGTTTTCTTCATTCTCTAAAGCAGCAGGAGTGTTTGTTTAGATATATAATTTCCTCTATTTCTCTGATGTTTTCTGTATGCCAAGCCACAGGGCTTCTGATATTTTTGCCTTAAGACATAAGACTTCCATCTAATTAGCCTTGCTGTCAGGTTCTATTATATTCAGCCTAAAAATTTCTTGTGTTTTCATTCTTGTACTCAGCCAGCAATGTATTTGAAATTGTTTGATAGCTCCTCTCTCTTTTTGGAATTTATATTTCCGAAATCATTTAACTCCTTTTAGTTAATACTTTGTACCTGTTCACAGACATCATAAGCAAACACACACATTTAACAAGATCTCTGCATAGATCTCAATATTTAGCTTTGTTACTTACAAAAGATAAAAAAAAAAAGAAATAAAAATAAATGGGCACTCAGTATCATTTGTCACACCTAACACATCAGGTAACCAAAGTGTACATTTTCTCGGCATACTGGAGACAAACCAGCATTTCTAAAGAAATGGTGTACCCGCTTTAGGTAGTTTTGTGCTAACACAAGTTCAAACGTGTGAGCACCATTGATGTCCACATTTCACTTTGAAGACCTGTGAATCTGTTTTACAGCATTCTTGTTACAGGTTTACAGGTTATTACTAACATTAAGAATGATAAAAAGTTTAAGCTAGACCGTAGCTGAATACAATATGTATGTTAACAGATTGGTACCCATTCTACAGTTAATTTATTTCAAGAATTTTTCACTCAGATAATTCTCTTTTACTTCAAAGAACTTTATGCAATTTGGTGCTGTCCAGGAGTATCATCAGAATATCTAAAGAGTCCAATGGGATCCCAAGAATCACCTTTAAGTTGGGAAGGTAATTTAAGAGAATTCTTGAAGAGAGAGGACTCCTCAATTGAAGCTAAAGCAATGACCTCATCTTGATCTTTCTTACACTTGGTCACGAAGCTTAGAATATACCTTAGTCCTATATAGGAAGCTTTTATAGTAGTCCCAGCAAGGAATTTCTTCACTTATTTTAAATTCCAAAAGCCACTGCTAACTGCAGAAGTAAGCTATAGACTATCTTCTCTGAGCTCCACTGCTCTTTAGCCATTTGTTTCCTTTTTAGAAGGCTGACTATTGATTAATACTAGCCCTACTGCAATGGCAGAGGGAATCCAGGTTCTTATGCAACACTCGCGATCAGTACAATCTATAATGTTGTCTTTCTTTAAACAAGCACAATGGTTGCCTGACTAGCTCCAAGTAGCAGTAACAGTTCTTTTCATTTCTCAACACCAGGAAGGACATGTTCGTGACAAGTTTAGAAGGGAGCACATACAAAGCAGTCAGAAATTAAGAAAACCTCAAAGTATAATGCAAAAGTGCCCATGCAACAGAACTAAAAAGTTTTTGAAGCCATGCAGTTTGCATCAAAGTATGGCAGATGGACAGCATATACATTAAAAGAAAAGGACAAAAGAAACAGAGGCTTTGATTATAGTAGTTTCTGATGGATCCCCTACCTTCAAAACTCAGACAGTAATGGCACACTCTCAGACCTTTCATAATGCACCTCCTTAGGCATTTTTCAACCTTTGTAAATGGTTTTCTTCAGGCTTTCCATGTCTTTTGCTATAGTGAACCTCCCCCACTAACATACTTGCACTATGAAGATGCTTCTCAAGCATCAACCTCTTAACCTCTTATATTAACCACACAGTTAGTAAGGCCATCTCTCATAATGGAAAGACAAGATTCTTCTTCTCGCCCTCCAAAATGAAAGGACTATAACAAAGTTGAATTTGACAAAAACAGATGCCATCAAAATTCTGATGTTCTGTAGGTAATGAAAGAAGTGCCAAAAAGTTTATTCTCTAAAAGTTTTATTAGCATGTGTGAAAAGTCTCAGGCTGTCAAACCTGAAATAATAAAAAAAAATCCCATCCTATTGCCTTGTAAAAGTATGTGTCTCAATGCTGAGTTACCATTTTAACTGCAGGACTCAAACTCATTAGTCTTTATAGAAGTCTGATTTTCTGCATTTTTATGGCTACCACCAAGGGAGCCAATTTGCACCATTTATAACATTTGCATTCTCTGATACGGTACTTTTATTTATACCAACGACACATGAAACTAATACCTCAGCATTTTATTCTAGTGCATGATAAACCTTCATACATATTTAAAGGATAAAATTGGGTCCACTACCATTTTTCATTTAGAAACATTTATTTAATTTTAATGAAAGAGTCAAAAAATGGACTGGGGAAGCAGCAAGCTGTTGCCCCCTGCCACCCCCAACTAAATCCAAACAGATGATAGACAACAATGTCAAGGCTTTTGGGTGGCTTATAGAAGAAAATACATCCACTCTACATGTTTTTGGTAGAGAATAATCCTCTTTACTTGGTACCACATCAACTCACAAGCTCAAAATGGTTCAAGACTGAAACAGTTACAAGAAATGTACGTTTTGTTCTCAGTCTTCTGCCTGGCTTTATACCTTGCAGTAGACTGACAGGACTGTTTCATATTCCCTGTGGTAAGGCTGTAATAAATAGCTTTAAAAATATAATTGTCTACTGCTCTTGTATCCTTTCATAAATCTAAAAATAAGTAGCTATACAGGACAAAAAGCTACATCTTCATCTGAGAGGTTCTGCAGGTTGAGGGAGGCTATCCTCCCTCTCTACTCCACCCTAGTGAGGCCGCATCTGTAAGACTGCATCCAGTTCTGGGCTCCCCAGTTCAAGAAAGACAGGAAACTACTGCAGAGAGTCCAGCAGAGAGCTACCAAGATGATCAGGGGGCTGGAGGATCTCTCTTATGAGGAAAGGCTGAGACACTTAGGTTTTTTAGCCTGCAGAAGAGAAGACTGAGGGGGGATCTTAGCAATGCTTATCAATATCTGAAGGGTGGGTGTCAGGAGGATGGGGCCAGACTCTTTCAGTGGTGCCCAATGAGAGGACATGGGGCAACGGGCACAAATTGGAACACAGGAAGTTCCACCTGAATATCAGGAAAAACTTACTTTATTGTGAGGGTGACAGAGCACTGGAACAGGCTACCCAGGGAGGTTGTGGAGTCTCCTTCCCTGGAGACATTCAAAGCCTGCCTGGATGCAGTCCTGTGCCCCCTGCTCTAGGTGTCCCTGCTCAAGCAGGGGGTTGGGCGAGATGATCTCTGGAGGTACCTGGCAACCCCTACCATTCTGTGATTCTGTTTTCTCACACTTCACCTTAGGAAAAATAAAAGGTTCTGAATGAGAGGTGCCTCAACTGCTAAGCCCATGGACCTTTATAAACTCCTTTGCTAGAAGTAGCGCAAACAAATAGTACTGATAATTTGCATGTTTTACTTTTTAAGATGCAATGTCACAAATGGCTTTTTAGCACTCAACAGTTCATACCTGAGGGACCACCATCACAAATACAGACCTATTGTATGTTTTTCTCATTTAAAAGAACAAAAATAATTAAAATGAAGAGTGTAACCAAAGTGACTAGTGTAAGAGACACTAAATATCCTACTGAATGTCGGTAGTTAATTTGAGAAGTCCTATTTGTAAATGACACATATTACAAAAGCAACTCTGTTAATGCAACACACTGCTTACCTGAAGGTAATGCTGTTGATTTAGGTAGCTCGGTTGGTGTAGTTTTACTGGTACCAGGACTCAGAAGTTTTACATAATTAGCAGGGAACCATCCTATCTGCCGTTTTTTCCCTCGTGCCTAGTAGAAAGACAATTCTTTTAAGAGGATTAAGCACACCAATATATCCTTAGTCAATGTTTTAACTATTTCAGTCATGCTATTTTAGAATAAGAAAAATGCATTTTATAAGGAAAGAGTCAGCAATTTTTGTGGCAGTGGTTTAATATTATGATACTTCTGGTATGTGAAGTAATCTTTCATAATATATAAATGGGAGTTTATAGTATGTAAACAGTAATTATTTACTACTAATTTGAGTGATTTTTCACTTAATGGTGTTCCTACTTTGTGTGCTTTATAATTAATACTACAACCCTGAATCTTCTGAAAGAATTCTCCTCGTTGTTTAAACCATAACTCTAGAATATCAGGCTAGCTAGTGCATTAATGAGTGGCAGCATTTAAATGCTTTTTCATTATGTAAAGAAGTGCATTTAAATATATACCTAGATTGTGATAGTTTAAGTAGAGATTAATAATCCCAATTACCTCTTTTCTTTCAAAGAAACAGTATCTAATAGTTTTGATAGTCGCTCCTGCCCAATAGACAGACAGAGCATAAACATATGTTATATTAACCAAGAGCTAGAAGAACAGCAAAACATTATGGCAAGAAAAAAAATGCATAAAGTTCAGATTCAAATACAAAATCCCAAAGCCAGATTCCAATCAAACAAAAAATTAAGCTTTGGCAACTACAAATACATATGGATAGACACTGTCCAAATAATCCTATTAACAGATGTTAAGGTTTTGGAAAGCACACCAGATGTTCTCACGCCTATCTAATCAGAGAACTTTGGTATGAAAATGTGGCGCACACATGTATTAGTGTGTGTGGTCTGTGCACGTGTGCTGAGAGAGCAGCAGGTTACCATACACCTGGTCTACAGCAGCGCTCTACAGTTTTTAATGCAGCTGCAATGAGTCACTGTTTAAATATATTAAATCTATGTTAGGAATTACTTTAACTATTTATTCTCTCTTTGTATTGTTAGAATAAGGTTAGAATTTGGGGCATGTAGAATCTTGCCTTTAAAAACAAAGTAGATGTTAACTTTTTTCACTAAAATTATCTAACACAGGTACTATTCTTTAACTGCTTCCTTCCCTCTCTTTTTCTTTACTGAAAAAGAAGGTACTTGATCTAAATTGTATCAAGATTGTTCATTTTAAGATACTCTGGAAGACTGCATTAAACCTGGCAATGTAACGTTTAACACATTTGCCTTATTTTACGTTCACTCTGACCCCTAAGACAAGTGGCATCAAAATTTACTTGAGGCTGAAACTGAACTGTACATGTACTTCCAAGGAAATCTGCCACTTTGAAATTAAATGCATAAAGAAAAGTTAATATTAGTGCCCTTCTCCAAATCTTGTCATCATTCCACTACTCTGGGGCAGGGGTTCCTGATTTTACTTTTAAATCAATTCCTCAATCTATTTCACCATGCTGCTGCATTAGCCTTTGTGCTTCTATAACAAAGGAGCAAGAACTAGTATTAGTGTTGGAACAAGAGAATGTGAAGAATAGGTAGGGGACTGCTAATGAAGAACAAAAAACCACCTTGTAAAACCATAGGTAAGACAGTAAAGTATCCAAAGCTACATATGAGTACACAATCAAAAATTAATTTTTAAAAAACCCTCACATTAGCTGCTAATTGGTAATTGTGACAACTCTTGCCCAGTGAAACTTAATTTCTATCTTAAAATACATTTAATGTGAGACTCTTTAAAGCTACAAGTTAACCAAAACATAAAGGTTAATGAGCATGAAAACCACAGCAATCCTGGGAGATGATTTCTCCACAAAAGATGAAAAAATATCACCAGGAAAGGGCAGGTAGTACTGTGGAAAAAATATTCGAGTTAGTTTGGGCATCTGCATTGCAAAAATAAATCAATTATGTTCTTTCATGTAATACTCCCTGTTCAAAAAAAACCCCAAAACCTAAGCAAGCCTCAGTCAGTGGTACTGAAGACTGGATGGGCAGTGGGAAAGCTTTGTCACTTAAAGTCATTGAGAAATGAAGTTTCTAAATTGTCAGGTTCTACTCTTAAAAAAACGCGGTTAAAATATTTTATTACCTATTATCTTCTAACACAACACTAAAGCTCTCGCCTATCTGACACTTGCAACACACACCAATTCTTTTCATTCTTCTACATTAAATTGAGCTGTTGCTGAGATGGGCCATTAGACTGGTATTCTACACGGTCACATTCCTTAAGCAACCTGAAAAAGTAGTGGACACCTTACAAAACCCACTGCTGTAAAATACTTCTCAATCTTTCAGCAAAAGGGATAGCCAGACTTTTGGCTGAAGCAATTTAGAAAGCCTCTTCAGAAGACATTCAGGACTGCACTCCCCAGTATTTTTTCACGCTTTCACAGTGCACACAGGTATTGGCTGATCCAAACGCACGTGATACACATGGTCACTATCGAAACAGGATGTACAAGTAGACCCTGTCACTTAACCCAACAGTCCCATACACTCCTGTTGCATGGCTGGGTTTCCCCACCACCTGACATCACAACTGCTTTTTTGCTCACATTAAGATGACTACTGGACACAAGACTGGGAGGATTCAAAAGCAGCCAAAACAATATGCCCTAAAATCCACTCCTTTGTTATATCTGAAGGGCCTCCAGGAAAACATACAAGGCTGGGTCTGATTTGTGCAATGGGTATCCTTGACTTGACAGTGAGGCACAGTGGCTTCCTCCTGCTGTTCTCCAAAGTTATTTCAAGTTCAAGGAATTGGAATGTATGCAATTTTTTGTAAAGGCATTTTATTTGTAAATGCTTAATTGCTGAACATTTTCAAAATATTTATCATTGACGCACTCATCATTTTGAACTATTAAAAAATGACAGGTTTTTAACATGGAACTTTATTTCAAAAAAACAGTAACTAACTTGGAGCTCTCCTTCCCACCAGCCACCTGGATTCTTCTTTCTGATAAGAATCAACTGACCAGGAGCAAGCGTAAGCTGTTCTGGACCCGTTGCTGTGTAAGAGGCAATAACTTGGGCTATTTCTGTTGAAGCAGGGAGGGAAAAAAAAAGTTAATTTGGAAAAACCTGAATACATTCTATACAACATCAACTCTGCTATTATCACCAGCACAGTATATCCGTTCTGTATTTCTTTCCATAAAATTGTTACGTATTGATGTAGTTCCATCAAAACATATGGTAATTACGAAACAGATTGGAAGTTCATAGCGCTTCAGGAATAAAACAGAGGTGCAGCAGCTCTATGGGTAGGATATAAAAAAATATTTGAAATAGGGAAGAATAACAAACATAATTAAGAACTATATGGCTCTTAAAACCAAGTGTCATGATACTGTTTTCCAGTAAATACATTTTTGTAGCATTAGTTTGAACTAAGCTCTCTAAAAAGAGGAGATACATGTTGATGACAATATAATGAAAAAGTTGCAGTAATGGAGGTGTAAACTGATGAAGGTCTGCAGAAAAAATTTTACCACCACACTAGACAAAAAAATGAATGCTTTCAAAATGTAACAAACAGAATTTATTTTGAAGCCTTTATTCTGTGAACATTAATACAAAGCTGGTGCCTTATTTGATCACCTACCAGCATGAATGACAGAGTACCCATGAGCTCACAATTATCTCTCCATTACATTAGCCAAAGCAGACATTGCAGTTTACTCCATTTCACAGTGGTTGTAGAAAGACAGATGATAACTTAGTCACCACGAAGTCTGGTAAGGCTAACCCATTTTTTTGAACCAATCTGAACTGACAGGAGCTTATAAGAGACTGTAGGTATTCTGGTGTCCTACTGATTGATAGCTTTAAGTCAGGTTTAGCGTGTCAACAAACCATTTTTAGGGTGACAGAGAACATGTTTGATACTATGATAACCGGGAACCTTTTGTAAACGAAAAGATGGTAGGTTTGGAAACTTTTTAGCTTTTAGAAAGCTAAACCTTTTAGGCTGCCACATTTACTTAGTTCCTTTTTAGTCATGAGTTAAGGGGAATCTGTGGGGAATTTCTTTTAGCTTTCATTTTGTTGGAAAGGGTCTCAGACATCCAAAGCAGCACAAAAGTAGTACAGTTACTGCTGGAAACTCCATTTCAGGATCCCAGTACACAGTCATTCATCACTTAAGTATTCTTCCTAACAGAATGATCTAGGGTTGTGTTTGGTGTTTGTTGGGGGGGGGGGGGGGGGAGGGAAATAGGGATTTTGGGTTTTTGTTTTTATGAAAAACCTTATTTGGCGATGCATCAAATAAAATTGGCGACCATCAGTTGATGTGGGCCCTGAGCTTGGCTAGTTATGGTTGTGGTCTAAGACTATCCTAGAACAAGCCCACAAGCCCACAGCAGAGCTAGTAGTACCAGATCACAGAAACGTGTCTCAACTGCTTCAGTGCAGAGACAGGCACCTTAATTCAAAACCTCAGCAATTATCTGATCACAGATCAATACGCTCCTTGAGATTTTAGCTTTTATTTGAAAATCTTGATTAAAAAATATCTGTATCAGCTGTTTTCATTTATGATTACTGTTTGTAGATATTTTCAATCTAGTCTATCCTAAAAAACTGGCACTGGAAGACTAAGCAGAAAAAGGTCTCCCGTGCCATTGGTTTGTCTCTTTATAAGGCAGGAGAAAGCAACGTGACATTAAGCGTGAGGTGGATTAGTGGTCAACACAGCAACAACAGCAAAAGGGACTGAGGCTGAAGGAGCGAGTACACAAATGTGGTCTCCAGCTTTCTCATGGGCAGTTGTACTAAGGAAGTAAAACAGTGCTGGGCACCATCCTACTTGGCCCCCTCTGTCAACAAGCACCAAACTTTCTGTGGCCAAGAGAAACAGCAGAGGCACTCAGTAACAACCCATCACCCACAGGTTGGCAAAGGAGGGGGTGTCTGCTGGTAAGGCAGAGAAAGGGAGCAATCATTGAAAAGGCAGTTGTAGGCAGAGGAAACCACAAAGCCAACTGCCTTGAAACAGAGGGAGGTTTTGTTGCAGGGAGGAAACAATATGATTTGAAGATTGCCAGGAAAATGATCAGATGGCTTACTTAACATTTAGAAGAAAAGGATGATTAGGAAAATTAAAATGGTCAGAGAAGCATTCAAGATGTAAATGAACAACATAAAGAGGATGAAGAAGCAGAGAGATGACAAGCGATCTGAGATCACTGCAAATGATGACACATACAGAATTGATGATGACAGAACCTCCCTCAAGATAACCCAAAGAGGGGAGACACAGGTACACAGAGGTGCGCAGTCAGGAAAGGGTGGGACCAAAGAGGTGATGAAAAAGCCAGTATCTGAGAGTTAGAAAGATTCTTTAAACCTGGATCTGGAACTTAGCATACAAAACGTGAAAGCAGAAGGGTAGAAGAAAGAATTCGTAAGTAAAACATAGTAGGTGATGATAGGAGAGTCACAGAAAAGCCAGCAGCAGCAGTCTAGTCTGTCCTGTATGAAAGCAAAGCAAGCAAGCTATTTGGCAGGAAACATGTCTATACTGCTAGAAGGTCTGCAAGCTCCCTGCGTTTGCAGGTTTTTCCACAGTATCACATTAATTCCTCCACCCTAGGCCATTCAGGAGGCAAAACGAACACAAGCAAACAAAATAAACTGTGTGAGTTTGTAATTATTGGTTTTTTTTAAATCAGGCAAAAATCTCTCTTACTACCATGGCCATTATGATATTCAGTATATCATACCAAGAGAGCAAAAATCTTATACATCACATCTCTCTCAGAACAAGAAATTTCTAATTTTTTTATACAAAAAGGTGATTCACAACGGTCCAGGTATCAGATATCCTCTTTCACCAACCAGCAGGATAAAGAACTTTTATCATGGACTGTGTGTTAAATAAGTCACGATATGAATTACAGGTTTTAACATTCAGCTCTTGCATGTCACAGAGAAGCAGAAAGTTAGAGAAAACAACTCAGCAAAAACTTTTTTTAAAAAAAAAACCAAACCTGAAATAGCTTTCTTTCCAGGAAGGACTTTTTAATTTTTATTTAAGTATTGAATTACTGAGACGAGATCCAATTCAATTATAGTCCAGGCCAAAAAATGTGGCCTCTATTAAAACAGGTACATTTAGAAAAAGAAATAAATGCCTTCTCACAGGTATAGTTGTCCTCATATTGCTGCTTAAATTTACAGAGAGAGTGGTTTCTTTTCCCTTGCCCTTCAACACGCACTGTTACCAACTCCCACCCACTCGTCCTGCTGCTTCTAGAATAAACAGGAATATTTCACCTTGTTCATTAGCATTTAACTTATACCGGCTGAGCACTTGCAGCTCACTTATAGCAAAAACATCCATGAATCTCCTTGCTGAAATAGGCAGGATTGCTCCCAAACTGTTCTTAAACTCCAAAAGATTCTGAACACACTTTCTGTCAACATCTCTCCAGTCTCTACTTCACTGAAAGTTCAAGTCCAGGAGACCAGGTATTATAAAGCTGGTGCTCTGGTGGATGGCAAGACTTCAGCCTATTCTCCCATGTGTGGAAAAAAAGCAGCCAGACCTATCAGCATCTTCTCACTATTCCTGACAGGTATCACTTCTAGAGGTTTTCCAGATCTCTGCTCTTGTCTACCTCTCTCAAGCTTTGTATCTATTAACAGAAATATTTTTAATCATGCGAATGAAGCATAGAAGAGGCAGGAGTAGTTTACTTCCAAGCCCTTCTTTCCATAAATAGATCAGTAAGATTTGACAAGAGCAGCCCATTGCTGGTATGTCAAGGTAAAAAAAGCCAAATGAAATTGGGGCTGCTGGAATCTGCTCTCCCTGCCTCCTCTTACACACCGACACAGTGAACCAGTTCAGGGAGAAAAAGCAAAATTTCCCCCCCACAAAACAAAATACGGCTATGCATGTCTGTGTGTATGGGAATAAGGCAAGATTTAGTAGATCACGTCCTTGAACCACCTCACTGTGCACCTGAACAAGGCTCAAAGAAAGGGACAGAGTAGAAGAATGGAGCACCGCGTATCTAGTTTGGTTCAGCTCAATGCAAAGTCATCTCTTTAGTACAAAAGCAAATAAATACACTAAGAGGAAAAAAAGGTGCCTTCTGGGAACTTTACAAATGCCTGCCAGTGGCAGAGAATGCACTTTTCTAATTATCTTTGGAAATGCAATGGCTGTTTGGAAGGATAGCCCCCACCACCCCAAGAGCCAGGGGACCTCTTTCTAGCCAAAAAGCAACGTGATCTTCTGCAGCACGACCAGGCTTGACAGGCAATAATTTACATAGCATGAATACAAGATATATGCTCTTGAAAATGAGAAGCCGGCACAAGAGCTCACAAAGTCATGTATACCATATTGTGTAGTATTCTAGAGAAAATGCTGTAAAACCACAGTGTAAGAATATATACTTCCATCTTCAGAGGCACTGGCAAACTTGGGCTTTTTGAAGGTTTCCAGTGCTCTGTTCAGCAATCTATCATGAAGTTTACATTCATTTTTGAGCAAGTGGATTTTTATTCTCTAGCTACATGCTAGTTAGTGATCGATACATGCTAGATGGAATGATTGACAGATTATGTATTAATTTATTTTAGACAACAGTTTTCATCAGTGCAGACTACTACCATATGATCAAGAGCAAACATAATTTATTTTCATGGAAAAGATTTTGTTGCCATTGAATTTAGGAACATATGTGAGGTGCTGTCACAATATATTATATGACTTACCAGGTTTCTTCCCTAAGCTTCCCGTTTTTCCAGCTGCTCCAGGAGCCTTGAAATAGAAAGTAAGATGTTACGTTTAGCACTCATATTTATTTCTCCAGTATATGAAAATTATTTTCTATGCTTTTATTATTTATTATTTTCTAATGCAGTAAACAAGGATGTAAGTAAAAACTTTCACAGGAAGATTCTATTCTTACAGAAACCCCTAATATTTTAGATTAAAATTAATACACAGGAATAAATAACAAGCAGCGAATGGAAGTGGATAACTAACTATATAAATGTGTATACTTCTTTCCTGAACTTTTCTTCCTTTTGTGGACTGCAAATACCAATGTAATTCCAAATTACATAGCATTTGAAGAGTAAATCTATATCTATAGAATGTGAATTCTGTCGAGTTGAAACAACAACAGTAGTTTCCAGCTCTACAAATAGTTGGATTGCAAATATGCCTAAAAAGCTAAGTGGACATAATTATTTCAATACTTTCTATATTATGGTTCTAAAATTTCACATATGGCACATTAGCATAGTCAGTGTAGTTACTGCATCTTTAAGAAAAGTCATCTGAACTTTGTAGGTGGTGTGTGTTGCAGTAGTAAAAGCCCCACCACCATTTTTGTGCCCAACTGAGAGCACCAGGCACTGAACTGCAAGGTGCTATCTATCTTTAGCTGTTTCCTCTGAACCTGGATGGGGTGAGATGAGGGATGAACATCATCATCCATGCCAAGAGATTTGCAAGAAAAGCCTTTGAACGGTCACAAGAAATCCAGCAAGCAGTGAAATTAGTTCAGTTATGTATAGGAAAACAGGGATACTGAAAGATGAAATTTAATATGAAAAACTTTCATAATTTAAAAACTCCAAGTTCTCATCCTGAAAAAAAAATTTTTTCCTTGAGGCCACTGGTTATTTGGGAAGAGTTATGATTATTTATTTATTTTAATGCACTCACAGGTCTACTGATATATATGCAATTAGAGTATTCAAAAACAGTATGTGGTCTCAACTCTGCCCCTTCCACGCCCCCCTTCCTCAGTCAACTTCCAACCCTTTTAGTCACTACCCTGTCTAGAACAGCTTCCCCCTGCCCCCTAAATAATTACTTCAGTTTCTTCCCAGTACATTGCCATTCGTATCTTCTACAATAAAAAGATCTGATATGGATAACAGCAATAAATCTAAACTGTACTTTGATCAGAAATGCTGAATAACCATAAACATCCTCTTGCCTTCAAACAAGGCTCAACACTTCTGTCTCCCTTCAATTGCTCCTTTAGGATCCTTCTTACAAACTTGGAAGTCTTCATCAAATGGCCTTAAGGTTTTCACAGAATCCTAATTTCTCTATGGAAAAGAACAGTTCCACCCTCAATATTCTCCATATTAAATTGATGCTTTGAAAACTTGGGGATTCTGGCAGAAACTAATATAAGGAGTAACTAAAGAACTAGTTAAATGACTGGTTTTGAATGCCTCTATAAAATAGATTATTAGATAGTTCTCAATCTGTCTTGAAGATTACATAGCTGCTCTAAGACATCCATGTTTTGAACTTCAGAAAAGTTACCAAGGAAGCCTGACCTTTCAGACTGAACTACAGCACCTCACAATGCTGTATTAGTCAAGCCAACCCCATCTAATAACAGCAGAAAAGCAGAAAACACAGCAGAGTTGGCATTGCCTACCTCACAAGCTGTAACTGGTGCTAGAAGGTAAAAGTGGGGATGGGAAGTTTTTGGTTTGTTCAGATTTTTTTGTGTTTTGTTGTTGTTTTTTTTTTCAATTTGGCACCAAAGCGCCTTATGTACATCTAGTATACCCTGCTTCTCCCTGACATTTTTGCAAGTTAAATTTTGGGAGGGATTGTGGAAAGTGGGTGCTTTAAGTTAACTGATACTTGGGTATTATTGTCTCAGTGCTACTTTCCTGTCATTGTAAAAGACTGATTATGGTTACTTTCCACAAGGCCAGCAAATCTTCCTTTCTTCCGCATGTTCCTTTCTTTCCCTTCAGTTCTTCACCTTTCTCTACAACCACTGTGACCTACATTAACAAAAAAAGTGGAATAGGAAAGCATCGTGCAGAGATCAGATACAAAGACTAAGGTTAGGTCTGGGGACAAGGAGCCGGTGGTCCAGACGAAGTGACTGAGAGTCTATTGACAGTCCCAAGTAGGGAAGATGAAAAGGTTTAGAACTAAATGTGACAAATGGCACTGATATGGTAATACTAGGAATTAATTCTGCTTTGGAAAGTGTTTCCGGCAGAGAAACACCCTCCCCTCTTCCTTAAGAAAGAACAAGTGTTTGAACCTTTAGAGAACACACTTCTTCAAAATACCACTTAGTCAAACATCCATGTCACCAGATTAGGAGCACATGGACAGACAAAACATGCTGTGACACTGCATCTTTACAGTTAACTGGTAAATGTATAGAGATTATTTTAAAAGATAAGCTTCAAAATCACCTTGACCAGGCTAAGTCTGAATTATCTTTGAGGATCCTCTGAATCCTTGGTAAAAAAGTAGAAGAAATACATACAGAAGTCCTGCAGTAGTTCGATAAACAACTAAATTAAGATGGACCCAACTTCGGGCCCACTCAGTAGATGGAGAAGTATTTTCTATTCTTTCTGTTGACAGAAACACAGTGGAGAGGACTTACCCCATTCTATTTCCCTTTTGTACACCTGAGACACCAACTGCCTTTGAGGATATTTTGTGACAAATGATAAAGTCTCTTGAAACAGTAGACTAGAACTTGGTTTGCTATTTTAATAAGACGCAGCAGTAGACTGGCCAATTGTGTCGTACAGTAAGACCCTTAGAATCCAGATTAAAACAATTCAGACTGTTACTATTTTCAGGACATTAATGCAAAGCTTTGTAACTAAAGGCATCTCAATTTTCATGTTTGCACGACCACTTTATGAGCTCCATGTCTCATGCAGCAGTAATTATCACCCATCTCAGAGAAAGGCAGGGTACAATAAAAACCTTTTACAGATCTGTATCCATCTACCTCAACCTAATGAAAACTCTGAGAATGGACCATGAACTAGCATTTGGGTTTTTTTTGTGTTGTGGGTTTTTTTTGTTTGTTTTTTAAAAACAAAGACTTTCACTCTGTTAATAAGTTGAAACTTTAAGGAACAAAAATAGTTTAATTTAGCAACTGGAGGTGAATGGGTAGTCTGGGACTAGGTACAGATTCAAAAAAATTTCTTCTGATGTATAAACCATTGATATTTTGAGGCTTACAACCATTTCTACAAACTCTGTACTTGCTGTTGAAAGATCAGCACTGCCTTACTTTTTTTCCAGGCCTAAGTCAATAGTGCAGAACACATTAAATTAATTTACTCTTTTAGTAACATTTTCCACAATCAGCCAGCTGTCCAAGCACAGCGGCACATCTGAAAGTTAACAGACAGCCACTATTGAGAAATCCTTTGTAAAAACTGGCTCTGTGAACAAGCTGAATAGCAAAACACTGTATGTGTAATGGCAATTATCCACTTGGAACAAGAAATATGTCCTGCGGGGCATATGAATCACTTTATGAAAATAAGCATCCCAGATACCAAGATCTCCGTGAGCTCTGTGCTTTTTCCTCCCTCTCTCATCAAGATGTGATTTTCACCAGCAAAAAGGGCAGCTGGAGCACTTTCAGATGAACTGCACTTGGCTGTTTCAGCTCCAGACAAGTTGAGATTAGAGAAACATCAAATTGACCTCTCTAATAAAAATAGTTTTCAGTATTAAATGTCTATTTGTGAGTTCTCTACAAAAAAGATTTGCCCATATGTGTGCCTGTGTCTCACCAGACAGGATGAGCATCCAGTCCTTAAAGGCACACAAAAGGCAGCTCTGCACATCTGAATATAAATTCCCAGGTTTTGAGACTAAACTCTGTTAAGAATATATTAAGGGAAAACAAAAACAGTTCCTTCAACAAAAGTTCAATGGAAACTTAACATTAACTAACAAGAACATAGCTGACATTAAGTAACTAACTAGCAACTACCACTATCTATGTAGGAAACAGGCCTCGCAGGGTTTTAGGAGGCTGACAGTGCAAGTTCCCACCCATCAACTACAATACGAACTTACAGGTAACAAAGAGACTTTAGGGCATGCTCACAAGATACCCCACAGGTTAGGAAATTATCTGTATGCTTGTTCCTACACCTCCATGGCAAGCCATCATCTTTCTGATGTACGTGAAGAATTACTGGCAGGGCTGAACTATAATCTACATCCTGAACTGCAAAAAGGAGTGCTTTTCTTAACCAGATAAACTTCCTGATACAGACCCACAAACACCTCTGCTGCCACAACTGAAAGGATGTTGTATGACTTAGAGGAGAATCAAACTGCTAAACTTGGGGGCAGAATGTTCAGAATTTCTTGTCTGGACTCTCACTGAGCTCTGTTGTCTGGGTAAACCTATACCCTAACACCACAACTTACTACTGTACAAAATTTACTCTAATTCTCAGAAAGACAAGCTAGCCTGCTGTGATGGGCCTCATAGTGCTACAAGCTACGATGCTTCCACTAACTGAACCATTAGTTCAGAAGTTAGGTCCTCTTCTAGTCTGGGAACTGATCTAACTTTATCTGCTAATCCATAGTCACTAGATTTGATGCAACTCAAAGGTAGGAATAAACACAGGCATATCCAAAACCATATACTAAACATAGGTATGATGTTTTCCTTCTAAAATGAAGTATTTCACACAAAAGCCAGCTAAAAATGCAGTTCAAAACCAGCTCAAGATAATCTAAGCTGATGCCTCCTTCGCTACTCTCCTCCTGTAGTAATTCTGGTATTGACATTTTTCTAACCCTTGCTGAGCTGATTCAGAGTACCATCTTAGAAGAGTGTATTATTTCTGCTAGACTACTTTTCTGCTCTGTTTAGAGCCCTGAATCGGCTTATTAACAGGTCAGATGAAAGACAGAGGCAGCAGAAGTGTGGCAGGTAGGACTGTACCGGTGCTCACTTAGAATGGGTTACATATGATCATTTTGTATCAGGAATAGTGTGGCCAGCAGCAGTAGGGAAGTGATCGTGCCCCTGTACTCGGCAGTGGTGAGGCCCCACCTTGAATCCTTTGTTCAGTTTTGGGCCCCTCACTGTAAGAAGGACATTGAGGTGCTGGAGTGTATCCAAAGAAGGGCAACGAAGCTGATGAAGGGTCTGGAGCACAAGTCTTGTGAGGAGCGGCTGAGGGAGCTGGGGTTGTTTAGCCTGGAGAAGAGGAGGCTGAGGGGAGACCTTATCACACTCTACAACTACCTGAAAGGAGGTTGTAGTGAGGTGGGTGTTGGTCTCTTCTCCCAAGTCACTAGCAATAGGACAAGAGGAAATGGCCTCAAGTTGTGACAGGGAAGGTTTAGATTGATCTGAGGAAAAATTCTTTCACAGAAAGGGTTGTCAAGCACTGGAACAGGCTGGCCAGGGAAGCGGTTGAGTCACCATCCCTGGAGATGTTTAAAAGACTTGTAGATGTGGTGCTTAGGGACATGGTTTAGTGGTGGACTTGGCAGTGCTAGTTTAACAGTTCCCATCAATGGTCTTACGGGTCTTTTCCAACCTAAATGATTTTATTATTCTTTTCTATGAAACTAAAGTCTTAATGTGCACAGAAAAGTTTACCTCACAACACAAGGGAACGACTAATCAAACCCGGGACAATGACTTCTCCAGTATAAGACTGATTAGTTCTCAAACTAGTAGTGCCAGGGCTTGAAGAAAATTGTTACAGGATGCAAAATATAGATGTTAAAAGTTTCTAAAACATTTGCAAAAGCAAATGTACAGTACTATTTTTCCTAAGCACTGCAATACTAAATATCATTAACTACAAAATTTTTTAAATCCTGTCTCAGAGGATATTATTGAAATTTCTCTACTGTCTAGAAATTTATTATATAAAGGCTTTCACTGCAGGGTTTTATTCTTTGGCTTTTCCACCAACAGAAAGAATTTTAAGGAGTGACTTTGATCAAGCTTTATATTGCAGACAGACTCTTTCATTGAGTTGTGTCCCATACACACATAATTCAAGACTTGTGGAAAAACCCTTACCACCTAGATTTATAAAAATCCAGTAATTTTTTCTTATTAACTTTTAAACCCCCTATTATTCTTAGAGACACAAAGAAGAACTCCTTCTCATCAAGAGATTAGTATTGTATTCAGCTATGACTCTAAGATAATTCCTACTAGTAAATTAATTATCCTCTCAAACAGATGAGGAATATAAATGAGAAAACATCTTTCTTTAGAATGCCTAAAAAGAAAGAAAAAAGTTTAATACAGACATGTTCTATCAAATTATTCCAGGAAAAAAACCCAGATGAAACAGAATCTCTATTATTCAGTCAAGATCTTTCAAATAAATATAGTAGTTAGCTAAGTTTTGTTGAGAAACTTGTTCCCCTTGATTACAAAAATTCAACAATAGGGGAAAAAAAAGATAATAGACAAATATGGCTATCTTTTTTTAAACCTTACCTGGGGAACAAAGTAGTCATAGCTATTCTGATTTGTCTCTACAAAACTGCCAAGTTAATAATCACCATATGCAAGATTAATTTTAATATATGATCCACAAAGTTATTTACGACATTATGTTGTAAAATGCAACTATTATTGTTTTCCCTTTCCAATCTCCCATTCAGTAAAACTGCAAAATATTTTTTCTTCCCTTATGATCCACTGACTTGCAGCTACCACTACATCATCAAAGAAAGCATACCTCCCCCAGCTCCATTTTATAACATTTCAATACATCTCTACCTCAGAATCTTTGAGTCTCACATAATTAGACGGGAAAACTCCTGATTTATCACCCAGTGTTCCTGTCCACCAGTCGCCATCTTTCTTTGTCACAAGAATCATATCACCTTGTTGAAAAGTTAGGTCTCCTTGTTCAGAACTCTCATAAGTATACATAGCAATATACTCTGTAAGAAGGAAATAAATACAGAATGGGGAAAAGACTTGATACACTTCTCAATTATCATCTGCAAAACCTAATATAATGTAGTCTATTCATGGGCTGGATAAAAGACAAAATTTATTAATTACTATTCGTAGAAACATCAATATTTAATGCACAAAATGGTATCAGAACTAAATACAATCTATCAAAAGGTTGCTTCTGGGAGATTTTTTTTTTTTGTAAGATAACTTGTCGGCAAAATTAAAAGGTACATAAATTATTAATTTGTATCAGAAACCACTCTGAAAACATGTTTCTCAATGGTTTCTGTTTTGTGCTTATGACTAGAATTTGCAGTCTTGGGGATGGAAAGTCTCAGTAGCCAAGTATCTGTAGATACAGTCTTCATTTTACATATGCTGTTTGGCTCTTGTATACAATGAATTCTTTCATTATTTGAAGCTTTTTGCATGAAGGGCACACGTCTCAGTGCATCTTAAGGCAACAGATGGCTGGGAAATGTTAAAACAAAGCCTGAATGTGTTCAGTTTTGTTAAAACTCAGACAACTACTTAGTATTCAAGTGCAAAAACACTAAAACTGATGTTGAGAAATGCAATGCATAATTCAATCAAAGAACTACATGAAAAAGTTTTACATAAATTATTACAAAGAAGATTTTCAGACAATTCAGTACTGTTTTCTATAAAACTTGATATATTCTTATTTAACTGAGCATTATTACACTTCATTTGGGCATTAAACAGATTTCTAAAGATTATACCCTCTGCTTCTAGGACCAGCTCTGGACCTAAGAGCAGTTTGCAATATGTAACAAAAACGTTCAAGTATTTCACTGCAGCTGGCAACTGTTCTATTTGCTTGAACACTAAATCTGACCAAACAGCTTAGCTCGTGGAAGTTTAGCAAGAATTCAAACCACAATTATTATCCTTAATAAAAGCTAAGGTATGGTTTGTCTAACAACTGCAGCTGAAGAACGTACACATCTGTTTGTATGCATGTATACACAAACACACATTAAATATCATAACGTATGCTGTACACATGGAATTTTGCCTAAATCCTTTAAATGTAACAGAAGATGCTAGATCCATGCTTTATTATTTCTTAAAAATACAACTTTTTTCTGAAATGTTTTATTAAAAAGTTGTGTTCCTTTTTATACAAACATATAACCTGAGATATCCCATACTTCACAAAAAAGACTTAGCATTTCTACAATGGCTTTTCTTCAAATATATAGTGAGCAAGATTAGTTGTATTTTGAAATAACTGATTATCTCACTTTCCTTGTTACATGGATCTTTACTATTCCCTCCTTTTAATTTCTGTAGTGCTCATGCCAGTAGCAAATTAAATTTATCAGTAAATAGAGTGACTCTTTCACTTAAAATTGTATGTAGACTTGTCGTTCAAAAACTTAAGGTGTGCCGTAGAGATTATATACAAATGTTCACTTGTTACCTATATTTAGATTCACCGATTTATTCTGTGATTTACATTAACCTAGCTGACTCCGCACCGAAGTGGATTAAGAGTGCCCATACAGTCTGTTAACACAGCTCCTATGGAGACAATATCTAGCTGAAGGGTGGTAACAGCCAGGAATGCAGGTCTTTTAAAACCCTTTAGAGGGCTGACAACTATCCATCTGTGACTGAGGATCCATCTCTAAATACGAAGGGTAGCCTTGACCATAAGGATCACAACATTCTATAACTGACTGCAATCTCCTTCATTAAGAGCTTTAATGAAACACTGGAAATGAGCTTTGGTTGAGATTGAGACATTTATTAATAAATCCTGATATCACAAAGTACATGTACAGATGTGCTTATTTGGCCCTCTGCAAAAACCCATTCCAGATCAGGAATTGTTACCAAAATATTTATACAAGAAACAGTACGAACTACAGATGATATTTTAATGGCACATGAAATTATTTCTTCTATATACAAAACATACAAAGTCTTACTGTAATAACTTCAAATCATTCTAGAGGCAAATTGATTTGCACTTCAGTTTTAACAGGCCCGATCTTAAAACACTAAGATCTAATTCTAAGCTTGTTTCTGGTAATAAGCAGACTTATTCTATTTAATTACATAGTAAAACACTAATAATGCCATTTGGTTTGAAATGCTTACCTTCACCTGACATAGTTCCTTTTGTTGCTGGTGATGCTACTCTTTTCAGACTAGCAGGACTTTCTGAGGAACCAGAATCCATGCTTTAGAAGAAAATAATGGTTATTCAAGAAATTAAATCTCTTCAGAAAAAATATTATTGTATCTAAAAACTAAAAAATACATATGAATCCATAAGCAATTCCCTACATTTTAAAAGAAGAGACAGTAAATGTGGAAATTAAAGCTTTTAAGTACAATGTCAAGTCATGGTTACATTTAAGTAACTGCTTTAAATCCACAGGTTTCTGCAACTCCTCCTTCAGAAAAAAGAAAAATCTAAAAGAAGTCTCATTTGTATTACTGATGTTAATGTTGCCTTCACATTACACAGAATTAGATTTTGAGTAATGACAAGTGATTAAGTTCTGAGGTATACCTTTTTATTTCGGGGAAAGATAAGCTATGACTTACATAGCTGTAATTCATAAAATCCAATACACTGATTTTTAGTTGCAAGTCACATAAAATTAAGACCATTCATTACGCTTTAGATCTTTTCTTGGTGATGCATGACCCAAGGAGAACTGAGATTAGTTTTATTATTCCTCACACAAATTTTCAGGGTTGGAAGTCAAACCCACCCCAGAAGACAGTCATATTAAAAAAAGCATTTTTACAGAGTAGATTCTAAATGTTAAAATTCGAGCATGCAACTCTTCATATTTAACTATTACAGTATAGAAGTAAGGCATGGTAAAAGTAAATAAAATACCTCGTTGACTTCCTAATGGGGCCTGAAATAAGCTTCACATATGATTTAGGAAACCACCCCTTTTGTCCTTGAACCTCTCCAAACCACCACATATCTTGCTGCTCCAAAACTGTGATGATATCATTTTTGTTGAAATTGAGGTGGTTGTCTTTTTTCGCTCTCCAAGGATACAAAGCTTGTGCTTGAAGCCCCTCCACTTTTTCGCCCTAATGCAATATTAACAGAAAGTGGGAGAAGTCAATCATGCACCACCTCCAAAGAGCAGTCTGCTTAACAGAATTATATTTCTATGCTACTTATATAGCATCGAAATACAAAGACTCTCCCTCAACTGTATAAAGCAAAGTAAATTAAACCTACAAAGTAACACCAGAAACGTTTACAGTCCTCCTACGTTTCTATCTGTTAACACAGAATCAGTACAATGCAAGATTATCAGAGGTTTTGCTTAACAGGTTAAATGAAATTTTACAATTAAGATATACATACAATAAACCTTCATGAAGCTATTTTGGCAGGACTTAAAGTAAACTTTATGGAAAATGATGCTTTGCTGCAAGGTATTCCATATACATTCCAATGTTAATTTTTGCTCCAAGTTACTAAGATATTTAGCATTTTTCAGAACACATTAGCTTACAAGAACAGTATGTTGTTCTGCTGAGGGAAAGGAAATGCCTTAATGGATCGACAGAGTTCACCTGATGTGAAGCTTTGCCATTGCTACTTTACTGTTTAATTCACTTTGGAGTGAAGGTTATCATCATGTGATTCAGGAAATCCCCAAGGAAGTGCCCCAAAACTGGCATCCTGCCAAAACATTAAGACTGGACCACCAAGGTCTGTAGAAGCCAGCACAGAATAGCAGAACAGAAACTGCTTCATGTTGAATTCTGCCACTGGTTTTGCAAATGGATGTACGCTACCTGTTCATCACTCCAAACTGAAATAGCTTACTTATCTCAGGGGACTGTTTTAATGCATGATCAACGCTCATACTTTGCATTCCAGATGTTTGTGCTGAGTCAGAACAGTTTGAATGAATATATGTGCTCACCTGACCCAAGACAGGAGAGGGAGATGATCCTGTAACAGTGGCAGGAGTGAAGGCTGATCGCTGCCGCAGCTGCCCTGCACTGGGAACAGTCAAAGATGGCTGAGCTGCCCAGGCATCCCAGTTATCAGTCTCCGGTTTCTCACTAGTGTTTGTTGGCCATCTGAAAAAAAAAAAAAAAAAAAGATAGTGACATCATTCCTACTGCTTTCAATTGAATAAAAACAGTCATGTAGGAAGCTTGTGCAGAAAAAAAAATTTCTACATTCCAGGTTACTTTCTTTCAATGACTCTTCCATGAGCATCATAACTCCCATGTGGAAGTAGTGCAATCAAACATAGGCTAACAATAAGTTTACCTTAAAAAGGCAATCTCTAACTACAGTTGCTTGTCCTTGCTACTTAAGGCCAGCTGTTCCTGTAATTTAGTTTCATTTCTTAGCTCTGCCCCCATACAAAAGAAGTTCAAGTATTGCAGTCTATATTATACACAATGGAAAGAGGTAACTTAAAAAAAAAAATCATCATTCTCTCCAAAACTGGCTTGAGACCTTCACACCTGCACATCACCTTTCCCCTTATACATAATTTTGCTGCTTCTCATTCAAATCCTTACCTTTTTTCTTTTGCTTAAAATTATTTCCTACTGACTTCTTTCAATTCTTTAGAGTTTTATGCAACCTCTTATCCTTTTTGTTATCTCTTGTCCTTTAAAATGCGTACTAAATCTCATAATCCATATCTCTGCCTCCAAATACCCACTTAAATGAACAAAATCCCCTGAAATCTAGAAGTGTAAACAAAGCACCTGTCTTTAACCTAAGTTTCCTTTGCCTGTTGCTTGTGCTATTAGTTGGAATAACCAATTGTGGCCACCTAGATTGTAATGGTGTCCAAAGGCCACCACCATCCCATACCCCTACATTATGTCAAAGGCAGTATTATAACTGCTCTGGGACTTATTTATATTGAAACTGAATAGTAATTATTACGAAAAGCATGAAAGCATGCATTATCCACTTGACAAATCTGTTTCTACCCTAAAAGTACAATTTATTCAAAACAATAAAATCCCATATGTGCCAGACATCTCCAGGAAGCTCAAGATTTAGTCTTACCCTCACCCCTCAAAAATGACTGCTTTTAGTTAAGATAAAAAGTTTAAATAACTACTGTGACCTATTTGATGAAAATTTTGAAATAGAACATATGTACTGTAATATTACACTAAGATATTTAATTTTAATTTATAAATATGTATTACATCATTGAAAGACAAGATAATTACTTACCCAACCCCATTTAACATAGGGTTGATAATACTGCACAGACCATTAAGTTGAGTTAACAAAACAGCTAGGGAAAGGCAATATGTTCTACTTGCACCAGTCTTATTAATGTTGTGATCAGGAATTAATAAATAATCTTTTCACGTTAACTCTGTCATTATCATATTTCACATAATCCCAGCTGGAAGCTTTCAATGAGGATCGGTGTCAACTAATTTAAGAGAAAGAAGGTAAACACCTTGGGATTTCCACCATGTCACCCGTCCTCACTTAGGAATGTCTCCTATTTGTGATGTGTCCCTCTGCATTGCTCAGGCAGATATGATGGGAGCATGGTTCAAGTTCCACAAGGCTGCGATTTTAACTATTTACTACGGAAAAAATATTTTACTTCAAACAAGCTATTTTTATTTTGCAGTCTTGATACTCTGGGTTAACTGCCCCCACAGTCAAATAAATTAAAAAGAACTCCACCACATTTAAGGTGATAATCACTACCCAAACATACGTTGAACTGAAGTCTGCCCAGTTATTGGCAGTTGTAGTACACTCCGTAGAAGCAGGAGTTCCTAGTGATGTAGTGGTTTCATGCACAGAAACTTTAGGTGCAGCAGCCACCTCAACTGCTGGCTTTATAGAAGCTGGAACTTCATTTTCAGGTATTTTCTCTGCATAGTTTGCAGGGAACCATCCAGTTTTCCCCTTCAACTCTCCACCAAGCCATCCTGGTTCTCCAGTCTGGCTTTCATCCACCTGTAGACATATTAAGTTAGAAAGTTAAGAAACATAACATACAAATGGAATTTTTACTTAAAACAATCCATCTGTCCCACAGTAATCAACTGTCTCTAGTTACAGAGGCGCACCACCTTCATTCCAAATACAAGTTCCACCTAGGTAGAATTCTGCTGTTATTTAATTTACCTTTGGAGGATTATGTTGACAGTATTCTTTCTATGGTGTATTTATAGGTAAGGGAACACTTTGCAATGCAATACTGCTTTGCAACTCTTTTTTTTTTTTCTCCCAGGCCAAAATCAAAAGGATTTCTCGGTGATGAGGTTAGAAAGTTTTATTTCAGTCTTAATGCATAAGCTAAGCGTGGGTTTTTAAACAGTTGCTTGAAAGTCTGTCACAGTACAGCAAACTCAGGAGAAGTGAGTTCTAGATAAATTCCTTAAACATTGATATTTCTCGTTTAACTAACAAAAAAATTGCAGTTTTTCACAAATTTTCCTAGATTTTCTCTTGCAGAAAATACAACAAAAACCCACAGCATACTAAAAACACCACCCATCAAACAATTCAAAACAAATGCACAGATTTGCTAATGTATTTATACAAAACAATTCCACAGTAAGTTTTCAAATCTAAATTTGCAGACCTCTGCTCCTTCCCCTCTGACATCATTGCCAAGCCATAAGGGACTGAAGCTGCTTTTGCAGCTGTATTTTAACTCCTACTTATAATCATGGTAAGCTATGATTTTCACACCTTCCTGTTAACCTTTCTTAAATATTTCACACATTTGTTCTCTGAGCTCTACTGACAGACTACTGTCTTAGTCTGCCATTTCAACAAAAGCAATCAGTCTAAATTCTGTGAGCTGAAGCTAACCACACTCAGCAAGAATCGCAGAAGAAAAGTAATTCACTATTGCTATCCCTGGTAAATTGATATGGTGGCTAAATACCCCCAAGGAAATGTCAGTTGCAGAAACTTTTTAGAAGAAAAAAGGCAATAATTGTATTTGACAATAATTTTGGTTAATTTGGTGTTCTACCTATCTAATATCTTTGATAGGTCAAAAGAATCTCAGCTTTCAAGCAAACCTTACATATGAATAGGGTTTACACCTTTGACAGGTAACTAACACCTACTTTGCACAATAATCTGCTGTGCATACCTGCAGATTCCCCAGCAGTGGTCAAGACACCCGTAAAACCAGGTCAGTAATGAAAAGCCAGATGGCTAACCCTACTCAGTGGCTGGGTTTTGGCAAAAATTTCTCTCATCTGTTTAGGCCAGTAGCAATCAGTATTTCAAAATATGTAAGAGTTTCAAACGACAGTGTAACTCAAGAGTTGACTGTGGCAGATAACAGTACAGCAGTCAGAGATGCTTACATTTGTGCTTCTAAATCACCTGATGCTACTTCCTAAAAATCCATTATCAGTGTGAGGGATTTGTTGATAAAAGAATGCTTCATGAGCTAAGGAGTAAGAAATAGCATCCTTTTCAGTCAAAGGAGTTTTCAGCATATGACATACGAAAATAGCATATAGTACCATTTTGAGCTAGGTGCTTCTACAGTTGGAAACACCTACAAATTCACTCTATCAATTTTAACAAAATATAATCCAATCAGCTGCTTGTTTGGAGGGGAAAAAAAATAGTGGCAAAAAAAAGGTGCAATGGTGCAACCTAGTCTCTCTAGACTAAAGGCAAGACCATTCTTTTGCCTAGAAGTGACTGAAACCAAAGCAGCAAAGCTTCTGCCTCTGATTGTCCCTAGACTACTCATTTGACCTGCTGATAGATTGCTTCGCCTTAGGCCAGCCGTTGACTCTTTGACTGCCTCCTGTTGTAATTTGTATCCCACACCCCTCTTTCAGTGGAAAACAATCCGTATTTCTGCTTTTTGTTGGGTCCATCTTCTGTCTCAGACCCTATTAACTCCAAGCAAACCCAGAAATAAATGGACTACATGCTTGACCGGTTCAATGTGGTTTTACTGCAGTGCAGAGCAAAATTTCCACTGCAGCTCTGAATATGACTGTTAAAGCAGTAGTGAGAGTGATGGAAGGTCACAGCAGAGAGTGAGAGTGAATCTTGGAAGTGGGGGAGAAATGGATTATCTGCACCTGATGTCAAGCTGAATCATCTAAACAGTAATAATAGTCACATAGTTTCTACTCTCAGTCAATTGATCAGGTAGTAACTAGAATCACTAACATACAAAAGAATCAGGACTGAAAAGCCAAAAATCTCTTATGGCGATGTTCTGAAAAGGGCATCTTTGAAATGAATCACAGTAATACAGAAACAACTGTGATTTTTCAGAAAGAAATGTTTTGTACAAGCAGAGAAAAAACCAACCCTACCAAAGGGTTTTAAAAACAACCTATTTAGTGACTCTTTAGAAGACAGTTTTAAGTTAAAATAATTCATAAAACAGCCTATTAGGACAGAAAAATTTATGCTTATTCAATTAAGTTTTCTATGCATACTCATGAAATGGCACTTTGAAAGATAAGTTTAACTCTATAATTCATAAAAAAATCTGGTTTCTC
The DNA here is from genome assembly GCF_949628215.1 of Phalacrocorax aristotelis. Taxonomy (NCBI): domain Eukaryota; kingdom Metazoa; phylum Chordata; class Aves; order Suliformes; family Phalacrocoracidae; genus Phalacrocorax; species Phalacrocorax aristotelis. The sequence continues at coordinate 102,674,503 of NC_134276.1, forward strand.
AGTTATTCATATAAAATAGAATTTGCATCTGGTTCTGTAGTACAGTTCTGGAACTTTAAATAAATTCCTTTCAAGCTTTTAAAAATTCATTTGTTCTAGTTTCCTTATATTTTTACACCCACCATCTCCAAGTTCCTACGACAAACTTTCCCAGATTATTTTTTTCCAAAAATACAACAAGATTTTAAATGTACACCTGAATTACAGCGTGTGTGGTTTTATTTTTTATTTATTCTACCATAATTTAGAGCCACTGCTTACAACTACTTCGTTCCAGCAACTGAACACAAGTGACAGGAGTAACAGCAACACAACTCTTAGCAGCAAAAGCAATAGGTCCAGTTAGTATCTCTGTCAACAGAAGGGCTGGCTTTGCAGTGGCTACTCCACCTTGACCTGGCTTGTGTATCACCAGCAATGCATGCACACAAAAAGAGAAGCCCTATTTTATGTTAGATATTCATTCTACATATGAATTCAAACCACAATACTCTCACAAAAAATATTTAATCAAAGCTAAGCAGAGTATCATCATCAGTTTTGTTTGACCATCTATCCATTAAATGACCATTTTAATTCTATTCCACTTGTAGGCTTTTGATCTAGGTATTTTAAGACTACTGGAAATCCTGTTACAATGTTGAATATAAGTCCTGCAGGCCAGAGGCCATATGCTGATTACGGCTACACAGGATCTAACACAATGAGGCTGTCTATGGGTCTAATAAAAAGAACATTCATTCTAAGTCTCACAATCAATAACTAACAAAACTAATGAGAAACTATCATTATGAATTTGTTTTAAACTTTCCATGGAAACTTCTTCATGAACTTCCTCTTTAACTTATGTTCTACTGCTATCAGAGGCACTACAGTTCAGTAATTCACCTGTATTTCACTGAATTATGCTTAAATTAATTTAAATAAGCTGTATTACAGATAACATTATCAGCAACAACAGAATCCATTCATTTATTTCAAGCTGGAGCCTAACAGCAGCAAATGCCAGCAGGACTTGCTTTGTAAGAGAGCTATCCAAAGGAAAAGAATTCCATACATTGTATACATATATTCGTACACATAATAGAAACTTAACTTCTTGAACAGGGAGAGCCCTGAAAGAGGCATGGCTTTCTTGGCTAGAATATTTGTTCCCAGACAAAAGCTTGGTTAAGTTACAGTTAGGATTATAAATCAATCCATTTTACAGTGAAAGAATTTTGAAGCACATAAAAGGGTAAGAAGAAGAGAAAGCAGAAATCCAAGTTAAAAGAAAATATAAAAATCCTGTAGTTAAAAAGTGGAAGAATTAAAAAAAATACAGCCCATGCTCCACGCATTCAGTAAACCATTACACAAGATACATCGGTGCTACAGATAACTAATATGTACTGGAAAGTCAGGCAGAAGAAAGCCCTTCTCAAATTTGAAAATACTTTTACTTTCAGAATAAACCCTCATCCTTCTCCCTCATTTCCACCAAGACAGGTCTCAAGATTCATGCACAGTGTAAAAGTGCATTACACTGTTGTAAAAACTATTTACAAGCTATACATCTATTAAAGGTACAAGTCATGCTGACATAATGAATTCTGCAGTCCTATTTACATCCAGGATTTAGGCCTGATTTCCATGTGCAGTCAATGGATTTGGGCTTCAGCTGGATTCTTTGCTCATGGCAGTTACAGTTTGGGTGGTATCTTCTGTACAGCTATATGATTACAGGACACGATTGCACAAGCCTGCACACATAAAGCCATTTACAAGTTTTAAAATAGTGAAGTGCTAAATTTGCCTGTTAGATCACAGTTATTCTAAGCAATACTTATTTCGTTGCACTCAAAATTACTCCTAACTGTACAGTCAGCTTAACTACAGAGTTGCATTTATGTCATAGATTAGACACACTTTAACATGTAAGCTTGTAAATTATTATTTTCCAAAAAACGTAACCAACTTGAACCTTTTAGAACCACAGGACACGACAAACACTTAAGGACAGAGGAGAGTCTAGGAGTCCAAATGCCCATTATCAAAAGTAAGTTCTGGTCCATTGCGCTTAAATTACTTTTGACAGTGTGGGCTAGTTTGTTAATTTTATCCTAGGTGAATTCAAAAACAAGTAAACTACATGGTAACAAAATCTGTATTTATGAAAATGAATAAACTGCATAGACTTCCTAACAGTCATACAGCACACTTACCCATTCCCTTTTAACCTCCATCAGGAAAGCAATGATTTAAAGCAAGGCAGAATTATAACACATTTCACAGAAGTGTCTTACTTATATTAACTTTTCTAAGAGTAGCCCGTTTAAGCAATTACTACAGAGCAGGAGATAAATCCCACAAGAATCAGTCACTGGGTTTAATTATTGTCAAAAGTAAGTTAAATAAAGCAAAATGAGAGTAGTTACTCTGTTTTTGTAGAGTAAGTTAAAATCAAGTCCAAAAGTAACATATAGGAAGACTCATATTACCTCAAAATCTCTATTTAAAATGTGTGAAGTGCTCCTCAAAATCATATATTTTTGGCAAAAATGTTATTTCCCTGCAAGTCTACCTAACCGTGATCATTCTTCCTCAAGGCAAAAACCAGTTTACTTATATGCCTAGGCTACAATCTATTTCCCAAGAAAGCAAGACAACACAGCATTTTTCAATAGCTTGAGACCCATGTACACAACCTCTCTCATTTAACAGCTGACTGACCAATACCATTCCTTGATGCAGAATAACAACACATTGAGCTGTTACTCAGAATGGCATCGGGCCTCTTCCAGAGCCATTCAGTAGTCCTCCTAATCCAGGATTCACCTTTTATCTTCCAAAAGCGGATTCTAATGTCACATACATTTTGGTGTGACACAGCTGAATCAGTTAAAAAAAAATACAAACAAACCAAAAAGGCTGAGAGATGAAGGCTTATCTCCCCAGAATACATGCTTTTTAAAAAATAGTTATTGTTACAACTTATGAGAGTCTACAAAGTATATTTTTTCCAAAATCCATTCTTACTAAACTGTGCCAAAAAAGAATAACTCTTGAAGTCTATTTTGTTGGGTAGGACACTGTAATGAATATACCTTCCCACAGTGAACAAGGTATCATTTAATAGTTACACTAGGAATTTTCGTTATGGATAGACATATACATGATCATACTAGCAATTTATTAATATACACGTTTAATAACTGCAGTCATTAACAACAGAACTATAGCTATAATTTTAGCAATAATTAGAGACAAAAAGCAGTATATCGCTTTAGAGTTTAACACAACAGTTATAGGCTGACCATATCCCTGTATCTCATTATCTACTTTAAAAAAAAATAAATTATTCTGTATCAACACACCTGCAACCAAATATTTAGGTTTTGAAGTTTCTATTAGAAATTACATTCTATCTACTGTATATCCTCTTTAAAAAAAAATGTCAAAGTATCTCACAACAGAGTTAGGTAGATAAAAAGAACCTCCCCCCCCGAGTAAATTGTCATACAAACAGTTCCAAGTTACAATTATACTAGATCATTATGTCAAAAATCGTCACCAAAAGAATTGTATAAGAAATTTCCACTATCACTGAAGAAGTACCACCACTGTATCAAAGACTATGTAATGTTTATGTTATCATGACAGAAGTGTAGCTACCTTGTAGTTTAGCATCATTAACGCAGTGTTACACATTTGCTTAATAAAGACAATTTTCCAAATTAAAAATTTTACACCACTCTTGTACTGTTCTTGTAAAAAAAGTAAATTTCTTATTGGAAATATACTTTATTTATCAAAGCCAGTTTTTGATTCCACACACAATAGCTACTCTTTCAACCGAAAATTACAGTAACTTTATTCCCTAAGTACCTCGGAGGACAAAAAACCTCTCACTGAGATAACTTCTGTACAGGAACCTTTTCAAACACTGACAGCTCAGCCTACTAAAATTGATATTCATAGATTATGTTTAAACTTTACACTTCGACAATGAACTCTAAGAAGCTATTCACTAATATAATAGGGTTACTATGTCCTATCACATCATTTCAGTATTTCCTGAAATATTTCCCTCAAGTCTGTAAAAAATCTTGCCATATATAATTTCAGTCACACAAGTGCAAAAGCTTAAGTAATTTTTTTCAAGGAATATCCCAATCCCTTCTTACCATGACTATGTCGCCAGGCTGAATAGTGATTTCATCGTGGCTTCTTGATTCAAAAGGATACAGTGCTCTATAGTACACTATTTTTACATCTTCCTGAGCAGAAATGGTTAGAGGAGCTTTTTCTGTGCAAAGGAAAAAAAACACACAGATACAAAGGGGGAAGCGGGATTGAAACACATTATTTTTAAATATTTGAAAAATGAGGTGAAAGTGGAGAAAAAAATTTAACAAGCCTTATACTGTCTGTAGGAAGTGTATTATCCCCCTTTTACACAAGGGGAAATACAAAAATGAATTATTGAAAATACAGTTTTCTTACTATTTTCTTTTCTAAACATCAGATAAAATATTACTATATTTTAACTTCTATGATATATACAACTATTTTCATAGAAAGAATTATGTACTTATGATGCAACATATATGACTTCTCAAATGCTTCAATGATTTTGTAGGTTAAGTCTGATCAGCCAGAGGTTCAATTCAAACGGTGATGTTCTTGCATATATCAATGGTATCCCAAATACTTGTAGAGCCTGCTTGGGTAACAGCTTCATTTGCAGCCTGGCTATACTTCTAAGAAAGATGTTTCAAAATGTCCTAATACATACAGATAGACTGAAAAGAGATAATTTACAGATTTTTTTTTTTAAAAAGTTACATGCTAAAGATGCATTATTAGAAAAAGAAGAATACAGAAGGACCCCAAAGATAGGAGCTAAATTGTTCTTGTATAATGCACTTCCTATTTTGCCTATTTGGTCATAAAAGTGCCTTCAGCTACTCTGTACAAATAAAACCTAACAAGTGGATGTATTAGATTAAGTCACTTTGAGATTTGGGCTAAAAGACAGAAGGTAATTTCCCCTTTATGCAATCCTTTGATCAAATATTTAAACAAATATTACATTCCCAATCAGTTCTCTTGTGTATGTATCAAAGCCGCTTAAGAGGGAACCATGATTCCCAATACCGGCAAAAATCAGGTTATAATGCAGAGAAAAAGCGCTCAGCTGAGAGTGATCATGTGCATAGCATTAAAAAGGGGATTAAGTCTTAGACTTCAGGTCATTTGTTCAGTAAACAACATGCATGGGGAAGAGGGAAGAGGAAAAAGAATAACTAAATGACATATTGCTGCTACTCTAAAAAATCCCAAGGCATATATTCCACACCAAAATAAGAATTGTAAAGAAAAGGGCAGAAATAATTTTTGACATCTTGCATCAAGATCTTACAACAACTTACAGCTAAGACTGTCTCTTCAGTTGGCACTGTGATTCTCATCAACTGTGCTTTACACTCTGCTAAACACCATACTTTCAGGAAAAATAGTGAAGCCTAAAAGAACAACTTTTTGGAATCTAGAGCTTAAATCATGTATGGATTGCTTTAATAAGACTAGCAATCCAATCTTGAAACATAATATCCTTCTGTATTAAATGGAAAGACAAACAGAAAAGAATTGTTCAAGAAGTATATGTGCAACAGCATTGCTTGTTTTTTTTTTTCCCCTCTACCTGCGTTTGACCAAGGAGCCTGGACAGCTGGCTTGGTTGGCTCTTGAGGTGGTTGGAAAAGTTTACTCAGTTTCTCTTGCACTTCCTGTTTCCCCTTATCCTCACTTTCCTTCTTCTTGGTTATTTCTTCCCTTTTTTGCTTGTCATCTTCCTGAATTTTTTTTGGCCACTGAGGTTCTTCTTCTGGTTGCACTCGATCAAGCCTCTGTTTATCCCGTTCCTGGATTCGCCTGTTGGACAATGAAGGCGTTTTTTTAAGCCAGTCGGACAAAAGACCATAAAAGTTAGTTGTCCTTGTGTGTGACCTATAGTATAAAATGTACTCTTTATGGCTTTTGCATACTCTGTAAGAGCTGTTAATTATATTTTGGTGAGTTATCAACCACTCCACAGCATCTTACACAATGACTCCCAGATGGCAAAGGAGAAATATTCAGAAAGATTTGCTATGACTCCATATGTATTAATAAAAAAAGAGCTGTGACACTCAGACAAGTGAGAGGACATTATTTCACGTAGCCTACTACTAAGCGCAGGCCTCCATTACCTTGAGTTGCTTTGCCTTTGCATTTAAAGAACTACCCTTAATATAATTTATTTTCACTCACATATCAATTCTGTACGTTCACAATATGATTCCACGGAACCCTAAAAGTGGTATAGAGCAACATGAGCATACAGAAATGTTTTGGAGCTAAATGTAAGATGGGAAAAAACATTCAACACTTTTTTCTTGCCAGAGTTCTTAAAAGGTTTGTAAATGCTGAACTTTACCTTCTTTATGGAGGCTGTGATCTCTTCTCCTCTACAATGACATGAAAATAAATATATTTACCTTTGTTTTTCTAATTATTGTATGAAACTTTACACAGGTGTTTTAGAACAGTCTCTTACTCTGCACACAATGCTCTGAAAATTATAAGCTTGATAACATTCAGTATCTTACACTTTCGGTCCCACCTTTTCAACCCAACAACATCTGAGTCTCAACTTGGGGATTCAACAATATTTGTGTATTCTCTTTTCATAGTTTTCCATGGGGCTCATAAATCCTGTGCAGTTGTTTTAAGTGATGAACCATATGGAGAACAGAGGAAGAAAAACAGGGAAAAAATCTCCCTTGGCTGAATAAACAAAACTCCTCAGCATCCAAAAACCCAGACATAAGGCCTTCAGTTCCATGTAGCTGTAAGGCTGCTTTTCTAAATCTCTTCCCAAGCAATCTAATTCAAGCAATCTGAGTATCCCCATTATATCAGCATTGCAAGTCACCATTTTCATTTGCCCCACAATTCCTTTTATTTAATCTAGGCCTGTAGATACCAGCTACAGTTATCACCAGACATTTTCAATAATGAATTCTTACTATAAAGTTCTCCCTGAAACCCAATAAGCAACAAATCATACACTTCAATTTTTATGTGCTCAGCACTGACTTCAGCTCTAAAATGCAGAAAGAAGTCAGGAATACTGATCAAACAAATTCTTTCTGCTTATTTTCTCAAAGCCACAAACATTCCCAGGTAAGACTCAAAATAGCCGAATCAGAAAAAATAAAGAAGCAGTAATCAGAAAATATGGCAGTCCTGATCCTCCTGTTGAGGAGCAAGGAGTAGAAATATCTGCACGCTTCGTACAGCACTCTTGCAGAACTATTCAGAAAATTTCACATTCCCAACTGCGAAAGCTAGCAAGTCCTTCCCCCCCAACAGATGACAACAGAAGAAAGGAATAAATATTCTCTGCTGGAAACAGGTTGCACCAGTCAAGATAACTCTAAAGGGCTATAACATATGTACAGTGCGCTTTATTTTGCTCCATGATCTATTCCACTTCCAATACTTTCTTCCTACTTACAAAATTAGTGACAAATGCATGACAACAAGCTGGTCATTACAGACTTGGCCTACTATATAGAACATATTTTGTCCAAGGGCAGTATGAATTCCTGGCCAAAAACTGTGTGAAAAAAAAAAACATTAATCCCTTAAGGGGAAAAACCCACTTTCCAAACAGCAGGTTGGCACCAGAGGGCAAAAGTCTCCTCTCTATCAATATAAGTTCTGAGTTGACAAGAGTATTTTCTGAGAGATGTCAAGGTACCCAGTATCTGATTAAGATGGCAGCTACTAACATGCAAGCTCAGAAACATCGTTGGTTCTCATGTCAGTATACCATCAGCAGAGGTTAAGACACCAGTGTGAAGGCTATCACTTCCTCCTCTATGAAATACTGCTACACGTTCCTGCCTTCAATGTAAAGTCATCTAACAAGTTAATAAATTCACTGTTCTGATAACCTCTTAATTGCTGAATTTGTCCTTTGTATCATAGAATGCCACGTTGGAAAGGACCTCAAGGATCATCTGGTCCAACCTTTCTTGGCAAAAGCACATTCTAGACAAGATGGCCCAGCACCCTGTCCAGCCGAATCTTGATGTTGGGGAATCCACCACTACCCTGGGGGCATTATTCCAATGGCTGATCATTGTCATCATGAAAAAGTTTCCTCTTGTGTCCAGTTGGAATCTCCCCAGGAGTACCCATTACCCTTTGTCTTTTCCATGTGACTCTCTATAGACAGGGAGTCTCCATCTTCTTCGTAGCCACCCTTTAAATACCAGAACATGGTGAAAAGGTCTCCCCTAAGCCTTCTTTTCTCAAGGCTGGACAAGCCCAGTTCTCCCAGCCTATCCTCATATGGCAGGCTTCCCAGTCCTTTGATCATCTTGGTGGCCCTTCTCTGAACCCTTTCCAGCCTGTCCACACCTTTTTTTCTACAGGGGGACCAAAAGTGAACACAGTACTCCAGGTGTGACCTGACAAACGCTGAGTAGAGCGGGATAATGACTTTATCTCCACTGGTGATGCCCGTGTCGATGCAACCCAGCATCTTGTTGGCCTTCTTGGCCACAGCAGCACACTGTTCGCTCATGTTGAGCTTTCTGTCCACCAGGATCCCCAAAGTCCCTTTCCACAGAGCTGCTCTCCAGCCAGGTAGATCCCAGCCTGTGCTGCACTCCCAGATTATGTTTTCCCAGGTGCAAGTCCTTCTATGTGTCTTTGTTTAACTTCTTACGGTTCTTGCTAGCCCCACTCTTCCAACCTATCCAAGTCTTCCTTCAGGGTGGCTGTCTGTTCCAAAGCATCCACTTCCCCCCGACTTTGGTATCACTGGCAAAATTCATCAGGGTACACTTGATCCCATCATCCAGATGACTTATGCAGATATTTACAGTATGTTCATTTGCAAAGTATTCAGAGCCAATTACTCACCTGTTTTGTTGCAACACTGAAGCTGAATGACATATACAGACAGAGCTCAATTCTCTTCCAACTTGAGTGGTGTCTTACCTCCTGAGTTTAGTCAGGTGGGCTTTAGATGGGCAACTGAGTTTTTAATTATGGGGTTTTTTTTAATGTTTTATGATTGATTAAGGCTTCCCATACTTATAAACCAAGTTTGTTCTGATTGCTGGAGTGAGAAGAGCAGATGAAAATGTATCTTGTGGGGGGTGGGGTAAGTGTGATATCTCTTTTGTTTCCATACAAGCTGCAGAATTCTCTTATTTGGTTGTTATGGAAGCTAATAACATGAGTTGAAGACAAAGAAAGGAATAAGAAGAGACAGAGAAGCTAAAGAAACAACAAGCCTAGGTGTGAGCTCCACGGCTTGGGGTTAGGAACAGAAAACTTGACATTCTGCTCTTTTCCCTACTTCAAGACTCCTAATGTGCTAATTATTGTAAAATATCACCTCTAAACTGGAATGTACCTATTCTTGCATTTACTCTTTTATTTTTCTCTCAAACACTGCATTATATCACTCAGGCAGTTCTCATCCCAAACACCAGGAGTAAGGTCTGTTCATATACTCAAATGTGGGTTTTTTTCCTCCTCTGCACTGTATATTACTCCCACAATCACAGCAGTCTGTACAGAATTAGCCTTAAGATAGTTAAGACTAATTAGCTATAAGAGGTCTTCAAAAAGACCTCTACCATCCCAAAATATGTATGTCTGTATCTTTGTTTGCTCAATCAAGTTACGTGCATAATTCAGTGCATTATTACCAACAAAAAAATGTTAAGGTGATTCTCAGTATGAAGTGATTGTGGTTACCCATTAAGCCAAAGGTTGAAGTGCACAAAATGGTGATCTTAAGATTATTCTTTCTTGCTTGCTTTGCTTTCATTGGAGCTATTAAAAGGCAGCATACTTCTGTAAATCATTATGGGGCAGTATCCAGGTTGTAAGTATTAATCATTTACTTTTTTCATTTTGGTGTCTCTTGGAAATCAGTAAGACTGGCAGACTGCTCATTATCAGGTACGCTAATTACGATTATTCAGAAGCTTGAGAATTTGGGCAGCATGAAGTTTCACATTGCCAATAATGTCTGAATACTCAGCTAGCATGAAAAGTCACATGTGAAGTCTTCTATGGCAGAATTTTTTCCTTTTTAAAGTCTGTTCTATAAATTTCCATTCTTCTGGAGGGAAATCAGTATTTTAATTAATATTCTGAAATAGAGTATTTTTAGTGTTCCTATACTCCCAGTACCTCAGCAGCCTTCTTGCTTTCAAGTAAAGCTCCAGACAGATGTAGAACTTCATCTCCACAGCACACTTCTCATTCATGGATAAATTAAAAGATTCCCCTGGTTTCAGTTTCACTGAAATGAAACTTGGTCTAGGTCTTGGGTATTCTTGCCATTTAGTGATGTATTATTTGAGGTCAGATTGTGCTCCTGGAAATGCAAAGTTTATTTTACGTGTTCACAAAATGCTTTGCACTCTAACATCTCTACAAAAAGGGTTTAAATTAGAGCAGTTTGCTACCTTTGAGCTTCTTTTTGCTTTTCCAGTTCTACTGTCTTCCTTTCTTGTTCCTTCTGTTTCAGCCTCTCAGCTTCCAAGTTCTTTTGCTTCTGTAGTTGCTGTTTGTTATGTATTTCTCTCAGCTCCTAGAGAAAAAAGTAAAATATGTGTAAACATACACAATGTGAATCATAACTAATGGCCCCATATATTTCATTGTTAAGTAATAAAACTTGGAAACAGTTGCATACCTCTATTCAAACTTACAGTATTGCCAAATGCATTGGCAGACATTTAAGGTAGATATCAAAGGTCTACAAATCACTTTGTTTTCCTATTTTTATCCATACAACCTGAGAAGTTAAAGGGTTAAGGAAAAAAGAATGCCATTTTTACATGGGGCTCTAAAAACTTGCCTGAAGTTTGACAAAGCTTAATTTGAAGAGTCACGTTTTATTTTGTTTGCTGCTTTGTTGAGTTAATTTATTAAATTCCATACAAAAAATCTGCCTTCTGAGCTGCTCATAATAGCAACTGTCTCAGTTAATTGGTTTTATTTTGAAATTAATGGTGATTTACTAAAGAATCTTCAGGATTGTTTTACACCCAGGAGGTTGAATTCCTTAAGCAATGTCTTTGGGATGAATCGTGGCATAGAGAGTGTTCATTCATATACATGTTGGTTTTCTTCTAATTAAATGGAAAGACATTGCCTGAAGCATTTAGAATATAAATAACAACATCACCTTTTCCTCAAGATTTGTATTCTGCACTAATACCCATACAAATGTTACCCTGAATCTCTTTGCATAACCCAGAATTTTGCATCTGAACTCCTCAGTATTACAAGGAAAAAAGAATAACTTTACCTATGACTGAAATTTTTCACTGAAAATAGTTTACTTTAAAATTATTCATATGTTTTAATGAAAATATAGTGTAGACAAAAATATGCAGAGCAACTTTGTAGCAGGAAATTGTTTCTAAATCTGTATCTTAATAATGTCTACTTTTATTGAAATATATTATTACTTATATCATGCAGGTTTGTTTAGTTCTTGTATCTTTAAAAGCTTTATTTTAATTTATTCAGGGATTGAAACAGTTAATCTTGAATGTATTTGGATAGTTTTTCAGAAATGCACAATCTACAAATTACCCAGATGAAGACTTCTGTAACTATCCTCATGCACTGACTGAAATGTAGAAAATTGCATGAGTAAAAAAGAAAAAACCCAACTAAATATCAAGTGATTCAAAGGACCAAAATGAGAAAAGTTTCAGTAAGTTAATTTCTCAACATTATTAGAAATTTCTTAGCTATAGTTTCATAAAAGTTGAAAGTTAATACTTGTTTATTTAGACTATAATTGCACTGTGTCTAAAAATTTTAGATAGTGAAAGTAATACATGCACTAGTGCTGAACAACTGCACATTGTGCCACATCAAATTTTAAGATATCAAAATAACTACATTACGAAGAGTAGCACATCACCTTTGCATGGTTTTAAAACACTTCTGATATATAGATGAAAGTTTAAAAAAGTTAAGGAGAACCTCATGTCCTACCTCTCACTCTCATTTCATTTGTGATCCTCAATTTTAAATAAAATGAAAACTGAATTCAATATTATTACAGAGATAATTGGTTCTTACGTAAGTTTTAATTAGGACTCTGCTATGGCCATGAAACTCACTGAAATATGGAGATAATTTCGGCAATACCATATCTTATGATGATCATTGTTTTCCATAGTCACATTAAAACTCAGTAGATAGATAGGATCTAGAATGGATATTACAGAATGTAAAATAAACTCCTCTTGCAAAATCACCAAAAGTATTCAGGCAGGGTATTGCCTTTGAGAAAATTTTTAAACGCTGAATGCCCATAGTTACAAACATGCACGCATAGCCTTATTTTGGACTAAGGAAAAGGGCTACTAAAAAGGAAACACATTAGCAGTATTGAACATAATGGGAGTTTTATTAGTTGGCCCATAAAGAACAATGAGAAAATAAAGGGATCAGAAGATTGCAGTGAACACACAGCTGGTCAACTACACCTGGAGCTAGACGGGGCCTCTCGCTGGACTATAAATTTCTGAAGTGCTAAATAGAGTGAACAGTCATTTTCAGTAACTGTATGTTATTAATTCAGCTCCTTTAATGTTGTTACATTTGTAATATATTGAGGTACAAAGGATTTGACCCTTGTTTCAAATTAACTTATCTGGGGAAATCACAGTCCCCATCTTCTCTACATGATCACCTGAACCCTATATTTGTATCAAAAAATATGTACAAGTGCAAAGGACAAATATACAACCATAAGAATGTTAGCAGTAGAGTTATTTACAGGCATTCGTCTGAAAGGACATAGATTAGAAAACGGCACAGTTGAAAGCAGTTTTCCACCTGGCCAACAGTATTAGGAATTTTTGTAGATTGCAGAAATCCATAAAACTAAGTATCTACAAAGCTCTTGAAACTCAGACTACTACTTCTGAGAAGTATCTAATACCCTGACTGGTATTCATGATTTTTAACAAGCTGTCTCTCTCTTCTGGGTAAAAAGACTGCTATCCAAAGCACAGGTTTCTGACTCCTACATTTAGTTCAGCCTTAGCATAGGCTTCCATTTAGAAATCCTTTGTTGTTCTACTTAGTCTAGATTTCCTTCACATTCATGTCTCCTCCTGTCACTTTGTATGCCAAGAAGCTCAAGATTCTGAGTCCTGGCCAATGAGAACTCCTCTTGCTATTGAACAGAGAGATCTGGGATAGTCACACATTTCTAATAGGGCAACACTGGAGATAAGCTGTTGTTACTTGAAAAATTTTAAGCTATTTAGACAACTGTGCTTCGCACTTTCTTCCCCTTTGTATCTTTATCCCCTACTCTGGTGTTTGAGCACTTAAACAGAAATAATCACTAAGCAAAGAAAGAGGAACTAAAATTCTTCAAGAGTATGAAGGCTATCACAGTTAAACAAAAAAAAAACCCAATAAATCCCAAAAGCTTTAAGTGAGACAACCCAGATGCAACTATCTGAACTTAGTTTACTTTTTAACAAGAAATTTGTAAACTAGAAAGAATGATTCAATTCATCTATATACATAGAATCAGGAGGAATCTACCTCTAATTCAGAATATGGGTATTTTCTCCTCTTCAGAAAAACTTCCTGAATTTGCAAACACATAAAACCAAGTTACAACTGGCAAGAGATCTGTGCACCAAATGTGACTTACTTCCAACAGATGCCTAACTACAAGGCTAGCCCAAACTTTATATTTTAGTTATAGTTTATACATGTAAGTTTATCTAACTACCAAACGTATGATATATGCCACTTTTACTGCCAAATAGAAAACCTGGGAAGTTGTCGCTATAAGCCATGCCTCCATGTCTGTCTGGAGCAAGTAGTTTCCTCATACTGAGTAGATATAGTGAGATCATTAACCACTACGTCACACAGAGTGCTGCTGTCAAACCTGGTCCAAATAATTATTTTGTTTGCATATTTTGTCATTTTATCTATATGTTCAGCTAAGTTAGGAACTCAAGGATACATTTTAATAATTATTTAAGTTTTCCATAGACGTTTTAACACATTATTCCCTCCCAGCTAAGCCAATATGCTAGTTCAGTATTTTGTGAAGAGATTTTTCTACGACATACCTGTAACAGCTAAGAAAATAGCTCATACTCCTAGCACTAGGTGGAATTTTTTCGGACATTAAAACAAGCAATATATATCGTTCTTTGCATTAGCTTGGAGGAAATAAAGATTTGATTGGTATCTCTTGCAACAGATAAATGCTTTGCCAGGGAGCAGTGGGAGGATGGGGGAGAAAGAATCAGCATCTCCCACAGAGTTAGAGGACACCAGTTGAACAAAATTATAGTAACACTTCAACAGTCAACAGAATGAAACATTTGCCAGCTGAATATTCAGCACAGTCCTACACTCATCTTTTACAGACATAAGCAACTTAAAAGCTGTACATTCACAAATCATATATTGTAACTCCAAAGACAGAACAACGCTTTGCTTGTTTCTGGTGTGCAGGACAAAGCATGTTACCATCTTACCTTAAAAGCAGAGAGAAATTGTTACCTTTCCACTTAATTCACAAACAGACTAACAAGTATAATTTTGAGATGTTACAATAGCCACATTTAGGTACCCACATAATATTGAATACGAATTAAGATATGAGTTTCATACAGCAGAGTAATATTCACTATATACAGACAAGTCACATTGCTATGAAAACCTTAATGTTAGAAATGTAATTGTTTAAGCTCAAATTTTGCCCTTTGACAGAAAGACAATAGAACTTAGGATACTTCAGGGATTACAATACAAGGTTTCCATCAAATCTTTTCCCCTTGAGACAAACCAGAGCATTTGATCCCAGAGGAAAGACCCCTGCAGTTCTGTGCTCACTGAGGCTTTCCCACAGCAGTACTCTTCTACCCCAGATCCCCAGCTCCCACAGCACTTGCTTTGTCCTTGACAGAGACAGTTCCTCCTTCCACCCCATATTATAGCTAGGGGGGATTTAATAAAGGGAATGTGTTGCCATCTCTCTCATACCTGGAATCAGAAATTACAGTGCTGTATAGGAATACCGAACATAAAAGTGTTTTCTTTTTAAAAATTCTGAACATTGTGATCAAAATAGGCAATTAACTTAAAATCTTGAAGTTTCAGATAAGCAAAAGACAAAAATGACTAACGAGTACCTTGCTGCCCAGCTTGCAATTCAAGGCACACTCCTCGTTGAGGCAGTAAGGATTAGATAAAGACTCAATTTATAAACTCTGCTCTTTGGTTATGTTTTAGTGCTAGCACCTCTTATTAAATACTAACTCAGTTAAACACTGCACACTCATCTGTTTATGGTAAAGTGAAGCACATAACTGGAGGAGGTTCATCACTCAGATTGAGATAGTTGTGTACTGCCTGAGTATGGCATGGAGACCTTTAGAAAGGAGTCTAAGTAGTTGACGCAGCCCAGGAGAACTGCCAGGCACTGCAGCATTGCATCTTCCATTGCCACTGACTGGAAGAAAGAAATGCTCAAATGTAAACAGGCATTCATATGCAAGACTTGTCCAGTGCACACTGACTAGACAGGGACTGACAACAACTGCAACATGACACAAAATGTAAAACATTTTCAAGCACTTGATTTTACTCATTCACCACTTTCTCCAGGCACTGAGAATAGCTTCTCAGCAAGACTAACGTATTTCAGAAACACTAGTTTACTTGTCTTCCCCTGTCCAATAACACAGATAAGCTCTAAAGACTTGACTCTTCTATGCTATATGAAATTATTATTTGGTCTTTGGAGACAAGAACCATATTAAGAGTTATTTTAATTGTTTTATTCGACTTTGTGTAAGACTGACCTTTGTAAAATTTAAATGTAAATTCACACTGAAAATAGAATTTGTAAACGTAAATTATAGTAGGACTATACATATATAAACAGGAAGCCTAATATAAAACCTTCTATTCTACAGTTATAAAGTAGAGGAAATAAACAATTGCCTAGTTACATTTTACAAATAACTGTATCCATTTTAATATTAGATTTCAAGGCTAACACTTCTAAAGAGTAATAGAAGTTAGACTCCTTCAGTTGTAATTCAGGACACAAAAATGTTGCCCAACTTTTAACCTTGTTACAAACTCAGTTACTTACTCTATAGCCAAATACAGCACAATCCACAAGACTATTACCTTCTCTGATAAAATGCCTCAAATCTGATTCAAAAGGATATCTGAGCAGCTCCAGGCTAAGGTACCTATTTCTCTGCCAAACAAGTACTGACAGTTTCCTGAAACCATGTGGTTCTACCTAAAGAGAGTCAATAAAGATACTTCAAACTACCTGTTTTGAAATATTTGTAACATTTTATACCCCAGAATGTTTTTGAAAAGCAACTAGATTCTATTAATATTTTCATCTCTTGAGATGTTAACTTGAAACAGAAGTAACTGAAGTACTTGCGCTCCAAAGAGCTACTCAGAAGAAATTTACATCAGTTGTTTTGGAGGGAGGACGAAAGATCCAGTGGAAAAAAAATGTTTCATTTATCTCCCTAGTCACTCACATATGCTATTAAGACATGATGCAAAGATAAGGTAATTTAACACTTGTATTAAGTATTGACTTACTGCAGACCATAAAAACTATAATATGAAGGCAAGTACAGTGCAATCCACTGTATACTACTATAGTGTTAACAAACTGACCTGTAACCTAAAATATGTTGGAACATTGGGTAAACCTTATCGTCTCATCAATGAAAAGGCACATTAAATACTAGTTAAATCGTTCATTTTTTCTTGAACTATCACAGCATACTTCTGTATTCACTATCAGTAGCAGATCAAGTGTAGCCTATTTCAAAAGAATGCATCAGAAATGGAGTTTTGCAAAATTTAAGGATATATTCGCATAGGGGATAATGCAACCAATATTCATAGCCAATAAGGAATAAATGTCAACAATGACAACAAAGGGTTATAATTTAATGTTGCTGTCAACTTTACTGTCTCTTAAGCATTTCATCAAAACTAGTTGGGCATGTTCCTTGTACTCAGAGAGCAGTAGCTTACATATTTACAATTTTTGATCTGTTTTCTATTAAATTAAGCATTTTGACTAAGTAAGGACATGTATTACTCCCTCTCCCTGTAGGAAATAAGTGCAAAATGCTGTTAAGATTGTATATACCTTAAGACTATTCAGATATGTTTTTTTTCCCCTGGGAGTTCACACACAGTACCACATCATTCTGCTTCTTGTCCAGAAGCTAGCAGTATTACAGAAGACAAGACAAGCACCAGTGCCTCTCCATCACTTGTCAAAGAACAAAAGCTGCACAAGACAGTGTCAGTTACGGTGCTGCTGTCCCAACAGCCACCCCATCAAATGTGCCTCTCTGTTAGTCTACTGAAGCACAAAGCAAGGTAGAAGTCTATCAGTTTTAACGTACAAGATAATTTAGAAACAGCCTTGATTAAAAATTGAGTTTTAAAATTTATTTATTTAATAAAAATTCATTTTAAAAATAAACATCTCTATTTCTCATCTTTACATATTTTCCCTTAGTTTACAAGATAATAAGTTTTTATTATATACAAAGCTCAGATGCAGTAGAATTTTTGATAACATTATTTGAAAAGGTTTTACATTTAAATGTGAGTTTTATACAGTTGACTGATAATTACACAAATTGCAAGGTATTGTAGCACCAAATGAGCCTGCTGTATTTATGCACCCAGTTACTAATAAGTAAACAAAAAGTTCTTCTGTTAATTGGGGAAGCTATTAATTTGGCAATTATTTATAAGCCATTTCCTACCTATTTATTTCAAATATAACAGTCATCTTTCCAGTGGCAGCTCCTAAAAGCTGTTACAGATTTTGGCTGTTTAAGTAAAAGTATCTGAGAATTATGCAAGTTCCTAGACTACTTTGCTTTAAGCAATATTATTACCTAAGAGACAGATGTGTTCAGCCTTTGTTTAAGAACAGAACCTCCACTTCACACAAACCCTAGTAAAACCATGAGTCTCAGGAAAGCTTTCACTAGCTTTCTGCAGCAAGTCTCATATGCAAGGTGTTCTGGGAGCTCTCTCCCCAGGAACAGCCGCCACTAAATCACTGCTTGCACACAGAGCATCTTCTAAGAGGTTTCTCTGCCAATGGGAGTACTAAAATCATTCCATGCTGAGTCCACAAAAAGGTATATATGCCTTTGCAGATATTTAAATCTAGTAATAAAATCCAGCCCCCCCCCGAATACATCTTGAACGTCTAGTGAAACTACAGAAGAGCGAAGATACAACTCTCTCTGAATTAAGCTCCCACCACTCTGTTTCAATAGCACAGCTGCCCCACTGCCTTGTTTCTGCTTCTTAAACTCATCTCTTCCAAGCAAGTAGAGAAAGCTGCAGCAAGGCAAAAATAGCAACACAGAGCATCAAACAGTCAGCTTCCTATTAAGCACTGCTTCTATGTATTATGAAACGAAGAATACAATATCCTCAAGCCAGAGGAAGCTTGCTGAAGTCTTCTCAAAGAACTGTCTACATATCACGGTAAATGCTGAAATTTAGTTAAGTCTAAATACTAAGATTTTAACACAGAAATCAGTTTTCCAATTAAACTGCAAAATAGTTTACAACTGACAAGGCATTCTTGGACAGATGGCAGATGTTCTGATAAATCGGTGTGTTTGTCTAATGCGCATTTTCAATTTTTAATGATCATTAACTTGTTATTTGTTAAGTCACGCCCCTCTATTTAAAATATTGAAATTTTTTTGTTTGGCCTTTTTTATTATGCTACTGTCACAACACTAAGATTATTCACCCCCCTGCCCATTTATATGCTCTTTAGGTCATTTATGATCAAACTGACTGCTGACACTAGTTTTAGAATTAATATCCTTTGGTCATATTTATCTGAAAAACACTTCAAAAGGACTCCATTTAGAAAGAAAAAAAATCACCCAAAAAGCACAACATGTTAAGCTATGTCCAGAAAGCATATATAAAAAAATATAAGTAAACCATTCTGTCCCCTTTTAAAATAAATTGCAAATATTTTGTATTGTGTCTTTTATGACTCTGCAGAGATTCTCCCCTTTCCACCTCCCTGCTTAAGATTGCAAGAGTCATCTTTGAATTGACATTGAAACAGACAGTGGTACGGTCTACAGCTTTTGATTTTTCCTATAATAATTAATAACTTTAATATATAAAACAATCTATTTGTTACTTAAATTCAAACATGCCTTCCAACTTAAAGCATATGCTGTAATTGTAGTTGATCTAATTTCAAAGCAACTACCCAAATATTATTATACCTTGCAGGAAATTGAGTGTTTTTCTAGTCAGCTTTCAGGAGAAATCATCACTTGAAATAACAGATAAAGTACTTGAACATTAGCATATTTTATGAAAAAATGGATGCTGTTAAAAGTTTGTAACTAAAGACTGATTTATAACTTCTCACTGAAGAACACTTCCTCTACTGACTTTTGTAATTTTTGTAATCTTCTTGTGCAGAAATAAACAAAAATAACACAGTTTTAACAAAAGACTGATCAATAAAGCATAAAACCACAAACAACAGACAACTACATTCAGGAACAAGTATGAGCTTACGAACAGCAGATAAAAATTCTGCATGTCAGTAGAAAATCAAGTCTCTTTATTAAAGATTTCAATTTGAAGTACTGATTCCAGCAGACTTGCTGACTTACTACAATCTTGCACTTTAATGCGAAAGGGCAGAAACTGGCAAATTCATATTTGCAATCACAGATCTGGAATCAGAGCTCAAATTTATTCTTAAATAGATTCTGCAGATCAAGTTGATTCAAGCTCTGAGTTCGGATGTTAAGTAGTATTTTCTTTAATAAAAAAAAATTGAGAATGTTTCAAAAAATGACATTCTAAATCAATCATTCTAGTTCAGTATTTTTTTCCATAATCAAGTTAGAAAATAATGAACTGAACATTTAGAAGAAAGGGTTAAAAAGTCTAGGATTACCTTCAGTTGATTATTGAAAATATCAATTTCCTGAAGTTTAGATCTGGTTTCTTTTTCTACTTCATCTAGCTGGTCTCGAAGCTGTTGACGTGCTAGTTCCTTGGCTTCTAAGGCTCTTTTGATAGTAAGAAGAGAATCTCCTGGTTTTAAACATATGGTGAAAGTAAGTTTTTGGAGGTTGGTGGGTGGGGTTTTTGCTGTTATTGTTGGGGTTGGGTATTTTTGTGGGGTTTTTTTGTAGGTTTGTTTTGGTTTGTTTTTTTTTTTTTACACAGAGAATTTTAGGTCACAGAAAGCAACATTTTTCAACATGCATCGTGGAAATTACAGAGTACGCTGTGTAATGCAGCTTCATGTCCTATATAAACTTAGACATGTACAAAAATGTACTTACTGTGCAAACTGTTCTGTTGAACTTGCTTTAGCTGGTCATTAAGCAATTGCTTTTCTGGAATCAACCTTCCAAGCATCTGCTGAGATTCCTGAATAGAGGACAAGGAGGAGAGAGAAAACAAGAAGAGAAACAGACAAAAAGGTGAGTGAAGGATGACCATAAAACCTCTCATTTTAATTTCTTCTGAAATTACTCTACTTTGTCTCTCACTAAATTATGTGTAATTGCTATTATTCAACCACTGTATGTGTAGTACTACCACTCAGACATAGTTCTCCGCCCATATAAAAGAGTGATCATATAAAATTTAAGCATATTACTTGAGAATTGATTCTCATCAAATACATAACTTGGCTTGGAATTACTTTAAATTCAGGGCAAACACACAAGGATAGAAGTCAGGAAATGTTAAAACAGCACTTACCAACCATTTAATTCTCATTTAAATAAATGAATATTTACTTTGATCAGTAATAGAAAGACAAATATTTACTGTTTATTTAAAGAAGAGAAAATAAAGGCTTTCACTTTAAAGAAATACATTATGGCCAAAAGCTATGGAACACAAGCTCTGTTAGATGACAACACTTGAGTCCTAGATCTCTCGACTTAGCACTCTTGAGAGAGGATTATGATCTCTCTCAATTTCAACACACAGTCATAAGATTGTATAACAGTATATTACAGGAGACTCAGAAGGTGAGAAATCCCTCCTTTAGTGAATCGTATATATGTATATATACGATTTTATATATAACTCTATGATATATAATCCTTGCTCTTTCTGGAGAATGAAGTGCTACTTCATACACCTTTCAGAAGCCTTGACCTCCAACTTCAAGTTGCTAAAACATATTATAGAAGCATGATGTGAAAGAGATTATTTTACAAAAGCCACCTGAGTATCAACATACCATCTTTTAGATAAACTAAGTAATTTGTTTCAGCAGGTGTCCTGAATCGCAAGGTTTTGAGGAATCAACGATCTGGTAATTTCAATTTGTCATGAAGGACTGCAAATGACATAATACAATCCTAAGAATAAACATAACCTAATCGCTTAATACCAGAGTCAGTCCCATGAAAAGTTTTCAGTTGTTGAAACAAGAACACAAGGTTGACTGTACTGATATGACTTTGTAGTTGACCCACTTTAGTCATGGCAGCCTTTGCTTGGGCTTCTGCAGTGTACAGCTCAGATCTTATGATTATGCAATGACTACAGACTAGTGTAATCTCTTTATGTTCCAAAAAACGTACTTAGCACAGCAGAGTCAAGGACTTTACAAATTCACAAAGTATCAAAATGAAAATGAACTAGGCATTTGACTATTAAGAGTTACATGTGCCCTTCACTGTGCAGCTGCATTGCCTACAGCATCAGCAGATCTTTTTCAACCCTTCAAGGATATCGTGAAGGCCAGATACTCCTATCAAGGGACCATTATCCCTTCCTAGAACCAAATGAGGAACTGGAATCTATAATGTAGCACTTTCCAAACTGTCTGCCTGACGGGGCCTACCTCCTTCCCAACAGCCACCTTTACCATGTTTTTAAACTACTTGCAAACACCTATACTTTGTGTTCACACTTTCCCTTCCTCCAGAGCCTCCCACCCGAATACCTGCATGCCCCATGCCATAGTTTAGTACAAAAAAAATGTAAACAGTATTATTAAATTAGTGTAGCACACAGGCATCATGGAAATGAAGTTTTCAAGTAGTATAACCCAAGAAAGGTGGCATCTTTTAGACTAAATGTATTGATGGATAAACCCCAAAAGGAAAGGAAATCTCCTTTCAAGACACAAGGATATAAAAATTGTATCATTCCAATTCAAGAACCATTTAGATAAGCCAAATAGCAGAATGGATATCAAACTGAAACAGGATTTACAGGAAAATTACCATTCTTCGAGCACAAAAAATTAACATAGGACAGTATTTCAGGATGGAATGGAATCCTAAACTTAGCTGTTTAAAGGTCAGAATACTTATAAACTCCAGACTACTCAATCTTAATACACAGAATTGTTTGGAGAGTATTTAAGGACAGAGAATGCCAAGGGATCGTGAGGGTCAAGTTTTGTTTCCTGAAATCACAGACAACCATGTAATATGCACCTATTTCAAGAGCATCCACAACAAGCTTTTCCACATCCTTTAGTTATACTGAAGAAAAGGATGAAAGAAATTAATGGCATCACCAACACTGAAGTTTCATGCAACAAGAAACTTCAGAGAATTGATAATGTCCCATATAGAAGTAGAAGGCAAACAAAAACAATCAAAAACCAGTTCCTGTCAATCTAATGAGGGAAAGTTCTCTTCAGATCCTATGCCCTAAGCATGAGGGCGTATGAGAAATGGAGATACCACTATACATCTTAAGACTCTGCCACCTACCCTGCTTCCAGTACTTCAGAGGAAAGCTAAATTACTTGGGAGCCAAAGTCTTCAATAAGGGATGCAAATAATCCCTGCAGGTAACTAGCAGGGGCCCTGCAGACAGTGTAAACATGATTCAAACAGATACAGTTAAGGTGTTTGGAAGGCGGGATCCTTCCAAACATCCCTGGAAATATCTCTCTACCAGATACCACAGATTCATGTAATTAGCACAAATTTTCATCACCCAGGATTAATTGTTACACACTTTCTTCCACAAGTTTAATAAAAATCTATCTTGAAGGTAATTAATAGATTGAAGAGTAATTACTCCTTTGAATTAACTCATCTTTCCATAGCAAGTGTCAGATGTATTAAACTAAAGTATTTCCAAGTGAAGATATATCATCCTACAAAGATAACTGACAATATTGACTTCTTAATCTATTAGAGAGTTTAGAGAATCAAAATCTCCTTTTTAAAAAGTCACTTACTGCTTTAGTCTTTCCTCTACAAATTAGAGAGTAAAATTTACAGGATATTTGAGAAACTCATCTTTTTTCAGGGGAAAAAAAAAAATCCACTCTTTTAGGTTCTCCTCAGATAAAATTTGGCCCTTTCTACTAAGCAGGGACACTTCTTTCCGGAATCACAATTGTGATAAAACCCTCAAGCACACTAACTGAAATATTAGTGGTCACAATC
Source organism: Phalacrocorax aristotelis (assembly GCF_949628215.1). Classification (NCBI taxonomy): domain Eukaryota; kingdom Metazoa; phylum Chordata; class Aves; order Suliformes; family Phalacrocoracidae; genus Phalacrocorax; species Phalacrocorax aristotelis. The sequence goes on from NC_134276.1 coordinate 102,698,085, forward strand.
AATGATCACCTGAGAGAAGATAATACCACAAAGCCACAGCTATTGCTGCCAACCTAAAAAACCCAAACACCTCAAAACCAAAAATCCAGCAAAACAACTGCCAAGAAAGGCAAGTGTTATTTTCATTACAGAAGAGCTCTTACAGTCATTGTGAATGAAGTGAATAGGCATTAACTAGGCTGCTGGATACACACCATCTAGTACCAATTACAGTGACCAGAAATGGTTAAAAATCACTACAAATGTAGTAGTGATTCCAAGAGTAAAATGTAGACAACTGTGCAATATTCATTGTACTTCACCAGATGTTTCAATAAAATTTCAGTGGTGTCAAAATGCTGAAGACAAAAAAAAAAGGCAATCTGCTTTTCAACCTTTGTGACTGGGTACTAAGTAGCACAAACTAAACGTTAGGAAGGCTTAAGAAAGAAGAAGAAATGTCAAAAAAATACTCATACATAAAACAAAAAAACCTGAACTTTCAAATTCTGGTTTTGTTCAGGTAAATGTGCTATATTAATTAAGCTTAGAAAATTGAAATGGAACAGTCGGATTAGCTTTTAAGATGGGTTTTACACCTAAGCCTTCATAACTTAAGTACGAGATTCTCTTTGTAGTGGTAGAAAAAGCACTGAGAGCTCCCATTACTGGCCAAGAATTAATGTCAAGCAATATAAAAATATTTAATAAAGAGAAAGAACCCTAAATCAAATACTACAATTAATCTAGAGACCTTTACAAATGGCAAAGAATATTCTTTCACTAAAAAGAGACATCTAGACAATTCCGTCTTTAATTTGACAGAGACTTTTAGATAAAGAAGTAGGAAAGACAAATGCCAGGGTTAAACCAGGAACTAACTGGTTTAACTGATAATTTTGAAAGTTCATTATATTTTTTTTTTTTTAAAAAAGCAAGCATCGTCAGCAAGCCACTTCACTGAAGTAAATTCTCTCTTTCAGCACACATACGCAATCACCACCAGCAAAATACATTCTTATTGAATAAATTTGAATGAAAATAAAATTTCATTCCCCTCATCCCCCCAAACCCTGTAACATCCTCAGCCAAACAATTTATTTACTGCTCCCCACAACAGGATTCTGTGAGGATGAAGTGATAATCACAGACACACCTTCAAGTGTAGGAAGCAATTCACAGACAAGTCTGAAAAACATTCATGATCTACAACAATTTCTTATGTACAAGGAACAACGCATCATATATTGTGGCAAGTTTGCTTAGGATATTGATGCAATTGAGGAGATCAAAATGCAAGGCTAAGAACAAAATTAGAGATCATTTTCTCACCTGTAGCTGCTGTTGCAAATGGGTGATTTCTGCAATTCTTAGTTCTCTAGATTTATTTGTACTTTCAATTTCTTGTCTTTGGGTAGACAGCCGACATCTGATATCCTGAAGCTTTCCCTCCAACTGATTTTTTTTATCATTCTTTAGGGAAGAAAAAAAAAAAAAGAAAAAAACCTCTTTCTTACTGGAATGGTTTGTCATGCAAGTCAGAATCTAAAAAGTACTTTCATTCCATATTTAAAAGTTGAAATTATAGAAATTAAACACGGCCATATCATAGTCACTGCTGCACTTGTGTGTTTTATCTGCACTTACCAGAGCTTCCAGCTCAAATTCTAAGGTCTTTTTCTTTGCCTTCAGAACAACTATGTCCTCTTGTTCTTTGTTTCTTTGATTTAGCAGTTCTTGCCGACGATTACGCTCCCACTCAAGTTGCCGTTGCCTCTCCAGTTCCCGTTTTGCAGCCTGTAGCATTTAAAAAACAATATATTAAAGATCTATTTTGAGAAACTACTCTAATCCCTGATATTCATATTCTAATGTGCAATTAAAACATTAATACAAATGCACTGCTAAATTGTGGTCTAAATATGTGTCTCTAAGTACTTCAATTGCCCAATTGTTTAAATGCTTACTTGAAGCACTGCTGAAATGGGGCTTCGCTGTATAGCAGATAGGTGACTAAACAGAGTATCACTACATTTTAGTTTCCCAAGATCCAGTTTTCTGATTTAACAAGTTGTTTCATACTAAGACCTCAAGAACTCTCCAGGATAGCATCAAATCTCTTCCCGACCTCCAACATTAGACATTCCGCAGCTTTGCAAAGAATAAAATGCTGCTGCACTGAATGCACCATTATTTGGCAACCTGAAAAAATAATAGCTTTGAGTTACCCAGTATGTGTTTTCTTTAACAAATTAACTGATCACAGGAAAATCATGAATGCCACCAAGTTTTTCTTTGATCATTCAAGCATCCCTTTATATCAAAGAAAATAATAATAATTATTATTTTTAAAGAAGTCCGATGTTAGGATCACACTGTCCTAGACCTTAATGTCTCATTCATTCATTTCACATCGAAAATAAAGAAAGAGACATCTGACTCTTTCTTTACCTTCAAAAACCCAGAAATTAAATTTCATTATTTAAATGTTTGCTTACTAAAAATGACAGCAAAATATTTAGTGTTCAGGTTACATTTCGTTCTAATCGAACACAGCCGCCAGTGACATAACCACCCTCCTTTTACCCAGTCGGTTACCTCTCTTCTTTCTATTTCTTTCCTCCTTTCCTCTTCTCTCTGCCGTTCCAATTCCCGTTGTTTTTCCAACTGTTTCTCTAACTCCAGTTGCCTTTTACGTTCTTGCTCCTGCCGCTCACGTTCTTTCCTTTCCTGCTCTGCCCGTTCCAGCTGTGCTAGACGCTCTTGTTCTTTGCGTTGCTGCTCCAGAAGAGCCTGCCTCCGCTTTTCAAGTTCTAGATTGCCACGTTCAAAGTTCTCCCGTTTTTTGTCTTCAAATGTAACTTTAATGTGTGGAAACATGGGGCAAAGGAGAATTACACTCTGCTACTGACTTAATTAAAAAAAAAATCCATATATGCTGAATCAAAGTGAAACAACCCTCCAATAGTACTAGACACAGCTCTCAACTACTGATAATATAGCTCCACAGATTAATTCTAGGTTTTATCATTAGCATTTATTCTGTAGATCCCCTTAAACCCACATCCTTAGGAAACAAAGGTGTGAATTTCAGTTCCTGTTTCTCAGGCTTCTGGGTTTCTCCACAAAGTCCAACAAGTGGGTAAAATTTAGACACACCATTCACCAGCTAATCCTCTGTGAGGACACAGGTTCTGGAGTTCCTCTATACATTTGATAATAGTAGCAGTACAAAAACCAACACTTCATTTACTACAAGGCAAAGAACTCAGCTGATGATATTATCAAAAAGCCCTTATGCAAATGACCAGAATGTATTCAAACTTGGTATGCTCATAAGATTTCTCATTACTGTCAGGACAAGAAATGGTTTGCTAAGGTTCTTGAGCAGATGAACTCAGGAAGACTGGATTCCTGCAGATTCACACCCTCATCACATACCGTCCTAAAAGAATGACCTTAGTTCCAGCACGTGTTCCCTGACATTCTTCTGCAATGTCAGGGATTGTCCTTCCCCTGTTCGACATTCCTAGGCCCCTCCCTGACAGTTCTTCCAAATTATTCTTTCCACTTCACCTTCTGTTTCTTTTCATACTCTGCGTGTCCCACTCCCATACCCCATATTCTATGTTTCACTCCTAACATGCCCATTGTTACATTTTTGGCCTGCAAGTCAAGAGGTAGCACATATTTACTTCAAAGTGTGCATGCACTAACTGTTTGAGAAGTGGGCCCCACATCTGCTGAAACAGTTGTATTTTTGTCTTTTTCTAAGATTGGCCCCCTTTCCTATTGCCAATCACCAATTTTCATAAAACTTGAAAAAAAATTAACCACTTTGATGTCTGTCAAGTTTCTTTAAAACTGGGTTCTAATAATATTAAAGATAGAGACTGATAGAGAATGTGATTATAACCCCCACTGATTTAGGAAACCAAGCAAAAAGGAAAAAACAATATTTATGTCAAGTCAGTCAGTTAAACGGAATAGGTAGAAGTTAAGTAGCATGGACATTAAGATACCATGTTCAAGGCTCAGAAAACTCATACCACTAAGAACACCAGGTTCTAAGATGGCTGCCCAGCAAGCTAGTATGGTTACTCAGCAAAATCAAGGAAGCTACCAGAGATAACAAAACAAAGCACATCCAAAGTACGAAAACAGAGGAGAACAACTTCTAGGAAAATAAATAAGTAGCTATCGGCTTGTGTTACTATGCTTAAGGGAAAGCTTCTAAAAGGTTATAAAAGCCAATGATAAAAACTCTCTTAGATGTCTCAAAAGAAAATAGCCCAACACCTAGCCAGATTTAGCAAAGCCAATGAAGAAGCAAGAGGACATTCACTATTAGAAAGTGATCTTTACAATCAAAAATCTATACATCAAATACAGTAAAAGGCTTATAAACTCAAGTTCCTCTAACTGAAAACAGAAATGGCTTTAAAACAAAAATTAAACCAAAAATGAAGGGCAACAGGTTGCCAAACCCAGACAATGCTAATCCATAGTTTAAATAGAAAATTAATCATCTACTAAGCTGTGCTATGCAGTCCATCCTTTAATCAACATCAGTGCTGTAAGATGAGAAGATGACAAGTGCAACACCAGTCTTTAAGAAAAGATAGTATAATGGTCCTGAAAGCTACAGATAAGTCAGTCTACTCCCACACTGGGCGAAGTAGCAGAGGCTACAATAGACAGAGGGTTAGTTAGTATACATGAGTAAACACAATACCATGGAAGAACCAACACACGAAAAAGCTGCCTCTTAAGTCTAATAGACCCAACTGTATCAATAAGCAAGCTAAAAAAGAGATCAGGTCAACGGAAGAATACTTGCATGATTTTGAAGTCTAATAAAGAAACTAAGCCAAGGCAGTGATTAACCTTCCTGACACTGTATACCAAAATCCTCTGATTCCAGAGACATAAGACTTAGGCCTCAAAGAGCCAATACAAGAGAGTCGTATCTCATCTGTGACTAAATGTTTCACTGTCAGACCTCAGTGAGGTCTGCTTCAGCAGTCCCTGCTATCTCCCTTCATCCTCCTACAGCTAGGAATTACCCAGCAGACTGCCAGCAGCAGTTAGTTATAAAATACAAACCAAAAGTAAATGTTGTATCTGAATTGCTTACATGCAGATCTCCTGAACTAACTTGGTGTGGAAAGAGACAGGTCTTTAGGAACTAACGAACAGTTAAAAGATTAGAATTAAGGGGTGAAATAAATTACCAACTTTCACAATTACAGAAAGATTCTCAGTAGCCTCCTTCAAAGATCTCTACTAGCAATTGTGCTGTTCAGTGTGCAACAATGATCTGGAAGAGATTGAAAAGTAACAAGACAGCTTCTGGAGATGATGCCAGTTAGTAATGGTATTAAAATAAAAACCTGACTGTGAAGAGCTTTAGAAGAATCTCACAAAACTGAGTGATCCAGCAATGAAGAAGCAGAGGAAATTCAAATGTTAATGAATACAGAGTAGCATACATGAGGAATAAAAATAATCCTAACTAAACACATGCAGTCATGAGCTCTAAAATGGTCAATAGATTTGTGGATGCATGTTGGCGTTACTGTGGCAAGTCTTCTAAAATAACGACTCAGACCTAAGCTGTGATCAAAGAGGCAATACAGTGTTAGAAAGCAATTAAAAATGGGAAAATCATTTAGAACTAAACAGAAAAGTACTATTACTGCATAAATCCATCTTCAACTGTGTGGCAATCTGGTCATCTCAGAATAAAATACAGAAAAAGTAAAGAAAGTGCAAAGAAGAGTGATCAGAAGTGTTAAGACATTTCTAACATTTAGCCATTTAGCTTCTAGGAGGCTTTCTATCCTTTGCCCCCCCCTTCCTTTTTTTTTTTGTGTGTGTTTTGTTGTTGTTGTTGTGTTGTTTTTCTTGTTTTCCCAAAAGCATAGCTGCTAAAGCTTATATAAAAAAAACATATTGTTACAGAAACTGCAATGAAACAGGCCTCTGTATGTACACTGTGATCTTTTAAAGAGTTCACAAACCGAAGTATGCTCCACCTAAGTCAGAAGATGTAGGACGTAACAAGTCTTCATTGCGGTCCTATAATAGGGCTGCAAAGTGCTGTCTCTGTTGAGGCTGCACAAAATAAGCAGCCTGAATGTCCCGTCCCTCATAACTCCATTGTCACTAGCACAAAGGATCATGCAACAGTCAGGCATTAGCTGGACCAAGCAATGACTTGGTTATGCCTCTGACACGTCACAAACTGATTTGGAAAGAAAACATTTCTTAATAAGCTTTCATAACTCCACAGCACATAACCTGACAATAACACCTCTCTGACAACAGCACACAATATATCTCTATTTTTGCTTGCTCACTTGGTAATTTCTTTTCCAGTTGCTGCTGTTCTTCTTCTAATGCTGGTTCTTCTGGTAACCTTTGGTCTACAGATACTGAACTTACAGCAGATATGCCACTACCAGAGCGTACTCTCCTGTCAATAAAACAATAAATCCAAGTTGCTTAAAAGAACATATGCCTGCCAAATTTATTTATGATTTAATGATGAAATCATAAATTAAATGTAACGATGTAATGTTTAATGATAATTAATGTTGTCTCAGTGTTGCCCAGATGATTTTACTCAGCCATGGCCATTAAGAAAACAGTATCCTCCAGAGTCCCAACAGCACACACTGGTGAGCTGAGATTCCTAGTTCAAAGTTCACAGCACCATGCAACTCACAGATGTGTTCAACCCCGTCCCCAAGATCTTACTTGTGACCAGTCTGAAGTTGAGGAAATGCCGACTTAAACTATAGCAAAATTTGCAAAGACAGGAAGAGCTCACTATAGCCAAACTAAAAACAACCCCCCCACCATGGAATAAGCAAAAAAATTTGTAATCTTTGGGAGAATACTTAAAGAACATGAAGTTATGATTGTACGCAAACACTTCTTCCCATTGCTGTTACCGTCTTCCCACCCATTTTTCCACACAAAAAAAAAGTGAAATAGAAGTAATGACTCACCACTACTACTCACAGATACACCTGTATCAAAATACATCTGACTTTGCTACAGCATAAATTCATAGCTTGTTTTGAATTCCAATACATCCCATTTGCTCTACAGAAGTATAAGGTTGAACTATAACACTTAAATTTATATGGCCAGACCAAGTAAGTTTTGGAAGGTATACAATCATATAACATTGACCAAAACTGTATTCTTACAAGGAATTCTTGCTACTTTCAGCATCCAGTACTTGTAATAAAACCAAAATGCTAGACATGCATTTCCCAACGAGAAGGCGCTCTGTGCCATAGATGCAGTACTTCACTCACAGGACAGCTTTCCCAAATGAAATAAGAATTTAGGAGCAAGATTCCAGAATTATAACCAGTTACCTAAACGAAGGCGGAATATACTCTGGAGGCAGTACAGGTGGCAGTGGCTGACCAGACATAGCTACATCAATTAAATGCATAGCCAGAATAAACTCTTCAGCTGTAAGTTTTCCATCTTGATCGATATCAGAAAGATTCCTTTTTAAAAGAAAGGTAGAAAGTAAGTGAATTCTTAAATATTAAAAATCACTGTTAAAAAGCATAGTTTTAACATATTCATTTCCAAATTAATTCAATTTTTCACTACTTTTTTCACACTACTTTGTTTCTTCAAAACAAATGAAAAGCAAAAACCAAATGCTTCACTGTTTCCCAAATTTCTCATGCATGTCTACCTTGAGACTACCCTAATATCCATGGTTCCTACTCTTTGAGTGCTTCCTATACCATAAGCTGTAAAAGTAATGTTAATAAATGGAGTTTTCTTGAACATCTTGTGAACACCCACTACACAGTATCATGTAGAAAAGAATGTTTGGTAGAACTTTTTGATTTGGTCTCCTCCTTCCCTGGGGGCTCCTATCTCACATTACAGAGCACATATTTGCAGCAAAATCAGTGCCATTAACATTCTAGCCCTGATGAACACAAAAACATTTTAACATTATGCACATATCAAAAATTATGGAGTAACACCTCTGGGTGGCCTAGAACAAATGCTCCAACAGATGCACAAAGTGCTTTTACTCATATTAAGGTGGCACTGGACAAAATTTAACAGCCTAAACTTCAGCTTTGTTTCTCTAGCATGGTGTACTCTGATCATACATGGAAATCTCCCATGATACTGTGAAAATCAAAGGCGAGCAACTGAAACGTTCTTTTGATGTCTCAAGGTACAGGACTTTGTTTATGGGATTTAAATTTGGAAGACTGTTATAGCCCCATTTGATCCATGCTTGTGTTACTGAACTCCTCAGATACAGCACAAGAACAAGCCAGTAGAATGAAAATCTAGCACGCGAGGATGTAATTAATCAGCTATCCTAACAGTCTGGGTCCACATCTTTGCTACGAAAATACCAAAACAGCTGCTACAGAATAGCTGACAACCTGCACATCAGTACTTTGTGCCTCTATGAGTCAGTGAATCCACCCTCAATACAGACAGACAAATCTTGCCCCAGAGAACAGCAACAGTGGTTCCGCTGCCAGAGAGTAAGTATCAGGAAAGAGAGCAATATTTAGGACAACAAAAGCTGTAAAATCCATTCCTTATCTCAGCCTTGGCAGTTTTGCATGTCAAAAATTGAGGGTTATGTTTAGAACAACTGGAGTACGCTGATGTCATTCCTTTGCCCACATAACCTATTTAAGTGCTGGCAACAAGCGGATTATTTTTTTGGCTAATCATCTGCTGGATGATTGGGTTGGTATTTTATTTTCCTTATAGTAGCTTTGTTAGAAAACAGAGAAGGAGAGAGTGCTTTTTAAGATACAACAAAAACATCAGTGCTTAGCAAAGAAAGCAAGTGCCATTGAACCACCAACGTGAGAGTGACAACACAGTTGGCATCCTCACAAAAAAGTCAAATGGGTTGGTGAGTTGACAACAGTTTTCAAGCAAAGACTTATAAGGTATAGAAGTTAATTAGAAATAATTTGTAGAGGACAACTGGAAATTAAAAATATACAGAAGCAGCATGAAGGCCATTTGAGAAGTCACCAAATCACAATAACAAAGTACTACCCAAGTAATAAGAAGAAACATTGCACAGTACATAGGAAAGCATGGCCTTCCAAAGCAGCAGAGAAGCTAATCCATGTGACAATAAGAACACAATAAACTCCAGCAAACAAGAAGCTGAAAAGAAACAGAGAAGCCCAGACAAATCCTTTTAAAATCCATTATTTAAAACATTTGTAACTTCAGCCCCTTGAAAATAAGCCCTTAAAAACTCACATAAAAGGCAGACAAGCCCCAAAGAAAGTATGGTTCTGGATTAAGCTTCATTTTGTACTACCTGTGCAAATGTACAAGTTTCACTGGTGCTACATCCCGTATGGCCAGGGATGTAGAAGACACATGAGGCTGAACACTTGGCCTGCCTAACAACCCCATAATTGAAACCCAATTTACGAAACATCTTTGTGAAGGTTGTAAAAGACGCTCTTTTTTACTTTTGTGAAGTAATATTAATAGAAGCATAACAGTGCAGGTTTTGTTTTATAATGTTATACATTTAAAAAAAACAACGTATAATGATTTATCAGTGGAGAGAGACTGAAGGGGGAGAAAAACCCCATAGTATACAGTATAGAGTATATATACTGTATACATAGTATAGAGTATAGAGGTTTAAATACAGTTTCCAGGATGGAAAAGGATAGACTTATTTTTACCATATTGTAGCCAGCTGAGCCTGGGGTAAACTTGACTGCATAAGAATAGTTCTTGCTTGTGGACCTAAAAAAATGAAACAAGGATTAACAGCAAATAAGCAACTTACTGCTTTTCTTGCATTACCATGTGGCTACTGCACAAGCAGAACTTAGTTCTGGATAGGTAACACTGAAGAGATGTTACCAGCATGAACAGGCTATACATACTGCTCTCCCTAGCCCCTCCCCGCCTGCTCCCAAATGGAAAACATTAAGAAAATACATAACCCTTCCCGTCTCCACAACAATCACTCAGATTGGCAGGGGTGGAGGGGGCGGAAAGCTACGAAAAGCAAAGGGATGCTCCCAGAACTAGTAAAATTAAGCCAGCGTACCACTGTAGTTTCTTTCGGAAACCGGATAGGCACCCTCATCAGTAGATGAAACTGAACACTGTAAATGGCTGCACAGATTTGCACATAACCCATTGTACCCTTTTCAAGAATCATTTCCCAGTACCAACCTACTTTGCAGAAAATAAAGCGAAGAAGGTGACAAAATGATCCCAGCTACAATAAATATTTACTCCTTAACAAGATCATTAAGCAGTTGGGAGATTTGAACAGAAAAATATTGACGATGACAGCAGAAAGAGAGTCTCTTACTGTCTGAATAGCAGTCTAAATGCTATTATAATTGGCCTTCTACAGTTCAGAAAAAGGAGACAACAAAAACTGCTTCAATACCTGTTAAGTGTCCACTCATTGTTTTATCATGGCTATTGAACAGCTGCCTGTACTTCAGTCTTGATGACTGAGGTACAGCCCACTCTGCCACAGGAGGCACACTAGAATTAGAAAAAGCATAAGGGGGAGGGGGAAATATAGTTTTAAATTTAGTCACATGAAGATAACAGGTACAACAGGATAAAGTGCCGCAGAGATCAAGTTTTGTGCCTGAAACGGCTCTTTTCACAAATACTTCCTTCTATTCCTGAAACCACAACAGCTTTGACTTCTTGTTTGAAGACATTTATCATAATTCAGTGTCTTAGAAGACGTTTTTGGTACAGCTGAATGACAGGCCTAAGAGTTTTGTATTTTTCTTTACTAGCAGGAAATCAAATAGCCTGAACAGTTTAGAGGAGCTAAAAGCTTTTACCTAAACATACAATAGCCTTACCACAGTCAGCAGAAGTAATATCTCATTCTACCTTGTCTTTAACTGGTTGTCTTGGTCAAATAATTCATAGGCTGATTGAGGAAAATAAATGTCAAATATGCTGATAACACAGAAAAAAGTGGGAAAAAGCTACACTTGAAAGCAATCAAAGTTTCTTGTAATGGAACTCAACTGACAAATGTAATATTCCCTGTTCTAATTCATCTAGATAATAGGTTGAGGGTTGTTATTTGTAGCTATAATTTCCCATGCTTGAAGGCTGACATGTCTTCATATTGAAAAAAACAAGCACAGTTTTTCTCTCTTTAGGCACATTCAAACTTTGTTCTTTTCTGTTAAGGTGGTGGGGTGGGGGCAGGCAGCCAGATTAAATAAGCATTTGTAACAGCATACCAAATTACAGTAAAAAAAAAAAAAAAAAAAAAGACAATAACCAAAACCACCAAACCCCTTTGCCCTGGTACACTGAGCAGATAGCATGGCAAGATCTTTCAAAGTTGAGCTGAGAAGGATTATATGAATACCCTACTTATGGACCTCATATCCTATTCTCACATGACAAAACCCAAAGCAGCTAATACTTCTATTTCTATTTTCTATTTCCAAACTATTGTGCTTTCATAATACCCTTTCACGGGAGCAAAGCAAAAACAAGCTGCATCCTAAATAATGAAAATAAGAACTTAAACTTTTTTTTTTAAAAGTGACTGTATAATTTTTATCCGTGTGAATACCTCCCTCATCAGTTGGGTTGGAGATAATAACAGCTGCTGGTCACAGCACCATGTTCTCATTTTTGCAGTTTGTATTAAAGATCGGTGTTGGTTTGTTTAGTCTGCTGTGTTCTGCTGTGATTAGTAACATTTTGCCTACGAGATTTGTTATGCAAACACTGGTTTTCAATTTTATCTGGTATTTGGGGTTTTTGCTGAAACCGTTACTGTACTTTGGATACCACCTTGTTGAGGCAATTAGCAATGATACCTCCTCCTCTGAGAGATTTTATATGGAGGAAATACAGAATGGTATCTTTGCAATTTTTTCTATGATGTCTCCGCCTTTATTACAACAACCTTTTTGTATCTTGAACATCCTTGGGTAGTTAAGATATACTTATTGTTAGTTTTTGGGCATGTTGTTTTGGTTTTGACTAAGCAATTTAAGAATATCACCCAGAAATCTGCCCCCAAGGCTTGACAGTTATGAGTGGCAGGGCATGTGGGATAGCATGGGCAAATACCTAGGGCAGTGGGCACCCCCAGTGTTTTGGAGTTTCACCCCCGAACAAGTGCAGAATCCTCAAAAACTAGTAGAATATTTGGAGAAAGTATGTTGTTACCCTGGGAACTCCAGAGAGACACAGATCACTGCAACGTGCTGGGGCCTGGCCTGTGTACTGAGCCCTGCTCAACAGGATTCAGTGCTCCCAAGGGTAAGAGAAGGTCTCTGGATTGAAAGGCAAAGTGACAGGCACTGCGGCCACTCAAACCCTCAGGACAAGCACTGTGGCTACTCAAAACCCCACGACAACTACTGGAGCTGACTCAGAGAATCAACCCATGCCAGTCGCCTCCATACACAAGAAGAAATATTGGAAGCGGACGTTAATTTGTTTGGAATGGGATGATGAAGAAGAAGGGCCGTCATGAGGAGAGGAGGAAGAAGTCATAAAAGAAATAGAGACCACCTGATCCCGGTCCATGAGCGAATTGCAAGATATGCGAAAAGATTTCAGCTGTCATTCAGGTGAGCACATTGTCACCTGGCTGCTCTGATGCTGGCAGGGCCAGTAGCCTGGAACTAGAGGGAAAAGAAGCCAAACAACTGGGTTCCCTTTCTGGGGAAGGGGGAGTTGACAAAGCAATTGGAAAAAGAACACAAGCCCTCAGCCTCTGGAGGTGACCCCTTTCCGGAGTGAAGGGAAGGTATCCCTTCAAAGATGATGTTACATCTTGCCTAGGAAAATGGACAACTATGGATAAAGACATCCAGTATCTAAGGGAATTAGCTGTGCTTGAGGTGATTTATGGTGACCTGGACAATCAATGGTCATCCAAAGATACAGACGAACCTGAGTGCACACGACCCATGTGGCAGAAGTTTGTATGGAGCGCACCATCCTCGTATGCAAACTCATTGGCAGTAATGTCCTGGAGAGAGGACGAGGCAACAACAGTGGCGGAGGTGATTGATAGGCTCCGGGATTATGAAGTAAACATCTCTTCCTCGCTTGTCTCTGCTGTGGAGAAACTATCCCGAGAGGTCCAGCAACTCAAAGAAGATATGTCCTGCTCCCCACCTGTACGGAGTAGCGTCTCAGCTGTTAGGAATAAGCATCCTTTGGCTCAAAGAAGAGGATACACACCACGGGCCACCCTATGGTTCTACCTGCATGACCACGGAAAGGACATGTGGAGGTGGGATGGCAAGCCTACCTCAACCCTAGAGGCACGGGTACGTGAGCTGCAAGGAAGAACAATCACTGAGGGAGGTTCCTCCAGGAAAGCTGCTGCTCCAGTTTCCGGTGAGCAGGTCCCCAGACAGAGGAGTAGAAGCGCTGATTTTATTTCTGAGCTTAATAGAGAGACTCCTGATTCACATTTACAGGAAGTGAGCTGTGAATGCCATGATCAGGACTAGAGGGGCCCTGCCTCCAGCCAGGTGGAAGAAGGGGATAACTGGGTTTACTGGACTGTGTGGATCTGATGGCCTGGCACATCCAACCCACAGGAGTATAAAGCATTAGTGGACACCGGCGCACAGTGCACCTTAATGCCATCAAACTATATAGGGGCAGAACCTATCAGTATTGCTGGAGTGACAGGGGGATCCCAAGAGCTAACTGTATTGGAGGCTGAAGTGAGCCTGACCGGGAATGAGTAGCAAAAGCACCCCATTGTGACTGGCCCAGAGGCTCCGTGCATCCTTGGCATAGACTACCTCAGGAGAGGGTATTTCAAGGACCAAAAAGAGTACAGGTGGGCTTTTGGTGTAGCTGCCTTGGAGATGGAGAAAAACTAAACAGCTGTCTACCTTGCCTGGCCTCTCGAAGGACCCTTCTGTTGTGGGGTTGCTGAACATCAAAGAACAACAGGTGCCGATCGCCACCACAACAGTGCACCGGCAGCAATATCGCACCGACCGAGACTCCCTGATTCTCATCCATGAACTCATTCACCGACTGGAAAGCCAAGGAGTCATCAGTAAGACCCACTCACCCTTTAACAGTACCATATGGCCAGTGCGGAAATCTAATGGAGAGTGGAGGCTAACAGTAGACTACCGTGGCCTGAACGAAGTCACTCCACCGTTGAGTGCTGCTGTGCCAGACATGCTAGAACTTCAATATGAACTGGAGTCAAAGGCAGCCAAGTGGTATGCCACAACTGATATCGCTAATGCATTCTTCTCAATCCCTCTGGCAGCAGAGTGCAGGCCACAGTTTGCTTTCACTTGGAGGGACATCCAGTACACCTGAAATCGACTGCCCCAGGGGTGGAAACACAGTCCTACCATTTGCCATGGACTGATTCAGACTGTACTGGAACAGGGAGAAGCTCCAGAACACCTTCAATACATTGATGACATCATCGTGTGGGGCAACACAGCAGAAGTAGTTTTTGAGAAAGGAGAGAAAATAGTCCAAATCCTTCTGAAAGCTGGTTTTGCCATAAAACAAAGTAAGGTGAAGGGACCCGCACAGGAGATCCAGTTCTTAGGAATCAAATGGCAAGATGGACGTCGTCAGATCCCAAGGGATGTGATCAACAAAACAGCAGCCATGTCTCCAACCAACTAGCAAATAGGAAACACAAGCTTTCTTGGGTGCTGTGGGTTTTTGGAGAATGCATATTCCGAATTACAGTCTGATTGTAAGCCCTCTCTATCAAGTGACCCAGAAGAAGAATGATTTCAAATGGGGCTGTGAGCAACAACAAGCCTTTGAACAAATTAAACAAGAGATAGTTCATGCAGTAGGCCTTGGGCCAGTCCGGGCAGGACAAGATGTAAAAGACGTGCTTTACACCACAGCTGGGGAGAATGGCCCTACCTGGAGCCTCTGGCAGAAAGCACCAGGGGAGACCCAAGGTCAACCCCTAGGGTTCTGGAGTCGGGGATGCAGAGGGTCCGAAGCCCGCTATACTCCAACTGAGAAAGATATTGGCAGCATATGAAGGAGTTCGAGCTGCTTCAGAAGTGGTTGGTACTGAAGCACAGTTGCTCCTGGCACCCCGACTGCCAGTGCTGGGCTGGATGTTTAAAGGAAACGTCCCCTCTACACACCATGCAACTGATGCTACATGGAGTAAATGGGTTGCACTGATCACCCAGCAGGCTCGAGTAGGAAACCCCAGTCGCCCAGGAATCTTGGAAGTGATCATGGACTGGCCAGAAGGCAAAGATTTTGGATTATCACCAGAGGAGGAGGTGACACGTGCTGAAGAAGCCCCATTGTGTAACAAACTGTCAGAAGATGAAAAGCAGTATGCCCTGTTCACTGATGGGTCCTGTTGTCTTGTGGGAAAGCACCCGAGATGGAATGCTGCTGTATGGAGTCCTACACGACAAGTTGCAGAAACTGCTGAAGGAGAAGGTGAATCGAGCCAGTTTGCAGAGGTAAAGGCCGTCCAGCTGGCCTTAGACATTGCTGAATGGGAAAAGTGGCCAGCGCTCTATCTTTATACTGACTCCTGGATGGTGGCAAATGCCCTGTGGGGCTGGTTACAGCAGTGGAAGCAAAGCAACTGGCAGCACAGACGCAAACCCATCTGGGCTGCCACACTGGCAAGATATTGCTGCCAGGGCAGAGAAGCTGGTTGTAAAGGTACATCATGTGGATGCTCATGTCCCCAAGAGTCGGGCCACTGACCAGCAGGTAGATCAGGCTGCCAAGATTGAAGTGGCTGAGGTGGATCTGGACTGGCAACATAAGGGTGAACTATTTCTAGCTCGGTGGGCCCATGACACCTCAGGCCATCAAGGGAGAGGTGCAACATACAGGTGGGCTCGTGATCGAGGGGTGGACTTGACCATGGATGCTATTGCACAGGTTATCCATGAATGTGAAACATGAGCTGCAATCAAGCAAGCGAAGCGGGTAAAGCCTCTGTGGTATGGGGGACGATGGCTGAAATATAAATATGAGGAGGCCTGGCAAATTGACTATATTACAGTCCCACAAACCCACCAAGGCAAGCATCATGTGCTTACAATGGTGGAAGCAACAAGTGGCTGGCTGGAAACATATCCTGTCCCCCACGCCACTGCCTGGAACACTATCCTGGGTCTCCAAAAACAAGTCCTGTGGCAACACGGCACCCCAGAGAGAACTGAGTCAGAATACGGGACTCATTTCCGAAATAACCTCATAGACAGCTGGGCCAAAGAGCATGGCATTGAGTGGGTGTATCACATCCCCTATCACGTACCAGCCTCTGGGAAAATTGAACAGTACAATGGACTGCTAAAAACTACGCTGAGAGCAATGGGGGGTAGAACATTCAAGCACTGGGATACACATTTAGCAAAAGAAAAGCCACCTGGTTAGTCAACCCAAGGAGATCTGCCAATCAAGCTGGCCCTCCCCAGTCAGAAATCCTACATACTATGGAAGGCGATAGAGTCCCTGTAGTGCATGTAAAAAATATGCTGGGCAAAACAGTCTGGGTTCTTCCTGCCTCAGGCAAAGGCAAACCCATTCATGGGATTGCTTTTGCTGGAGGACCTGGGTGCACTTGGTGGGTGATGCAGGAGGATGAAGTCTGATGTGTGCCTCAAGGGGATTTGATTTTGGGTGAAAACAGCCAATGAACTGAACGGCATAATGCAAACCGCTATATAATATTGTGTGTCATCTCTGTGTTGTATCAATGATATCATAGTACAAACCTCCCAATCCATGGAAGATAAACTTTGATGAAATAAGCAAAGTGCAGCAGCAATGGAAGGATGACTGACTTGGTATGCAGCAACCCAATGTCACATACACCATCTCTACTGCCCTGAAAGACTGATACGACAGATGGAGCCCAGAGTCATGGACTGGGTGAACTCAATGGGCATTTTTATGGACATTTTATAGGGAAGGTCCATAAACTAAGGGAATGATGACTGCATATTATGTTAAAGGATGGGAAAGGGGAGGGGTGGTGGTTGGTAAGGTTGTATTGGATCGTATGGGACCTGGGAATGGTGTAAAGGGTATGGAATAAGGGGTGCAGAATGTGCTGGGTTTGGCTGAGAAGGGGTTAATTCTCTTCACCGTAGTGCCTGTGGTGGTCGGGGACCTTCCCAGCTTCCCACGCTCTGCCACATCAGCAGGAGGCTGGGAGGGGCAGCTGACCCTGACCGGCCAGTGGGATATTCATTCCATACCATGTGACACCATGACCAGTATATTAACGGGGGCAGCTGCAGCTTGGGTCGGGGCGGCGTCAGGGTGGCGGGCGGCTGCGTCACGTGTGGTTTGTTTCGGTGGTTCATTCCCCACCCGCCCCGGGGTTTCGGCCCTCTTATTGTTTTCCTTTCCATTGCATTTTTGGTTTTGTTTTTTTTTTTTTTTTTTAATTTTAATTATTAAATTGTTCTTATCTCAACCCGCAAGCTTTACCCTTCTGATTCTCTCCCCCATCCCACTGGTGGGGGAGTGAGTGAGCGACTGTGTGGGGCTGAGTTGCCAGCTAAACGACAACAGCTAGATTTGAAGTTTCCACAAATTAAATGTACTTTGTCTTCCATATGTATATACCTTGATCTGCGAAGCAAGGTTACTGTACATTAAGTAATGAAACTCTTTCATGGATACTTAAGACTGTAGTTCTGGAATTAAAAATGCTGGAGGACAAAACAGTTGACTCATGTACGCCAAACACCACATGTGTCACGAGTTCACTAGTGATGACTCCGCAGAGTGATAAAAGCAGTGAAAGTGGAATTTTGAATTTCACCCTTCTCAAAACTCAAAATAATTCTCAGCTAAGAAAAAAAAAAAATAGTTCAACTTTGCATTTCAATTTAATCCACTTAGCTCTTCTTCCTCCCTTTCCATAAGCTCTGCAAATTACCTTGCTATCTGTTTTCTCCAAAATAAAACTTGAAGACACACACCAGTTCATCACTCAGCATTCGCAACAATCTGTGAAGGAACGTCCCCTTCAGTGCTGACAGACATTTCAGAGTTACTGAAGTAACTGCAATTGAGCTAAGGAAGCTCCAACCCTGCCCAAAGCAGATTCAGAGAACCATGCAATTGCACCTCAGAAAAGAAGTCATCTCACCTGAGGTTGAGGCCTCTGTTGGCAATAAAAGTGACCAGCAAGATTCAGATATAGTTAATCCCAAAACTATGACAGCCGTCTTATAGAATATCTAGAAGCCATTTCAGCTGAAGTTCCCTGAACTTCATTCATTATTAATACTAGAAGGGTTCTTATAGATAAAGTAGATATAACTCCCAGAGGTACAAGAATTTATCAGAGCATCACTACTATGTTTCTGACAGTACTAGATTTCAAAGAGAAAAAGAATTGTTTGCTTTGAAAGATATTTAATCCTATTTGCCAATAATCAGTAGTGGCACTTATCTAATACCAGGGTACAATAAAAACATGTGGCACTAAAATGAAAATAAAAATAGATAATTAAATGATGTCCCAACCCATTTGCTTCTTGCAAAAAAATCTGTAGTACAGACCTGTGAGAAAGTTTTGAATTATAAAGACTTCAGAAAATTACTGTCTTACCCTCTCTAATGAACTTTTATTTTGTTAGATACATTTCTTAAAACCATCGTAAAACACATTTTGCCTGACCATACATTTTCCTAGATCATTAAATAATTTAAAAGCCTTTCAGGTGATTTTTCATGCAGAACTTGAAGAATATATAAGCAACAGTTAAGTGAAGTGCATTTAAAATATGAGAACTATTAAATATTTTGCTTTTAAAAATAATCCTAGAGTTGCTAATTTTAAAGAATACTACTTGTCACGTTTTCACACTAACAGGAGGAGTGCCTGTGCAGTATTATACAATGAAGATTATGTTTACAGAAGCAAATGCTTTTCTAAAAATTAAGTTTTCAAGAGTCTGAAAATAGTGTCAACACATACTGTAAGTTAATTATATTTCAATGATTCACTACTCATGGAGCATTCCTTGTAAAACCACAGCATCCTATGAAATCCTGAAGTAGTATCTCAGCAGGAATTGGTTTCTGCAAGTAAATATTATTTCAGAAAACAACTTTCTGAAAGAGAAGTAGTTTTTCCTAACTCTGAGGAAGCAGATACACACACACACTCTCATTCCATACCAACTTACCTAGCCACATCAAACGATTGTGCCTTTTGCAGTTTTGCATTTAGCTGCGATCCTGGACCAGATCTACTAAAGGAAGAACTCTTTGGCAATGTGGCTGTAAGAGAATACATGTATTTATTAGTATTAGCATTTTAAACTGTATAATTTCAATGACATTCATTTAGTTTCTAACATCAAATACAAGCATTATGGTTCTTTTGACAGTATCCCTTTTAAAAAGTATTGAGATAAGTTAACAGAATCTAACAAAACAGGTGAACACACACAGGGGCTGCTCTCATGTATATTTACTTTTGCAGTTTTATGCAAACACTGTTGATAACGAATAATATTGTGATTAATGTTAGAAATCATATGTATTCCAGTATATTAAAGTAATCCCAACAAATAGCAGCACTTCAGTAGTTATAAAGAGATAGGAGAGGTCCAATTTCTAGGCAACAGTTGATTGGCAAGCTAACTCATTGGCAAGCTAACTGGTACAAGCTCAACATGACTGACTGGTACAGTATGGTAAATCCATGTTTCTTCCTATAACTTTTATATAAGTTTGCTTACCAGTTACATTGGACTAAACCAAAGTCCCTACCCAAAGTCGTTTCTTACAGTTAGAATCCCTAATTCCATGTCTACTGTTCTCTGGATCCAAAGAAAATGGCAAAATAGTTTGTTAACAGTAAGATAGTAAACAGAGTCTCAGTATGTAGCATACCAGGATGAGCAAAAGCAGGCAGAGGCTGTATAACAGCAGGAGCTCCATTAGCCAGGGGAGGTACTGCTGCTGCAGGAACAGAAGATACTAATGGTGGAGACATTCCTACTACTGGAATAGATGCCATTGGCACTGGGGCAACAGTTGTAAGAGATGGCATGCTGGCAATGCCCCCAATACCTATAAGCAAGAAAAAGAAATTTTTTCTCATTTAGAGACTCCTAGCATGACACAACAATTTAACTGCAGCCTGCAATCCAGCAGTAAATGCAGAATTAAAGAGCAAATTGAAATGGAAACCTCCACACTCCCCTTGAAGGAACTCGTACAGTCCGCTGCACCATTGGCGTGGCAGGGGAACATAAAACAATGCAGAGGGAACAACATACTGCTTTATAATGTATGCATAAGATCACACTGGATGCAACACTGACCAAATAAGTCTATTAGCATTTGCTGAAGAAAAGAATTGTTTGCCTTGAACTAAATGAAGAGCAGCACTGTCAACCTCCAGTGAGTAATGAACCCAAAGCCTACATTTAGCCACAGCTGAAAAGAACAAGCTTCAGGATAACGGCTCGCAGCCTATTGTCAGGATGAAACAGTGCAAAGCTAATAGGGTAAAGCACAGTAATGAGGTATTTTAGGTGTAAGCTCAGTTGCATGGATAACAGAGAGGTTAAGGAGGTCCAGTCATGCCAATGGGAAGAATGAGGCTGCGCACAAACAGCTGAGATCAAGTCTACACTGAATAAGAGAAAGATCACAGATTTTGCTGGTTTTCTTGGGGCTTTGACTTTGTTATGCCTTTTTGCACTTAAATCAGGATCTGTTCCATGAGATTTCACTGATTTCTTACAGTCAAAAATGAAAATGTTTGTAAAACTTGTGGAAACCACAACTGATCAAACACTGTTGCACACAGTTCATCAAATGCACTAGTCCTTTTTCTTAAGAAGAGCAGTGATTCTCGGGCACCAATCAACTTGAGTCATGACGACAACTAAAACAGAAAGGTGAAGAACCTCTCTCTACAGAATGTAGCAGAACATCAAGGTGTCAAACATGAGGTTCAGTTCATTGTATTATTTTCCTCTCGCTATCCCATTTTCCCTACTCTTTTCCTTGAAATGGTGGTGACATTGGCAGTACTAACCCCTAGAATGGAATCAGCAGCTGTTTTAGCTAATACCAGTGCAGCACTGTTCATAAAATAAAAGCAGAGAGGTACATTATTACCACGATTTCTAAAAAGTCAAGAAAAACATAGCTAATCTTGCCAAAGCTGGAGTTCCCCTAATGAAAAAATAGAGACACATAACAAGAGTTTAAATAAAAACTCCATCATTTTGGAATGCACTAGTCCTGCTACCTGGTCCATCTTTTTTTCCCCACAAACACTTTTGTTTGGAACATATAGGGAGCAGTGTAAGATCTGAAGCAAAGAGGACCTCAACTTAAGTTATTCAATATGGTTGCTAAAAGCTGAGATTTTTTCTGGAGCATGCGCATGCATGTGGAAGCATTTGGGTTTGAGTCCACATACTTTTAGAAGTACTTTTTCCCTAAAAGTTTCTTTTAGAAACTGCAAAACAATCAAATTCAACTTAGGTTGCTATAATACAAGTTAATAAGGAGGAAAACAGAGCACTTACCAAATCCTGGTGCACTAGGCAGAGCAATAGGTGGCTGCTTCATGACAGGAGGCAGTGCAGATGGGAGTTGATAACCTTGTAATTTTAATTTTATAAGTTTCATAGCTATTGAAAACTCCAGCTGATCCATCCTCCCATCATTGTTCATGTCAGCTAGAGCCCTACAAAAATACACAATTTTCACAGTTACATTCTTAAATTATGAACTTCAGGAACTGACCTAGGATCATGCACACACAGGCATGTATGTTCAGGACTAATTAATTTCCACCCAAAATAATTATGCCCGGCTGAAAATGGTCATGAAACAAGACACTGTTTAAAACAAGAGCTTCTTGACTTCTTTCTTGGAGTGATTAATAAATACTTTTAAAGTTGCTTTTGAACTTGTAGAGGAACTACAGTGAAGCATTTAGAGAAGGATTAATGTAGTTCTACAAAAACTTGGCAAAATCACACATATGAAACTACATGGTACTACAAACAGCACCAGAGAATCAAATGACTTAGTCTGCAAATCTGTACTTTAGCTACATTGAAAGTAAGATGTTCTTTAAATCTGAGCACTGTACTAAACACCATTACATCTGCAAGCATACAAATGTGTTTTCAGTTAAACAATAGTACTCAAGATAAAACACTGAGCCTAGACCTTGAATAGGCTTTCATGTAAAGTAGTCTGACTTAAACAGTCGTCTTTTTGTTTCTTCATTTGATGCTTAAGAAAACCCTGCTCAGCAGGGAACAGGGTTGGAAGGCTGGGGGAGAGAAGCAGGAAGAATGTTAGCTCCTGCAATTACAAACCAAAAAACAGAGTAAATGCATATTAATAATGTATTCAGTTGTAAACTTAGTTTTAAACATTATGCTTATTTCTCTGCATTCATTTGAAGAACTAAGTACTGGAATAACATATTTTTAAGTTCATGTGTACATTTACATGTCACGGACTTCTAATCAAATCCCTGTTAAGGAAAGCTTTCATGCAAGTATGTGAAAAGTGATCTAAAAAGTACTGCAATAAATTGACAGTTATTTATAATTGATACTTAAATAAGTAGACAGCCAAGTAAATGCAATGGCAAAGCATTCACAAAATTGAAACCCTCCTACCCCAACCAGAAAAACCTTAGGAAAACTCAACGAAGAGGCAGATCCCAGCTGGGGGTTGCCACAGGTCAACCAAACATCTTAAGTTTCCCCCGGTTTAGATCACCAGCAGCATTTCCCCAAAAACAGAGACATTCCAACCCTTCCCAATGCTTGTAAGACAGCATTTTCAGCAGTGTATCTATCCTAATCCATCAATTTTGATGTCACAAGGCTAAATAATACTACTGAAAATCTGGCAATGGTATTTAAAGAAGAAAGTCTGGTGAGGAAACTGTAGACTCCGAGGCTCACAGTTAAAAAGCAAAGCATGTGTTGCACCACTCCCTGAAAGACGTTGAATTACTACATGTATTTCATTGAAGAACAAGTTTTGGCACTGAGAACTTCTAGCTGTTGTTTCCTGAAGCTTCGTATCACAGGGAAGTTTAATTTACACTTAAGATCTGCCTGCTCTTCAGTAACTTTAAACCTTCCTCTAACCCCACTACCAGCAAGTCTTTGGAAGGCTAAATTTAGTCAAAACTGTTTCTGGGACCCACATAACGTGATTTGGATACAACTTTCAGTCACAATCACTTAGAACGTGGTTCATTTGGCAAATAATCAGTTAAAACAGATCCTACTGTAGCAGTCAGACTTGATATACGGTAGTCCAACCAGCAGAAGGAAGAGGGAAGGCCAGCATGGCAAACCTAGACCAAGAGAAGTACTAATTTGGAATGGGTATCTCCTCCTCTTTGCAGAACACCACTGCTCTAACGTCTCAGCTTCTGATCGCTCTTCCATGAAGAAAGAGGAAGCAACACCCTGGTGCCTCCTGATAGATTGGCAGGCTAAGTTGAAGTGGAAGAAGATTTCATGTTTTTGTCTTCACACAACTTGCAGAGACAAGTGAGAGAACCATAGTGAAGGCAGAGGACTGCAATAGCTGTTAATGAAAAATGTCTATTTCAAAACGAGAGGTTTACTTACTTCTAGAAAACAGTTAAAAAGTAGGCTTCTCACATTTTGTTAATGAGGTTATCCACGTTCTATTTATTCTGAAGCACAATGGCTTTCTCTGGACATAAAAATACTAAGAGTTTATTAGCTTCTATCACATCTTTCTGTACAGTGGTGTGTACATGCCACAAGCCACTATATGCAAACCTGCAAACAGACTGCATGTACGCAGATATGTAGTACTTCTCCTCCTATACAATGAAACAGGTATAAACCTCAGAAAGGCATGTTTGCATCTAAAATTTTCTCTGCATCAGAATTATTTGTATCGACTTAAAATTCCTGTACGAAGTCCAAATTAATTTTGAAGAAATTTATAGTTTAACTATAACAATTAAGAATATCCACTCTATTTTTCAACAATAGTACGGAAGTGTTCCACAACATGCCATATAATTTTTGCTGCCCAAAATCATTACTCAGGCTTACAAGGAACAGTATTACTCAGTACATTTTCATTTTCTTCTTCATACACCTTTTACTATTTACAACCAAAACAGTCCATTAGTCACCACCCCTGAACACTGATGTTAGATTTCTAAAAGTCTCACTTGGAAGAAATGCATGCTGCAAGTCTTACAAACCCGAAACATTCAAGAGGCAAAAGGTATTTGGAGCATTAGAAAGTCAGAAACTTAAGGGCTAAATGTATTTTCTGAAGCACTCCCTTTTGTAGGTTTTGCACTGGAAAGCAAACCAACATACAGTGAATGAATAGAGAGGGTAAGAAAGCCTCATTAGTAAATTACAGAGTATTAAGAGCAATGGAAACCAGAGGCAGACAATTAGCTTCACTTAATTGATCCTTACAAGCAGCCACAACACCTTTTTGAAGGCAGCTAAAGAAAATTCAAAAATATTCAAGGGGCAAAATGCATGGGGTTTTTAATGAAAGTTTAGTTCAACACTTGCTTAGCCATTCTTCTGTCAGATGTGCAGTGGAAACAGGCAGTAAAAAACAGGCTTATGTAGCTAGCAAGGTGAGGATGTGTGCGTAGGAACAAAGCTAGAGAAATTGATCTGGACAAACCTATTCTAGCAGATTTTTGACTGCACTCCAAGCAGTCAGTAGTCCTCCCAAAGATGACTCCATCCTCAACATACAGAGAAGTCAGCTCAGTAGCGACCAACTGTCACCAACAGCTCAAACAAATAGTCACAATGTTCCTTACATCTTTGCATTTAAGCAAAGTAATTACACAAATTGTATTAATAATAGTCTTATTTGTTCAGCCTAAGTGGCTTCTACACCTGCAAATACTTTGATTTATAAAATGTAAGCCTCCCCATTACTAAAGCACAGGCAGAGGGCCTCAACCTGTCATATGCAGGGCCGTGAACGTGCAGTAAGAGTAAATATCACACTGTAGGTGACTGATTCTCCAGACACTACTTACAGAGTGTACTGCTAGAACACAGTAAGTCTTTGCATTTTACATGAGAAAATATTAATTGTCCAGTAATAAGAAACTGTGCTGTGCACCACTTTCATTGCTTTAACTGAACTCCTATTCACATACTCAAGAGTAGCTTTCAATTTACCGTCTGACCTTATGTTCAACTCATTTGCTCTGCATCAATGGCTTTGTTATTTAAATTACCAGCACAAATTTCAGTGAGAAAAATTACGTACACACTACAGAATTTATACACATTTTTACAGCATGCTAACAAAAATCATCTTTTATCTGACAAAATCTTCAGCGCAAAAATAGGACAAATTTCCATTTCTAATTACAGAACCTAGTGTCATGCTGTTATATTACAGTGCAACTTTTGAATAAACATCACCTTAAAATGCAGTGAGTGGCTGACAATAAGCATTACCTAATTTCACTGCTCTGCTTCTAATGAAATTTGGAAGAATACAGTGTCCTTGAATTTGTTTCATTTAAGGCCTGGCCAGAACCAGTTCAGAGCAGGAAATGGATTAAACAATGACTTAATATTTATTATATTTTATAGAACAGGCCTGTGCTTATTACAGGAAGAGAATGCAGTGGCTTCATCACAATGCTAGGTTTCAGGTGCTGACAAAATTCTTCCCCTACAGATCTTTTCCTCCTCCTTTCTCTCCTCTTTTCTGCAGAATGCAAAAACAACTTGATTATTTCTGCATTTATGACATGCAGAAACTGAGCATGAACAGTTTTTTCCATCAAATATGGTTTATGATTAGCCTACAAAACATCTATCTCCATAAAAATAGCACAGAGTGTTAAAGTAAGGAAACCTCCTTTCAGTCCAAAAATCTGGATTTATTTAGCTTTACGTTCCCATATTAGATTATACAATCCCCTATATTGCGTTATAAAACTCAGCCATAATGGCAGAAATTAGGTCTTCAGCATCAGTCACTTAATCCATGCATGTATAATAATAGTTACAACTCACAAAATTGCCACCCATAATATTTCATTCCCACACTTGGACACAAATTTAAGAAGGTTTGGGGGAAGCATACGTCAGAAATAGGTAAGTCAACCACTGGCTTCAGTTTGGCATGAAAAAATAAATAACTCTAAATGCACGAAAAATAGATGGCATTGATTATTTTAATTCTCATTTAATTCCAGAGAGACAGGCTACACAGAAAATTCTTTTTGAGGCCACCATTCATGAGTCTTAGAAGAAAGCCAGATTATTGCGTACTTAAAAACAGTTATCTTCCAAGCCATTGCAGTCTCAATTCAAAGCCTGCTTAAAGGCTTCTTAATAGATTACCAGCTTGGCAGACTCCAAAGCTTGTAAAGGGTAGAAGAGTAAAGTTGTCATGACAGAGCATAATAATTCCACTAATTTGCTCCACTGAGGTCCCAGAGACTTCTTCCTTAAATTAATGATGAGTAGAAAGGACATAGGACTTCTCAATGCTAAAAACCATGGAGAAGCCTTGGCTATCAGCAGAAACTACAATAAGATATACTCCTTAGAGTCTCATCTTAAAACACAATTACACCAACAGCAGAATATTCTCGAAGCAGCTCTTGAGGCAGAAGACGTTTAGCTGGTACTTCAGCTAGCTAGCTAGCATTTCTTGAAGTTCTAGTGGAAACTATTTTTTCATGGCACAAAACCATCAATTTGATTTTAATTAAAATGAAAATATAAGACAGTAAAAATCTTTATATGCAAACAAAACTCTCTCACTCATGAGATAATGTCTTTGGAAACTCATAAAGGGCTTGCATTTTTTGCAGAGAGCTCTGAAAGCAGTATGGCAAATCACTCATTAGGCCAATCCCCCCTGCAGTTCCTTTCCTGGTTGTGTTCTTCTATACAAGAACTTTCATAGACAACAAAGTAGATGAAACTTTGTATTAGCATAAGCTTGTCTACATACAGCTGTAGGTAATCCTTTATGAAATAAATGCTAGGCCCCTATCTTGCAGACAGATTAGTATGATCAACTGTATTCAAAATAAGTCAGCTCATTAAGAATAGGAAAACTCTGCCAAAAGACCACATATATACAATTCCATATCTCTAGGATCAGAAAATTAATCGAAGAGTTTTACAAGTTGCTCTAAGTCAGAATAACAACTTTCCTTCTTAAAACTGTTGTAACTCCCCCTTCTCCCTCTAATAATAAATGCTATCTGAAAAAAAAATTCCATCTATTCAGGAAATAAGGAATACTGATAGAAAAGAAGTTTTATGCAGCTCGCATCTCTCAGAACTCCCTCTCTGTTAAAGTAGTCACAGATCTAAATCAACGTTAATAGAGATTTAGATAGACAACATTAGAATATTGCTATTAATCCACAAAGTAAGTATGCCACTTCAAGATCTTACTCCTGGGAGCTAAGACAAACAATGATCCGCATTTTTCAATGCAGGCTTGAGCATACAGTGACATCCTTTGGAGGCTGCAAAGGACTTCTTGCCACTAAGCAGTGTAACCTCTGTTTTTCCTGTGGGACAGCAGTAATCTGTGGTAGGTTACAAACAAACATTCACTGATGGATCAAAATCATTCAAGTTGCAGGAAAAGAAGGGAGTTATCTTTTTCTTTTTTTTTTTTTTAAAGGGGTCTTACTACCGCTGTGCAACTGTTTTCCTACTTGGTTGTTCTAATTCCAACTGGGAATATATACAAGTGATTTAGATTCTTACTTAAATATTTACTTCTCTTAATTCAGAGATGATAGAAAAAAGAAAAGAGACAGAAGTGAGAAAGGGATGTCTACATGCCTTTTTATGATTTATAAAGGCAGGACGAATAAGTTTTAGTTCAGCTTTATTTTAAAAAAATGTGCAAGTTCAGGTCTTGTCTCTATGACAACTACAGAACTAGTGGAATGATTCTCCCCCTCTCAAGAGGCTGAAAAACTGAATAATTCGGAGAGGAAGTGATTTTTAGTCAGACTATTTACAACTGTTTAGTTTTGTTAACACCTATTTAAAGCTGATGCCTACGGAACATTTTTGGAGAAAGGATGTCTTGTTTAAGACAAAACTTCTTTCTTTGTTTAATTAAGAGGCAAGAGAAGTTCCAAAGGGACATTTAAACTTTCACTAAGTCTTCAACAAATAAGATAATCAGACAAGATTTGGTATTTGTACGACAGAGATACTTTGAAAAGAAAATAAGCTACCTGCGCGCCATGTAAATCCAGCCCGTTTTAGGCATGCATATTTCCAAAGCAATTGTTTTTCTTGCAAGAAACAAACTCTCTTCTTTCTCCAGTCAGAGCAAGATTCTGCCTTTAGAAGTCCTTACTACAACAAAAAGTTTTTATGACTGCAATAAACTACTCTTTCAAACAGTAAACAACAGAGGAAAGGTTAACCTATTTTTCTAGTTATACATCCCTCTGCTGCTTTTTCCAATCTAGAATAAAAAACAATATTATTTCACTCTGTCTAGCACCTGAGAAAGTTTTAGTAGTAATATAATTATTGTAAAATATGAATGTTCTGTGCAGGTTAACATGTCTGAGTCCAGTAGGGTCATACAATTTCGAGCAGAAACAACTGCAGTCCTGCATGAAGAAACTGGCAGATTGTAGAAACGTTTGTGATGTGTAACATACTGCAATGGAGATCTGCCTAAACTCACCACGCAACAGAAAATAGTTCAAGCTTTCAAGCTGTATCTCCAACTACAATGGAAATAGTCTCTGCCAGTCTTCGTTTTCGTAACAGATTTTGCAAGTCTTGCATAGGCTCTCCCATTATAAGGTTTTTAATACTAATTACTGTGCTTAGCAATTGTATTAGTACTGTTTTAATAAAGTTGAAAGCATTTAGTAATTTGAAATAAGGGTTGCAAACCACCAACTTCAAAAATGCCATTTGTAGAAGGATGGCTACTTCCAGTAACTAAACTAATAACTTTAAAACTCAGCTAAAACATACCACATAAAGCATATTTGCCTTGCAGACTTTTAGAAAGCACACTGAACTTAATAGGTGGTTTTAAACCCCAGAATGTGAGAGAGTTACTGTCCAAGTCTACCAGTAAGCTTCACTGACATAACTGCAGTTCTCCCATCCCCTCCCATATACTCACCATATCTGTGCTAACACCGGTTGAGGTAACCCAGATTGAAAAAAAAAGTTTCTAGCTTGATCACCTATAAAATAAATAGGACATCATTTCAGAAAATGCTGAAAATACACCTAAGAGGAACGAGGATATCATGAGTCAAAAGCATCTAAAACAGGAGCAACAGTAAAACCATAAATACTTAATGCTACTGTATGATATTTAAGCTTACTTTGTCACTTGCAAACCTACCAGATACGTCCAACAGGCACATACTGTTTAAATCTGCAACAATCAGCACCACAAGAAGCCAACTGGGGATAAACATTTAGGGCAATGGGAAACTCATGGTTCACAGTCCCTAATCTGTGTTAATGGATCTCTTTGCAGGAATCGTATGCCTTGTGAGAACAAGAAAATTTTTTCTTCCAGAGAAAGCATCAGTATAGACTCTACCTTAGATTTTTTGGAAGTACAATGCCAGTCAGCTAGCACAAACTAAAGTAAGTGGTCTTTACCCTGATGTGAGCCTGATAAGCCACCATAAAGAAAGCAATGGTATATTTCAAAGTAACTTTCCAACTATCAATTAAAAGTAAGGATAGCAAAACAATTACAGGATTAGGCACTTGGAAATGTTGTGGCCTATAAAGGAAAAATGTAAACAGACTAGAAATAGCACTAAATATCAAAGGAGGTCAATAAAAGCAGTAGTATTTTGTACCATATCTGTCATGTAACAGGAGCAGAAGCAATGAAATTGTATTCTTGGAGGCATGTATTGCTGTGACGGGACTGCTAAGAATCCAATTCGGATTTCACACTCTGGAAATCCTCTTGGATGGATCAGACAGCAAGAAAGGTAAAACACTTCTATACCTTTCATTTCGATTGAGCATCAGAGTTTAGATAGCACTAAAGAAAGTTAAATGCAACAAAACAAACTAGCAAAAAAGTAGGCATCCTGTTGCCTTTAAAACCAAGGCAAAGTAGTGGTGCTCAGCAAAAATTTAGTAGGATCAGTGCAATTCCTTTACTTGCAGCTTTGCTTCCCACAACTTAAATCAGCCTTGCCATTTAGATTTTTTAAAGAGGTCATCCACAATGATTTCACTATTTTAAACAACATTTCTGAAAGTTTTCAGTTAAATTGATACATCATTATTTAAACAGACTTTTTAATCTACCAGTATGTTAGCATGGTGGGTTCACCCAGAAGCCGAAACTAAGCACCTAGCCACTCACTCACTCCCCTCCCCCCAGCAGGGTGGGTAAGAGAATAGGGAGAGCAAAAGTGAGAAAACTTAGAAAACTCATTGGTTGCGATAAAGACAGTTTGATAAGTGAAAGAGCACGGGGCGGGGTGGGGGGCGGGGGGTGGAGTGATACAAAGGTAATCACTCACCACCGCCCTCAAGCTCAGTCTCTGAGCAATGGCTACCCTGGAAGACAACTGCCCCTGGGCTGCCCAGTTTTTGCTGAGCATGGTGATATGGGAGAGAGGCTTTGCAAAAACTCTGTTCAGCCATAGCCAAAACATTGATGTGTTAGCAACACTGCTTTAGTCACAAATCCAAGACAGAGCACCACACAGGCTGCAATGAAGAAAGTTAACTCCATCTCAGCCAGACTCAGTACAGTGAGTTAATTTACTGAGCTCATTAAAAGCGCTATATGTATTACCAGGCATCAGGGCGATTCCACATCCTGAATTCTAACTCTAGAGTTTGTAAGTATCAGATGGCTCTACACAATAGAACTGCGCCACAGAGCCACAATTATTTTAATCCTACTTACAGAAAAATCAAGTGACATAAACCAGGTGGTAAATAGCTGGTAAATATCAGAAATATATCAGAAAAATATCAGAAAAGATGGGTTGATGTGGTAAGGCAGATGAAAAATGGAATATAAAACGAGTAATATCTGTTCAATTCTTTTTTTATTTTTATGCCCAAATGTCTCCCAGGCAACTCTGTAGACATTTAGGCTCATTAGTTAAGATTTAATGAAATGAAATTAGAACTACTGCATTACCAGTGATAAATCCAGATGTTGGTTTCAGACTATGGAACTGTTGATCATGTTTAGCTCTCTCCTCCACAGTAATAGCCCAGATATCCAGGTTGCCTAGTTCAAAAAAAAAAAAGGAGAAATAAAATTAAGAAACATTATCTAAAAGCTACACTATTTTTATTTCTGAGTGTAATAATGTCATATCATACCAGACCTCTGAAAACAACATACACACAGAAGCCGTTCACCCAAAGCCTACAGCTGAAAGCTCCATGAAGCCTTAAATAGCCAGTTAGGACTTACGAACTTACGAGAACTAACTGTTACCAAATTAAGATGACTGCCGTGTACTGATTCACTTACCTGGCTCAGATGAATCTTAAGTTACAAGCAGGATACTCAAAGCACAATCAAACTTATGAACAGACTATTAGAAGACAACATCAGCATATCAGAGGATATAGTGCAGAAAGTTCATAACATTAGATATTTAGGAGGTGGGAGGTCATTTGCCTCTCAAAGCACATACATCTGAAATGCAATTCAAGTTCTTTTAATTGAAAAGGTACCTCAAATCATCAGTGTGTACTATGTGGATTTTACTATTTTAAGATAAAAAGTCTCCGTAAGTGCCTAGGAAAAGTGTGATTCAACTAGACAGTAAACACTTTTCACAGGCAACAATAGCACAGGAGAGCATGCTCCTCATTCTCCTGAGAATGAGAAATGGGAGCAAGAATAAGTTACACAGACCAGATCCTTCACACCATGCTCAAAATTTGGAGGTGGATGGTTTACGTTGAGATTTAGTACCCTTTTACAATGCCATGCTTCCACAATGCTTTCTCCAGTTCTACCTCCATTTCTGCAGCACTTCCTCTCCTCTCTTCTCTTGCAGACATTTCACTTTCATCCTTCAAATCATTTGTACTCAGAGCAAACATATCTCACCTTCCGCTTGAGACCTCCAATAAACTCTCTAACACTGTGTTTCAGGTTTGTCTCACCAATTTCTAAGCAGCAGAGCATCAAGATTTCAACATCCACAGAAGTACATTACGCTGGTTCACCTACCTCCTACTGTATAGGAACGTAATGATACAAAGGCATCTAAGTTAATGTAATCACTGCTTTATTGAAGTAATATTAAAAGATAAAATGCAGACTTGTAGAAAAATGAAGAGGAGACCTAGCATTCGTTCTGTCTCAGCACTAAATTCTCAGAGATTAAATTTCAGGTAATAAGGTCCACACATATTTACAGCAAGTATTTCAAAACGCTTGCAGGCTGAGGCAGAATCAGACTCAGCAGTTATAAAGAACATGAGAGTTTCCTGCCTCCTGAATTTCTTGTATTTAAAATCTACTTTCGTGTGGCAAAATGTACTTTGGAGAGAAAAGGAAATGGGCAAGCGGAAGAAAAACATTCACAGAATAGATTTCATTAATGAAAGAAAATCTACACTCTTGGTAAAAAATTATCATCTCAGTTTTAGGTAACCTATGTATTTCTAAAAGCAGAAAGGCTAATAATATCTAATTCAAAGAAAGGAAGTTTTAAGATTAGTCCAAAAATCCCAGAATTTTAGTGATTAAGCTCACAGAGGCACTGTAAACAGATTTCATAGCTGTGCTCCCTGTGGGGATGAAACAGGACTCTTCTTTAGATATGAACATCCCAAAACACAATAGTTCAAGTTAGCAATTATCTTCCCCATCTTCTCATGAACTCCTGACAGGAAGAAAGGAATGGTTAAGACTTTATGACCAATATGCAGACTAGGCCAACTAGTCTAGGTCAACTAGGAGCATATTAACATCTCCTTGTATTGGGAACACAACTACTCCGGCCTAAGATCCTAAGGCTGGATGTGGTAGTTTACACAAAGAGAGAGAATTTCTTGAATATAATGTGGCAACAAACCCAAACCAATATGAAATTTCCAATGACTCGCTGGCTTGCTCTGTCTCAGTTTGAGGTATGTATGACTCCAGTACCAAAAAACAAAACAAACAAAAAAAACCCACCACCAAAAAAACCACCACCACCACAAAAACCACTGAACCCCAAAAAACACAACAATAAAAAACCCTAGCTTTTCCTATCCTTCCACAAAGAAGGCAATAAAACCCAGAACTAAAAACTCTTATGGCATGAGGTAACTAAAAATGTATTCTATTAACTATTTTAAAACACAATTTGCTGAATTCCTCTCTGGAGTCCCTGTAACTAGAACAAATGATTGTCAATATTTACTCTTCCAGATGGAGATTTGGTTGGTATTGAAACAGTAGATCTCCTTTGTGGGACATGAACATCAAAAGAACCACCCTTAAACCAAGCAAGCCTAGTAGGCTCTTCAGTTAGAAAAGTATGAATGGCATCTCTGGCATTACCTCGTTTCCATCTTTTGTTATTTGAGGAAACAATAAGACCTACAGGAGGCCATGAAGCAGGGTCTTACCCAACACCAAGAAATCATTCATGGCTTCAGATCCTAGATGTCAACACAGAGGTTGTGGGGCTTTTCAGTATGTTTGGATACAAAGGAGGTAGTCACCAAACCACAAAACTGACTCATAAGCAAGCTATTCTTCAATGCAGCAGCAAGCCCTCTAACCATCTTTTCTTTTACATGGCTTAGCAGTCACCTCATCTGCAAAAGTTAAGCATTGGGCTCTGATACATGAAATGGGCATTTTCTTCTCCTGGAAAAATCGACAGAAGGTCAAGCATACCACATTCTTCCCAACAATTATAAAAATCCTACCATGCCTTTTTTTTTTTATTAATCATCCTTAAAATGTGCAGTTTTCTGGAATATCAATGAGTCACCCCAATTTAAACAGTGGGTGTTGTGCTCTTTCCATACACATTACCCAAGCTGACTTGAAAGATTCTTTAAAAAGAAAGGAAGTGAAATAAAAACAAAAACATCATTACTGCTATTCACAAGCAGAAGGGTACCAGACATTGCACATTTGGAGTGAGGGCTCTCCCAAGATTGAGACCGCATAAATCTTCTCCTCTGCATCTCGTTTTGCAACTACAGGTGAGAGGAAACATTGCGTTCTCAAAAGGATTATATATTTCCCCATAAAAATTGGAATTTCCTTTACACCATTTGTTTCCTTTTACAACAATCTTAGACTTCTGCTGTCGTTCTTCTACAAGGGGGTACAATGCTACTTGGTAGACTTGGTTCAAGTATGAATGTCATAACAAATTTCCCTCACACTACATTACAAAAAGATGCTCCAGAAACTACGTTAGCCACGTGCTTATTTCAACTTCCTTGTTGTAGAGCAGTCAGATGAGAAAAGTTGTTTGAGAAGAAGTAATGAATTCCTTCCTTCCTAAAGCCATGTACTAGAATTAACAGGATCCTGGAAAACATATGCAAGATCAAATGGGAATATATGAAGTTGAAAAAAGAAAACTGCTATCCATCTGTAACTCAATGAGAACTCTCTGAAGATGGCAGAGGAGAATGCTTTGAAGACAAGATTGCCATTAAGAACGTATGTACGTGTTTAAATACGGGTGCATGCAAAGCACAGCCCTAACTCTAAACAAAAGGAAATACTTCAGTCTGAACAAGCAGATTTCGTTCACATCATGACTTTTCTTAGATTGTGAAAATTAAGGTGAAATGAAGTTTTTCACAATTTTTTATATGATCTGAAAGGGTATCCTACGTGAAACTGTCCAGTGAGTTTATTTGATCAAATCTTTTGGCAGCCAGTTTCACTCCTAAACTGAGAGAGTCTGTCAGCAAGCAAGATTTAATTCCAGAGGGCTGGACTTAAAGATAACTGAGGCAATGAATGGCAGCTTCCAGTTATAGGTTTGTTCTAGCTACCACATGCCAAGAGATGCTTCTTCTATTGTGCTTCTCCGACTTTTTCAGACTAGCAGAGACTGCATCCAGTCAACTGCGTTTAACAAGAACTGGGTTTCTCTTAACAACATACTCTAAGTAACATGCATTCTTCCTGAAGTCTCACACTGAAACATTAACACTGGATACAAATTTAGTTCCTAGCTATATCCAATCCCAAAAACTAGTCTTCCATACATATTTATGTACATATATTCGCACACACTTTCATGTGTGCATGCATATTTTTATGTATATACAGAACACTTTACACAGAATATGTTTCCTCTTTACACAGAACCATATAGGTTGGAAAAGACCTTTAAGATCGTCAAAAGATCAACCAAAAACCTAACACTGCCAGTCCACCACTAAGCCATGTGCCTAAGCACCACATCTACACATCTTTTAAATACCTCCAGGGATGGTGACTCAACCACTTCCCTGGGCAGCCTGTTCCAGTGCTTGACAACCCTTTCCCCAAAGGAATTTTTCCTGATTTCCAGTCTAAACCTCCCCTGGCACAACTTGAAGCCGTTTCTTCTCATCCTATCACCAGTAGCTTGGAAGAAGAGACTGACACCCACCTCACTACAACCTCCTTTCAGTCACAGATTGTGATACGGTCTCCCCTCAGCCTCCTCTTCTCCAGGCTAAACAACCCCAGTTCCCTCAGCCGCTCCTCATAACACTTGTGCTCCAGACCCTTCACCAGCTTCACTGCCCTTCTCTGGACACGCTCCAGCAACTCAATGTCTTTCTTGTAGTGAGGGGCCCAAAACTGAACAAAGGATTCAAGGTGGGGCCTCACCAGTGCCAAGTACAGGGGCACGATCACTGCCCTGCTCCTGCTGGCCACACTAGTCCCGATACAAGCCAGGATGCTGTTGGCCTTCTTGGCCACCTGGGCACACTGCCGGCTCATATGTACATATACATATATACATATACACAAACATATGTATACACACAAGAATCATATCTGCATCTTGAGAGAAAAGCCCTTAACAGATGCAACATTTAAGTGGAACCTAACTGGTTACTAGTTGTCAGCACTGAAATTTATCTTTTTAATGTTTCTCCAGATCAGCTGCAGAAATGGGCTCAAAAATATGTTTCATGTGAACAGCAAAAAGTAATGTCTCTATTGCACTACCAGGAATCTCCCTGGGTTTTTCAAAAAGACTTAAGTTCAAGATGCTATACTTTCCCCTGATATAAATGGAGAGCTAAAAACATGCAGCACCTTTGTTCTAATCTAATCATGGGTTATGAGATGACAAGGAAAAGAAATTTGAAGTGATAACATCCAAAGGCATGTGCTGTACTTTTCAGCAATGAAAAAGTCCAGGAATCCTCAAAGAAAAAGCATATCCACTTCTTGGCCACAACTAATGCTTATAAAGTGAGAATTTATAATATTTAAATCGCAGTTTAGAGTTTCCTCTGAAAAAATATTTTAAAAGCAGGCAGGACTGAGTAAGGAAGCTTAAGACAGGCAAATGAAACAGGGTAACTGCAGAACGAGACTATGCCCTACTGCCAGTGGCTGAGTGGCCTGGATCTGCCTGCAATCAGACTGTAGGACTGTAATGGATCAATGCACAGAAGGGATATAGCTATAGCACAGCTTTTCTGTTTGACTCTTCCACGATGCCTCTGCAGTATTTCATGTGTGTATTCTAACAGGTCTGCAAAAACATCACAAATCAGAAACTGTGATCTCAGAAAGATACAGTATCCATAAACACTATCCATACAGAACATATTTGGAAAGCAACACAGTCATGCAGAATTTTTGCATAAAAGAATCGTTCAGAATACACTATAAACAACTTACCCCCAAAAGGTGTTGGAAACTGAGCCATGGTTCTGTCACTTTTAGCTTGTTAATAGATGCCTGAAAAAGAAAATAAAAACCCAATAGGTAAAAGTTACAGTATCTTCCATTTTAAATGTTTTCTGTACTGCCATATAATCAATTAGTACAGCAAAATAGAGGCAATGAAAAAGTAGGATCATATAAATATTACCTGCAAGAACTGTTACTTACAAGAGAACTAAATGTCTCATTTCTTGCACTATCCTATGCATCCATGAGTGTGTTTTCATACTAGCAAGCAGCCACATTTCAGTTCTGTTTCAAGAATGTCCTCAAAAACAGTCTTCATTTATAAATAATCCGTGATGCAGTAAAGAACAGAGTTAAGTCAGCCACAACGGACAAGATCTCAGTGACACTGTTCAAGGCTGCATTACTTTACCGGGTGTTACAGCTCTGCTCCTACTTAAGACCAAAATTGGCTCTATTTCCAACCGTTGAAAACATATAACACTAGCAATCTGTTTTTTATTCCTGACAGAAAAATTCATGCAATGCACTGTCTTGCCTAGAGTTCCTTTGTTTCAAAGTACATTAAAGAAAGAAACTCAATTTCAAGACTGCTTTACCCCCTGACTGCTTTAGCCTACAAATTTAACAAGCACATCTGAATGAAAAAAAGTGCTAAAGGTGACATCACAAGCAAAAATACATTAGTTGATAGGACATACTCTTAAGTTAACACTGCTTGCTTTTCAAGTAAAAGCAATCTACTCAGTCTAGAAACTTAATCTTTAAAGAAAAAAGGAAAAACATTTTTCTTACTCCACACAAAGACTGACATGAACTGCCTGAGCCAAGAGGACAATAGCTAGCAACAGAGGCACAAAACAATGAAAAAGCAGCCTCTTGTCCTACTAGATTCCATGCATGTTTTCCAGGCAACAGGAGAAGAAGCAAAAGGAAACAGAATCAGAAGGAGAATAATTTAAACTGCTTGAACAGCAGCAGAAATTTATCAATATCACTAAGAAAAGGCATTAACGTGCATCAACAATTTCCTTTTGTCTGAATTTCTTGTTTGCTCCCCTCCCCATCCCCACTTCACACTTCCCAAATACTCTTCTGGCTTCCAACTTGGGAACCTACTATATATACACTCCACAGATGTCACTGCCGAAAACCCCACAGCACTTTGTAAGCCAGTCTCTCCATCAGTTGTAATTTAGAGAACTATGAAAAACACTGAATTTTTTTCTCATAATTTGGCAGAGCAACTAAGCATGGTACATGACTCAGAAATCTGCTTCCAAATGCCAGGTAACACAGCTGATACTAACTGCATGCACAGCAAGCCTCATCTCGAAAGGTTATTCTGAAAACACTGTATCAGTATGCGTGTGATTTTAAACTATCTTAGTAGTATGGCTCATTCAAAATCGTTTCTCCGGTGCTAGAAGATCAGCATTTGAATCTTTGCTTAGGTTCTATTATGTACACCGTTGCAGGCAAGACCTCTATTATGCTTCTGTTTTTTAAAACTGCAAGCAAACCCGGGGTGGGGGGGCACGGGGAAGAAGCGTTTTCTGAACTTCCACACATGTACTATTGAATCTTACAGCACAGGCAGTTTTCACACTTGAGTGTTAAAAAGATAACTGGAGAGAGACCAACAGAGGACAGAATCTCTTCCTACTTCATTTTTCCCAGAGTATACAGAAGGACAGGAAAAAACACTTAGGGCAGCAACAGGGAGGAACAGAGACTTGCAAAGTAGAACTAGAGAGCGGGTTGGGAAGGAGAGGCGGTGGTGTTTATTTTGTTGTTTTGGTTTGGCGTTTTTTTTGCAAGCTAAGAAAACTTAAATACTGTAAATACTGGCACGTAGGAGTATATGAAAGGATTGAAAATGTTTAGCTACTTAAGGGAAGATACTCCTCCACAGCTTACTAGTACTCCAGAGGAATTGGTAATTCTTTCATCCTTTATCTTGAACCTATCAGAAAGGGGGAAGGAGTGGGAAGTCTCAAGACTAGCCCTATGCTGGATGCCAAATCAAGCATATACACAATTCTAAAGAGCTTGTGGAGAGAGGGGGAAAAAAAAAAGAAAAAAATATAAGCTAGCAGTAAGCAGATTAAATACTGATGGGTAAAATGGAGAAAAGGAGCAGAAAACTATGTTTAGACTTGGGAGACTGAAAAACAAAATAAAACAGACTGCATACATACAATAGGAAGCAGACAGAGGGAGAGAAAAATCAACATACTCCAACAAGAGAGTAATTAAGTTTGCTGTTTACTGCCAATGTAACGCCCAAGCTGACACAGGGGCCCTAAATCTACAGGAATTAAACTTTGCAACTGTGGACAGTTGATTCCAACAGCTATGGGTTTGTTATAAAGGAAAATGAAGGTTAAAAGAGATCAGGAATTTCACAGCATGCCAGTACTGACTCCGTAGTTTTTTGTTTAAGTATCAAAGAGCTGGAGAACCTGCTCTGGAGGAAAGAACTAAGTAGTTAGGTCTTTCCTCCCTTGAGGAGAGAAGGCTCAGAGGGAACCTCATGACAGTAGTCCAGGACTTCAATGGCAGCTACCAAGAGGGCAAAGGCTTTCTCTTCATGAGGAGCAACATGGAGAAGACAAGGTACAGTGGGCGCAAGTTGCACCATGAGAGGTTTCATCCCAATATAAGAAAGAAATTTTTTACAGTGAGATTAACCAACCACTGGAACAACACACACACCCCCACCCCACCCCCCCGGGGTGTGGTAGAGTCCCCATCCCCAGAGGTTTTCAATATGCGGTTGGACAGGGTGCTAGATAATCTCATCTAGGCTCCCTCTCCCACCAAAGGTTGGACCAGATGATCTTTCAAAGCTCATTCTGACCCGGGCTGTTCTATGATTCTACTTTTTGGGTTAAAGATCTCTGGGATAGGGACCAGGTTTTATTTATGTGAAAAACATCTGGCACAGTCATTATACCATAAATTTATCATATATTGGTAAATTGTTGTAATGGAAATACAAGCACTAACATTTCAATCTGCAATGTTATTTTGAAATAGTACCAAGTTGTTCTAGACCTGCATTCCTCATATCCTAATCTCTACCTGTTCCACAACAGCATTAAGTCCTCTGCCTTCCTTGCTCCTCCCGACACCCCCAACAAGAAAACGCATCGTGGGACAGAACAAAAATTATGTAGGAACCAACTGACCAGAAAGCTGACAGAAAAAACAATGGGTAAACTGAGCTCTGTGCCATTCTCTTCAGGAACACAGTAATTTCTCTCCAACTAACTACTGATATTTGTACTTTTAGGAACTTAGATCTCTCAGCAAGTCAGTACCCACATCAACCAGACTGCACGCCCTTTCCCCACAAAGGTCTGTGCAGCACCAGAATGTGCCTGTGTTCTCAGGTCAGTGAAAGCAACATACTGAACAAAAGTTCCAGTAGATCAATAATTGGCAAATGCACACAAGACACATTATACACATCTGCTCTCTGTAATTCTGTTTTGCTGAGAATTATTGTACTATGTTGTTACCAGCAGGCAGAAAGGGGGCTGGTTGTCAGCACTGTCCCAGTTTCACTCAACGTCTACTGTGTTCCGGGTTTTACCCCTGTCACTTGGGAGGTGGAAAGCCCACAAAGTCTGGGAGTGAGAATTTCAAGGAAGGAAAGTGGGGAGGGTGTTATCTCTCAAAAAATAATGGTTTCAGTAAGACCAGATAAGCCTACATTTTTCAGTCTGAAGACCAATGCTATTTCTCAGAGCCAAGGAGATGGACAATATTTGGAGGGAGGTTCTCAGCCCTGACTGTCTTCCACTGTGGCAATCCTACTGGAATACATACAATCCTCCCATCCATGACCTCCCATGTACTTCAGAGGACAATGAGGCTTTCCCTATACCTGAGCCTAGGGGATAATGAAACGTCATACTGACACACAGACATAAAGTGTAGAACAAACATCAGGACCAAGGCATTCAGACAGACATAAATTTCACATTCCGTACGGTTAGAACTTTCATAATAGGCACAATTATTTTTATATACACAGAAAGTACTAAAACATACATTCAAAATGCATAGGTTAGTTTATGAGAAAAATTTGCTTGCACCCAGCTCTGAGCAAGGGAGACAAGGAAATGCCCAGCCATCTAATCTACTAGTGTTCTCTTCTAACTTATACTATTCTAGATAAAACCACAAATATTTTATTTCCCATTCCTCACTCCAAATAATTTACTCTCTTCTCATAAACTAGTAAGTAAGTACTCTTTTATATAAACAATAAATCCTCTTTTAACATTCTGCTCCTCCTTAAACCTAAAGGAGAGTTTTCTAGACTAAAAGTTATTCATATAAAGGTAAAATTTAATTTATAGAGACCACCTGCAGACAATCATAAGCATAGATCATATCTAAATTTAAGTACTGATGTCTTACCTAAGCTTTTACCTTGAAAAAATGATCAGGTTGAAAACAAGTACATTAACACCACACCTGCATAAAAGTCAGACATGTATGAAAATTCCTTCCACTGAGAATTATAGCCTTCTACGATGGCATGACTGGCTGGATAGATGAAAAGAGAGCAGTGGATGTTGTTTACCTCAACTTCAGCAAGGCTTTTGACACTGTCTCCAATAGCATCCTCACAGGTAAGCTTAGGAAGTGTGGGTTAGATGGGTGGGCAATGAGGTGGATTGAGAACAGGCTGAATGGCAGAGCTCAGAGGGTCATGACCAACAGGGCAGAGCCTGGTTGGAGGCCTTTCACTAGCAGTGTTCCCCAGGGGTCTGTGCTGGGTCCAGTCCTGTTCAACATAGCCATCAGTGACCTGGATGAAGAGACAGAGTGCACCCTCGGCAAGTTGGCTGATGATACAATACTGGGAGGAGAGGCTGATACACCAGAAGGCTGTGCTGCCATTCAGTGAGACCTGGGCAGGCTGGAGAGCTGCACCGAGGGGAACCTGATGAAATTCAACAAGAGCAAGTGCAAGGTCCTGCACCTGGGGAGGAACAACCCCATGCACCAGTACAAGCTGGGGGCTGACCTGCTGGAAAGCGGCTCTGTTGAGAAGGACCTGGGAGTGCTGGTGGACAACAAGCTGACCCTGAGCCAGCGATGTGACCTTGTGGCCAAGAAGGCCAACGGTATCCGGGCTGCATTAAAAGGAGTGTGGCCAGCAGATCGAGGGAGGTTATCCTCCCCTTCTACTCTGCCCTAGTGAGACCACATTTGGAGTACTGTGTCCAGTTTTGTGCCCCCCAGTTTAAGAAGGATGCAGAACTGCTTGAGCAAGTCCAGCAGAGAGCTACCAAAATGATCAGTGGGCTGGAGCATCTCTGTTATGAGGAAAGGCTGAGACACCTGGGTTTGTTTAGCCTGGAGAAGAGAAGACTGAGGGGGGATTTCATCAATACCTATAAATACCTAAAGGGTGGGTGTCAGGACGATGGGACTAGGCTCTTTTCAATAGTGCCCAATGACAGGACAAGGGGCAATGGGCGCAAGTTGGCACACAGGAAGTTCCACCTAAACATGAGAAAAAAACTTCTTTCCTGTGAGCGTGACAGAGCAGTGGCACAGGCTGCCCCAGGGAGGTTGTGGAGTCTCCTTCCCTGGAGACATTCAAAACCCACCTGGATGCGGTGCTGTGCCCCCTGCTCTGGGTGTGCCTGCTCAAGCAGGGGGGTTGGACAAGATGATCTCTGGAGGTCCCTTCCAACCCCTACCATTCTGTGACTATGTATGGACTTCAAGAATGTGGCTCAAAACTTTATTATAGTTTCTGTTTAAAGTTGTCTGTCTTCTTCTAAGGACACATTTTCATAGAAAACTGTAATAAAGCCACAGGAGGTATAAAGTAAGAGTGATCTAGCTATTTCAGTGCTATGTGTCTTTATATAGACAAGTTTTACATAAAAAAATTTTTTTTTGTTAAAAATGCATCACAGCATTCTATTCCTAAATAATCATTCACAAGATAATTTGGGCAGACAATTCAAGAAGTAATTCCTGAGGCAACTTATCAGTCACCTTCTTCCTCCCACAGGAAAAAAAGAAACAAAACCAACCAGATAAAAAACCCACATCCTTCTCAAGCATTCCAAATTATGACAAAATACCCCCATGTCATGTGAGAGTATCACAGACTGACAGCAAGTTTTGGTGTTTTCCCATGTTACGTGGGAAAGTCTTTAGACTACTATTAATAAAAACGAGTGATAGTTTCAGCAAACCCTGGACATTTTAGATAAGTATTGGAAAACAGAACCAGTTTGAGACATTCATGCAATTTGATGCTTGCTCTTTTGAGATCAGATCATTAATACAGTTACAGTTATGAGTTTCAAACTTTTCAGAGTTTCTACTCTTTACAGGAATGACTTCTAACTGTAAAAACCCTCACAAATGTTAAACTTCTGTTTCCTGAATGTTTTGCCAAGGACCCAAATGAGATTAACAAAGCTAGTCACCATTGCAAATGCTTTTCAGTTCCTGTGGCAATTATCAAACTGATGAGAAGGTCTCTTCTGTATTCATGGTATCTGTCTTCTGCTATGGGGAAAGGATAACGTGACCACAAAGGAAGAAAAATTACTATAAACCCACAAAGCAGGCAACAGGTGTAGTGGCAAGGCACTCTTTTCTGCACTCTAAGTCAGAAGACAGCTCAGGAGTCTAACAAATAAAGAATTCCCTACTTTCTAAAAACAGGAAAAATTAAGATATTTATCAACAACTGTGGTAGAAGCCCCACACTAACACTACAAATGGTGTTTCTGTGTACAACAGATTTGCAAGCAGATAAGGACATTGTTTACTTTCTTGCCATGGCATTGTCACTTTATCTTGTTGAGTCATGTAAGCTTTAAGTATTTTTGTAGGAAAGCCCTCCACAAGTACTTCCACAGGAACTACCAGGTTTCTGTCTGGTTTTGCTTAAGTACTACGTAAGGAACACACTGTCCAAAACATTTTACTACTTCAAGACCCTAGGGTCAAAGTTCAAGAGGATGGTTATGAAGAACATGCTTGGTCAAATCAGGCCTATACTGCTGAA
Organism: Phalacrocorax aristotelis; assembly: GCF_949628215.1. NCBI lineage: Eukaryota > Metazoa > Chordata > Aves > Suliformes > Phalacrocoracidae > Phalacrocorax > Phalacrocorax aristotelis. The sequence goes on from NC_134276.1 coordinate 102,742,066, forward strand.
AGTTCTCAGATAAGTTTAAGATCCAGGCAAGGGACTTCTTTTGCCATCCAGATTAATAGCTGGCTTGCTGTTTTCCACAATTTGTCTTTCATTAAAACAACACTGAGTTTCCCAAGCTATATTAACTCATACATTTCTGGGTGAAGGTAGTTCTCATTTCTTTAACTGACATCTAAATTATATAAATTATATATAAAGGTAAAATTAAATTAATAATTATTAATTTACCCTGAGCAAGGTGCTCAGAACTTTAACAAACATACAAGATCATTTATTCAGAGAGAGTTCAGAAATTAATTCTTTGCAAATTTAGTCCTTTTCTTCTTCCAATAGATGAGAAGCAATTAGGTAACTGGTTATCAGCAATAATATGGTCCCTTCTGAAGCAAAAGAGAATGACAATCCCCATTTCAAAGCTGGGGAAACAATGGCAGGAAAGCATTCTAATTCATGGTAAAGGTTAATAGTGTAGCTTGGAACAGAAACCTAATTCAGTCTGATCATGAACCACCAGAACATGTTTTGCACATGGGTATTACAAGCAGCAGAGAAACTAAATGATAAGGTTGGAAATGAGAAGTTGAAGAACCGTACATCTTCCAGTGTCATAACATTCTGCATCTTTCATCCACCTAAAATGTTGCCAATGACTACATATTACCAGCAGCACTCAAACAGCTTCCAAGCACTATAGTTAAAATGCTTCAGGATATTAGGGACTATATAACTGAAGCAAAAGTCTTTCCCTTAAGGAGTTCCCAATTTAATCAAATGGAATTAACCTTAGGAGGAAAGCAAGCAAAGGCTGCAGCGATAAGATCATCTTGTTGTACAGTCTAGCTAGCACAATTTGAATGGCTGCTTCTAATCTTGTACATACACAGGCTGTTTTTAATCTTCACAGCATTTCATCGAGTAATTCCAGTACTGAGTGAACTGTGACTGAATTACAGTATCTTTTTAAAGAGATGACTGGCTTTCATCTTGAAAGATTTAACATGATGGAAAATCCACCGCATCACTCAACTGTTTCTAAAACCCGTATTAAGAAATAAAATAAATATCATTCTTTATTTTCAGTTTAATATTAATTTACTTCATTCTGAACCACCAAGACCTTTTAAAGTATGATTTTTTTTCTTATTTTTAGAACAAACTTTTAGCAGTTTCTTAGCACTCACAACCTTCATTTTTTTTTCTTTTTAGTAGTCTTTACTTACAGAGGTGTAGTAACAAGCTGCTTTCTGGTTTTTTTGGTTTTGGGTTTGTTTGGGTTTTTTTGTTAAAAAGCTTCATTAACACAATTGCAGCTGGCAAGTTCTGACTCCTCCCCCTTTAAAACAAGTACTGTTATACTGAAAATCTGAAACACAAGAATAACAGAGCTAGGAATACATGCCACACCCACAAGATAGCCTTAACAGTATCCTGGCATTAAGTGCAAGAATGATCCAGTAAGGGCAGGGAAATGCATGATCTCACTGCTAGATATGCAAGTATTGTGCTCTCTTAGACCTTCAAAATCTGTCTTGTTTTGCAATATGAACCTGAGCAGTCATCTCAACTGCCAGTAAGTAAGGTTTATAGTAATACTGAATGCTAATAGGATCAGATAAAGCAGATTGGTTCTGCTATTTACACTACATAAAATGAAGACAGTCATTCTTTATTTCAGATCTGTTAATCTGGCTGCCTCCATGGCTTAAGGATCACTAAGCAATGGCACTTAAAAGATACACATGGAACAAAAGAGGAAAATGGCCAAAGCCAAAGGAAAGCAAAGTCTGAGTGCTCTGTAATACCTAAGTGTTAGTTTTGTGTGATCTGTATATTAGTGTATTATTCCAAGAATAGGCTGGTAGTCACATCACACCTTTTAACTTAGCGACTCTTAACTTTATAACTCCAGCTTTTCAGAGAGTTGTTTTGAAGGCCCAGTGTAGCACTGGATCACTTCTATTTCACCAGGCATTTTTCCCTTATCAGTTTTCTAATCTCTCCAGCTACATAACAAGTAACTTTGTTTCTTCTTTTACTGACTCAGCATGAAACAGCCCGACTACAGAATAATATAATTGCGTGCCTTTTGGGGTTTTTTTTTCCAGATTAACTCCTTCCTTATTCCTACATCAACTACCACAGCACACCTGCTTCCACTCCTCCTTGGGCCGCCTCCTACAGTGAGGTGGACACTGCTATATTACCTCCAGTTCAAGAAGGTAATGTAAATGTATCAGAGGGTAGCTGGTAAATTTCTTCCCCCACTTTCCTACAGATTCCCACTACAAAACTCTACATTGAACTCTCCCATGTTTCACCACATTTGTCCAGCATTACACTAGTGTTCCTGCCTTCTCAACACAACATTTTAATCTATAATTGCTACTTACCTCCACTGCAGCTGAAGCCACCCAAACCACAAGGCTTCCTTTTTCATAGCCCTGCACGAGCTCAGAAGCTATGCAGGATAAAGATGGTGGACCTATGAGCTGTGTTTTCAGTCACGGGACTGAAAAGCAAAGAAATTATGGACACAGTTTAGATCTGTGCTCCTCCTTTCTGAGCAGGCCAACCTGACTGCCTCTAACATTAGACAGGTTGGAATCAAAGGACTCAGAACCCAGCTCAATGTTCCTAGAGGAATGAGGACGGCCAAAGGAATAGACCAGAGCCATCAAGTCTTTCTTGGAGAAGAGTGGCAGTCTTCTGTCCCAAGATTTCATTACTTGTAGGCCTAATCTAAGCCCATGTAGCTATGCTGTGCAAATCCCCATTCTTATCTGAACTTGAGAGCTCATCATTTGAAATGGGGACAATGAAATATGGGAGAACAAAAAAGATCAGATGTTACGAGTTTTTCACTTCGCATTTTCCACCTCTGCCCCAAAGCAACAGTTATGCTGGGGGGAGGGTAAGAAGGAAGAAAAAGCCCAGAGTCATCATAAGTCTAAGTTGAGAGAGTTCAGGATCTGTGTCCGCTCTTTTTCCCTTCCTCCTAGGCAAAACCACAAGGTAAAAAGGTCTAGTAGGGTAGAGATAGGATAAAGTTGGTGATATCAGAGAAAGCACAGATGGCTCTGTTCTTTGAACTACTCCAGTGTAGGTCAATTTGTGCTCCATAAGCATCTGCTCTTCTGAACTCTTAGTGGTATGGCAAAAGCAGTTTGCTATAGCAGATTTTCAAAATAGTGCTTTAACAGGAGAAATTATTCAGCATCTACCAAGCCTTATCAGTAGTTGCGCCAGACCACATTGCTATTGACTGAAGTAGCCAACATCTCCCACATGTGCCCTCTGCTCTGAATCTCTTCAAAGCTCTGTCTTCCTAACTCTTTTGTATGATATTAGGAGCACTTTCAGATCAAAAACCAGATATATAGTATGTCATTTAGACAAGTATTCCTGTTATTTGCCTTACTTCTGGTCACACTTAACCCTGTTACTCAGACACAGGTTGACAGCAGTCATTCTCTGTGACTTACCCCTCTATTTTTTTTTTCTTCTGATTAGTCATATTGATTTGAGAACGTCAATTCAAGAACTTTCATATCAGGGCAAAACTCTCTGAAGGAGACCTCACAAAATACATAAGCATTCCTTGAACCTGCCCTGAACATGACTAGCATCCCTAAGGGATGGCTAACCTTCCTGCACTTCACCAAAATAAAAGACCTCAAAGCAATGAAGGTGAATGGCAAAGACTCGTTCGTTGTTTTTGTTTTAGAAAAAATTCATTTTAAAAATATATCACTTCTCAGTGAATTGCCCAGCACCACTGAGCAGCATGTTGTGAAAAAAGCTTGTTCTTTGGGGCAAAAACAAAACAGGCATTAAAACAAATCCTGAAAATGAGGATGCTTTCCTAACTTTTTTGGAAATTACTTTTTTCTTCCAAAACAGAACTTCCGAGAGAAAGGGGTCACACAAACACTCCACAAAGTTATAGTTCCAGTTGTTGGGATTATACTGACCAAACAAGCACTTAAAATTCTCAAGATTTAATTATGAGGATTCTCATATTCAGCAAAAAAACATCTTATTGACCTATAAAGCTACCAATGCAGCACACCCCAGGAAATTCTCTGCCCTGTGGCACTAACACACAGGTAGAGTCCTAACCCCAGCACTGTCAGGCAATTGAATATATTTGTGTATAACGCAGTGATCTAAGTACTGCATCCACCCCAGTTATATGACCCTTTTCATTTATCACAAGCAGCACATATAATTTATATGTAATAAAAAGTATATACCTATAAAAATAAGATATATGTAGCACAAGCTTCATTTGTGTGGGATCTACACAGAGTGCCACATCACTTAGCACCGAACAGCAAGGTTAAATCCTTTTTGTTACAAGGATGAAGTTTAAACAGCTATATGGAATGCAGGTGCCCAAATGCCGGCAGCAGGGGGGCTGCAGGAACGGCCTCTCTGAGGCTCCAACAGACCCACCACAGGGCACAGCTGAGACCCTCAGCCAAGATGGTGGCATCTCTGGAAAAGTGTGTAATAAAGGGCAAAACACTGCCTGACAGTGAGGGTGAAGTTGTGAAAAGCAGCCCTGCGAGCACCAAAAGTGTGAGAGGAGGAGGTGCTCCAGGTACCCCAGCAGAAATCTCCTGCAGCCCATGGAGTGACCACATTGAAGCACATATTGCCCTGCAGGTCATGGAGAGACCACAATGGAGCAGATATCCATGCTGCAGCCCATGGAGGATCCCAGGCTACAGCAGGTTTATCCTCAAGGACTGCAGCCTGTGGAGAGGACCCATGCTGGAGCAGGCAAAAAGCATGCAGAGGAAGCAGCAGCAGAGAGGACCTGTTATGGACTGACCACACCCCCCTATTTCCCACCTCCCTGTGCTGCTTGGGGCATGGGGGAGGTAGAGGATTCATGAATGAAGGAGTGAAATTGAGCCTGGGATAAAGGAGGGAGAAAGACATTGTTTCAATTTGTCTTTGTTTCTCACTATCCAAACTTATTTTAACTGGTGACAAATTAATTTTCCCCAAGTTTGTCTTGTCAATAATGGTAATTGTTATGTATCCCAACCCACAAGCTTTTTCTCCCCGTCTTCTCCCTTGTCCTGTTGAGGGGAGTGAGTGAGCAGCTGGGTGGGCATATGGCAGCCAGCCAAGGCCAACCCATGACAACATACTGACTTATTTGAAGAAACCAGTATTCCATCTGTAGATGATCCTGATCTTTTAGGAAATATTAGAGACTACACAGGAAATGACATAGAATTAGAAAAACCATGAACAGACAAAACATATGAAATTGTTTTTATATAAATATATATAAATAATGAAAGTATGTGTGGACTGACTCATAAAAGATTACCAAATTTTGGCTTCCACTCATTTGGCACACAACGGGCTTTAAGACGACTCGGCCAAAGTTCTCTAAAAAGAGTAACAAAGTGAATAAATTACCAATGCTAAATTTCAGTCAAGGAAATTGTGACAAATTGTGTTTGAAAAGAGATTAAAGAGGACACAGTCTCTTTTCTACCTCAAATTAGAAACATATACAATAAGCAATACCTGCTATACAGGACACAATTCAATAATCCTCCTCAGTCTCTCTGAAATTGAAAGAAGTCACCTGAAGGCAGGCACCTTTACCAGAATATTTAGAGAACTTTAGTACTAAAACAATACAAATAATAGTTCCCAGGTGAATATAGAAAACATACTTGCATCTAAAGCAGCTGACATATTTATTGCAAGGAGTTAGTTACTGAAGCTTCATGTCTTTTACAAAACAGACCATTTCATTTAGTTTGAGCTTTACTTGTGCTAAAATCTGAAACTCTTTTCCATGAGTAGGATCACTCATTCTCAGCTTTACAGAAAATTAAATACTACTTTTAAAACTAACCCAATTAAAGCAATGGTATGTAGTTTGATAAAGGAAAAGGCACCTTTGGAAAAAAAATATTCCAAAGACCTACCTGATGTTACTTAAGGATAACAGTATACCGTTTAACACACATATGCTTCCAGCAGACAATGAAAAGACAAAACAGCACTTTAAATAGCAGCTTTATTGGGAAGAAATGCAAATGTTGGATGAACAGATACTGAGACTCCCTGTGCTATTTTTCACATAGTGATAAGGACAGGCCTTTAGGCATTTGTAAAATTAAGGTATTTCCTTACACTAGAAAGGCTGCTTATCAGCCAACAGTACACACTGAGTATAAAGGATTCTCCTACATTGTCAAGAATGCAAAAGTTGCGTAAAACTTAAACAAGGAATTAAATACGTTAAAGCTCAATTGCTAGAGATAATGTCTCCTATTTAAAATATGCTTAAGAACACACTCAAAAACTGACGTAAAAAGGGCTTAACTGCATAAGGCAGGGTATATCCCAAAGTAAGGTTTTTCAGTTTCCTTTTTCCATCAGGATACCGAAATGCCTAGAAGCAATTTTCACAAAAGAGAAAAAGCCATTTCAGGTGTGTCTACAAGGCTAGGCAATGAGATAAGGGAAAGAAAAACATTTTGCAAGACAAAATGGTAAATGGTAGATACCTACATAAAAATTTTAAAAAGTGTATTCCAACTTATAAATCCTATTTCTATATTAAACAGAATTATCAGTTGACTGCAAGTGCAGTTGAACTGTACAAAAAAAAAAAAAATTGTGTAAGGGCACATGACAAGTTTCCTTTCCAGATGACAAGTGTGCTTTCTATCAGTTCCACATAAATCAGTTTCCTGCACCTCAACAACAGAAAAGTTTCAATCCTTGGCTGGGGTAAAAGATTCCTCAAATGTTAAAATACAAGGGCAAGAATAATCCTGCTGAATGTATTACCAATGGTAATAAGTTCAGAGGCAGCAAAGAAATAATAAAAACACACACACAAAAAGGCTTTCCATATATTTCACTAGAGTCAAGGTGCAAGTATTTATGCAACACAGACTCCTTCAAAGCACCCACACAGTGAGGTTAAGGTTTTCCTCACTGCAAAAAGAGACAGGCGGAAGCAAGAGTTTATTGGAAGAACAGATTTCAGCTTTAGTCATAACAAGCTGGATGTTGCAAACACCATTCCACAGCAGCATTTTCTAACTGCTGAGTGGCTGAGGGAGCAACGGGATCACTCACTGTCACCAAATTCCAGGCTACAAACACTCTGCATTTCTGCCAAGGGTTGGGAATTATTTTAAGCCTATGCAAGACAGAACCAGGACGTGCACAGAAACAAACCAAGTTCAAGCAAAAAACTAGATGCAGAAGACTGGACATTTTCTTAAAAAAGATACGTGTATCAAGCAGTTAGAAAAGAGGTGCTCATTTGCAGTATGTATGTATTTATAGCTGATAAGATGGCTTCTCTGAAGAATGCAGGTTACAGGGGGAGGGCACCATATGCACAGGGATTTTTCATGCTTGATCTGGAAAGCAGGCTACTTTGTTATGGTCCTTCCATAAATGACCAAAGAAGTCTGTATGGTTAATAATACTGAAAAGAGTAATTTCCCTGTACTGAAAATGCTTTAATTCCTCTTTCCAGGATAAAAATTCCTTTCCTTAAAGAGGATAAGAACATTAATGTTATTGTTAGTGCTAATGGTTTATTTACTTTAAGTCACAAATCTGCAGCATGGGGAGGTTTATTTACTGTAGCTTACGAATTTCTCCCCTGTGGGTACTTCAAAAGTTGTCTGTTTTTCAGTACCAAGTAATCAGAAAAATTTGTTACAAGTCATATTATGGTTGTGGGGCTGTCTTCAACTAGGAAAAAAATCAAACTGCAAAATTGTAATACAATGCTCTGATTTCCCAGCATAACAGATCTAAAACACCTTGAAAGTTTGTTTCAAGCAGAAAGTGAAGACAGCTATGAAAACAAGCCTACTGGACTCCTTAAAAACCCTCACATTTGCAAGTTTTTAACACGCTAAACTCTTAATCACTGCCCAACTACACACAAGTAAGTACAGTTCTGCCAGTATGTAACAATATGATCCTTATTCACTGAAGTTGTGTGGTGGCGGCAGGTTGATTACTATGAAGAGATGTGCTGAACTCTGTGTCGTCAAGAGACTTGTCTCTTCAGCAAAGACAGGGACAGAAAAAAGTAAGTGAAGAGATGAAACCTTTATATGAGCAGTAGTAAAGAAAGATCAGTGACACAGGCCAAAGAGTTAAACAAGCCAAGCCTGATAAAAAGTGCAGGAAGGGCATGATGCAGACTTCACGGTTCATTCTCCTCATAGTTCAAACACAACTTACCCCATTCCTCCAAACTCCCACTGCTTTTACAGCACTCATGTAAAACCTCACAAAGCTTTCCAAGCTTCACATTTTGAAAAGAGATCAAATAATCTCAGATGATGATGTTGGAGCCATCACACAGTCATGACACAAAATGATGGACCAAAGACAGAACTTTGTTTTAGGATCTGACTTGCCTAGAGATGAGTGTATTTCTTTCCTAAGTAAATAGGATTGTAAGACGCCTTCTTTTTTATGTTCCCTCACAATAAAAGCCCTGAACAAGTTCTTGTAGGACACAGATGTTGAAGAAGTGAACGACTCCAGCCATCTTGTTAAATACATGAGCTTTAAATTCCTACAGAAGTCATCAGCGCTACATCTCACCCAGAAATTTTTCTCTCAGAGTGTTCTTTTGCTATGAGCTTGCTTTGGTTCACGGAAAGTTAGTGTGTGTCAAGACAAAGCCACAGTTTACAGGCAGAGATGGCACCTCTAGTGTCAATTTAAACAGTTACCAAGTGAAATCCTGGGACAAAGTCAACAAATTTACATCATCTTCACTAAAATGAGAATTTCATGCCTAAAAATCTAGTTCTATAAAAAGGGGAAATAACCACACTAAAAACAAAGGAATATGTAGTGTTTAAGTTACATCATTACAAAGGTTATGAAGCTGTCTACCTTCTCTCCATTTTTAATCTTGCCATGAGTAACAAAAGAGAAATTACAGAATGTTACTTCCCATACTGTGTTAACAATTGGAGCTCCAGCTCCTGAAAAGCTGGTTAAATTGGTGCATCTGTAGCATATTATTCTCTATTATGGTTTCAAGATCCATAGCATGAAAGATGTACACTGATACACCTCCCAAACCAGAAAAAAAAAGTCTAGCCCTTAAGCTTAACCTCAAGACAGCTCCTTCCTTTCTATGCTGATTTCAAGTTTAGGATAAAGCATACAGCCAAAGCTCAGAAAGACTATTAAATAAACAGCTCACATATTACATATCTGTACACACGTATTTTAAGATTGAAAACACATTTGACTACATATAACAGCTATCCACATGTTACCATAATGGAGGTATTTTAGTGAATTTAGTTCTCCTGATGCAAAGGACATTTCTCACTTGCAGCAATTTTAATCTTTCTCAAATTTAGAAAAGTAAATTTAAGAAATTCTTCTGCCTTTTTGTAAGGTAGATTTTTTACACTCTGGTTGTCCAGTTTTGATCTCATCTTAAAATGGGACTTTACATATAGGATTCTCATTTGTTTTTCTAGCTGTTTAGGTGACTATAATCTACTAATCTAATTTGACTAAGTAGTTCTCATAAGTCACTTGATTTCCAACCCTGAGAGCACAATATCCATGGCAGACATATGTCATACCTAATTCAGTTATCAGTTCTCACAAACTGAAAACACTACCCTGATAAGATTTCTTAAAACAAACAAACAAAAAAACCCCAACATATTAAGTAAGTAATATTAGTTTTTCAAGGTTCTCCACTTTTTGGTCATTCAAACAGGCACTTAGTATTAATATAGCAAGAAAATAATATTGCTAGGAACCAAATATTGCTTGGAGAAAGGGGAAACTTTTTATTGGAAGAACAGGAACCCACCTCACTTGGCTAGCAGAATCACATCTCTAGGTCATGAATCAGGTTTACATATGTATATCTTTATACACAGGGGAAGAAATAGCAGAAATCTGTAGTTTAAGATTACAAATGACATTTATTTCCCATTACAAATATGTTAACATATCTTCATGTGAGAATGATAGATATAAGTTAATACAATTTATAGCACAGGAGGAATACAAGTTTGCACAATTTATAGCTCACGCTTGCAGTAGTGGATTAAAACCTACAGCTAAAATTATTACAGTCCCCATTCATTCAACCTACTCTAGAAGCTACTGCAACTTTTAAGGTGTTTTCACTCTTGAACCAGGATCAGGATTACTTTATTCCGCAGTCTGGCTTGTTAAAAACAGGAGCAAGTTTACCTTGGAAATTAAGCCTTATGACTCCAACAGAAGATAGCTTGAGGGCCATTTTCTGCAGCAGAGACATCACCAGAAAAGGCTTGGGGACAGCTGTGAAGGAAGCTTGAAAGAGCAGAGGCTAGCATAATTGGCAGTACATTCAGCAGGAATTTTTCATCTCACACTAGTTGGCTTCAGTACAGCACAGCATACTCTAAGAGCTGGCAACTGACAAGATTTTAAAAATAAACTTTGGATTCTAAAAATACATTTCTCATTATTTACCTTCTGAGTTAAGACCTGAAAATGAAAACTGGCTTTATAATGAAGCATCTACTCCTTCACCAATCATTACAGCTAGTAAGTTACCTTCTAAAATGGCAAGCAAGACTTTCTTGTAGTCACTTGTCTGTAGGAGAAGTGTAGGCTACAGATATTTTACATTAAAAAACAAGTTGTCAAAATTCCAGCTGTTCAAAAATCCCATATACTGAAGTACTTACAATCAAACCTTCATAAGACAAAAAAGCCTTTCTCAAACTCAGTCTAGCTTTCAGCTCTCCTGATAAGTACACGTGGCATTTACTGGCCCTTGAAATGAAAGGCAAAGTACAAAATGAACTTACTGGAAAGAAGAGTTGGCTACTTGCAGGGGAAAGAATCTGAACTTTTGCCTCAAAATTAACTTGTCCCCTTTGGGGGAAAGAAAAAGGTAGTAATACTCAACCACCATTTGACATCAGAACAATGAATACATGTCTAATCAAGTACCAGTGGAGGTACTAAATATGCCAAGTATGATAGAAAATGCTGCATATTAGATACATTCAGTTCCAAAGTTGTAAACAGTCATCACGGGTCCCATGAAGCAGTAAATTATAGTAAGTGTGGGACACAGCAAGAGTAAGAATGTTAAATTAGTTTCCTCTGAAAAAATCTAGTGACAATAACTAATTTTCCTAAAGCTACAGTCCTATTTTCTATCACTTTTAAAGTTTCCAGCACAGCACTAGCATAAATCTCATACATAAGTCAAATCAACTGTACTTTCTTACATAAATGAGCAATAAAGTACCCATAGAGATAAAATTACACGAACATGCCTCAGTTCTCATCTGCTTAAAAACTGCTGCTGACAGTTTCAGAACCCAAGTACCCTTAAGTATTCCTTCAAATGTACAGCTGTTTTAGTGCAACTTTTAAGCAGGAAATCCCAAATTATGCAAGAAAAAAAAATCCAGAAAAAAAAAAGCCAGTTCATATGCTTAAAGGAGAAAAAGACAGCAGCAAATGATCCTTAAAGCCTGCCAGCAAGCATCGCCAAGAGATGCACTGACATTCTAAACTGAACAGGCCATTTACTTACACCCTTCTTTTTCCTTTTTATTTCTCCAACAAAATGTCCATGACAACTGTTTTGAGCTACAGGAGTTCTACTATATGGCAACAGTTCATGTTCTTACTTTAAGATGTGCTGAAAAATCTCACTAATTATTTTAACTACCAGTTCTTAAATGCTAAATATATTATGACATTTGAGAGAATAACACAAGTATCTTTGGATATACATTTGTCTGTGGCTCATTTAATCACTGCTTGTATATCTGAGAACGGAAATGATTAAGGAGTGGGGAGAAAGTAAAAAAGCCAGCACCCCCAGTTACTTCAAGATACTAACTGTGCTGGTTTTGGCTGGCACAGAGTTAATTTTCTTCGTAGTAGCTAGTAGGGGACTATGTTTTGGATTTGTGCTGGAAACAACATTGATCATACAGGGATGTTTTAGCTATTGCTGTACAGTGCTTACACAGAGTCAAGGCCTTTACTGCTTCTCACCCCACACCACCAGCAAGTAGACTTGGGGTGCACAAGAAGCTGGGAGGGGACACAGCTGGGACAGCTGACCCCAACTGACCAAAGCGATATCCCATACCATATGACATCATGCTCAGCAATAAAACTGGGGGGGGGAGGTTGGCAGGGTCTGCTGCTCAGGGACTGGCTGGGCATTGGCCGGTTGGTGGTGAGCAATTGTTTACATTTGCAACACTTGTCTGTCTTGGGTTTTAATTCTCTCTGTCATTTTCCTTTTCATTACATTTTTTTACCATTATTATTTCAATCAATTATTAAACTGTTCTTATCTCAACCTATGAGTTTTTTCACTTTTACCCTTCCAATACTCCTCCCCATCCTGCGGGGGGAGGGGGGGCATAGGGAAATGAGCAAGCAGCTGTGTGGTGCTTAGCTGCTGGCTGGGGTTAAACCACAACACTAACAAGAGAGAAAGAATTTTGAATTAGGCCCAGCAGAAAAATCAGTATCTTCCAACCCCACAATCATTACTTCAGCCTCCTGAAAAGTTCCTGTTGGCTTAACAGCCCAAAAAAGTCTTAACGAAGGCCTCAAGAAATCTGATTGACAGCAGACGGTACCTTGTCAAAGCATGCAGTGTTAAAATCCTCAGAGAGCTGAAGGTACCAAGTGGAAGAATCAAGTTGAAATAGAGGCAAAGAATCTGGGTAACAGTGCAAACATTGAAGACTAACAAGAAAATGTAATACCTCAGGGCAGTGTGTACTATTTACTTGTGGGGAAACATTAGGAAGAAACCTACTGTCTAACAACAACAATGGAAGAGGGAGACAAACTTTTTCAAAATAGGGAGTGGTATCTCAGAGCTGAAGCTAGAAATGACAGTTTGTGGCCAACATCAGGCTACATAAACATAGTAAGCTTCCTGTTTTACTCACCTGTTCCCTCATATTAATCTACTTTGAAATTTGGGTAGTCTCCCATAGGTCTTTCTAGGAAATCAGTTTCATTACTGACAATTAAGAAAGCTATCAGACTGCTTCTGAACTAAAACATTTAGAATACTAAGGCAGAACATATACCTGCCTGAACAGACAAACAAGATACAGGCATTAGAACAATACACATAGCTTATGCCAACCCTTGCGAGAAGGCCATTCTTGAAAAATTCTGAAGTGAAACCAGATTAAGTGCATGAGCAATCCAGACCATACCCTATGTTTCAGGCTGGCTTATTTCTTTGATTACATTGACAAATGTTTAAGATTTGATCTTCTGGAGGACTGCATATGTCAATATCACTGCATCACAGAATGGTAGGGGTTGGAAGGGACCTCCAGAGATCATCTTGTCCAACCCCCCTGCTTGAGCAGGCACACCCAGAGCAGGGGGCACAGCACCGCATCCAGGTGGGTTTTGAATGTCTCCAGGGAAGGAGACTCCACAACCTCCCTGGGGCAGCCTGTTCCACTGCTCTGTCACGCTCACAGGAAAGAAGTTTTTTTTCTCATGTTTAGGTGGAACTTCCTGTGTGCCAACTTGCGCCCATTGCCCCTTGTCCTGTCATTGGGCACTATTGAAAAGAGCCTAGTCCCATCGTCCTGACACCCACCCTTTAGGTATTTATAGGTATTGATGAAATCCCCCCTCAGTCTTCTCTTCTCCAGGCTAAACAAACCCAGGTGTCTCAGCCTTTCCTCATAACAGAGATGCTCCAGCCCACTGATCATTTTGGTAGCTCTCTGCTGGACTTGCTCAAGCAGTTCTGCATCCTTCTTAAACTGGGGAGCACAAAACTGGACACAGTACTCCAAATGTGGTCTCACTAGGGCAGAGTAGAAGGGGAGGATAACCTCCCTCGATCTGCTGGCCACACTCCTTTTAATGCAGCCCGGATACCGTTGGCCTTCTTGGCCACAAGGTCACATCGCTGGCTCAGGGTCAGCTTGTTGTCCACCAGCACTCCCAGGTCCTTCTCAACAGAGCCGCTTTCCAGCAGGTCAGCCCCCAGCTTGTACTGGTGCATGGGGTTGTTCCTCCCCAGGTGCAGGACCTTGCACTTGCTCTTGTTGAATTTCATCAGGTTCCCCTCGGTGCAGCTCTCCAGCCTGCCCAGGTCTCACTGAATGGCAGCACAGCCTTCTGGTGTATCAGCCTCTCCTCCCAGTATTGTATCATCAGCCAACTTGCCGAGGGTGCACTCTGTCTCTTCATCCAGGTCACTGATGACTATGTTGAACAGGACTGGACCCAGCACAGACCCCTGGGGAACACTGCTAGTGAAAGGCCTCCAACCAGGCTCTGCCCTGTTGGTCATGACCCTCTGAGCTCTGCCATTCAGCCTGTTCTCAATCCACCTCATTGCCCACCCATCTAACCCACACTTCCTAAGCTTACCTGTGAGGATGCTATTGGAGACAGTGTCAAAAGCCTTGCTGAAGTTGAGGTAAACAACATCCACTGCTCTCTTTTCATCTACCCAGCCAGTCACGCCATTATAGAAGGCTATCAGGTTGGTCAATCATGATCTCCCCTTGGTGAATCCATGATGACTACTTCTGATAACCTTCTCTTCTTCTACATGCTTGGAGATGACCTCCAGAATGAAATGTTCCATCACCTTTCTGGGGATGGAGGTGCAGCTGACTGGCCTATAGTTCCCCGGGTCCTCCTTCTTACCGTTTTTGAAGACCAGAGCAACACTGGTTACCCTCCAGTCCTCGGGCACCTGTCCTTTCCTCCATGACCTTTCAAAGATGTTGGAGAGTGGCTCAGTGACAGCATCTGCCAGCTCCCTCAGCACTCATGGGTGCATCCCATCTGGGCCAATGGATTTGTGAGGATCCAGTTTGCCTTAATGATCTCTGACCCAATCCTCCTCCATCAAGGGGAAGTCTTCCTTTCTCCAGGTTTTCCCACTCACCTCTGGGGGCTGGGGTGCCTGAGGGCCGGCCTTAGCAGTAAAGACTAAAGCAAAGACAGCATTCAGTAACTCTGTCTTCTCTGCATCCTGTATCACCAGGGTCCCTACCTCATTCAGCAGTGGGCCGACAGTTTCCCCAGTGTTTCTTTCAGTAGTGATTTATTTGAAGGAGCCCTTCTTGTTATCCTTGACATCCCTTGACAGATTTAGTTCCAAGTGGGCCTTGGCCTTCCTCTATAACCAAATCCCAGAAAATATTATCTGTGTGACAGAATTGATCTGCTTTGGAAAACAGCAATTTCAGAGTATCAAGCCCCAGTGACATACCTAAATCATTTGTAAATTAAGCACTATGAAGAAAACAAACGAACAAAAAAACCAACAAAACCCAAGAAAAACCCAAAAAGCTTGGGCAGGGGGGAAAGACCACAGTTGTTCCAAGTAGTTGTTCCAGTTGCAAGAGAGATCTGATTTTGGTATTGGTTTTACTGCAAATTTAAGTGTTGCAGTCCTATAACAAACTCATTTCAACCTCATTTTTTAAAAGCTTATCTCTAGATTGGCATGCCAACAGAACTGATACACAAAGATGCAAGAAAAAAATGAGCCATAGCATTAAAATGCTACAGCCTGGCCAAAAATATGAGTAACCAGATACTCAGTGCCAGAGGTCACAGCATCCACCAACAGCACTGCTCATGCAAGCCATTGAAAAACAGTAATAAAGAAGTCCTACAAAGAGGCACTAAGCCAGTATCACCCCAAGAGAAAAAGAACTTAACACATTTTTTCAGTTACCTTGCCAATAACCTCCCCACTGTATCCAACCCACTAAACATTAAAATCTGGAAGAGATATAATGACTCTATAGCAACCAGCTGCTGAGATATTTTTCAAACAGAATGAACTGAATATAAGTGCCAAATACTTTCCCAACAAATTTAGCCTATTCCTAGTGGGAGGAGAAAAGTATGTTCACTGCTGAACACTGCTTCAAGATACAGTGCAAATCTGAGGTCATTACAAAACTAGAGCAATTTAAAACAAATCAGATAACCAGGAACAGGTAAATAAACAGACACACACATTTTAGGTATGCAGGTTGCTGTTACTCTGCAAGGACAGGCACATCACTCAAGACTCCTCTCCTGTGGAACAGCACTTCCATGAGACACTTTTTCCCCACCACCACACCACCAACACGCCAACTTTACTAATACTTCCATGTCCCCTGTAAGAGTTTATTAGGGAATCTTCTGGAGATTTAAAATTAACAGCCACATGAACATGTCGGCTCCACAGCAGTAGCTGCACGTGTATGTAATTTGGGCTCTGTAAGCTCTCAAAAGAAAGCGGCAATTTGGTTGTCCCTGTTTTCAGATACAACCGCTCCTGCTATAAGTCTCCTGATGTGCATATCTGTAAAAAGGTTCAGCCTCCCTACTATATGCCCACAAGCACATCAGTTACAGCATTATTTCTCAGCAAAACAAGAATCAAAGATGATGAGAGTTCAAGAGCACAGTTTCCCTTAGCTCATAAACAAGTCAAAGAAAGACTCTAGGTATCTCGAAAAAATAACTAAGAAAAATCAAGCCTAATATTAGGTTTATATGCATTGGCTTATGTGTGAATCCTCAGAAGACATATTTTAGAAGTCTACAAATAAAAAGATGGAAGCCATTTAAGTAACCTCTGCTTTTTTCTTTTTATGGCAATAAGGCTTTGTTTCTATTTAAATCTTCACAGAATAAAGTCTTTATCTTTAACAAGAGACAAAGCCAAGCTAATACAAGAAGGAATTATTACTAGACAATATTCATCTCTTCCATAATATAGTACAGGGATAACAACTGAACTCAACAGGCAGCTGTTTAAAATGCCTTAGTTGAGACAGGCTCCCATTTTTCCTCTTTGGCTGATGATGTTTTTCCATCTCTCTTCCCCAGCTGTAGTGCGTGGGTCATCCTAAGTATCTAAGCTACGCCAGAAAAGTACCTGGGGACTGTCAGAAAAACCAAGGGCTACCTCTTGTATGTGGCCTGGTGCAGAGCTAGAAAGACTAGAAACTGATGCTGCCACCTTAAAAACAATAATCAGAGCAAACTAAGTTTGGAAAGCCGCATACTGGTGTACCCACACTATTTGTAGCCTTCTGCCCTTTTCTTGCCCCTTAGACTTATTGTCTTTTTAAACCTCTCTAGCTACAAAGTGTCTCAATGCATTGTTCCATCTGGAGGATTCAATAAACTTCTCTTTTTTTAAATTAAATTATTTTAAATTAAATTTTTAATTAAATTATCCTCCCCCCCCCCCTTTTGAAGCTGGGAAAGGATAGTAAAGCACAATAAACCTCCACACAAAAGGAAATGAAATTTCACAAGAATTTCGACATGTAGGCTTCCTAGGTTTCATTTCAGTGCAAAGTTTAGCTGAGTCAGCATTCTTGATTCACAACACTTGCAGGTTTTTGAGGTTTTGTTTTAAATAAGAGGACTAAATTTCTGTCACCATTTTGAACTTCGCAAGCCAAATGCCTAATTTCAAAAATAACCATTTAAGAGATTCAATATGATTATATTCCCTACATACCCTCAGGAAAGCTATTTTAATGTAGGTGTTGCCCTGCCCCAAATAGCCTGTACCTTGCTTTTCCTAACAAATCCCAGGTATTTTAACTCAGGACCGGACCAAGGTAATGCAGGAAAAGCAGGAACTTTTTACCATAACAAATTCCAGAAATTATCAAAATTAA
Organism: Phalacrocorax aristotelis; assembly: GCF_949628215.1. NCBI lineage: Eukaryota > Metazoa > Chordata > Aves > Suliformes > Phalacrocoracidae > Phalacrocorax > Phalacrocorax aristotelis. Next base: position 102,759,795 of record NC_134276.1, read on the forward strand.
GCAACACTATCAGGGAATCCCATTTTCCTTGGAGCTACAGCGTAACATTTTCCTGCTCAAAGCACATAGAGCAGGAAAAATGTAAAATTATTTCTGAAGCTTCATGTTATTTTTGATCACATAAACTTAATCATCTATCAAAACCACCAAACGAAGAATCCTCCCTCTTACTTATACAAAAGTCCTTAAAACTCCATAAAAAAAAAAAAAAACCCAAAAAACCACCCCAAACCAACCACACAATAGGCAGAAGGTTTATTATTCAGCTATCAATGGAGCCTACCAAGTATCCAGAAACAACTACCAGCTGAAAAGACTACAGTCTTTCAGTCTGCTGAAATTTCAGCTAACATGTCATCCCTGGAACATGTTCAATTCCTCAAGCCAGCAACTAATAAGAGCCAAAAACGCCAAAAGGTCAAAGCTCCACTTCTCTTATCCCTGCCTCCAAGCAAATGGTGAGGCCAGGACAAAAAAAAAGCAACACAGTTCTATATATTCCTACTTTTTAGTCCTGCAGCCCTGCTCTTTTCTCAGTAAGGACTCTGAAGCCTGTATCTAGACACAAGCAGGAGCAGAGTGAAACTAGCCCAGATCCTACCAGTTTGTCACCTGACCATGAAATTCTGAATTCTAATACTGAACCCTCAAGTCTTCTGCTGTAGTCTGACAAAGAATCAAGAAACAGCATAAACAAATGGTGGTGCCTAAATACTCGGAGATACCACATCACCCCAAATTTAGTCTTTGCTGTACAAATTAAGAGTTACACTCTGTAGGATCAGATGATGTTCACATCAAAAAGGCTTGCCTTCAGCATTTTTGTTTGTTTTAGTCTTCTTTCTTTTGAAGAAAGGTTTTATCAAATATTTTCAAACTTTTCTATTTTTCTCCCACAACACCAGCAGCTTTAATGTGGGGGCATTAAGATGATCTGATGCTAAAATGGCTAGTCTCAGACACCAGCGCACACACACAAAAATACTGTGCTGCTTTTATTCACCCAGTATTCCCTTATTTATTTGTTATTCACATAGCATGTCAGACATTACCACTTGGCTCAGGACAATCGGCTTCCAATGCAAATTTAGCTTTTAAATTCCATTTAACTGCCCATATAAATGCCATCACTAACTAGTCCACAGTCTTCACCAGGATATTCCCCATAACACTAGCTGAAAAGTCTTAGGTAACACAAAGAGATTAAAATAAAACTGCCAGATTTCCTAACATAGAATAGGAATGAGCACCAAAGTAGCAAGGTCTTATATAAAAGTTCATAGAACGCATCAGGTAAGTTCAGGCAGGGTTTGGTCACTGGTTTGTGGGGTTTTTGTTTTGTTGTTTTGGTGGGTTTCTTTGGTTTTTTTTTAAAAGACATCTTTACTTAGGGATGCTTCTGGGTTATTACATAAGTGCACATGGATTTGTCTGTAAGTTCTAAAATAATAGCAGATTAAATTCTTCAGGTTAAATTCACCCAACTAGTTAATACAAATAAACTAATATTTTAAAAGTCATACAATAGCATTTGTCAGCAGTTCAGAATAATATTGAGCACTTGACTCAAAAGTCTTTTTCCCTCCACCAAAAAAAAACCCACACAAAACAAAATTGTTTCCCTTGCAGCTTCTACAGACAGTGCAAATTTTAAGCAGATTTAGATGCTGAGTTTAAACAGTAGTGTCAAATATATGTTTGGGATACATTTAAGGAATCAGTCCATCACTGCATTTGACACTGTAAAGTCAGCACTGAATCTGTTCTGTTTCCCAAGAGTAGATTCCAGTTATTGTACAGAGCTGTATGACTTACAGTTCATCTATAACTTCTGATTGTGCAAAAAGGATGACTGATTAATCAAAAAAGCATGGAAACTGTTAAAGTGGAAATCCTGCACAAGCCTCAACTCCATTCAGATTATTCTGATAAGAACTGTGGTAATGAAGCATGTTCTGAGCATGGATAACACCCTTAGCAGCTTCCCATCAGCAAGCCCTGTTCAGAGACCATAGAAGCACAATAGTGGGAGGTACTCACTATTAGAGTGGGAGGATCCAGCTATTTTAGTTCCATGTGGACTACAAGGTCTCTTCTTCAAAAGTCCAGTATGAACCTCTTTGCCATGTCAAGGGCTCTTGACAAACAGGAATTTTCAACACTAAGACAGACTTATTGATACCAGCTAAGCCACTGACTACTCCTGACCACAGCCAGTCAGAGCTTATCAGTAATGCAAACATTACATCTAGTCAAGTGCTACGCTACACATAAAATGGAACGCCTTGCTTTCTTCCTCTACCCTTGTCATCACAGAGTTTGGAAACATTTCCTTGAAGCAATACCATTTTTCAGCAGACACTGTCTACAAGACACACTTGATTTCTATCATATTTCTTAAAATTAGCACATTATGTTTGATAGTAGGTTGCTATTTGTTCTTCTATGAGCTTATTATATTGCTTATTGTGGTTTTAAGTAGAATAAGTACAGAGCAGCAGAACATCCAGAAACTTCTAAGCTGGATAATGGATGTTTTCAAACTTCATCATTAAACATCTCCAAAATCCACAATGTCTGGCCATGAATTTAAGTACAGATGTCCTTGCCATGTGAAAACATATTTTAACACTCCTACATTTTGAACTTTTCCTCTGAATTTAAGTTTTACAAACTGGAATTCAAAAAAGAGACAACTATAAGGAGTAGTTGGAAAAGAATGGGGGGAAAGCTTTGTTACATGTCTAGTTCTTAAGTTTAATACTTGCCTAAATACCTACAGCAACTTAATTCTACACTAGTTCATTCTAACAAAAAATTCTTCTTTCTTCTCTTTGTTGTTTATTACACTGTTTTGCAATTGGAGCACACACTGCAAAACAGAGGTATTAAAATGGAGCTTCTTTGTGAGAAAATTTTAGAAGTATTTCAGGTAGCTCTACAAACTATTTCCAGTAGTTTAGTTTACACAGACTTTCCTTGTTGGGATTGGCTCCTACAAACATCAACAGAATAAAATCAACCAACATCAAAATACAAAGCTTAAGTGGGAAAGAACACCTGCCAGCCTTTAGATAATGCTGAAATATATAGGATCATTACAGTGAAGAAATACAGATAGAAGGGGAAAAACACACAAAAAGAACAGATAAGAAGAATGTTGACTGGTGAAGGCAAGGACCTAGGAAAGCAAACATTGCAGTAGCACAGGCAGTAGATGCATTGAAGGCCCAGGTCAGAGAACTGCTATCTAAAAAAAGCCAATTATACTGGATGCCCATGCAGAAACAACCAGCCAACCAAAAAATCCCTGAATATCACAGGAGCCTATCTGTCTGCCTGAGAAAAAAAGAGAAAGAAGTTTATCCACCTGGGACTCACAAAGGATTCAAAGAAAAAAATTTCAATATTTTCGTGCAAGAAATTAAACTATTACACCATCCCCTTTAGTACATGATCAGGTTACTGACATTTTATTACAAAACAGAACTCTGAAGTTGTCGGCTTTTGTTCACGATTCTCTGTAAGAAAGAAAGAATCTTACTTCCCTAAAATACCCTGAAGATTTATGGAAGTTACTAGAACCTTACAATGCATAATTAAGCTTCTGCCTAAACCTCATCACAAACACAGGAATCCATACAGAATCTGTACATGGCTGAAAGCCATGTACCTGCAAGGAACTCTTCACAGGTGCATCTATATATTGCAACAGATTCTCTTCAACTGCCAGCTTTGTATGGGTACAACCACATGTTCAAACAGAACAGCTTGCAGGATGAGCGATTAACAATGTGAAGCTAACATCTAAACATAGCATAATATAACTGGAACTAGGCAATTGAATAGATCTGCTCAGCCTTTATAATCTTTCATTGCAAGACTGGCAGAAAAGATAAAACTGAAGTTTTGACTGATTCTGCCATGACCTATTAAAACAACTTTAAAAAAAATGTTAAATATTGCACCTTACAATTTACAGGGCAGTCCATATTCTTGTGCTTGTTAATTTGAAATTGTAATATAAAGCTAGAGTATATGTATTTTTACAGTTACTAATAAGAGGCTTTTTTTAATAACGAAGTGGTGACCTCAAAACACAAAAATTAGCTCAGTTGTATCTTCAATCTTCCGATCAGTCATATGAACACTTAATATACAAGCATCTTTCCCAAAACACAACTATATGTATTAAATTGTAACATAATATGAAGGTAACCATCACTGATAAGCATCTGACTGTCCCTGCGGCTGACTTTACACAGTTTCTTCAGCTAAATGGGCACCCAAGACTGTTCTATTCTGTACGGACACACAGTTGGAATTACTTTCCTAGTAGTCAATATTGGACTTCTTTACAGTTCAACCGGTAAGGCAACTAACAAAAAGTTAATGTATAGTTTGCAGGACAAGCATTATTTAGAAAACGATAGATACCTTTCTACTTTTTCCCCAAGATGGGTGGTTGCTCTTTCTTAAACATGCAACCAGACATCATGTTAATATTTTTCTCATATACTGTTTCTAGGTACTCGCACTGAGAGACTTAAAAGTACTATCCGATATTAATAAAGTTCCTGTTTCTCCAGTGCAACTCTGACACAGGTACATTTGGATCTTAGCAGGCCTGCAGAATCACAGAAGGAATTCAACAATTTGATTTCCATATCTGTTATATTTATTGACAACTTACTTTGTAGCATGCTGCAAAACTATTATTGATTGCTTAAAACAGTTACTGTCTCATTTAAGAGTTAGCATACAGTCTTTACCTCAAAATCTTAATACAGTTCTACACATGTATCAGATTACAAAGCTGAGGAAAGCTGCCTGCTGGTAAACTGTGGTGTGGCAGTCTTCAAACCCTAATAAAGTTATCAGTACAGAAACTCTGGCTGTCAAATTTGAGAAACTAGAAATCTCTGCTCTACATTTCTTGCCACTCAGTATCTTCAGTAAGCACTCAAACATACAGCTTTAATTTTAATGCAGAATTGTTTATTTCAGTCCTTTAAGTCTCAAAAATTCTGTTGAAGAAATCTGTGGGCAGATAATACAGTGAAGGTGCTTTAGTTATGCCTAACACACTGTTCATAAAAACACATACAAATCATAACACCAGTCACAGAAATTGACTGCTGCTTTCTTCAAAAGTGCAGAGCAAGATAAAAACTGCAGTTAACTGTCAAGGATGTTGGTAAACCCAGACTACCTGCTCACAACGTGTGTGATTCTAGTTGAAAGTTTCTACTATGAAGTATATATTCCATTAAAAACTTCACTTTCTATTGCTTTACTCTCAGTTGTAAAGTCTGGGAATTACCTTTGGAAAGCATCTTTAAAAAGCATGGCTAAAAGATAAGTAGAGCAGCTAGGTAGTAAACTGGTCCAAAGATACTACCTTAGGTATATTATGTGTGGTTTGAGTGAGAAATTTTCCAAATGCTGCAAGTAAGTCCCATATATAGGTCATTAATTATTTTGTAGGTATATTTAATTGTTGCAAATAGTATTTACAATTATGTATGAAAGTACAGAAAGCAATGTACTACATAGAAGCTTCATTATTAATCTTGTAGAGAAGATCCAACTATTTCAGGTGGCTCTCCACAATCATTCTTTCAGAGACCATGGATTTAAACCCAGGTGTTCTCTGTGTTTTGGAAGTAAATTAATAACTATTATCTACAAACGGTGCATTTATATGGGGCAAGTAAAACTGTATCTTGAAATGATGCAAAGATGAACCACTGTCCAGTCATTTATAGTAGAATAGTCATCCTCAGGTATAGATCCTTAAAAGATATTTAGGTGGAGAATCCCCATGGAAGTTAGAAAGAACTACCCATCAAAATACAAGGGAAAAACTAAACTCTTGAGACAACAGGTCTTCAGTGAAATTATTTTAATAGTATTACTGGAGCTTGCCAATCTATAATTTTAGTACTAGTATATGCATCTATAATACTAGAACATACCATCAAGCCCATGATTTTCAAGGATTGCCATCACACAAAAATTTACTCTTATAAATTCACAGTCTTTAGACTTCAGCTGTCAAAAGTGTGGTCACAACAAATATCCTGTGGGCACATACAACCATGAGAAACAGAACAGGGGAAGGGAGATTGAGATCTATTGTGAAAGAGAAACATACAGCAGAGATTTACGTTTCAGGCAATTAATAATATGATTATTTCAAAATTCCAGACACACATTTCATACACACAACACTTGTGAAAAGTTGACTTTACAGAGAAAAGGGAAGATGACCAATGAAATGACACTAGCACCAATTAATTCAATTACCTTAGAAACAACACATGAAAAAGGAAAATGTAATATCTAACATATGTAAGTTCAATATATGTCAGAAGAGAAAACCAAACCAGGTACATACTATGTCTTTTCCTGCATTTTGACTGATTGCATTGAAGGGAATATTGCAGAACTACACCTTTTGCAAGATAAATAAAAGGAAAAGACCCCTTTCTTTCTGAGGAAGACATACCTCTTTTCACTCCTCCCCACACAACATTATTTAATGTCCATTCATTTTCCATTCTTCCCAAGAAGTTAATCCTCTGACACCCTGAAGTACGTAGATAAATTCCAGTTTCAGTTGTAGAAAAGCATTTAAGCTCAGTAATTAGAAACTAATCTCCCCTATGCAAATGGTGCATGGTCTATCAAGAACTTGACCACCTCTACCCCTTACACACACACGAAGCTCTCTAAAGAGATTCATTCTAGACAAGTGGATTAACTAGACATCTACATGAACACCCCAAAACCGCATAATTTTTGTTTTGTCATATGAAGGACCCGCAAATACAGTTATGAATACTGTAATCTGCAATTAAAATACCAAGACATAACAATGCCACACAAAAATAATCAGTGCAAACTGTCATGTTATTTTTTAATTTTAGAAAGCATACTCTTAAGCAGAGGGTAATTACTTTTGCTACATATCATACAGAAATTTTAGCACCTCACAGTAAGGTTTTACGTGCACAAATAAGGTATCATTAGATCTTAGACTGGACCAAATTTCTAACTGTCTACCACACCACCCAATTTCATGCCATGCAAGTAAAAACAAAGCCAACTTACTGTGAGGGGGCATTTTAAGTTCAGTAGCTGTATTAAATACAATAGCAACAAGTGTTCCAAGTTTCTAGCAGACAACAGGAGTAGAAGCAACCTTTGGTTTATTTTTATAGCCAAAATTAAAAAAACTCCATCTGATCTCTTTGGTTCCATGCAGGTTAACTACTGAGCCACCCCCACCTGAAATGCATATTACAAACAAGTCTTTCTGCTTGTATTCTACTCTCTTACTAAACACAGCATAAACAAATGTTCATAGTTGATAACTCTCCATTATGATCTTCTCCCCATTCCTTAAGCCATTGCCGACATTTTCCTTAACTTTTTATTCTACAAATGAAACTCTTACATTCCTATTTTCCCTGGTGTTGTCCTACTAAAAACTAAAATTACAATCTATGATTACAGTACAAAGATAGAGCAGAAAGGCTATTCAACATCATTATTCAGAATTATTTAATTGCTGGATTCACATTCTTTCCTGAATCCAAATCTATCCTAATTGCATGATTAGAGGTATTAAGGAAAGGGCATGCAGACTTTCCACCGAACAGCTAACAGCAGCGTGAGACAGAACAGACACTGCAGGTCACTGGTTTATTTTGAGATACCAATTCCTATTTTACTGTATCTAAGCAGTTATTCCACTGAATCAGGATATAAAGGAAAATTATCAAGAAAACACAGCTACTCTGAAAAGGAACTTATCTGGAATAAAAGACAGTGGGATATTATAGACGGAACACTAGAACTGAAAGAATTAAGTGTAGTTTGCAGAGCAGCAAGTGCAAAGAGCAGCCCGCTCAGCTCAAATTAAGTTTGAGCCTAATACACTGGAGAAACTGTTCAGAAACAGTTCATCTGTACGAAACATGACCCCTGTAAAGCTGCCAAAATCAGTGAGAGCATGCAAGTGCTAATCACGCAAGCTAAAATGGCTCAAGCTGCTCTGACTTACATGCACGCTTAAACACAGGCAGCTGCATATCCTAAATTAAGAGTTCACAAAAAGAATGCAGCTGTTTTCTATACCTGCGCTTCTATATGCTATCAGTACATCTCCTCACCATCCACAAGCAGGTACACACACCCCCCCCACTCCTGTACCTGGAAATCTGAATACAGCTGACCTGCAAAACTCCTTCCATACCTCACTCCCTCAAGAAGGACTTTGGGGATGCAGTGTGAGCATTTTAAAACAGAAAGAATTCAGTATCAATTCACTAGTGTGTTAAAAACTATACTGTATAAAGACACCACCTGGTCATACTCATCGAGGGAAGTTACTGGTGACTAGAACAAAAAACGTAAGAAAGAAAGAAAGGGTGTCTAACACAGCACAGAATAACACTGCACAGTCTAACACTCTCCAGAGTCATCAGTACCTAAACGCAGCTTGGCTTTTTGATTTAGGGAAAAAAAAAAGCAAGCATTTGGAGGTTGTCTTAAGATATTTTATTAAAATAAATAGCTATTACCTTAAACATATATTTTTATACAAGTTCTAAACAAAAATCACACCTTAAGACTGCAGGGTGGGAAAAGGTATAGGACAACAGAGTATTTCTTGCTTTAACAAGTACCACACTACCATATCTGGAATGCTAGTTATTTTACTAACTAGAATTATTTACCAAACAACACCTCTTTAATGATCTATGGAAGTGTTTTCCCTATCATGACATCCACGCCCCACAGAAAGGTAGAGTTCACAGAAAATATTGTTTTCTAAAAGCAAAAAGCACGTTTCTTTCAAAATAAAGGAGCAGCAGAATCAGAACAAAAGATGTCCACGGGAAATATTATCCACAAAGTTGTCTGCTAATCCCAATCAAACAGAAATGAAGGGACAAAAACCCGACCATGTACCAGTTTCCTTTTCCTGACGCCCTGACAACATTCCCTCGCTCAATTGGTCGTGTGCCCTTTTCAAGCCGTGAGGAATGGCATTCCTCCTTCACTTCGCACCGGGGCGAACCGTATGCGTCGAAGGGGCAAGCCCGGAGCAAAGAGGACGGAGGCAGCGGGGGAATAATCGTTACTTAACGCGGTAAAGGGAAACCCGCTACCCGCAGCCGCACAACCCACCACTTGCATTCCACGTCCGAGATCACCCGGAGGACACGGGTGGCCGGTACACGGCTCCCTCCGGGAGCGATGGCTGTCTTGTGACGGCGAGGGCTAACGCTACCGCCGAGCCAGCGCGCACGAACCGGGGCGCTCCCCCCGCCGCATTGCCCTGCTTTCTTCCACACGCAAAACCGTCGCTACGCAAAAACAGCACCCGCGAACACCCAGTCCGGTGAGGTACCGATAAAAATTAAAACAATAATAGTTTAAAAAAAAAAAGAGGGGGGCAGCCCGAGGAAGATAAGCGGCGGCGCGCAGCAGCCGGCGCCGGACCCGCGCGAGAGGCGCATCCCGCGGGAGCCCACCTCACGGCTCCGCGCCGCCCCCCGCAACACGCCGGCCGCCCACACCGGCGACGACCGCGGCGCTGAGGGGGATGAAGAGGAGCAGGGACGCCTTGCTCTCCACGCCGGGCACCGGGCGCCTGTCAGCGGGGACACGCCCGGTCGCCGGTACCGTGCTGAGGCGGCGGGAGGTGGCGGAGGCAGCCCTCCCCCCCCCGCCGCGGGTGGGCGCCGGGCGCCGTTGGCCTGGGGTGAACCGTCGCCACTCCCCATGAGGGGGTGTCGTTCCTCCCACTCACCCCTCCTTCTACCCGTCTCCTCCCGGCGCCGGGCAGTACCTCATATCTGCGTGGGTCGGGGGACCCTACTCACACCCATGGCGACGGCGGGGGGGATGGAGGAGCCGAAGCAGCGGCGCCCGCCACCGCCTCCGCCAGACGCACCATCCCCTCCCGCTGCCTCCTCAGCCACCCTCTGGCGGGCGGCGAGGGGGCGGAGCCCTGGCTCGCGCAACCCCTCACAGCCGCCGTACTGACGCGCGGCCACGGCTTCCCTCGCGCCCCGCCAGTCCAGCGCGACGGGCAGGCGAACACCGCCAATCAGAGGCCGGGAGGGAGGCGGGGACCCGGCCTCCTCCGGCCAATCAAAGCTCTGCCAAGGGGGTCAGCGCGGAGGGAGCGGAGCCGGTGGGGCGGGGGGAGGGGGTGCGGCCGGGCTGGCCTCCTCACCTCTGCGGGGTGGGGGGCGGCCAGCCCGCCCCTTTATTTTATGTAAGTGTAGCTCAAGCCGATGTTTCTTCCGCCCCCCACCCCACTACCGGCCGTGTCCTGGCCCCGCTCCCGGGTAGTTACACTGGGCGACCGCCGCGCCCCACAGCCTGCTGGGCCGCGTAGTCTCGCGCGCCGCCGGTTGTGGGAGGGAAGGCGGGGGTGGTGGTCGCCTCTCCCCGCCTCCTCTCGTAGCGAGTGACAGCCGCCCTACCCAATCCCGCCTCCGCTTCTGTGCCGATCGGTGGCAGCTGTGGCCAATCACCAGCTCAGATGGGGGCCTGTCTGGATGCCGGGGCGGTGCCGGAGGACGCCCAGGTGGGAGCGCGGAGGAAGTAACGGTTTGTCATGGCAACCGCTGGTCGTGAGGCGGCGGCGCTTCCTGGGGTGGCCGCTGGTTTGTTATCTCCGTTTCCTGGGGGGAGAGGGGGAATTTTACAGCCGGGGACCGCGGGGCGAAGGACTCCGGGCGCCTCGGGCGGGCTCGGAGCTCCTCGGTTCGGCGGCGTCTCCGCGCCGGTGTCATCCCATGGCGGGCGCCGAGGGGCTGCCGCGGATGTTTCGGCACGGAGGCAGAGGCGCAGCTTTCCGGTTCGGTAAAGCACCGTGGTGTGGCCGGTGGCACTAACGGCTAAAGGAGCGGAGCCCGCCGAGGCGGTCGCAGCTTGGTGGCTGCCCTCAGGGAAGGTGTGGGTGCTGCGGCGGCGGCGGGAGCCACCCCGAGTGGCCCGGCACCCCTGGGTTCAGGTCTCCCTGCGGGGCCCGTCGGGGCTGTGCCGGGTCCCGGCTGCAGCGCTGCGCTGCCTTTCTGAAAGGCGAGGTATCTCAGGGTCCCCAAGGTTGTTAGAGCTGCTCGCCAGAGGCGACAGAATAGCCTCAAGGTCTTCCGCCTCTGCTCTGTGCTTTTCTTTTTCCTGTAACTGGAAGAGACCTCTTTTTTTAACTTTTTTTCTTCGTCTCCAGAAGGCTGTTTGTTGAGGACAACATACACCAGGTTGGGAGAGGAACCCAAAAACCCAAGTTGTGATTTTTAGTGAAGTCATATATAAGGTTCGTTGTACTCCTGCAGTGGTTATATTGCGCTTTGCGCTCCTTTGTCTGAGCTAGTCAAATTGTGTGCCTTCTAGCCTGGGTGGCAAACAACCCATCTACTGCATTGAAGCACCAATTGGTAACTCCCATGTTATAATTCATTGCCTTTTGCTGTACATCGTCAGTCCTTAGTATTTGCTATGTTATGGTCAACAATACTGATGTAACCTGTTGCACAAAACCCCCATTAAAATCAAAACAAAAAATCTGTTTAGAACTTACATATTAGATGGACTCATAGCCTGTGTTGCTTGCAAACCTACACTCAGCTACTAATAATAAATACATCACCCATCCATCCCACATCAACCCTTAATCCCCCCATATACAAAAACCTCACCCCCACATCCTCTTCCCAATAACAATACCTCCCTCAAGCAGAATTCACCTGGAGAGGAGATGACATTTGTCTTCCGGGAAAGAGTGAGTCCTGATCATAACAGCACTATTAATCATTCAGCGGAAGAAGAGAGTGTGGCTGAGTGCCACAAGGGAATTGAAACACCTAACTCTTCTGTAGACTTAAAAAAAGAACTGGTGTAATCCTTGCACATACAGGCAGGTAAATAAAAGTAGGGGAGGTGTATTTTACCATCACCATGCAGCACTTGGCAAGACCAGTGCTAAATTAATGCAGTTTTGGCATCCGTATTTTAAAAACAAATTTTGCAGGTGCAACAAATGAACCCTGACTTCATATGGATTCACATCTCCTGGCTGGATTTTCTGGTCACTGAAAAAGTAGAAATGCAGCTAGAGAATTTATCATGTTTGGAGCGTTCCTACTGTTATTTCCTTTCCTCTTGTGAGTTCTTTGCTCTTAGTGAGGATTGCGATCACAGTGCGGCCTTTTCTCAGAGGCACTGATAAGTCTCCTTTGTCTAGCTACCCATTTTCCTACAACTTAAAGGAACAGCAAGAAGACAACTATTTTTCTGTCAAATTTAGCCGAAACTGTTGTGTCAAAGAGTCTTTGTCGGTTTGATGCAAACGTTAATTGGGTAAGTGCGTGCATACACATGAGCTTGTGGCATAAGGCTAAACTAGGATGTCAGTGTGTGTATATCAATGCAGGATGGCTGTCTGAACAGTAGAAAAATGTTTACATGGTTTTGAGGATGTGAACCTGTGTTCTTACATGTCTTAGAGGCACAAAATAAATTACTATAGACACCTGTGTATACCTGTGTAATATAGATACCTAAATATACCTATGTATATTACCTGTGTAATATGGATACCTAAATATACCTATGAGTCATGTATCAAAATGCAACAACATAGTGCTAGTGAAAATCTTGCTTGAGCAGCTGCAAGGTCCCAGGAGTGAAGCACATCTAATGAACTGCCTGAAGAGAAAGATGCCATGAGATGGGTGATTTTGATACAACCAAGGTGCATATCCATGGAGCAGTCTCAGATCTACTTAAACTGATTGTGAAATTGTACTTTTGCATGTTTTTGTTCTGTTCCTTGTAATGGTTTTAAGAGTCCTGCAGCTATAAAGTGAGAAGGGTCAGCTTACTTATCCAGGTGAAGACTAGTAATTTACAAGTTAGTTCACATCATTGTGATGGCTCCATGATTGCTAGCTCCAACACAAAAGAGGGGATGGGAATATGTAGATACTGGCAACAGGTAAGCCAGGCAGCTCTGGTACAGTCTTGGGTAAGCTAAAGCAGATCTTGAAACTGCAGTCATGTGCATAGACTTTGCCTGCCTACTTGCCTACTTAAATCTCTTCAGACAGGAAATGATTCTGCAGGTGTCTGTGTAACGACTAGTACTAAGAAATCCTCATCTTAAATAGAAATAAATATTGAAAAAAGTGAGAAAAAGGAAAGCTAGTTGGCTGAGGAGACCTTCATAGAGCAAACGGTGGATAACAAAAAGTCAGTAGCTTGGATGAAGAATTTCCGTAGCAAACCTTCTTCTATGGTGCTTGGTCAGTTCCTAAAAATGACGTATCTAAATTATGAAGGCAAGAACCAGTTAACACCACAAACATTTAATCATCTCTTCTGTTCTTAGGACTTGTGTTCTTTTATAGACAAGCAGTTTTATTTTGTGCATTGCAGCAGTACTTAGGTTCACCGAGTATACCAAAAGGACAGTTCCAAAAGACAATATAATGTTAAAATTACATAAATTACAGAAGTCCCTTAGACTCTAACCTTTCTTCTTTTTTTTTTTTTTTAAACAGGGATGCAGAACTTTTATAGTTCCACAGTTTAATGGCTTTTCTGTTTTGTGGAACAAAGAGTGAGAACCCACTTTGGGTTGTTTGAGGAGCAGGAGGGCAGTCTGACTGGCAAAATGCCTTGCAATTTTAAAGGAACAGCATGTGCTTAACTCAGCTGGGGTGAGAAAAAGTTCAGCTCAATATTCCTTGGACAGAGGTTACTGTTCATGTTGCTAAGCCTAAGCGAAAAGCAACAGCTGTTTCTTGGGAAGAGTTTAAAAAAAAATCAAAGGATGCTTAAACACTTAAGAATGTATCTTAACTTCAGAAGTAAAAACAAAGCACTCTCACTACTTTCTCATTAGTGTTTCACTCCCAACAGACATATATACTACAGACTACAGTATAACATGGAAATACATGGTTTTGCCTCCAGTATCTGAGATAGCTCTTGAACAGCTGTGTGGAGTCAGGGGTCCAAAACTCAACTTAGCTAATTAAGTACTTCAAGGTAGCAGTACTCAACTACTTAAAATCGTTTCAGATATCAATCCCAAAACCAAAAGTTGAAATAGTAAGGGGAGACTTCATTAGTAGAACACTTCTGTGTGTGAGGTGCCCATCATTTCTGGGACTTAACAATGATTTTTATCAATGCTGTTTCTTTGACACTATCTCGACTACTTGAACAGTTACCTCAGTATGTCACATATTCATGTCAAAGTTCTCTTAAAATTCACTATCACTCTTGCAGTATAGTTTTAATATTAAAGATCAGCTTCCTTCTATTTGTTAGACACTAGGGAGGTAATTACCTACTAAAATTGTTTCAGATAAGGGTGTGATATTTAACTTGAAAAAAAAAAAAGGCAGAAAAATAATGTCGGTGTGTGGTGAGGTTTAGTAAGGTGTAGTTGTCACTTTGTAATAGTAATACACATGTAGTCAAAATAGTATTATAAATCCATTGTGATATCAGTTCCCTGTGCATTGAAAGAAATTTCTTGTTCTGACTATAAAACAATCTAAAACAAAGACTCTGTGAAAACATGCTTTCAAGAGCTTGAGAGAATCCTACTAGTGCATTCATGTTACATTTTATAATGGAATATCCATAAATTTGTCCTAGGAAAACCTTCCTCCTACGAGAGACAACGATGTAAAAGTACAAGTTAGAGCCTGTGCACTGAGCTGGATAGATACAAAGGTATTTGCGTATTTTATTTATAAAAGCTAGAGGTGTTTACAGTTTCCGTTGAAGATCTAAGCCAGAGCGATAGGTAGTAATTGGCACAATTCCATTTATGCCATCTGAGGATATGGCTTTACTGCTGAGAAAGAGGGCACAGGATTCATGTGGTATTCTTGCATATCTCTTTAAATAAAAGCACCTGTAATTTGGCTCCTAATTTATGGAGGAAGATCAGTTGTTGCTTGTGAGTTCTCTTACAGTAAATCCCTTTTATCATCCTCTGCATACTGACTTTAAGTCACAATTTGGCTTGCCTGTTAATAAGTCTGGGGTTTGTCTTGTTTTGGGTTTGTTTTGTTTTAATATGCTTCTAAATTTAAATACAGAAAACCAGTGCAAAGTTTTTAATATTAAATGAGGAATGTATATGCTTTTTTCCCTCCAAATAACATTTTGGTAATGACCCAACTTTCTTACTGTGGATACCAGACACTGTAAGATGATAACATATATGCAAATTTAGAGCCTTAGTAAAAACGTTGTAACCATTATTTTCATTTAGCTTCTGTCAGAAATTAAACTGGAGAAGGAGCTTCTACCTGTTGGTCGAGAAATTTCTGGAGTTGTATTGGAAGGTAAGTTAGTATAATTGTCTTTTGAGGGTATGAAGCAAGAATTAAGGTCTGTTTGCATGGTACACCTTTAAATATGGGAACTATTTGCTTTCCTAATGAGGCTTCCCCCAAGTCAGTAATGATACTGAAATGAAAGGGGAAAAAAAGGAACTGGACTCTAATTGCTGCATATCTGTTCAGAGTTTCAAAAAAAAAAAAAGGCATGACAGCTTGCTCATAGAATGGTTTGGGTTGGAAGAGACCTTCAAAGATCATCTAGTTCCAACCCCCTGCCATGGGCAGGGGCAGCTTCCACTAGACCAGGTCACTCAAAGCCCCATCCAGCCTGGCCTTGGACGTTTCCAGTGATGGGGCACCCACAACTTCTCTGGGCAACCTGTTCCAGTGCCTCACCAGCCCCATAGTGAAGAATTTATTCCTTACATCTAGTTTAAATCTTTCTTCTTTCACTTTAAAACCATAACCCTTTGTCCTATCACACAGGCTCTGCTAAAAAGTTTGTCCCCATCTTTCTTAGAAGCCCCCTTTAAGTACTGAAAGGCTGCAATAAGGTGTCCCTGGAGCCTTCTCCAGGCTGAACAACCCCAACTCTCTCAGCCTGTCTTTAGAGAGGAGGTGCTCCAGCCCTTGTGATCATTTTTTGTGGCCCTTCTCTGGACCCGCTCCAACAGGTCTCTGTCCTTATGTTAGGGGCCCCAGAGCTGGAAGCAGGACTCCAGTTGGGGTCTCACCAGAGTGGAGTAGAGGGGCAGAATCACTTCCTTGACCTGTTGACCATGCTGCTTTTGATGCAGCCCAGGATCTGGTTGGCATTCTGGGCTGCGAGTGCAAGTTGCTGGCTCATGTCGAGCTTCTCATCCACCAACGCCCCCAAGTCCTCCTCAGGGCTGCTCTCGATCCATTTGCTGCCCAGCCTGTATTTGTGCTTGGGATTGCCCTGATCCATGCACTGAGATCTTAAGATATTACCTGTACGTGCTGTAACAGTCTTTAATTTATTTCAAAAAATTAATTTGTTGGAATAGTGACGACAAAATAACATTCAGGAATTTCTGCAGTGTTTCACTGGCATATCCACCTTTGATGCGTAGTTTAAAGCCTAGATCTTTCAAACACATATACGTGTGTGTACTTGCATGTAACTGTTTGTGCATGGGGTGCCAAGGTTTAGTGAATTAAACTTTTGGTTTTGGTATGAGCATATTTAATAAAAAAATATTTTTTTTCACTAGCAGGGTGTATTTTTAGTTTTGAGAGTTAGTGACAAACAGTGCTCTGGATTGCATGTTCAATTTCAGCTATAAATGTTTATCTTCATACCTTCTTTCCTGCTTTTCATATAATCTTTGTGAGTTGGAAGAAAGGTGACCTTTTTTCAGCCAGATGATGAAGTAGTGGGTAAGTTAATGCTTGTTTGCCTTATCAACTAACGCAATTAGTACTATTTTATAATGAATGGCTGAGGTTATAATCATTGCCAAAGCTACAATTAGACATCTCTTTTCAAAGATTCAACTAGTGTCATGTGAATAAGCTCTTATAAATAAGAATTGTATTCTGAAAGTGTTCTCTTAGGGAAGCTTTTTGGTTCAGGTCCCCAGCTTATATAATCTGTCATAGTCCCACTGCATTCACTGACTCTTTAAGAATATATGCCTGGGTCCAATTGGCCATGGGGAGTGAGTGTTCTAAAGCCAACCATCCAAATTCATACACAGTTATTTGTATTTATAATACCTTCCTGTATAATACCATCCTGATGTAATTAATGTGTGTCTTTTGATTTCTGTGGATGATACAAAGTCTAGGCTTATATTTCCTGCTTTCTTGAGGATGATATAAAAATATACTTTTAACTGCTGGTGATGACTCTCTTGTTCAAGCATACTGAAGACTGTTCAGTTCCTTCTAAGTCATGTCAATTCCTGTTTGAATAAAGAAATCAAGAGTAGCCCTAACTTAAACATGCAAGTAGGTTCACCAGTTCTACTGGATTTTTCTGAGTTGCCAAAAGTAGTGCACGTACTCAGGTGTTTTGCTAAATACAAGGCCACATTTAAAAAGAAACACTGATTCAAGCTGCCTGTTTTCCAGAATCTTCGTTTTTACTGCACAGTAGAGTTCTTGAAAGTAGACTTGTTTCCCCCCTAACTTAACCACAGGGAGTCCATGGTTGGATTTTTTTTTTTGTGAATTAGGGCTTGATTCCATTCTTGTGAATTCAAATTTAGAATAGTTTGAACCAGCTAAGCTACTTCAGTGTAAATCAAAGGAATGGACTCTGTACTTGGGTCATGAAAGAAGCAGATTAATTTTTGTCTGAGACTTCTGCTGTCTGTGGTTTTTGTTCTTGAATACTGAATGTTTGTGAATGCAGGTACGGAAGAGTCGGAATTACATGTATGGAAGTAGGAAGTTGAAGGAAACAGCGTTAAATATTTTTAGCCCTAAAAGAAAGAAAACACACTTTAAATACTGAAATCTCATAGCATTCCCTTTCAAACAGCTGTTCAACGTTATGCATCCAAGGTCAATGCAATACAGACAAAAGATCAGAGTGAAAAATCTCTGTTATAGTAAATCTTCCCTAACAAGCATGCTTCCCAGTTACTATTGCTGTGAGTTTATACATAGTCAATGAATGAGCAGATTTAAAAGAAAATAAACAATTGCTAAGTGGCTTGCTTACCTCTGTGTTTAATAACATCAAACTGTCCCAAAATACACAATTGTCAGAAAAATATTTCTACCTGAATTTTAGAAAAAAGCTTGTCCTTCTGTCGAAGAGTATAGTCCTGGTATATACTCCTTATTGAGTTTAACGGTAATAATGTGGTAGTATGGTCCTTATTTATGAATCTACTCTTTTTCATGTAAGACTAGTACTGAGCTTACTGGAAGTACTTGAAGTGTGTTAAATCATTCATCTATTCCTAAAGTCATACCAAGAGTGGGACACATCTCACTTTCAAAGTTTTTCTGTTCCTTCTTTCATTTTCCAGAAGAGATTTCTTTGTCTATATAATGTATTCTCTTATACATAAGTGGTTCGTTGGTTAAGAAAAAAACAGTAGTAAAACCTCCTCAGACCAGCCAAAAATCTTTTGTGTTGAGATACATTCATTACTTTCTTTCAAAGTTACAGTCAGTTTTACTTGTTGCTCTCAGAATCTTTTAGCAATCAATCATGCCATGTTCCTCATTAAAGTAAGTGCAGGGAAAGTATTCTGAGAGTTAAATTGGCCACAAATATTTGGAGCCATGAACCTGAATATAAATGTACCTGCTTAGATTTACTGGTGGTTAGCCAGTTTGCATGTTGGTTCTTCCATATGGCCTGTTACTGAATAGATAAATAATCAGTGCATGAAAGCCCTACACTATGTGGAGTATTTCTGGCAAGTAAGGTGAAAAATCTAATTTGGTACTTGTGTCAAATGCTTGACGTGTGTCACGGTCTATACTTCATATTGGAGCTTCTCTAAGCATTATGAGGTACACGGAAGGACATGGTTCTTGAAGCTTCCATATGTCTTTCCCTCGGTATACGGAAGGGTCATGGTTTTGTGAGTGGTTTTAGACACCCTGAAATCAACATGGGTCGATGGCAACGTGTAATGACTCCTTGAAGGCTGTCTCAAGTGTTAGGAGGTAACGTGACTTGTTCCTGAACTTCTACGTCTGTCAAGAAATGGAACGTCTTTGTGTATTATTCATTCTGTGTTTTGCTGCTTCTGTAGTAAGATGTTAGAATGCAAATTGGTTTAGGTGCAAGGCTATTTTAGTTTACTATGAGGATATTTTTCTTAACATTTGAAATCCGATACTGTATTAGTCATCAAAATCTGAATGATGCTGTAGGATAGAAGAGATATTTCTTAGGGACATTCTTTCATACATGTTTGTAGTTTGTATGCTAAACTAAAGGATTAGAGGATGACTTAAGTTGTGAAAGTAAGACAGAATTGATAGGGATGTTGTAAGAAAGTGAGTTCTGTTCTGAGATTCTTGCCCTTCTTGCATTATTTCCTAGTTGCACAATAGCTGCTGCAGATAGTTACTTTAGTCTTTTTATTATTATTATTCCACAGATAAACCCTTGAGAGATCTGCAGAAGCATACAAGCACTGTAGGGTAACCATTTTTTTGATGAGAATTGTGAAAGGCTGGAAATAGCAGCCAAAGGATTTTAAGCCAAAGCCCTTGCTTTGGTCTAAATGGAGTATAAGATGTGGATGGGAGAGGGAAGAAAATATTGTTTTACTCAGGAGAGAGGGTACATATATTCAGAAGACTGATCGGATGCCAGAACCTACTGTTCATGAGTGTCCTTCTTTGGCCACTGGAGGAAAAAAGCACTGTTATGACCAGGATGGATTTTTTTTTTCTCTTCTGCCTGTTCTGTGTTTGCTTTCACTGTCTTCCATTCCATGAGTGGCTTTTTTCCTTCAGTTCTTCTCTGTTCCAGCTTTTTAAAACTTACACTCACACATTCTTGCTTGTTCTTCCTCTGCTGCTTTCTGTCCCTTTCTTGCTGTCTTTGCTAACAACACACTTACCTCTATTCTTCAATCCTGATGCCTGTATCTGTACTGTGGCTTGGTCTGTGGCCATCTGCAGTATTAGAGCTCGGCTTTCTTCTTTGTTAGCCATGGCCCAGAGCAGAAACAGGAGCACTCATTAGAGCAAGAGCAGTGTGAAATGAGTTCAGACACGACCTGACAAAAATTAAGTGTGCCAGTAGCAAAAAGCAACCAGTAGCGTCCCCATTATTTCTCTCCCCAACCCGTAAGTGC
This sequence comes from Phalacrocorax aristotelis, assembly GCF_949628215.1. Classification (NCBI taxonomy): domain Eukaryota; kingdom Metazoa; phylum Chordata; class Aves; order Suliformes; family Phalacrocoracidae; genus Phalacrocorax; species Phalacrocorax aristotelis. The sequence continues at coordinate 102,779,986 of NC_134276.1, forward strand.
TGTTTGGAGCACCTTTGGAACCATCTTGTGCACTGTGCCTGTAGAGATTACAGGCTGTTGCCTCGCCAAGTTTTCTTAACCTGTCATAAACCTGACAAGAGGCAACTGAACCACAGACCAAGTGGGACTAACAGTTTCATTAGGTTATAACATACGCTTGTTTGAAATTGAAGGTCTGTGTTCAATTTTTTTTTCAGGAATTTTGCCCCTGGATTCTGAAGAGTCTGGTCTTTGTGAAGTTATTCTAGTTCATGAGCATTACTTGGGTACGTAGTTCATATATTTTGCTAATATTTACATTTACTATATCTTTAGACTTGTTTAGCTTTTCTAATAGGGAGTTAATTGACTTGGACCTTTTCGCAAATTTGTTCTGTATCGCAACATTCAGGCATTCTGTCTGCTTGGCCTGTTCATAGAAGCTTTGAATCCTATGTACTCTCAAGGGTTTTTTTGTTTGCTGTTATCATTTAATGGGTTAATATTTTGCCTAAACCACACAAGCTGACTCTTTTTTTTTTTTGTTTTCCCCTTTTAACTTCCCTATTTGTTGCTTCATTGTCTTTCTCCTTTTTCCTCACCTCATCTGTCACAGAATTAAATGAGGATAAATTAGCTTTTTTCCTCACCTTGTTTCAGTTCAGGAACATCACTTGTGACCAGCCTAACAGATGGTATAAAATTAGCAGAATAGAAGCTGAAGAAAGGAGTTTTCAGGGAATGAGGATCGGGCAAAACCTAGTATTGAAACATTCTTTTCGATTATTTTGACTTTCCAGTTTCCCCTTTCTGACCATAGAGTGCTTTAATGTGTAGAATACTAAACTTGTGAATATATGTGCTTCTCCCAGCAGTTTGTTGTGTTACTTTGAGCAAGCTACTCTCATGCTCAAATTAGTTTGTATTGTGTTTCTGTGACTGTCCGTGAATTCAACATGTATAGTTATGAGGCAAATCCTTTAAATTTGTTTAGACCAAAACCAAACCCCTACTTTTATTGCATAAAACATGCTAAAATATCCTTTCCATGTTTTTTTAATATATGTGAGGTAAACAAGTATTATTTATGTTGACTTTTTGAAGATGAAATTTTCCTGACTAGCTATGGCCGTTTTTGTAAAATAAGTCATGGACTCACGAGGACGAAGGAATAAAGTTTATTCTGTGTAACTCTTAAAAGTACAAATCAAGCAAAATGAAATCTAGAGGTCTGTGCTGCCTTGTCGCTATTTATGTTAGCTATAGACAGAAAATATTTCTGACTTTTTATTACCTTCAGTAGCTTGCTTTGTGCTAAGTAGTATGAACTGGCGCACAAAGTGATGATGCTGGTGATGATCACTAAAATTCTTCTTCAGCATGCTGATAAATGATCCCAGGTGATCGCATTGCTTATGTTGTTTCATAGCTTCCCCGATTCAGCCTATGCTGTCACTTCCCATGCTTAAAGGGACAGACCAAACTTTTCCAGTCTTTTTACTTTCTAGCATGCCTCAAAGGAATTGCACCTACATAATTCAGTTCTACACTAGACTCTGAGCTGGGCTTTGATGACGTTCTAGCTTGGTATCCAGGTCTCTGCTAAATCATGTAAACTGCTTACATTAAAAATGGTGGTTAAACTTGTGATTTCTAGTTAACAGAGTACTTCATTAACATTACCTCCCCAGGCTTTTAAATGTGTGGATAGAATGGCAAAACTCTAGCGTCTTGCAGGTAGAGACAACAGAAAACACAGATGACAGATAATGTTGTCTTGGCCTTTATCTCTCTTAAAAAAGTGTTATAACCTCCAGAAGCTGTTGATACAAATGGATTTTGAAGTAGAAGATTCTAACCTATAGAGAAAGAGAATTAAGAACTCATGGGTTGGAACTCGCGTTGTACATTCTCTGTGTCAGAATTACCTTTGTGAAAAGAAGAGACCTCCTCAGATCATTCCTGTGAGGAGGTTATGGTAGGAAGTGGGTGTGTCTTTCTTTTTTCCTGTTTAAATATTTTGTGTATTTGACCTTGCTCACAGGAGTCCTGCAGAAGCAAACTGATTAGTCGTGGCATAACAATTGCCTTTTCCACTTGGACTCCATGTAGCTGACCTAACACTGCCATGAGCCACAACACTGGAATATTGCCTCTGTGAAATAGATCAGAATTACACCTGTAGACGATTTGACTTGTATAATTTTTTTCGTGTTTTAGAAGTTGATGAAGTCTAAAAAATAATTGAGTGATATGTAAGGGACTAGCTGCCTTTTTTTCCCATTTGTTTGTTTGTTTTTTTTCCCAAAAATTAGTTCGTAAACCAGAAAAAGTTTGTTGGGTTGAAGCAGCCGGGGCTGTTCGTGATGGTGTCCGAGCATACACAGCTTTACACTACCTTTCCCAAGTCTCTCCTGGAAAAACTGTCCTTGTAATGGATGGAGCAAGTGTAGGTAACAACTGTGCAACGATAACAATTTTGGAACAGAAAGATTACCTCTGCCATATATGACTGTCTTATCACCAGAACAATTGAATTTCTTACAATATACTAAACTTATCAAGCCTTGCATTTTACTCCTGGATTAGTAGGAAAGGCCCTCCCACATAGATACTGAACCAAGAATGCAGCCCTTTACATGTTGTGTGGGTAGTGAAGAGGTAGTTCTTTTGTGGTGTTTTACATTGACATGGTTTTACCCTAAGCCCTCAGGTGTAACTGGAGGGAAGTGTCTTAATTTTTCATTCCTTTCCCACCACTGCTTTTTAACTTCTCTTAGATATAAACAGTCTCATTTGCATTACTGCAATCTTTATTGCTAATGAAGATGTGGAGCTTGCCTCAGCCAAGATTTGTTCATGTAAATCTGGCTGGGGCTTTTTTTCTGGTAGCACTTCTTCCTTCAACAAGCAAGGAAGCCCGAAGCTACAAGTTGTGATTGCAGTTATGATACTTGCATCACTTAAAAGTAGACTCTGAGCAATTTTGTCAGAGAGGAGAACTTGTTAACTCCTAAAAGTTTGTTCAGAGCGTCCCAGATGAAACGACTGTTTGGGCCTCACTTGGAACAGAAGCAGATCTGTGAATATTCAGATTCTTGGTTCGGATGTATTTTACTGAAGGATAAAGTTCATTTTTGGGTAGTCTCCTGACATCTCCTGAACATCCTTTGCAATATAATCATTCTTAAACTGCATCAAATTGTTGTTGTAAATAAATCCATCTACCTTTTTAATTCCACAGCCATTTGGTACAATAGCTATTCAGTTAGCACAACATAGAGGAGCGAAAGTAATCTCTACTGCATACAGTCTTGAAGATAAGCAGTACCTGGAGAGGCTTCGACCTCCTGTGGGTAAGTTGTATTCTTCAGTACTGAAGTTTATGCTAAATAATGTCTCAAATTTTTTTTTTTTAGCCTAGGGACTTATTTGAGTAGCTGAAAACTGAAATACAAATTTATAAATAGTCTAATTAGTTTTAGAATTTATTCTGTACTCCATAGGTATTTATATTTTAGGTGTATTTAGTGGCATTTTTATTTTTTTGTTTAAGTTGTGATGACTGTCTCTCGGTATTTTGCTTCTCACACAATAGTGCTTGAGTGCTGGCTTTTGGCCTAACTACTCAAGAAGTCTTTTCATTTTATGAAATTGTTGCTTGTGAAAAAGAAGAAAGCATTACTAAATCACCAGTATCACAGTATGTAATCTAGGTACCTAAGCCAGAGTTCAGATGAAATCATATAATTGAGATACAGCATTCATCAGACTCAAATTACTTCTAATAGTATTTATCAAGCTGCGTGGCAGCTCACTTTCAAGTACTGTCATCACTATAGCTAGATTCCCAAAGACTGCATTTTCCTGTTTTCCAGATGAGCTTTGCATTAGGCATAATACTTCCATTCATCTATGACTTTTTCCATTTGTTTCCTTTGGTACTCAAGTTTTTGGAGGGGGTTCCCTGAAAATAACAGTGCTATTTGGACCATGGGAAAAGACTCTATAAAGTTACCAGCACCTTTCCTGATCACACTTTCTCTTATTTCAGTGCTGCAGAGTGGAGGAAAGTAGAATATTTCCTAATTCAGAGGGTTTTAAAAAGGCATTTCCAGTTTGATTGCAGTCCATGCTCTTTGCTGTACAGTGAACAGAGGGTTACAACTAGTGTCTGACGCTGCCTCCTCAAAATGCAAAGACTGCCCCAAGTATAATCGCTAAGTTTATTTTTCAGTGTATGATTTGTGTTGTCATTCAAAGAAGTACGAGGAGGTGTTCCACTTACAAGAATATCTTTGTGGGGAATGCTTTGTGTAGTCAGTTACCATGTCTATGTATATTACAGCCCCATCAATCAAAAAATATATACGGGTTAAGATGAAATCTGGTTTAAAAGATAATATCAAGGTTAACTGTCCCTGACTCTGACTCCTTTCTCTTTTCTTGTTTTGCGCAGCAATATTGTTAGTGGCCTTGGCTTTCCCAATGGCGAATTAGAGCAGCTTTCAAATCTCCTCTCTTGTTCTTAGTGTCTCACTAAAATCAGGCATTGCTGATACGCAGGTGCACATAGTATTGTCCTTGTGCTCTCCCTGCTGGCTCAAGAATAGTAAGCTAGCAGAGGGGCGAAATAAGCCAGAGAGCTGGTCTTTAGACGCAGAGAGAACAGCGTTCTTGTCAATTTTAATTCCTTTCTGGCTCCTGAGAACAGAACTGGCAGTGGGAGCACAGAGCCAACACAGTGTGCATGTGCATTCTGGGGCTGCACGTTCACACACATCTGCAGCACTGGGAGTGATTCACTTCCAGCCAACCAAGTGAGTATTTGGCTCTTCCAGTAGTGGCTTTGGAGTGCTGATAATGCAGCAGGAAGTGGAGTGCTGAGCAGAGGTTATTACACAAGAGCAGGGAGAAAGGCATTGTTGCTGTATGACCTTGATGATCTTCAACAGGGAACTGCAAAGTTTTGTGTCAGGAATGTAATAATTTCCTTAAAGACCTGGCAGACTTATATCGCTAGATTTTTATGTTATCTCGATTTTTTTTTTTTTTTTACAACTTCACAAAAACCCTATTTTTTCCTTTTCTTATTTCAGAAGTATTTTCTACTGTAACAGTAGACATTACAGACATCAGTATATAAAGCATTTTTGTGAATGCTGTTGATACGTAAATGTTTGTCATGCCAGTTGAAATGGGGTAAAAAGAGTAAATACAAAATAGCTAAAACTTCGCCTCTTAATATTTTATGGGTATATTTGCTAATGATATGAAAACTTTATTAGCTAAGAAAGGACTTTGCAATTAATTTTATTATCATAGCCTTGTCAGCATATATGAATATGACATGAATATGGGTTGCTTGGTATATTTACTTTTTGCTGGCGTTGTTAAGTTATATGAATGTTAGTATAACATAAACATTCCAAGTAACCCCAGCGTAGCTAGCTATGTCTAAGCTGGCTTATAATGTCTGTGGGTGGAGGCTTTTTCAGTTTTGCGCTTGTTTAGTGGGGTTGGTTTTTATTTTCATTTTTAGAAGGAGTTTATCAGTAGTCAATGAGCAGCAGTTTGTGTTATCAGGATATACCATAGCTAGCCACTCATAAAATGGTTCAAATAACCGTCTCTTGCAGTGAAAAGGCTATGCCTTATATTGCTCATGTACATGCTTGTTTTACAACAATAGGAGTTTAGTTTAGCAGTTTTGCAAATGTTTGTGGAATGCAAACATTAGGGGAAAAATTTTTAATTGCAACTTTACTTCAAATAAACAGATATAACCTGGGTACAGCATTAAAAAGAGAAACAGTTGGAGTGTGAAAGCAAAAAGCCACTTTGTTTTGTTTTGGGAGGTTTTGTGAGTTTTAGTTTGGTTTGGTTTTTTGTAATAAATACGATTCCAGTGCCTGAACTAGAAGTTCCTGTTAATGTTTAAGGATTCATATTTAGACCAACAGGATGGGTTCTTTGCATGTCTTCAGAGATATCTGGAGTGAATGTAATAATAATAATATGAAGGAGGGGATTATAAGAAATCGTGACATTTTAATACCCATGTATCAGACTAGAGGTAAAATATTACATAAATAGTGTGATGTTAGAGAACAGAAGAAAAAAAATATATGCACATATATATTTCTTCTGTTCCCTAGGTCACCCCCTTCTTATTTTTGGTTTGGTTTGTTCTTTGAGGTCTTTTTTTCTTTAAGACCAATATTGAGCTTTCAGTGAATGTGTTTCTGGTAAGCACTCATCAGTGATTTCATGGCTCTCTTGAGCATGTTCAATAAACCAAGTAGCAGATCTTTTGTGTGACAGGTTTTAAACTCTGTAGCTGAACTTACTGGGTGAAAGTAAACTCTGTTAGGAAGTTGTGGAAATAGTGATATTTCTACTTCTCACGAACAGTGAAAGAAGAGAGAAACTGAAGCCTTTTTGCCAGTCAGAATAATGTTACTTTAGAAGTTGTGCAAGTCACAGAAGAAACTGAAGTAGTTTTCGTATGTTTTGTGAGAAATTTTGCATAAATGACAAAGGTTTATAGAAAATTGTACTATAATTTGTTGCTCAGCCTTTTCCACAGTGGAGAGGAATTGTTGCAGCGTTTTGCTGGGAAGGAAATTGAACAGGATTTTGATGAGTACTGTTTGAACTATTGTATTAAGTAACAAAACTGGAAATTTTGGTAAACAGAAAGTAGAAAATAGTTGAACCAATGAAATCATTGCCTGCCTTTTTGATAGTCAGGCTTTGAGTCTATTAAATCAGAATCATTCTCAGGAAGTGAAACTATTCATAGAAGCTTTATACCATGTCAAATTGCCATGTTAAGAGAAAACTTTGAACTTCTTGACTCAAGAAACTAATATGAAAAGAATATTAAGGGGTTTTATTTGCATACAGGGAATGTGACTGTCATTATTGAATTAATGTGACATTTTTATTAAATTATGAGCATGAGTTTTCTCTAGCCAGAGAACTTCAGTGAAAAAATTTAATGATTGACCTAAGAATTTGAATGTATCATATGATTTGATTGGAAGGAAAAAAAAAACCAAACCCCAAACAAAAAAAACCCAAAGCATTGACTGAGTATTTGTTAATATTCTTCTTAATGACCAGTTTCTTGCAATTTTTCTTCTCTCCTTCCTTCCCACACCCTGTGATTAAATTCAAGAAGGTTTACGGCAGCCTTTGGTGGGTAAGTACGCATTGCAAATTTGGGTTTAATCCATTATGCTTTGGAAATGTGCCTCCAAATGTATTTGACATTATTTCAATTATTGCTTTGCTGAGAAGTCTTTGGCCTGTTTAGTTTCTAAATGTTTGTTCTACCTCATAATTATGAAATAAAACTAAAAAGCTTAGCTGCACTTTCTCTGCCCTAGTTGTTCCTGCTGATGTGGTTTATCTTTATAACCATCTATAAATAGGGTATCACAGATATATGAGAAATAAATGTAGTGACTTCCATTTCAGAAATATTTCAAGAGGAGATGTAAGTACTTCCATCTAAATATTTACTTAATGGCCCAGAGAGCCATTTAGAGGTTAAAAACATCATGCAGAAAGTAATATATTAGTAAGTTTATCCATGCTTTGAGATAAGTAACAATGCTACTAAGATGGATATAATAAGGTTAAAAGACTTGCTGGAATCATAAGAAGAGTCAAGTCAATGCCTCGTAAGTGACTGAATTTATTGCATTTTTACATGTTTACTTCTGACTTGCAGTGGGCTGTCAGGGCTCCATGCTAGGAAGAACACGTTTTTGTTTCCCATTATGATGTGAAAGCAGGAGAAGGGCTTTTCAAGGGACTGGCAGGAAATGGTGGGTTTTCTGTAGAGTAAGGGAAGAAAGCTATGCTTGGAAATCTCTCCCAAAGCATTACTGCTATGGTGATTTGACAGATAATTTGAAAATTGGGAGGCATGTAATAAGGTGCTTTCTTATCTTTTGGCCACTGTCTTTGCTTCAATAACCTGGCTAGTCACTCCAGAACTCAATATTTTTGAAGGCACTTTTGGAAAACAAGAATAGCAAAGAATGAACTTACAGAAAGATTTCTAATTCTTATAGTAGCATACTTTATCCTTTTTGGCCTAAACAGACTTGTGAGTTTTACTTCTGCATTAAGCTAATGCATATTTTTGATGTTGATCTTGTACTGTATTGGAAAACAAAAAAAACCACTGGCTAGGTTTTTTGACTGAGCTGCAAAGTTGCTTGTAATACTTTCCGAAACTAGAAATTTTCTGTTCCGCCCTGAATCTAAACTCTACATTTTTATTACTACATTTATTATGAGCTATGAAGATGATCAGGGGACTGGAGCATCTCTGTAATGAGGAAAGGCTGAAAGACCTGTCTTTGTTTAGCCTGGAGAAGAGAAGACTGAGGAGGGATCTTGTCAATGCTTATAAATATCTGAAGGGTGGGTGTCAAGAGGATGGGGCCAGACACTTTCAGTGGTGCCCGACAAGGGACAATGGGCACAGGTTGGAACACAGGAAGTTCCACCTGAGTATCAGGAGAAACCTCTTTTCTGTGAGGGTGGCAGAGCAGTGGAACAGGCTGCCCAGGGAGGCTGTGGAGTCATTCAAAACCCGCCTGGATGTGTTCCTGTGCCCCCTACTCTAGGTGTGCCTGCTCAAGCAGGGGGGTTGGACAAGATGATCTCCAGAGGTCCTTCCAACCTCTGCCATTCTGTGATTCTGTGGTTGTAATTGACCAAACGTGCTGCTCTTTCCAGCTCGAGTGATAGATGTATCAAATGGAAAGATAGATGTGGCAGAAAGCTGCTTGGAGGAAACGGGTGGCCTGGGAGTGGATATTGTTCTAGATGCTGGAGGTATGTAACTGATGAAAACCTGGTCACGAGAGCACTGTTAGTGGATTTTTCTTATTATTATTTCCAAATAATATAGGTGGAGGCTGCATCACCTCAAACCAGTTACCAGTTGCTTGTTCCCATGCAATTTTGTGTATGTATCTTTACTCAATAGATCTCCTTAAGCAAGATCTCTTTAAGATCTCCTCATATCACCCTCTAGTGGAAGCATGTAATAGTGTTAGTCATCTGCTAAATTGGTCTGAAGTTTTCCTCTATTTAAAACTGAAAAGAAAAAATGTGTTTAAAAAGTAAAGCTGTGACATCATTGTTTATGCTACCTTATTTTAACACAAAAATCACGCCATAATCCCCAGTACTTTCAACCTGTATTCTAAAACAATCGTAATAGTTGAAAACTCTGAAGTCACTATTTTTAGCTGAAATATCTGAAGAACTCCGTAGAGTTCCACTAAAATGTGTTAAAAGAAATAGATATTGAATTTCCTAAATCTTCTGCTTTCTCAGATACTCTCATGTGACTAACAGCGTCATTTAATTGTAGTGATGGTCCAGACAGCCGTCTTTCATTGTGTGTGTTCATACGCATATATTGCAACTGGTTTGTATCTGAAGACATGGGACTTTAAAGAATTCTGAGGCATGTGGATTTCAGTACAGGGAGAGATGGACATTTCATTCTGAACAGTTTTTTCTTCTGAGCTTGAATTAATCTGTTCTTTCCTCCCCCCCACCCCCAGTGAAATTATATAGTGCTGAAGATGAATCAACTTCAAAATCACAGTTGCTGCCTCATAAGCATGATATCATTGCTCTTCTTGGTGTTGGGGGACACTGGATAACAACAGAAAAAAATCTTCAGGTAAAGATACTGTGTCTGTAAGTTTGTAGCACAGTATATATATGGCTGTGTCTGTGAGCTTCTGTCACAGCTGAATGGTTCCCCACTGTTAAATAACATCAGTTTTCACATCCCGAAAATGGGAAGCATGCAGCATTCATAAAATAAATGTTTTTATTTTCCTTTGGGACAATTTTGGGGCGGTCTTCTCTAGGATGATAGTTAAGTTATATTAATAGCTTGGCTATGCTGACAAATTTTAAAGGACCCATTTTGTTTGGCTCAGGGTATTAAACTGTTTGACAGGGCAGAAAAGTATCATTTAAAGCTATAAATATTTCAAGTTTGCTAAGTTCTAAGAGTGGGCAAGGGGTAGGGTTTTTTTATGTTGTTTGGTTTTTTTAAACATCAATATAAAATAACCATTTAACCTCTATAGGAATATGTAATTAAATAACATTTTTCTTCATTTTGTTTAAGCTGGATCCTCCAGATAGCCATTCCTTGTTTCTTAAAGGAGCCACCATCTCCTTTCTGAATGAAGAGATATGGAACTTGTCCAATATACAGCAAGGGAAGTATCTCTATATCCTTTTGATGGTCATTTTGAATACTGACTGCTAATAGGAGTGGATGGAAATATACGCGAGAAACCAACCGACAGAGTCTCTTCAACTCCATTACATAACCACAGGCTTAAAGCACAGCTAAGCATACAGCGTAACTAAAATGTAATGTACACTCATGTTTTAAGCTAATCTCTGCGTTCCTTCTAAATATGTGTTTCTACATGCTTTGTTAAAAGCAGTGCTGAAATAGAAAACACATTCTGGAGAAAATGCAACATTTGGGTTCAAGATTGAACCAATTAATTGAAGATTTGATTCTATAAGTTTTTGTGTCATGCATATGACATTTTTGCAATTTCTTTTTTGTTCTTTAGGGCAGTAGATGCATTATCTGTAAATCTTAATGCAGTCAGTTTAACTGTAAAAGTTAAAATAGTTTGTCTTCATAACCTTTTCCTTATTTGCAATGTTACGTACATAAAATTTATTGAGCAAAGATGTGGGTATGGGAAGCAGAATGCCTCCTCCATTTGCACTACATATGTTTGGCCTTAAGCAACTGGACTCTGAGCTTTCTATAGCATGCCAGTTTTCAGTGGATCACTTCAAGTAATGGAAGGTTTGTCTGCTTATGGCTTTAAGGACCCTCCCTGTTCTGTACTGCACTGCAGACTATGAGATCTGCTGAATCACTTTCGCAGTTTAGCAGAACAGCAGAGGCAGGTGAGGATTAAGTCATTATATTTGTGAAACGACTAACTATACTGCAGGGAAGCCCTCCCCTCCTCCACTAAACTGCAAAGTAGATTAGGCAAGGTCAGGCAAACGAAGGAAATATTTATAGGATGCAGGTTATCGTGAATCGGTTTGTAGTTTGGTATTTTTGTTGAATGCTTACTGAGTAGTTATCCGCATACAAAAGTAAGCTGACTAAACAGACTTCTTCTCTCGTCTCCTGGGGTATCTTTAAAAACAACAGCACGTTTTATCACAACAGGCTTTAAAAGTTGAAAGGAAAAACTTGCCTTTTTTGTACCTCTCTCTCTGTCGTGAAATTCTTGAGCATATGGCATTAATATCATCTGAAGAGACTGCAAGGTGATTGCTCTTTTCAAAATGGCTTGAGCTTCAAATATTAACCAGATTGCTCTTAAAATGAAGCAAGGAACATTACTACTTTGGTTTCATGTAAAGACTGAGTAGAGCCGCATCTGTTGCACTGTCATGAAGGTTAGTCACTAACTCAAAGAACCCTTAGAGATGCACCGTGGTGCTCCAAGAATTTACAGCCTTTGCTACGTTCCCAACTTTTTTTTGATTTTTGCCTAAGATGTCTGTGTGAATAGTAGGGAAAGTTAACTGCTACCAAAGTCCGTCGTCTTCATTCTGCACAAAAAATGCAATTGCCATTCTGATTCATTAATGTTGTACTAGCATGGGCTGCGTTTGTCAGTCTTAACCCCTTTGCTTTATTTTTAAAAATTCAATTTTCCATATTTCATTTCTGCATACTATTTCAAGAAAGGAGGTTTCTGATATATAAAGTGCACAAATCTGATGTACAGATTGGAATTTTCATTTTGCCTTGGTTCTGCTGGTTTTGTATCAATACAGGGCTGTTGCCAGCAAATGTGATTATAGAAGGATTTATCTGTAGATACTTGTTACCTTGACAGTCCTCTTAGATACCCATCTTAGAAGATATAATGGAGAAATTATCAAGTAGTGTTTTCAGGTGAGAGATGTTTATATGGAGCAGTTTATGGTCTATTTCTGTTTGTAATATAGCAGGCTCACACAAGGAAACTTGGTAAACCCCGCGATTATGCTGTGTGTCAAAATTTAACAAAGGCAGCTCCTTCTATTCTTCATGGGGGAAGAGTGTCTGGCTGCTCAGCAGTGTGTCTGATTGAGAAATGGTGTTGGCTGTAAAAGATATTAGGTCTGTCTAACACTCCTCTGAGAAGAGTAACAGCTTCACTGGACAAGAAGACTCCCATAATGAAGTGGGAATGGAAGATCCTTCCTCTTAATGCAGGATAACGGTATTGCTGTTGAGCAAAAGCCTCACCACCACCACCTTCCCCTCCTCCCACTAGAAGGATATCTTTTAATTAACTTCTATTTCCTGTTTGCTTTAGGGCTCTTCCCTTCTTCTGTGAACCCAAGCAGTGCTATTAAACTTTTATTTTGTTTAAGGAGTAAAGTTTACACAGTGAAAGTAAAGTCTATAGCAGTAGTCCTGCAATATTTCTGTTGATCTGAGTATGCTCACCAGACATTTCTGATTTATTGTTCCATTTTAGGCCTCAGCTGGATGAACCGATCCCATTGTATGAAGCCAAAGTTTCTATGGAAATAGTTCAGAAGAATCAAGCAAGAAAAAGACAAGTCATCCAGTTCTGACATGCAATTTCCTGATTTCTAAGCCTGTGGAAGATAAAGAAACGTAATGTATTTGAAAAGTAAATTAGTGTACACTTTAAAATAATTCTGTAACTGGAATTTAAAGATCTTTTGTACCTCAGCACAAATGGTCTGCGAAGATCCTGTGACTTCAGGGGTTTTCTTGGTCCAGTTGAGCAGAATGTTCCCATCAGCAACTTCTAAAGAGGCAGTCTTGACACACAAATCTTGTCTGCCCTGTCCCAATTACAAATACCAGTAACGTCTACAGGCAAACTCAGTTGCCATTGGTTTTCAACCATAAGAAATTAAAGGACAAAAAAATCTGGTGGTTTTTATTAGTTCTCCCTTCTCCGTCCCCTACCAATAGTCACCTTTTGCTTTTGACTGCATTGAGACTGAGCACTCTCTGTGGTACATATAAGTCTTTAATCCACATTTTAAATTGTCATTTAATTGAAAGACAGGCAAACCCCTCACAGTTGGCAAGGATGCTGGAAGGGAAGGGTATGACACTGACAGTAAGAGTTCCCCCCTACAGCTGATTTTCTTCATTTTAGCAACCAGGCAGTAAACCTAGTAAATCTAGAGTCCATAAGCTGATTGTGTCATTCAGATGTTAGAGGCACTTTATGGATCTTGTTACTGTAATGTTATCTTTGAAATCTTTCCAGTAAGACCTTCCTATGCTGTGCACTTTCACTTCCCCTCTTTTAAAAGCAATCCTGTGCCTAGCACAGCTCAAATCTGTTTATCCAGCATCCTCCATTGCTGTGAACCATCTGCAAATCAGCAGTAGGGAAAGAACTGCTGGTTTTTCTTCAAAGTGTATGGCTTCCTACTTGCTTTTATTTGACAGCAAAAATATTTTTTTCTGTTCAAGTGTGCTATTCGTTTTCCCTGTGTAAATGGTGCAAACAGTGGACGCTAGCACTATAAACCAGTGTAAGAAGTTGGAATATTGAGTGAGAATAGATTATTTAGAAGCGTGATTAGTCTATCTTCTGTCATTCACCGGACTTGTAGTAAGTTTTTGATAAATGACCCAAGGGAAGCACATAAAGCATGAGTAAATCTTATTTTACTAGTAATGTGATGTAATGCAGCCTTGAAAATAAGTGATGCTTTTATGTACGTGTGTACACACACACATCTAACACATGTGAATCCTCTGTTAGGTTGACATTTATTCTGAATCATTGTGCCCAACTGCTCATTTTTTCCTGGTGGTGTTCATTATAGCTTAAATGTTGCAAAATAAAGTAGACCTGAGGAAACAAAATGAGAGTTAAAAAAGAAGGTTTAACAAAACAGGAACAACCACTGACAAAACTGCAGAAGATTTTTATAGTATAGGTTTTATTTGACTAGCTCTTTTGTCAGTAGATATGTTGCTCCTAACTACATAAATAAATGCCTTTTGAACCCCACGTGCAAGAGACTAAGGCCAGCTATTGCCAAAGTGGCCTTAGTCTTTCAGCTGGATCAGGTTATGAAGGAAATGTCTCTCTGTACTGTGAGTCTTACGCTGCCTATTGGTGCATTTAGTTGGCTGAGATGCCTCAGCATTTTCTAATGCTCTTTAATAATGCTAGGTTTAGATTTACATGTGCTTGAACAAGAGCATTCGTGAGGCTCCCTAAGCAATTGCCTCCTCTTTTGCACATCCCCTGACAAACAAAAGCAGACAGTAGTTTTGAGTGCGAGAGCCAGGCTATCTGGCTCTGGAGAAAAAGGCTGCCAGGTGCCTGCCTGTTCCTTTGTAGTTTTGACAAGAAAGTTGCGTACACTTCACTGCTACCTGTATGCCAATCTGATGGCCCCATGGAGGCTGCCTGTGGTCTCCTGTTGTGCCACTAACCCTGAGAGGCATGCCAGGAGCACTGCCAGCTCAGGCTCTCGCCTGGGTTTTGCCGAGGATGTTTCTGCTCTGGTGAGCTCAAGCCCCACACGGCCAGATGAAGCATGGATGACACGTAGATTGCTTTCAAGCACAGCCGCATGTCTTCAAGAACAGCTTTGTGTCTGGATTAGTTTTATAATCCATCGTTTTATTTAATGGCCCACAGAGCTGTATTCAGGAAAGGATCAGCTGTCTAGCATGGGCTGAGAACTGCTGCCCATTTTTTGGCAGCAAGGGGATGATTGGTGCAGAAAAGTACGCTAGTCCGAAGCGAAACACTCCAGCATAGGCTCTAGCCAGTGCTGCAAATTGCCATCAAAACTAGTTTCTACCCCAAATATGCACAGTGTGTGTTTAGTCTCACATTTCACACAACTGTAACCGCATTCTGTTATCTTCACAGGTCATTTTTGTCCTGCTGCAGCTATGTGGCGATTTCCTCGACACCTGACTAGAGAAATCTATTCAGGCAGGCTTCCGAGTGGATCCAGAAATCCATTTACGTATTTTAGCAGTAACGCTGTTTTAACGTACTGGCTTCGCAGCGGTGTGAGGGAGCTGTGTCGGGACACCGGCCGCGCTCCCCGGGGCTGGCGGGAAGGGCCGGCCCGTCGGCAGCCCGGCGCCTCCGCGGGAAAATGGCGGCGCCCGCCGCCCTACCTCAGCGCCGCCTCGCCGGGGGCGGAGCTCGCCCCTTTGCGCGCCAAACCGGGACAGCGGCTCCCGCTCGGCCATGGCCGACCCCGCCGTGCCCGGCTACTCGCCCGGCTTCAAGAAGCCGCCGGCGACTCTGCGGCTGAAGCGCAAACGGCTGCGGAGGAGCGACCCCGCCACCACTGCCGCTCCCCATCCCTGCGGCGCGGCTCCCCGGGCTCCCTCCGCGCCCGCCCGCCGCAACCCCTTCTCCAGACTGGACAACGCGCCGCGGGCGGCCGGCGCCCAGCGGGAGCGGGAGCGGCGGCCGCCGGCGGCGGACGGGACCCCCTCGGCAGCGCCTTTCTGGCAGGTAGGGCCGGGCCTCGGCCCCAGTTTCTCCCCCCCGTGCGGAAGCGGGACCGGGGAGGCGAGGGGAGGAGCGGGAAGGGCCGCCGCGCCGGCAGCCATCGCCCTCAGTGCCCGCTGCCCCCGAAAGGCCGGACCCCCGGCCTGCGCCGTGCCCGGGCTTTGTACTTAGGTTGAAACCAAGCTATTGCGCTTCCCTGCTTGCAGCATGTACATGCTTAGTATCATTCTTGAAATTTCACTGCAAGGGGCGTTATTTTTGCTTATCAACCCCGTTCTTATTTTGTGCTCTATCTTACGCTCCTTTTTTCTTCAGCTTTTAGAGCCTGTTTATGAAGATAAGCCCACCAGGAAAGCAGAGCCCTCTGAAAGAACTGACATCCTCACCCTAACCGATGTACGGAACAGCACACACTGCTTATGAAAAGTTTTTAGCTGTTCTCTGTTCACAAAAAAGGCTGAAACTGTTTTAACTTAATATTTGATGGTCCACCTGTGTATAAAACACTGCACTAGAGTGTCAGCATTCAAGAAAATTTCTTAAGTTGCCTTGACATTTACTGTTACGGTGACAGTCTCTTAAATGCTAGCCTTCTGTCTGACATCGCTACTGTTGTAGTTGTAGTTTACAGAGGTTGTCTTCTTCCAGTTTTATTACCATGTTTAGTATAACTGTCCTGTTCCTTAGTTTTATATGTCATTGTTGTAAGGATGACCTTCAAAGTGATGTCTCCTGCAGTCTTCTATTCAGCTCCAGAAAGGGAACAGACGACTTCACCATGCACATAGGGAAGAGGGAATACCTGAAAACCAGTCCTTGAAAGAGTTTCAAGCAGACAACATCTAACCTTGTTATAGGTTCAGAAACAAGTTCAAACTTAGCAGAATAGAAAAATGACTTCTCAAAGAGAACAAACTTTCCTAGAGCTCCCCAGCAGGGTTTTCAGCATCCTCTGGGAAGGATCTTGACATTACAATCTCCAAGAGAGGATGGAATGAAACAACATTTTGGCATGGAAATTCTGGTCTTCGTAAACTTTGGGCTAAATTTTCTTATTTTTAATTATTCATCCTCTTGGAAACCCTCTTCTGCTTTTTATAAACAATCTAATGCCGTATTTCTATTAGAATCTGTTATTGACTAAAATAATCAGTTGAGTATAGACTGTGACTTTGGTTAGCCTATGAACAGTCAAACCGTGTAACTTGGAATCTAGAAAACCTGTCTGCAAAAGTTTTTTTTTTTTAAGTATGTCTCTTAACTTAATGGGAGTACTTCTTTAGGATTAAAACAATCTAGGCAGTTTTGCTGCTGTACTGAATTGGACAAAAACATGCAGGAGACAGCAGTTTTACCTTGTCTTTTTATAGGCTGCTGAACTCCAGATGTTACATATAGTAGCCATAGTCCTGCCTGCCAGGAAGGGTGTATTAAATCAACGTGGGAGGAGACCTAACCGTGCTAAAACAGAAATAGGTAGCTACATAGTTTGGGATTTTTTTTTAATGTTTCATGGGTTAATGGATGCTATTTCTGTTTTGTAAGGACCTTAATTTACCTGTTGCTGTACCTGAAGTTCCCTCCTCCCCAAGACATGAATTTCCTGCAGACTGGAGTATTAAAACACGACTTCTATTTATGTCTTCCCAACCTTTTACCTGGGCAGAACATTTAAAAGCACAAGAGGAAGCTCAAGGATTTGCTCAGCATTGTAGAGCTACAGAAACAAACTTGCCACAGAGCGTACAGGTAATACTTCAGAGGGTAGCTGAAATCTCCAGCTTTAGGAAGGAGAACGTACCTTTGCACCTTCCCTTAAACATGCTGGCAGTGAAGGTTTGATTGTGTCTTGTTTTGATCTTATTTGTGTTAATAATAAGGCTCATTTAGACTACTCATCTAATTCCATCCATGGCTTGTACCCACAGTGCTAAGGGAGTGCTTGTTTAACGTCAGCTGTGAAGCAGTTGCCAGTTGCTGTCTGTCTTTCTTCAGATGGGCTTATTCACAAGCCAGGGAATTTTTTTTTTAGTATCATCTGGTGTAGTATTTTTTAGTCCATCACTAGCAATGCTGCCTTGAGTAAAGTGTTAGTGTCCTCATGAAGTACTTTTTGAAATCTAGGAACCAAAACTGTCCACAGAACTGCGTTGCGCCTTTCAGCAAAGCCTCGTTTACTGGCTTCACCCTTCACTGCCGTGGCTGCAGCTGTTCCCTCGGATTGGGGCGGATAGAAAAATAGCTGGAAAGGCTAGTCCTTGGTCACAGGATGAAGCCTTGCAACAAGTGCTGATGAATGACTGGTAAGTGGAACCAAACAGACACTGTATTTAGTACACAAGTTCTAAATGGGGTTTTAATTAATGCACATGTTCTTTCAATTTTTATTAAAAAGCTTTTGGATTTTTTTTCCAGCCAGTTATTTTGAGACCAGGCAAAGAAAATAACTTTAAGACTAAAGCTACCTTCTCATGTTAAATGCCCCTCCCCAACCCTAGTTACTGGTTTGGGTAGAATTTCATAAATCCTGTTAGCAAGCTGCTTTTGCTGCTCCATGTAAAACTCCACATGGTAGAAAGCATGGATGCTGCAAGAGCATAGCACTCACAGACAGGCTGTGTTTCAGAGGAGTGCAGCTTTCTAGATATTGAGCACGTCTGAAAATCTGACTAACCATTCAGTGCGCCCTCAAGCCTGTGCAGAGTACACACGCATCAGCACCACCCAGCCAAACCCAGTTTGGTGTGTCAGTAGCAAAGAATTACCTCCAGTTACAGAATTGTTTTATTCTCATTTGCAGGTCTGTCAGCTTTACTTCTCTGTACAACCTGCTCAAAGCCAAGCTGTGTCCCTACTTCTATATCTGTACGTACCAGTTTACCGTCCTGTTCCGTGCGGCTGGCCTTGCGGGAAGTGACGTTATGACAGCTGTAATTTCTCCCACAACCAGAGGTTTAAGGGAAGCCATGAGAAATGAAGGTAAAGTGAAACCAGGCCAGCTAGGATTTGAATAACTGATAAAGTGCATTAGCTGTGTTACAAAACCATTCATTGCTCGCTTTCCTCCTCTGTTCAAGGCATAGAATTTTCTTTACCTTTGGTAGAAGAAAGAAGAACCAGGAAACAGAAAAACTCCGAAGTGAATTTGGAAACAGAAGCTGCTAACAGCCTCGAAGCAGGCAACAGCACGGAAGACGGAGAGTATGTAATAAGTCTTCTATAATGCTAGAATTCAAGGGCCTCTACAGACTCTTGCGTGTTCCCGTTGGGAAACCTTCGTAGGAAGTATTGCCCTCCTAACACTGGTTCTGTGTTTCCCAGGGAAGCAGCGCCAAGCGATGATGATGACGAAAGTTTCTCTTGGCTTGAGGAGATGGGAGTCCAAGACAAGGTTAAGAAACCAGATGCTATTTCTATTAAACTGTATCCTTTCCTTGGACATCATGACCCTGGAAAAGCCTGCAGATGTTACCTTTTTGTGGTACGGATTTGGGTTTCATAAAAGCTTTTGAGAACTTATTTCCAAATATTAATCCTCACATTGCTGCATATTAAGAGACTCTGCATGCCTTTCTGAGTTTCTTTATGACAGGTATTTCTAGCTGCTCTTACTGAAGGGAAACCCATTGTGAATTGTTCATGGAACTTTGTAAGATCGTCTGTTAGGTCACAAGCTGCTTGTGTCACCTCACATGTAGGTTCACTGGAAAGACTCATCAGATATTTTTATTTTTTTAAAGAAAAGGGTGTATATTCATGTAGGCTCAGTTTACACCTGGAAGTAGTGTGGCATAGCAGGGACACAACTGTAGTCCTGGTCAGAGGTGGGGGGGATGGTTCTTCTGGAATTGCACTGTGCTCATTCTTCCTTTGGTGCATTGATGCTTTTCACTGCCTCGTGGTTTTCCTTTGACTCCAGTCAATACAGTCGCAAGGAGAAGCATCAGGTGCAGATGGATCACAAACCCGAATCCCTTGCGTTAGTGAAAGGAACAAACACGTTCACCTTGCTGAACTTCTTGATAAACTGTAAGAGCCTAGTGGCTGTTGCAGGGCCACAAGCGGGGCTTCCACCAACTTTGTTGTCCCCTGTTGCTTTCCGAGGTGGAACAATGCAAACGCTCAAAGTAAGTAACATAAGCGTCTCTGTTTTCCAGTAAAGAGAAGAAAGGTGTTTCTTCACCCAGTAGATGAGACACTGACCTTGTGTAGTCTCCCTCAGGAACGTCAGAGTAATTTTTGTTGCTGTAGCCCAAGTTAGCATTTTGACTGCGGTACGGCCCGCCTCCTGGATCACCTCTATCCTCACAGATCTGCGCTCCTAAACTGAAATCCCAGTGTTTGTTTCCATTCCTCACATCCCGATACCGAAAAGGTTAAGGAGTCTTCCTTCCCAGATGCTAAAATGGTTCTTGAAAGATTCTCCCGAGATCTCATGGGGTCTCAAACTATCACAGCTCCTTGCAAGGAGGGAGCTGCTGAACTGTGGCTCGCCATCTCTTACGCCAAGGAGGGGGTGGATGATACTAAAGGACATGCTATAAACAGCGGTAGCGCAGCCCTCATCCACCAGAGCAGTTCAACACTTATTCTACAGTGAGCTTCCTTAATACTGTACGGAGTCCCTGCCTATCATTGTAACAACTCCTAAAATGTATTAAGACAGTGAAACCATCACGATACTCATGTATTGAATAGTGAGTTGACAATATTTAAAAGTATTTTGAACTATTAATAGAACTGTGGCACTGCCGTGTTAAAGGAAAATTAGGACCTGGTTTGGTGTGTCAAAAACTGATCCTGTGTGCGCTTGCCTTCAGGCTCGAAGCATTAATGCCAAAGCCAGGGTTCACTCAGCCTATGAGGATATATTCAGTTTGGAGATCGTAGGCCCCGTCATGCCTCATTCCCTGCACTCACTGACCACGCTGCTCAAGTCCGCACAGAGGGGAGCATTCTCTGCTGTACTGTACACACATGAGCCCACTGCGGTGTTTAACACTAATCTTGACAACGCAAGCCCTGCCTTAAATAAGGTAAGGAAACCAGCAGGGAGAGCCTTTCCTGTTGGGAATAGTATATTACAAACCACAGGACAGTGAGTGACACAAAGCTTTCCATTAATATGTGGGTTTGCACCCAATTACTTGTGGTCACCACCTGGCAGTCCTTGTGGATTGTCATTCCCTCAAAAATAGAATAACAGGAAAACTAGCTTTTCTGGAGTTCCCCAGGGGCACAGTAGCAAGCATTAAAAATTGCAGGTATTTTAGACAGAAATACCAATTGCATGTGTCTCTCCTTCATGTGAATTCCTGCAGGAAACAGCATGCAAAGATCTTCCTGCGTGTGGACTGCATCCTAAGGCTTTGGATCAACTGAGTCAGTGTCCAACATTGGGAAAATCTTCCATCCGATTTCTGGAAATGAAGGATTACACTTACACCTGGAAGTCCTAGGTATGCCAGCCAGCTCCCCTGAACGGCAAAGAACGCTCTCTAGCATGCAGTCACTGTACATCGTTCAGGTCTGCAGGGGCAGCACCTACGCAGTACCGGGAGGGATCCCAGCTCATTGAACGTCACAGACAGCTATGGCACATTGCCCATCATAAAACACTTCAGAGGACTTTTAAAGAAGGCCTTGGGCACCTCCTTTTGTATTTTAAAAAGCCCTTTTTAAATAAAACTTGATAAAGCCCAGTTATCTACTTTATTGGTCTGAATTGCATCTGGAAGGTCTGTATCACACACGTGCAAATGCTATTCTGAGGTACAGAATTTCTGCTACTGCTCTGTGTGGTAACTTGTAACCATTTTGGATGGGTGGAATTCTTGGCATAACCCCATCCACGCCTGCTCACGGCACCCTGCCAGAAGCTTGACAGCTCCACCTTGGTATGTTGCACCTCTTGGTTTAGAGCAGGCTCTGAACTCAGCACAGCTAGATGAAAGTCAGCCGGACACATGCAGAGCGTTTGGCCACAGCTGAATCAGATTAAGACTCCCCAGAACTTCTTGGCATAGCTGTCTCGTATTCCCATACCCACCTAGTTGAAGTGAGGTAGACTTTTTAAAGCTATTTGTACAACGTATAACCTGAATCGGAACGAGTTGGAGCAGTAACATAGTTGTGCCACCTGACGGAAGACCGAGGAAATGAGGCAGTGAGGGGCTGCTGGGCTGACTCTGTAGGTTCATAGCGATAGCAGTCTATTAACAGGTTTGATGCAGTCTGTTTCACTTCAGGTAGTCAAAGCTGTTATTTTGGAGCCATGTATGTCACTTTTTACACCGCTGTCAGGTGATCGGCTTCCTGCAGCAGAGAATACTAAATCTGAAGAGCAATTTGTAGAATACAGTCATGCTTGTGCGCTCCAGCAGGATTTCTAATTCAACTGTGCACGGAAAATAAAGTGGTGCTCATGCCTTCCCCTTGTCTACTACAGTGCTAGTCTGCTCACCACCCCGGAGTCTGCCTGCAACTCTGGAACAGCCACATTAAGACTGCAGGCAGGTCCTCCTTGAGGAAACAACCTACAGAGACTGAAAAACATGGGCGCACAAACAAGTTACTGCAGATCGAGGCATAAGGAAAGCTTCCTGTGCCTTCCCGCTCCTTTTCATCGACGCTACTTGAAGTATCCTACCCCAAGAGTACAGCGTGCATACAATTCCACTGGAATACTTTACATTTGTTACTTTCGAGTAGCTACCATGACCCTGTCAGCCTGTTGGTACACTGAACAAGACAACATCTGGAAAACCTAAGTAAAGGGCAAGTCCCTCTCTTATGATGGAAAAAGGCACCTCAGAACATTAAATACTTCGGTAATGTCAAATACTTTGTTTCTGGTGGAGTTCAGGGTAGTTCAGACTGACTTTAATTTATCTTTACACTTCTCCCTTAAAATCACCAAACCTTTCACCTTTGATTAGTATCACACACCAAGACTGAAAATCCAGGGCCAATGGCATCATGGGGAATACCAGGAGACTGGCTTTCCGAAGCGGCTGGTGTGTTAACTGCGCTTTCATTTCCAGTCACTTTTTAGGAGAGCAACGTTTCACTCAATGCCTTTTTTTATTGGGCTTGTCTGCCTTGTCAGACAGAGCAGACCACAAGGCCCAGCATCAGGGGCTAAGTTAACCCTTTGCCCAGCGCTACAGGGCACCAGCAGCACTTCTCACAGTGACCACACTCGGGCACAGGGCAGAGCACAGCTTCCCTCACCATCACGCACAGGGCAGAGCCCTCTGCAGCCTGCTCGGGACCACAGAGCCCACAGCCCCAGCGCTGAAAGGGGCAGCAGCACCTTCTGAGCGCATGCTCCAGAGCAGGGCATATGTTAGCAGGTGGAAGATAGCACTGGAAACAGGAGGAAACAGCAATTCTGTGGCTGCCTCTATGGAAAGCAGTTTTAATGAAGCCAATAACCATTCTGGTACATGGACTTAAGCCAATCCATTTCTAGGAAATACAGTAATAACCATTGATTTCCACTCAGGTTGTATTTTCACATCTAGCATGTTAAGAGTTATGGAGAGACACTAACGCCAATTAACAGCTTGCAGTTGTTTAAAACAAACTGAATTGCAATTACATTCTTGCGACCTAGAACTGTGTAATTTTAAAAATTCACCACCAAATTCTTTATTACGTGCTCTGCACCACTACCAGAGCTGTAGCTCCTCCTTGCACTGCCAACTGGTTTTAAGTCATAGCTTTGCCCATAATTTCAGAGGTACATTCCAGTTGCTTAGGGCTCTGGGATTCAGCACTGATCTTGAAGCTTACTTGGCCCCAGTGAACTTTCCCTATAAAAGCTACAGCATTCCACTCCCCCATCTGCTGCACTCCCACCTAAAGGCTTTTTCAGTAAATGCTACCCTTATTCCAGGTGCTTGTAGATCAGTAAGATTCATTTAACCTGTCGAAGCGGGTGCATTTTCATCACAACTATGATTTGTTTGGGAGAGCTACCGACTGTAGCAGTTAGAACTTCATATAATTTCTGCACTTCAAGAGGCAATTTTGAGTTTTCCAAGGCATAAGAGCTTCACCTTCCTGCTCCTCCAGCCCTAACTACTTAAAAACTACAAATTCAAAGACTGCCAAGGAATTGTTCTAGAAGCTGGCTACAAGTCCTCAGCACCTGTTTCAAAATAATGCCCCTCCCTCGCACAACAGGGAAGTCAGAAGCACTTTCAGCAAGGCTACTTCTCGGAAAGTAACAACTGCAGCAAAAGGAAATCCAACAGCCAAACGGATCGTGTCTTCCATCAGCAGGAGTCACAGACTGTTCACCTTTAAGTGCTGCATAAACAACCAGGTTCCAAGAGAGTGTTTCCTAGTTATTATTTTTAATGTATCACTACTTATCTATTCCTGCATGCAAAGGACACTCAAACCAATTCAAATTTACAAGTTTAACAGAAGCACATTGCTGCACTAGCTTTAGATTCATGTATCATTCTGAACAACAAGGAATGAAACTAAAACAGAAACCTCGAAATCAGCAAGTGTCATAATCAGGGCATTACAGACCTTAATTATTTTCTCTTTTTATAAGTCTTCCTCAAGACCAAAGGTTAAATTCACATATAATACCACGTCTTTTAAGGCATGAAATCAAGAACTTGCCTAAAGAGTTATTTTTTTAAATGGAGTCTTCAATGGGACCGAGTTCCTCTGCTCCTCGCTGCTGAGATAACATGTATATTTACATTATACATGGGGAATATAGAGCAAAAAGAGAACAGAACAACAAGTACAAAAGATTGTATGTTCCCAGATTTGATACTGTACAGCTATGAAACCCGGACACCGCATACTAAACAGAACGGTCAACACCTCTGGTGCTTTAGCTCTATCAAACCAGGTATTTCAACAAAGTCTGAACAGGAGCTGCCCCCACATCCCGAGTTAATCACTTTAAGTCATACATCAAAAGCCAGACTTCAGCTAAGACACATACAACACCCAGTTCTCCCAGAGCAGATCTTTCCATTGCTGTACCATCGTGTTTACTCTTGTTTTTCATACACACCTTCCAACTAGTCCAGCAAATGAGGCAAGGAGATCTTCAAATATTTAGTCAGAGACTGAAGGCGACAAGCCAAAGGGAAAAAAGTTTTAATTAAAAGACAACTACGTCCATGAAAATCAAGGTTAACTTAGGCATTTCTAGAGCGCTTTGACAGACTAGTAAGGGGCTTTAGTTCTTGGAAGCGTGTGGTGGGGAACCAAATACCATTTCTCTGCTGTACACAACATGAGACATTGATCCTTGTCCCCTAAGGGGAGAGACAGACACCTTGTTCCATAACAGTTGACAGAATACACACAAGTCACCTTAGTTTGTGGAAGAAGAGGTACTAGTAATTCTTCACCTCAACATTCCTACTACCATTGCAACGGTCAATTGCTTTAGGCCTGAGCATGGCCTTCCTGTGTACAAACTGTACTTTGTTCCTGTCCCAGACGAATTTCTGGTCAGTAGGTGTAACAGAGACCTCAAAGAGACTTCTATGAACTACTGGAGTCCATAAATCCTGGCAATCTGTTTGTAACTCAGACAGATCTGGCAAGAGGTGTACAATGCCCTTTCCAATTCAAAGTGCACGTAGCTAAAGTACTAATACTTAAGTTTAAAAAAAAAAAAAAAAAAAAGAGGGAAAAAAAAAAAAAGGAGGAGGAAAAGCTTTCTCCTTCCTCTCCCTTGTCAAACTGCCAAAACTCTGGATTAGGCTGTCTCCTTGAGGGCAGAGTACCATCACGGAAAAATTCAGCCCAAGGAGTTAATTTGGTAATAGTCCAAAGCAACCAAAAAGGACTACAACTGTTGATGATCTTCATAAAGCATACTTCTATGCTGTGCGTTTCTTCAAAACGTTGTTTTGGCATACATTTTAATTACTGTTTACTGACCAGCGATTAAGATTACGAACTTGTGCTGCTTTATTGACCAAGTTGGGTACAACAATTTAAGCATCATTCTATCCCCTCCCTCCCCCCCGAATCCAGTTGTAGATTTGTTAGAGTTTAAAATTCACATTAACCACAAATTCATACAATCAACATCAGGCAGTGTGTTAATTTGTTTGGAATAGACAACTCCATCCCCTCCCTTCTCAGAACATGCAGGGAGAGTCACCTTTACATTGCCAGTCTCATCAGTTCTGTTGCTGGACTTTGCCATCTGTTTGAAAGCAAGTCTTTTGCCTAATCGCGTACGTCCTAGAGCATGGGCTGTATGGCCAGTCGCAGTGCACCACCGAGTTAAACCCCCAAAGAAAATGCAAAGGGAAGCCGCAGTGCTAACGCTGTACAACAGGGCTGCCACCGCGCACCTCCTCACAGGGGTCACAGTACTGGCCCAGTATCTGTCCAGCAGTACACGCCAGCCTTGACTAGACTAAGGTTAAGCCGCACGACCTTGGACCAGCTGTCGGCAAAAGTGCAAGAGTAGCTTTACCGAGACCAGGGAAAACTGCAGCATAGTACAAAACAGTATGAAAGTGTTAACATTCCGTATTGAAGAGAAATCGCATGAGTTTTCAAACAAGGGTTTAGATTACTGATGCCTCCAGAGTCTGTCGTCTGATTTAGTCATTTAAGAAATAATTACATCACTAATGTAAACAATATAAACATACCAAAAACTAAGTATGATTTAAATACATTTTGATGGTACAAAAGAAAAACCTGAAGGTGTCTGTACAGTTTTTACAACGTGGGAATTGCCAATGTATTTACAACATGAAAGGGCAAATACCATTTTTGTGCAGAGTAAAATTATCTGAAATAATGTCAATATAAAAAACAATATCTAGCGGTGTGAGGCACTCCTAAACATGGTGGTATTAACCATGCTTTCCTTTGGTACAAGTCCCATCGCTTGGAGAGCCGCAGTTGCTGCTGTGGCTTTAGCATGCTTCTTATTAAGGCTGGCAAAAGTAGGCCTGTATTCATTTCCATTGACTCTCACCTGTTTGGGAAAGACGGGAGGAAAAAAGAAAGCGTTAGAAAGTGCCCCTTTGCTTCTGTTTCAAGGCAGTGCTACAGAGCTGCTGTAAGCACATTCTCTACCTAATTCCTCTCTAGGGGTAGAGAAAACCCGTATTTGGGCCATAAGCACAATCATTTCCAAATTGTGACTGCTGATACAAGGCACTATGTGAAAAAGAAAGCCGACATCATAAGGTAACTGAAGGACAAAAATAACTCAATCTTGTTCGCTACCCTTTACAACAGTAAGGCTTAACACCACACCTGCAAGTAAAGAGCAAGAATACAATACCCTATATATAGATTAATCATTTTAGTAAGGAGAATAGCATGTTTCTTGATGTATTTACAGGAAACAGAACACAGAAATTCTAGCATCAAGACACTGCTTGGCAGTCCTCAGCCACCCGAGGTGGCTTATTTGTTTGTATACATATATAAACATGGATTTACATCACCTTTAATAGAGAAACCAACAGCAAAATAAACCTCAAACACACCTTAAAGATAAAATGTTTGCGATGATCAGGCCCACTATCATCCACCAACACAAACTCAGGTGGTGACCATCTTCTTTTGTTACAGATCTCCATCAATGCAGAGACTGGATGTTTACCTTAAAGATAAAACGGATAAAATGGATTTCAATGTTGCCACCAAAGCAATCATTTTAAATGAGGGTATGAGGGTTTGTTTTTTTTTTTCTTTGACAAGTAATAATCTCACCTGAAAGATCCTTCATCACAACATAATGTCCAGATCTCTTTTGTGCCTTCTCTCCCACAGCAACAAGCCCTAAGCAAAACACAAGGAAGTTTACATTACAATTCCCACCTGATTTATTTATTCTCATCTGTAAAACAGTAACAACATGTATCAGTAGGGAAGAAACCTGGAGACACCATACAACTGCCTTCTCTGAAGCTTTTCAAACCTCCCTTTCGTCCAGCATTTTTTCCCTCGATACTACACAGAATATTCTTCTCAACTGCTTTAGTAAGACTCTTAACAAGTCAGGCAGTAGAAAACTTTCAGCAGTCTTATGCAAGTCGGGAAACACCTAGTTTTCCGTGCCTTCTTTGGAGAAACACTGAACAAGAGATATATTTAAAAACATTCTCTCATTCAGTATCTGTTTTGTGCAACCCAAAACTACCGTAGCAGTTTGCCTCTAACGTACTAAGCATTTGAAGTATTTCCACTGAACAGTAAAAAGTGTACCTAGCATATCCTTTTATGATACGAATAAAACGGTGGTGTTCTTACACCATGTGCTCTCTTTATCTAACAGCATGTGCAAGCTCACAGCCCAATTACCGTGACTTCAATCACATCTGAATATAAAGCAGCAAAGCATGCAGCTGGGCCCCAAGTCAATACAAATAGCACAAGTTCCAAAGGAAGTCACTGTGAAACACCGAAGCTGAACATTTTTGGCTTTAAAATCTTATAAGAATAAGAAATAAAGTGTAGCGATTGCCAAAAACATATCAAATGCCAGTAACCATGCCATGCTCATGAAGTGACTCAGGCTTCTTTCCATCCATTCAGCCATAACCTTAACTACACGTAAACAAAATACCTGACTGGTTTTTCAGAATTTCTTGGACTTCAAGCCTTCAATATTACTTTGTTTCTTACCTCATTTTGTTTCTCTTCCTGGCTTTGATGAATAAAGACAGGGAAATAATGCAACTGTTTCCAGTTTCTTCGTGTTCCTTCAGCTTTCTGTGGTTGGCATTTTGGTTTGTTTTGCTTTAAAAGAAAATCCTTCCCTTCTTACCAGATTTTCATCCTAATATTCATGCAGCTCCTAAGCAGGGACTTTTCAAGTGGCATGAAACCCTCATGGACAACAATCATTGAAACCAAGTTTCTGTGGTTTGTTTTTTGGTTTGGGTTTTTTTTGTGGGTTGGTTTTTTTTTTTCCTTCTTACACAGCATTATATCCAAAACAATCAAAGATTTCCACTGAAGGGAAAAAACACTTTTGTCATTCTCCACATTCTCCCTCACTCTAAGTCACTGGCACACATCTTGTCCCTGGTACCTCAAGAGAGAATTTCAAACAAGCTGCAACAGATGCTGAGAAGCTCTGCTGATGGACCAAGCTTCTTTGAATACGAACAACCAATAGTTTACTGGCTGACGGCAAAGCTCAATAAGACTCTGGTTTCAGTGCTGTCTGTGACAGAACTACAGATCTCACTCAGTGTCTGGAAAAAACAGGGTCTAAGGGAAAGCTATGGCAAAGGCAGACAACATTTTGGTTCACATCTTACTGCAGCCTACTGAGTAACTCCTTAGCAAACTCCTTTTTGCTGTATCTAGAAATAGTATTTTATTTGGGGACAAGTCCTAGAAACGGTTTAAGAACCCTACCAAACAAAAACAGGTTGGTTACTTAATAACAGACAGGCTCCTTTTAAAAATTTTGCACTTTTCTTTAAACCTCACACAGAACTTTTAAAACAATTGACTGTTTATACATTTAAGCAAAGAACACTGATTTTTGAGGATGCTTTTCAGCTGTTTGTCATAGATAAATAGCCACTGTTCAGTTGCTTCTTTGTAATGCATGAAACCTGCTGCTTCTTTGTAATGTCAGTTGTCTCCCCATATTATAGACTCGGTTGACTCAACACAGTATTCTTTATCAACACAGAACACCTTTAGATTTTCTGTGGAAATTATCAGATAAGACTGCATATATGATAATAATGAAATATTTTTAAACTATGAAATTAAAACACAGCCTGGACATCACTAAGTTTATCACTATTTTCAGATTCATCTGTCACATGCCAGAAGAGGCACCCTTTAACTCCATTTAACATTTTTAATTGTTGTTGAAGACCCAAGTGTTCTGCAGCAGAAGGAACAAACTATCTGTTACAGAATGCCCAGCACAGCTAGAATCTGACCCTGTCTCAGGCCTTACGGCTTGATCCTTGAAACTTCAGTATCAAGTTCTGCAGGCATTAAGGAAATTTCTATCAGAAACTACATGAGGATCCTGGGGCACGCTTCTAGAACTGGAAACTTGAGCTGTGACAAAGTTGTGTATCACCAAAATGCTTTCAATATTCAAAACATTCACCGGTTGTGCAGCAATGCTGCCTCTTTCCCATGACGTGACAAGAAGCAAGCAACATAATGAAGAGAGCTAACTCTTCCCTCTCGCCACAAAAATCCATCACTGTGTTACGCAGGCTGCTTGAGAAAATAATAATGAAATGGTCTGTTTTCAGTTTCTTCCCTCTGACTGACATTAACCAAGCAAAATTGAAGGAACCCTTACCAGCAGTGAGAACTTCAGAAAACAACATCTACAAAGATCACAGTAACTAAGCAGAAGTAACAAAATATTTTTCAAAGATTTTCTTGGCCATCACTTTGTCACCAGCCGTATTTTTTTCCTTTCTTTAAACAGAAAGGTTGCGCAGAAGAAAAACAGCTGCAAAGCAATTTTGGTCATTGTTCATATAAAATGAGTATGTCTGTATTATTGTATTCTTTACTTTGAGACTGTTGCACTTCTCTGTAAAACTCTATTATGCTGCTAGAAGGTCTTTAGAATTTAGAAAGCAAAGGGTATGTTTCATAACGTAGGCTCGCATTCTCATTTTATGCCTCTATGCACTTAATATTTAAATGTTCAAAGTATATTTTCACTGATAGCCTGGTCACCTGAGCAGTACTGAACTATCTCTGTATTGAGAACTAGCGACTGACAGCTAAAGATTCCCCCAACAGCATCTCTGCAAATAAACTTCACAACGTTTGCATTTGTGTGCTGTGTTTTCTTCTGAACTCAATTATGAGCATGGACAAAAGCTCATACAAACCCATAATTCAAAGTATTTTCATGCTTTAATATTAGATGTGAACTATTTAATATATTAAAGGTTTCTAGTTTTTTAAAAAAATCTTTAGAACAACGGTAAGGATTTGTTTTACCCGCAGTCGGTATTCAATTGGTTATTTTGGTAACATGCATTATAGAACAATTAAATCATAAATCTTGACTGCTGAAATTCTGCATCTTGTATTTTAAATGGTTAGAATTTATATTTCAGGAGGAAAAAGATTCCCTCTGAAAACGGAACTCTTGCTTAATAGGCTGGCGAGATGGCCAATCACATGAGCCACGCTGCCAGCTTAAGCAGCAGCACACTGTCTGTAAATAAAAGGATAGTTCTTTCGAATCAAGTGAGGCGAGTGCAACAGTTCTCCACCTGTGGCCACGGACTACGTAAAGAAGAGGAGGAAAGACTGCTCAAGCAATC
Organism: Phalacrocorax aristotelis; assembly: GCF_949628215.1. Taxonomy (NCBI): domain Eukaryota; kingdom Metazoa; phylum Chordata; class Aves; order Suliformes; family Phalacrocoracidae; genus Phalacrocorax; species Phalacrocorax aristotelis. The sequence goes on from NC_134276.1 coordinate 102,810,845, forward strand.
TTTGGAAACAGCAGGGGAACATCACTGTAGTTAAGCACAGGTGCCTGCAACAGGATCAAGCTAGGAGATGGAAGAGCAGGGAGATCAGGTGGACAAAAAAGGAAACTGAATCCATTTTGAAGACCTAAAACCATCAGTATGACAGCCTATTTATGTCAGGACTGCAGCTGAAAGGCAGCAGTTTCTCAGCTCTGTAGCTCTCACCTCTGACCTTCACCCCAGTTTAAAACTGATCCAACTATTCATTCTTCTATCCTGCCCCATTCCTGCTTCAGCCACTTCCTCTAGACCAACCACAATAGCTTTTCCACAATTCGCTCCCCTGTACGTGCCTTCTCTGTACATCCAACTGAAGCAGCACAGCCCTAACTTGAGAACCACTGAGAAGCACTTTTTAAACTGGAAGGTGACGGTTAGGGAAAGTTAAAGAATGTCTGGAAGAGGTCACAGGCGTAAGGACAAAGCCTATATACCTAATCCAGGGCTTGAAAAAACTAGTACAGAATCACCTACATCATCCTGTTCATTTTTAGAGTGAAGCTGTACCCAGACAAAGCAAACTACTTCAAAGTTATTTTGCTTATCTCCAAAACAGACATGAGAAGTTCATACTGCCATAAGTCATTTAAGGAAGGGCTTACCTTTTCGATCTGTCTTAAAATCGACCATAATAGGCTCAACGCTGCCTTCTTTGTTTTTTCCAAGCCCTTCTCCTTCTCTCCAGCCCATTTTTCTCATCAGCTGAGCTCCCATTCCTCCAGTTACAGGGGCTGCTCTTAAGAACTGATCCTATCCAGAAAAAGAAAAGTAAAACAAGTCCTGAAGTTAGCACTTGGATTTAAAAAAATAAGCGGGAGCTTCCAAAACAATGTTTCTAACAACCTTTCACAGACTCAATTCAAAAAAATACACCTTAGCTTTAGATACGTTAACATCTTGTATAAACCAGAATTCACGCAGACACACGAGACACAAATCAATATTTTCAAAAAAGAACAACTTAAGAAAATTCTAATGCAATCCAAAAGTGGCAAGTGACCCATTCCAGACATATGTACTTAATAAAATGATAACCGTCCATTTTTAAACACGCTACTTTGGTTCCAATGCATCTCTTCTCATCTTGTGAAAGGAGGCAGTGTTAACTGTTTAACTGGCAACATGTGTGCCAAGTGTACCTAGTTATCGAACAAAATACAAGCACATTTAGTAATGACATTCACATAGTGTTTAGGCATATTTTAGATAAAAAAAAAAGTTTCCCCATTTTATTATAATACAGCAGTTGCACATTCAAGTTCTACTCTGAAAATCCACATGAAACATACAGGTTTTGCTTTTCTTTTTTTAAAGGAAAACAGGCGCTTAGCCACACAGTTTAGCAGCAGTAGTCTTCACATTCTTTCAAATCATCATTAACATAAGAGTTGTTAAATGGTGAAAGCTTATAAACAGAAATTTTAAAAATCTGTTTTGATGTAAAGAACTTTAAAAACTCCTTAAATGTTTACGTACCTAGGCCTCGATGGCCGCAGTGTTGTGAATAGTAGGGCTGGCATTGACCGTGGCAAGAAGGCAGCTACAAGGATTTGACCCTGAAACAAGTTTCCATATAGAGGGGTGAAAGTTCACAGGTTATTCTGTGAACTATCATCTCTCTTCTGCCCCCCCCACTGACCCAAGTAAGTAAGTCAATCATTTCCATCACAGCAAAAAATTGCTTGCCTTAAAATATACAAGTTTACACACTGGCACTGATAAGTCCATCAGTTATTTCGCATAGTAGGTTAGATGATACAATGCCTAGTATTTTGTGAAAATTTCACTTACTATCAAAGCAAATTAATAGAACGATATTTTTTTGCCCTTCATTTTGAGCTGTGCTTGCAAAAGTAAGCATCTTCCAGATTTGGACAAAGGACTGATAGGTCCTTGGTTTTGATTTGTACGTAAAAAAAATCAGAAGTCTTACTTTTGCAGAGATTAAGGATAATGTATTTTTAAGGGGATTTCAAATTGGCAACTGACACACACTAATGATGCAATGGTGCATACGTGTGTAATCCCCACTACATGTGGTGTTTTAAAAAAATTTTTTTTTTAAAAATAATTGCTCAAGATTGTGGCAGGACTTCTCCAAATATTTACCTATTAAACAGTAAATACCTGTCAATCATGCAACTGGATGCTGCGTTCAACAGCAAAGTGCTCTGATGGAAGAATAGAGAAGCTAAGCGCACCTCTCCAGTTCAACTTTTTTTTTGACGGGTGCAGACCATGCAGTGTGTGTGTGTGTGTACACAGAGACAATCAGTTTCTTTGATACTAACTGCCTCAATCTATACACCTAGAATGGCTTTTACTTACTTCCATTTTCATCCTCCCCTCTCTTTTCCAGGAACCTCTCATAAGAAAAGGGCAACCATGCCGAGAATGATACAAACCCCAGTCAATGTCACCCTGGGTTCCGATTCCTCTTTTGTACCTGCTTTGCAATGATAGAATTTTCAATATAAACATCTGTTTCATTATCACCAGTGTGTATTCAGTTCACAAATGACAGAGTGCAATTTCTTGATGAGGTCATTTTAATGTTACACAGCCTTCTCATCACACCTGTAAATGTACCAATTCGGGGAGTAGAAGTGGTGTAAAGAGGGGAGAACAGAATCAAAATATTGCTATTTGTAGTTAAAAATCAAAGCCCCTTTTCCTACACAGGATACGAATTACCAGAGCCTAAACAAATCCCAGCTACTGGAAATAAAGAGTTCTACATTCCGAAGTGCCATTTATTCAGAACACTTCTTCCAACATGTGAATTCAGAACCCTATCTGACAACTTTATAGTAGGAATTTTTTACACTAGGCTGACTCTTTAACATGTACAACAGAACCAAGACAACAAAGAATTAGGAATTAAAGGTTTGTTTCGTTACAGAACAGCTGTACTTGTGCATCACACAAAAAGGTTAAATGAAGTAGTTCTCTACCAATATGAAAGCAGCCAGGAGAAGCCTACTTTGATTCAGTTTACTGAAGAAGCAAAGAAGGCCTGCAGCACGGGAAGTTCTTCCTTCCGTTTTTGGGTTTGTTTTGTTTTTTTTCCTTAAATAAAAAAACTGAATATAAATCTCTAATGTCACCTGCATAATCATATTCTCTTTCACTATTTCTTTATAATTTGAAGACAACTTCGCTCAGCCCATGATTTAATAGAGTATGGGTAAAAACTGGTGCTGTGTTTGTAATTACATTTGAAAACATAAAAATAGTAGAAACATTAACATGAGCAGGGAAGCAAGATCTAAATTTCAGTTTTAAAAATCATAAAAGCTGCTAAATAGTTTTGTGAGACTGGGCCTGTGTATCCTCGCAGATATGGCCCATAAGGAGGATATCAAGCTGAAGAGTATGCAGTATTATACACCCCCATGTTTACGTATTTGGTTACTGTTGTCAGAATTAACTAATTATTTACAAAATAACTGTTCTGTTTCATTCCCTAATCTCAATTTCAGTAAGTCTGCATGAAAATGTAATATCCTTTTTCTCATCCTTTGATCTCTAAATTCCATGAAAGGTCAGCCAAGTAAAGTACACTTCCATTCTTCCAGCAGATGGAGACAACTAATAAGCCACATTCTTGTGTCGACACTTTTTCTTTAAAAAGGCGGCTACATAGTAAAACCTTAAGAGGGTTTTTTAGTTATTTTAATTAAAACTATTCCTCTTTTACCTTAAGGCAACAGATTTTGGGGAACGTGAATGCATGAATTAGCATTTATGGGCTTAAACAAGCAAATACCAAAAAAAATAACACCTGAAAGATGATGTTACAGGTTTTTTTGCTGTAACACAGTACATTGGACAGTTGCTGTTTAACTGCAACAGCTGTCTTTGGGAAAATATTGCATACAGCATTGAACCAAACAATCTATAAAACAGCACCCGCAACATCCAAAATATTAAAGCCATAATTATTTGAGAGATCTTAAAATACATCATCAAAATTGCCTTCAGAAAATACCCATTCCTTCTCATAATGCTGACATGGCACTAAATCTTAAGTTCTGTCAGAAGGAAGGTTTATTTCTTTTGAGCAATAATTTATTAAGCAAAAGACAACAAAGCCTTAAAGACACTAGGTGGACAGTTTCAGCTCTAGCACAACAGGCTGCCTTAGAGATTACCTTAAGACTTAAGTCCAAAGAATTTCTCTGAGTCAAGTACCAGGAACAAGCATCTATCTTTGGCAAAACTTTTGTAGAGTAGCTGAATTTTCCATTAAATAAACTGGCACTTCTAGCAGCAGCTACATCCCTTCCCAAATACAAGAGGAAGAATACCTTTCTAAAGAATCCCATTAAATGCCTTAGAAAAACTACACTCACAATCGGCTTCAGGATTTCTGTTCACAGCTTTTGCACACAATCAGTAGAAAGCAAGCTGAGGATAGCTAGAAAAAAAAAAACCCAAACATTTTGAAGACTGAACAGGCAGGCAGTCCAATATAACTAACACAGAGCTGATTCGCCTTGCTGTGTGGCCTCCACTTCCAAAGAAAGCTCACTGTGACATGTAAGGCAATAGGAATACAAGTATTTTGGTAAGTGGCCTTCTTAGAAGGTCAGCAGTCCTTGTGCAAGTGACAATCACAAGACTTAGTTTTACCTCCACTGCTAGCATGTTTTACTCATCTGCCATGACTGTGGATGAATGGAAGGAATGCTTTAACTTTTCCGAACTTGCTACACAAAGCAGAGCGTTCTAACTGCTATAGTAAAACTGCATGTCACGCTTTAGCACAACTGAATAAAACAGCTTCCAAGCATTACCCTGTGCATGTATAATGTTGCAAAAACCTTGTTTTGGAGAGCAAGTTTAGGCTCTAGAATTAAAATGATAAATCCAGAAACCAGTGGTGAGTCTGGAAAGGCTGAATAAGCAGACCTCAACAGAATTTGCCTGGAAAAGATTTTTGACCACTTCCTCTGATTTGCCATTTATTCAGCAGCATGGTGTACTCGGAAGAAAAAAAGGAAAGAAAAAAAAAAGAAGCAACCTCCAGAACAAGGTAGTCGTATTTGTGAACTGATTACACCTATGATGATAAACTGAAACAGACACCACTTTTCAAAAGAAAAAGATAATATTGTTCATAAATCTGTTTTCATGATACAAGAAACCTAGCAACATATTATTGCTTTGTGAATACTGCTCAGAACCCTATGCATGAATATCATGAATTAGCACATTACTTAGAAAAAATAAGCCATACTTCTAATTGGTATGTCAATCATTCAAGTATACCACGTTAACCACTTCAGTAACTAATTCCCTCAAGACTTTATTGAAATAAAATTGAAAGTGCAGGCATACTTTGGTTTGAGTACATATTACCTCTCCAGAGTAATTTTTAAAGTACAAAAAACCCTGAAATCCAAGAAATGCAAAGTGAAGACAGTGCTTATCAAACAAGTTCCCCAAGTACTTTCATTTTTCTCCCCTCCTGACACCGCTCTTCTCTTTTGTTACATCTATCTCCTTTTGTGATTACCTCTGTCAAGCACAATGTCTGTACGTGTTCTAACTCTTTGTTTAAACGATACACAAATAACTAGCTGACATGGGTTCTGTTCCTGCTGAACAGTGCATGTCCACAAGTCCTCTTACAGCAATTGCTTATGGCAATCTCCCAAGCAAAATGCCTTCATAAACAACATCTTCAAAAACAGGCATTAATTTACACACCCAACATACCCCAAGAAACTCCACAGCCCTACTAGCAGATGAAAAATTTAGATACTATTTTTTTAAATGTTAAAATGCATTTTCTAACGACAAAGAAAAAAGGAGTACAAGTCTGACTTCTTAGTGCTACATTGCATAATTAACAGGAACTAAGTTACACAAGTTCAAGTGCCTAAGTAAAATACAACCTGTACTTTGCATTTCATGGTTGGTTTGCATTCGTGTCACTGAGAAAGATAACATGCATTCATAACCCATTATCCCTACTTCACTTTTTTCTGCAAAACCATTCTCTAAGCACAGGATGTGACTCCACATTGAGTTCATCAAACCTAAGTTTTGTGAGGGCTTTCACAGGCCCCACCTTCCCCCCCCCCCCCCCCGAAAAACCCCACAGGGCAAGTCTTGTGTAGCCCCTAACACATTTTATAGGGGGCGCGCGACTGTAACTACTTGTCATCTCATGAGTTTGATGGCAATGTGCGTGCAAATATGGAACCTAGAAAGAGCAAAAGAAGTCAAGCTGAGGAATGCCAGAGCAGGAAAGAGGACTGCGTCCTCATCTTCTTCACCCAACAACTCTTCTTGTTTCCAGTAGCAGCCTCCCTTCTGGCAAACCACATGATGCTTGCTAGGGAGGACGCCTACTACTGCAAACCACTTCCTTTTTACAGCTATGGGAAGGACAGAAGTGCTACTGCTGGCTCACTTTTATTTCTAGATTCAACAAAATGTTCCAATATGCTTCTGCTCCTCCCAGCAGTCACGTCCACAAGCCAGAGACCAGTCTGTCACTGGACCAAAAATGGTCTTCACTCATTTTCTCCCTATGAAGGGTTTAGTTGAGTTTTTTGTTGGTTTGCTGGGTGTTTTTTAAAGCAGAACGCTGAGTGAAGTTAGAACACTGAAAACACACTTGCCTTCTCCACTTAATTTTTGTTGGCAGACACTCCTGTTACTGTAAGGCACAGAAGACCACCACAAAACCTCAAGGGATGAAAACAGAATGAGAAGAGGAGGCTTGGGAAAGAGATGATCAGAGGTGCTCCCTTTCCGTTGCCTTGGGAACCCACCCAAGCTATGCAGAAGGGGAGGACACTTCGGTTTGCTGATCTCTTTCAAAAGCCTTGTGGTGGAAAAGCTCTCATTTTCTCACCAATACATCCCTGCTGACTGCTTTATATTTCTAAGTTCCGCTGCCAGGGACAATTAATGTAATCACCAAAGCCAACATTTTGCTACAATCTCAAAAGTTAAGAATTGTTAAAATAAGACTTTATCATCTATGCTCTGCATCAATACTGAGAAGAGCCCAAAAGATTCCCCCTAGCAAGTAACTTGGATCTCTGCATTGTCTGGGTCTCTGTATTGCTTGGCTATATAAAGTGGAAAAACAAGTTAGTGAATCTCGGCAAAAATATTTCTATTTTTAGGATGTTATAATTCTAGACTTTTGTGTTCAGTTTACACCAAGTTTTATGGAAAATTCTACCTAAGCCTCAAATCTAACCTACCAGTTTTGAGGGCTGTCTTAACACTGAGCTCTGGAAGGAGAAGCAGATACAATGTATACTCAGCTACATTACTGGCAAGATTGTCCGCCGTTAACTCATTATTCTTTTTGCCTGGAAGGTGGGTATTGCTTGAATTCCTCAGTTCTACTTCTTGAAAGAGAACCAGTTCAGTATTCATTTTCAAAGATGAAGCATGAGTTATTAAACTTGTAAAACGCATGTATGTATGACGCACCACACCCCAAAATAAGTCAGTATCACTCTGCAGTAAGAGGTAACTATTTCACTGTAGGATGACATTAAACTTATTAACCCAACTGCAACTCCTGGTTTAAAACTCAAAATCTTTGGCTCCCAGAAAACCCTGGTGATTCAAACAGAGGCAAAGCAGCAATCAGACAGAACCAAGTCAAACAAAATGGAAGTTTGGAACTTGGTTCTCTGAAATGGATGCCAAAACATCACTGACTTCAGTAACGTCAGGATCAAACCTTAACTGATCTGACCCAATCCCATAAATGTAGTGATGGACCTACCACTGCAACCATAGCAATATCATGAACGTCATTTCAGTGTAAGGTAACGGTATATATGAACCAATCTGACTCAAATACCAGACGCACACCTTATTGAAATACTCTGTCATGAGCAGCAACCTTAACACACAAGAAAATGGACACAGCAGCAGCAAGTATCTAAATTCATCGAAGACAATGATTTAACTCAACCTGTTGTATTTGACACATGCATTACCATAGGTTTTTATGGTACATTTTTTGCATTTTCCGATACTTCCACTGCTATTTAAATTGTGATAGTTAGACAAGTACATCTGCATAACTTCTACCTTTCTAATCCATGCTTGGGGACCACTGTTGGTCAGCTCATCCGAGGACAGTATCTGTGCTCCAGTACTTCCCGTGAACTGGCCAGGTATGGAGTTTGATTGAGCCCAGGCATCAATCTACAACATAAAAATCAAATGTAAGACCAAAATAAAGATTTACACATTCTTCCTTTGCAATTCTCTGTTGCTTCTCAATAATTTTCATCATGAGACCTCACTTATATTTAGTGCTGTCTTCATTAACACTCACTTGTAAGCATATAATCCAAAAAGCTGAGCATCTTTGCATGTTAACCCTTAAGCTTGAGTTCAAAGTCTAGCAAATTCACGGTTCATGGTTTGCTTATCCTCAAAATCAGTGTTATGAAGTGCAAAATAAAGGCAGAATTTTTAAACACGTGCCCATAAACTGGGCTTCCGAAAACCTATACTTAAATACATAAGAAAAATCAGCTGATCTGAAGGGTGAACATTTACGTTCTTCGAGTCCATCAAAATGCTGATGAGTAAGTGCAACATACCTGTTCCTGTGCACGATTCAACATGCACATGGCCTCTAAATCAAATGTGTTTTCATTAAGCCTTTTCTGAGCCACTGCTCGATCATTCATAGCTGTAGTTATGTCCACACCCTAGGAAGAAAAAGTTTATTTTTAAAAATATATCAGACCACAATAATATCCATTTGATCTGGAAAAAGCTGTTGCAGAATAAATGCTACAAATACTACAATGTTTAACACATTGAATAGTTGGTTTGATATATAAATAGGCAACATGAAAAAATCCTGGGACTATTTCTTAAGTATATACAGTATGGGCTTCCCTAAACAAATACAAAATCTGAAGTTGAAGTATAACATCCTGATAATTTAGTATCACCTGTACATACAAAATATCAAAAGACATATTTTCAGAGAACTGTTTCGGTCACAAAAAGCTCTGGTGTATAATACTTAAATAGAGAAGCGTATTATTGTTCAATGGAATCTTATTAACAAACAGAATTAAATGTAATTTAGCTAAGAATCTAAAAAAAAAAAAGTTTCTTACAGAGCTGTTCACATGAGCACCCTGCTATTAAGTCACACTAAAACTTTAAGTTATATGTATAGAAAAAATTACAGCAAGAATCACATGTATTCCATGAACTTGGCTTTAGTGTTTTGAATCTTAATCTTCAGCATAAAATAGACTTAGATAAAAGTAAAACCAGCCTGGTAGCTCATAAAATTGACTGTTTTGGAAAGGATTATTTAGATCTGTGCTGCTGAACTAGAACAAAATATAAAGAAAAATAGATTTTTAACCATCTCACACATACTAATCTGAATCATTTGCATAAACATATGGAGCAAATGAAGCTCAACGCAAACCTCTACTCTATATGCAAAGCAATCAAGAAAGAAATCCAAAAAACATTTGGGGATACAGAGATGTCACAAATTATGGCTAGTACATAGCTCTTTTGTAAAATTACTTGTGCCTTGTTCTTCAGATTTTATGCATCATTCTATTCTGAAAGGAGAAAAAGAACAGTGCTCAGAGAAAAGTGAAATTTCTTTGGAGATGAGCATGTGAAGGAGACTGAAAGGGCTGGAACTGTTTGAAGCACAAAAGAAACCCAATAATCAAAATGCCAGATGCCACATAGACATCGAGTTAGTCGATGGCTTAATTTTTTAATTTGTATTACAAAAGACTTGTACCTTTTGTTAGTCACCATCTCATAACCTTAGCCTCTCACACACTATACTAGAATAAAGGGCCAGTAAAAGAAACAAACTAATTTTAATATTGACTCTGCTAAACATTAAAATACAGTTAATCCACAAAATCCCTGTCACAGGAACCAGGTCAAGAATTTAGTAAATACTGAAAAACACTAAGAGACAGACATGAATGTCTACACTTGCATAAAACCAAGTAATTATTTTTTGTACTCTGGCTATTAAATCTTATTTTAAGATGGGAGATTTTTTTTTTTTTACTGTTTAGGACAAAAAGTATTTCTGTTGGGAAGATTATTAGTGAAACATCTGGCACTGAAGTCTTGTGTGTTTATTAAACTGGCTTCAGTGTTTATTTATTGTCCCAGCTGACAAAAACACAGACCATAAGCAAGGCACAATAAAAAATAAAATATTTTCTAACAATCACCTAGCATGACAGCCCCATATGTAGAAGAATGCCTGTTTATAATACACACTTTCTTGCGTTAATAAGTTTCCCCTATATCATTAAAATAATTCTTCAATGTTTTGTCTGTGAAACTGGTTCAGGAGATAAATAAAAGTTATTCTACTCACCAAAAGCTTCAATCCAGCAATACACATAGGCATGCAAGTAGTCCACTGAAACCACATGGGGACCACTCACATACTTAAACATACATGTGTACTTTAGTGCTTTACCGGACTGGGGCCTATTAGTAGATACCCTGGTTAGTTAGAATTCCCATACACTTTCCCCACATGGTCAGTCACCATTTTGGAGACCATCATGGCTTTGTATTATGTCAAGACACTCGATGGCAGCTTTGGATCTTGAAAAAAAAAATCTCTGCTTGAAGTATGAAAAGTTGTTATTATTTAGTCAAGTAAAACAGTTTCAAGTTCAGCATGCTATTCTCTGTAAGAGTTTTGCCTTTCCAATCCTGACTTTTAGTAACATTTTCCCCACAGACACAAATCACAAATATTGAAGCAAGAAGGAAGAGGCTGACAATAGAGAGCAGGCGCTTCTGACATACTTCGTAGGTCCATCAATACACCAAATGCATTTGCTAGATTTTTAGATCATGGCGACTTCTCTGCATAGTCACCTGTGCATACTCCAAAGTTAAATACAACACTTCAACTCTATACTTCCAGACTCCCAAATATAGCTTCTTTCTCACAGGTTTCTCTGGCTTCTAGAGACATGCTGATACTTCAGATTACTCAAGACCTTTTCCTCCATCTCCTACTACCACAAACAACTCTATTAAAAGCATAATGTTTTATTAAAACAGTTTGTAGTATATTAGCTGGGCCATTTTAGACTGCTTATTCCCATAACTAGTTCTGTTACTTGAATAAAAACATACCAGTAAAACCAATTATGTATTTTTTTAATGTCAATATAGACTTGCATCAGAATTGTCACTATCGGATTTCAAAATCAGCAACAAAATGAATGGACGTAAATTATATCTCAAGCTTTCTGAGGATCCAAGCACACTCCCCCACTACTCTACTCCAACAGCAAGGGAGCTTATCTGGCTTATTTTGCCAAAGGAAGCCATTTCATCTGTAAAGAGTCCTCGTAAGCATTTAAAAAATTAAGCAGAGAAGCACACTGTTACCTTTCAGACTCCCTGGAGAAACATACAGGGATTCTGCTACTACAAGTGCATTGCTGTATTTCAAAATTAAAGATTGCCAAACCCGAGGAGATGGTATGCTCTGCTGTCAGCTAATGACCCTTGAAATCACCCTTAACACAAACCAAGTTAAGGTAAATGCAAATAAAAGTATTTATTTACAAAATATAAAAAACAGACAACATTGTTACAAGCATTTATAAAGATACACGTGACAGGAAGGAAGGAAAGTTATGTTTAATATATTTACTCCAATGTCAATTTTTAAGGCCTCTTCTACATAATACACAAACCATCAGTGCTTAGCTAACCCAATTTGTCATTGGCAACCTGGATGCAGACATCTACAGAGCTCGCCTAACTATGAGCATATCATTAACCATTTGATGGACAAGACTTTTTACCACCTGGTAAAAACACAGCCAAATGTTAGTATACAATATTTCCGTGCTCCAGACTCTTTACATATACACTAGTAACTGGGAATGACATTCTGCACAAACATTTCAGAATGTTTGTCTTATTAGTGGTTCATGACAAAGACCAAACAGCAGTTACCATCTACACTGAGGGAACAATTAATTGGGTGCCTGACCGACAAACTCCAAAGTATACCGTGAAAATGTCCATTGAATGAGTTATATTCGCTGTGCGTTTGTTGCTGCAAGAGACACAGAAGGAAAGACCTTCTGCACTTCAGGAAGTGAATCATACAATCTTAGAAAGTTCTTGAAAAACAAAATGCATCAAGTGGAAAGACTGTTTCACCAGAAATTGATGCCAAGGCTTTTATGTTTATTTGCTTTGAAAGGTATGAGAACAAGTCTCCAGATGGAGTGAGGGTAACATCATCTTGAAAAAAATTACATCTACCTTAAATATTTAATTTACTTAATTACAAAAACCCCACAAAAATATCCTTTTGAAGACATTTCAAGGGGAAAAACATTTGCCTTCTTTTTTCTTTATAAGTTTATTATACATACAATTAGATTTCTCCCTTTGGAAGGCCACATGGAAGACAACTATGTAAGAAAATGTGACTGTAAAGCTGAAAACTTAGTAGATACATCCAGATGAAATGGCAGTTTTAGAAACTACTTTCAAATCTATTTTTAATGGATTACATTTCAATGCAGTGTTATTGCTCTAAGATCAGTAGGACAATTTTAATTGTTATTACATCTATAATTATGGAAGTCTCAACTTAGGGTATTAACCTCTGTGGGAAACCGGACAAAAAACTTGCTTTTCATCCTCAAGCAAAGGTCTAAATTCTGTTGAGACAAAGTCAGTAATTGACAAAAGCACACAGTACAGGTACACGTTGCTTTCATCATTGCCTACGTGAGCATGGCAACCGAATTTGAAGGCCGCAGCAGTTTGGATAATTAGCTTACTGAAGCGTTAGATACTACCTATGTAAGTGTTTTTTTTTCACAGACTGCGATTTGATACCAGACTGACCAGGTAATGGTTTTGGTTTTCTTATATGATATGCTTTCCTTCCCTTCCTTACCTCAATGGATGGTTTGGGGAAAACATCATCCTTGCTTTCTTCTTTGCCTTTTTCAACTGGAACCCATTCTCCATAGACACTATCTGCTTCCTTCTTCCGATGTTGAGACCCAGATGAAACAGGAAATTCCTTTGACAGGCTGACCTGATTTTTTGGTTGTGGTGGTGGTGCTGGTTTTATGCTGGGAGTCTTAAAGAAATAAAATCAGGAAAAGTTAAAAGCTTGAAAACACACAATACTCACAACATGTCTTTGAGAAACAATTTGGTATCAAAGTTTTCATAGAACAGTCATCCTTCTTACTAACAGCAAACCAATTAATAACAAATCATTTTAGCACAACCATAGAAACATTCAAGTAGCAACAAATTGCCATAGAGAAGATGAAACAGCTAGAAGCTAAAAACCGCTTAAATCAGCACAGCAGCCAAAAATAAGCAAAACCTCCCTCCCTCTCAAAATTAACAGCCCTGCTTTCCCTCCACCCCATCATAAAGAGAACAATCTTCATCTGCCACACATGCATTTTGTAATGAAAAGCTCCAAAATGAAAATCCTGGGCAGCAAAAAACATTGGCTGTGATATCCACATGATAAAAAGCTCTACATTACTACACATAGAGAAAGCAGTTTTCAGCATTTTGTTTTCTAGTTTTTGATTATTTTTTAATAGCAGCATGCATTTCAAAGTAAATTAGGCCTATCAGCTTGCATTCCTTAGAAAGTATTGGTAATATATTGAGAGTCCACAGAAATCTGACAGGTTCCTCTTCTAAGAGGCAAACAGAGCCCAGACAGGTCACAATATTGGGTAAACTCCGATTATCAAAGGATCATGGATGTGAATGGTATCAAGATTAGAATCCAGAAAGAATGGACAGAATGATACTAAGAGGGTCACAGCTGTGGAAAACAGGCAGAGCAGCCCATAACCACTAAAGAACATTCCTCTTTGGAGCCTGTATGGAATCCCAAGATTTGAGTTTCATCATACCACTTTCTGACGGTACAATATAAAGTATAAATCTATTTCTACCTTACATCTTACGTAAATATGTATTACTGCTTATTTTGTGTATATCACAAGCTATATATATTTGTACATTAAAAATATAAACAGTATTTTTATGTTTTCACTTGGCATATTACTACTTTTATAGTACTTTATACTCTGCAAAACCAGAGCAGACTTTCATGAGCACAAAACCCAACAGAGATACAACTGTTAAAAAAATCTAGACAAGTTCTAATCCATGATTCAAAGCATACAAATCCCAGACGCATTTCAAGAAACGCTCCCTCATTTTATTCCTTCCAACATACATGCCCATATCCAGCAAGTGTCAACACAAGCTGTGACAGAGTCAAAAGCAGTCCCCCAAGGAGGGGCTTTAGTGGGACATTTAGACCCTCTTAGTAACAGGCAATTATCAGTCATCCTCATTCTTAACACAGAATTTACTTCTCTACTGGCTAATCTCAAAGCTAACAGAACTTTTTTCTCCTTTAGCAAACATTTGACAACTGCTGAAGAAGCAGATGCACAAGATTTGGAGTCTGCACAAAGCTGATGGCATCATCTTATTTAGAACACCTCAAAATGCTTTTAGAATTTTGCTAGGGTTTTTTTTATTTGTCTTTTGAAGAAAACCAATGCTGTTACAAAAGCATTTCCCAATTCTAATGCTTGTTTATAAATCTATATCGGTATTTTTGAAACGAAAACATGAAGTAAAACCAATCATCTTTATGTTATTTAAGCCTTAAAAGTTGCAAAGACTTTAATGAAAACAGTTTCTATCCAATTGTGGGAACTACCACAGTTTCATAGTCTGCAGGTAGGTTTCCTACTGTACTAAGAGTCTTCTTAGCAACATCCCAGTGCAATTTCGTCATGATTTTCAATCCCTTTTTCATTTCTGGAAAATAACTTGCATTAATTTTAAATATTTAAAATTGTTGCTATTTTTAAGTAAAGAAATACTCACACTTAAATTGAAAAAAATAGGTTTTGGTTCACTGAGCTTAAAAGGATGATTATAGAAAGGACGTTCTTCCTCCTCTTCATCAGAAACATGAGGTTTGTTCACTATCACATCATCTGTGCTTTGAGCAATCTTCTTGCATTTCTAACATTAAAAAAAAGACAGGACAGCTCTGAATAAACCTGGACTTTCAACCAAAACATACAAAAAGAACATTTTTACAAAACGTGGGGGGGGGGGTTTCTAAATCAGGAGGTATAATCTGAGAAAATCTTGTAGCAATGTTATCAATATATGTACTTTTGACATTTTACGCATGTCAAATACCTACCTAGGTTTGCTAGGCACTCATGTAGCAAATAATTTCACAGACATAAGATTTCAGCAGCATACTGTAAAACTTGCTACACAGTGCTAGTGGTAAGGCTATAAACATTCCAGAGTAGGAACTCACTGGTTGTTCAGCATCCCACATAACTAGCACATTGCAATCTGATAGAAAACTCAGTGTAATTCACAAAACTACTACACAGGAAAACCTAAGAAATAACAGTTAATAAAGCTTTAGTATTAGTTTTTTCCAGTAGTTTTACTAACAGTTAGTAATCACTGGAGTGCAGGGACCTAGTCAGAAGCAACGGCTCCAAAAGATCTCAGATTTCTTCTGAAATATTTTGATATTGGCCAGGAATGCAAGACATTCCTGTTTTATATTCCACAGAAGCTGAACATAAAACAGAGATGCTATGGGGATACTACAGGCAAATGAGAACCTCCAGAAGGAGGGAAAAAAAAAAAAAAAAAAAGGGGGGCATTCTACAGAGGCTAGAATGTTATGATGAAAACCTCTTTACTAATCATGATTATCTGCACTGAGCATTTACCAGCACTAACTATAACTCAGTCCAAAATGCAAAATGCATCTGAGAACATTATAGTCTAGCATCATGCCTCTATTATGTCCCCATTCATGGAAAGTATACTTGCCAGACTTCTAAGACATTTGAGGACTTAATATTTGAGGAAATACCACCAGCAAAGTGAAGCCATCATCTGACTTGAAATTTCATACCATTTTAAGTTACATCTGTTTGATGACCTGATTGTTGGATTATAAAGACCAAACAGGCAGCTCCATCACTAAAAATCAAGACGCATTGATGGCACTGTTCTTATCAGTCCTTAAAAAAAGATTCCTGCACTTTCCTGTGCTAAGATGCCTCCAAACAATTACCGAAGCACATTCTTTAGGCAACAGGAAAGGTCTGCATTATTCGGAAAGCTAATCAACAAAATGTATTACCTATAGTTACTAGTTGGCTCCCAGCTAATTGGAAGCAGTTTTTCCAGTTTGCAGGTTACACTGCACAGAGGAAAGACAATGCAGCTAGCTTTGCAAGGAGCTGAACAGGCTCTGGAAGGGGTTCTCCGCTTGGGCCCACTACAATATGACAATGGCCGGGACTGCTTCTGTGGCCAATTGTGATTCAACAGAACAGAGACATCATCCAAGATTCCCTCAGTTGGAAACAGCAAGGAAGGGGCAGGTTTGGGGCTTCCAGATCAGCAGTAGCTACACTGGATCCTGGTCAGGTTACATCGAAAACCACTTAAGATGTCTGCACTGTTTATCTGCACAGCCTCAGCTTTTTTACTAACAAGTCCTTCTGATTCCAATAGCCCACACACCACTAAGAGATTACTTTTGAGCAAATTGAGGTTGCTTGATTTCAGATGTTATTTCTATGAACAGTTATTTCAGAACTGTCACACTGATGATGTAATTAATAAACAAAAAAGCACACTTTCTTTCCCCATTCCAAATTTTCTCTAGTTTCTGGGGGAAAAAGCATAGGGGGAAAATTAGCAAATGGAACAAGGTGACATTACTACCATAAAACAACAAGTAGCAATTTTTTCTCCACATCAGAACAATAACATCCCATTTATAGACTTGAACTGCAACAGGATAGAACTGCAACAATAATTCTCTAAAAATATCTTAGAGTGCATATGAAAATATACAGAACCACGTGAAGTGCGCACTGGATTTTTAACCCAGGGATAGCATTTAACCATGAGAAATTCACTATCAAAAATAAGAGCTTAAATAACAACACCAGAACCATAAAGTAGAAGTGAAAGCTTTGGTTTTATTAACAGGACTGCAAGGAGAACTATCAATTTGTACACAATTAGAGCAGAATAAAAAAAAAATAAAATAAAAAAAAAATTTGGATTTCATGCATTTCCAGGGAATTAAAAAGCCTGTTTTCATGACTTAAAAAAAAACCATGTAGAGAATAAGAGCTCAACCCACAAGCCAGCTTACACACCAACCAAGCACACAGAACAACAGCTTGCCTCAAAGTCACAAAAAAACAACTTGGTTTTTTTCAGGTTTGATACTGTTCTCACTTACCTCAGTGAGCTCCTTTAGTGTATCTCTTGATGACTTCTGATTGGCTTTGTCGTCTTTCTTTTGAGATAACAAAGGCATCAGGCTTGGTGGTAAGGGAACACCAGACTTAGCACACATGGCGGCTGCATTAGCTTTTGCTATTTCAAGTAGCTGGGCCTTGTCTAAAAAAAATTGTAATTTTTTTTTAAGAAAAAGTATTATTTTCAGATTCTTGTTTTAACAATAAATAATAATTTCTGGCAGACTAAACAAAGTACAAAGAAAAAGCACTAGATTTACCCACACTGTGCGCTTTTATATTCTATGAAACTAACTAAAATTGTACTTAGTTGCTCCAGACTTTTTAAAATTTGGTCTACCGAACAGACAAGTGAAATTGCAAATTTAACACAAAGCACCAAATCCAAATTACAGCACTCAAAACCCTCCAAATCCCCGAAGTTCTGATGCCTATTTTACTTCACTGATCACTCTAGTTTTGGAAATACTGGGTCATTTTACTCAGCATAAATTCCCAAGTCTACTTCCTAGCTACCTCTGAAAAGCAGTCAAAGGTTTTGAGGAAGTCCCCTCAAGTCCTCCAGTACACAGCCTGAAAGCTACTTGCAACGAACCAACAGAATAAGCACTGAATTAAATGTGTACTTGCATAAAATACAATTACACACAGAACTGTTAATAAAACAGTATTTTGCTTTATTAAGGAAAAAAGCACATGTGGCCCTATGACAGAAACAGGGAATGAAAGTATGCCTTATTTGATCTGCCAGCTTGCAAAGAAATGAGTTACCACTATCTCTGCAAGCATACAGCTTTACAAAAGATCCTGAAGGACAACATTCTTTTACTTCTTAAGCAACAGAAGTATATAGATACAGACTTGCTGCATAATCAAAGCATGAAGGCAGATTCAAGGACGCTCATTAATTCTCGTGTTCTTTACAAAAATACTTCTCTGGCAGAGGGGCTTCCATGGTAACTTTGAGACTAAAAGGATCAGATCCTGAGATCCACAAAAGGAAGCATCCTCACACACTGTACAAGAGCTCGTCTTTCAAAATTAAAACCTGCTTTCTCCTTATGCAACTTTCTGCTAAGGAAACTACGAGGCCTTTCTTCTCCAGTCACAGAGAAAAGATGCCATTCATTTAGGATTTTTTTCTTTTCTTTTTCAAACAGCTGGGTCTGGAAATGTTTTCAGAAACAAGCCTCCCTTTCCCATTAAGTTCTTAACACAGGAAAAGGGCAAGACAGAGTAACGGAAACAGATAAACAAGCATTACAGCTGACAACAGAGCTAAGACCTCTCCAACTGGCACTTACTTTTAAATGTTCTTTCAATACTCAGTTTCTTGTCAGGAAAACTAGAAATTCCTAAGTTTCTTACAGAGTACTTGGCCTTTCCTAACTATTACAATGAACAGTGTTCCTCAAGACTGCAACATACTACTGTCACATAAAAGCTCTATAATCAAGACATAACCTGCTCTAAATATGCTTTCATCCACATGGCAAGCACTGATTCAGGTCTGACATAAAAGTTCCTACTGGAAGTCACTGCCTAAAGGTAGTACACAATACGACTTCCAAAAAATTCCTTACGAATGCTACAGAGATATGTTAAAAATAAAGTATATGTAAATGAACACAGTTATCACCCAACCATAGAACTACTGAAAATAAAATTATCACTTACCCAAGTCTGTAAGACGTTTAGGTGACCTGCTTGAAAATCGTTCTGACGACCTCGACCGACGACGATCAGGTGATCTGCTGTATCTTCTTCTTCCTGAAGATCTTGATCGCCGTAGTCGAATTGGTGATCTACTAGAGCTCCGTCTTCTTCCTCTTGACCTTGATCGCCTTTGACGAATAGGTGTTCGACTCCTGCTCCGTAATCTGAGTGATATTCTACGATCTCTTGAATCTGATCTTCTTCTTCTTCTGTCAGTAGATCTTGACCTATTTCTCTGAGATCTCTTACGCCTGTCTCTTGATAAAGAACGCCGCCTTCTTGATGCTGACCTTGACCTACTCCTCCTTCTGTGCCTTGAACGCGACAATGAGCTAGATCGAGAGCGACGATTAGATTTTGATCTTGATGCTCTTCTGCGTGTTACTGATCTGGAGCGATTCCGTCTGGAGCGAGATTCTGTATCATATCTCTGGGATCTGTGCTGAGAAGACCTGGAGCGTCTGCTTCTAGACCTCCGTGAAGATTCTTTGTCTGCTGTTTTTTCAACAGATTTGGATCGACTCCTTTGGTGAGCTGTAGACCTGGAGCGCCTACGCCTAGACCTCCGTGAAGACTCTTTGTCTGCTGCTTTTTCAACTGATGTCGATCGACTCCTTTGGCGAGCAGTGGACCTGGAGCGTCTACGTCTAGACCTCCGTGAAGATTCTTTGTCTGCTGTTTTTTCAACAGATGTGGATCTACTCTTCTGGCGAGCAGCAGACCTGGAACGTCTACGTCTAGATCTCCGTGAAGACTCTTTATCTGCCACTTTTTCAACAGATGTGGATCGACTCTTTTGGCGAGTAGGAGATTTTGAGTGTCTGCTTATTGATCTTCCTGGAGACTCTTTGTCAGATGTTTTATCAACAGATTTGGACCTAGATTTTTCACGTTCAGAAGACTCAGAACGCCTACTGTCAGGTATAAAGGAAGAGTCCTGTTCCTCCAGCCTCTCATGAGGCATGGAATCCTGTTTATCTTCATCTGCCAAAGAGGGCTCCGCATCCTCGCCCTCCTCACCAGTGGTAGACCTTGACTCACGGTCATCTGACGATGTGGAATCTCTTCGTTCAGCTGTCAAGGAGGGCTCCGCATCATCTACTTCTTCACCAGTAGTAGACCTTGATTCACGCCCATCAGGGGATGTGGAACGTCTGTGTTCAGTTGTCAAAGAGGGTTCCATATCCTCTGCTTCTTCACCAGTGGTAGACCTTGACTCATGGTCATCCGATGATGTGGAATCTCTTCGTTCAGCTGTCAAGGAGGGTTCTATATCCTCCACATCTTCACCAGTGGTAGACCTCGACTCATGTTCATCTGAGGATGTGGAGTGTCTACGTTCAGTTGTCAACGAGAGCTCCTGGTCCTCTGCTTCTTCACCAGTGGTCGACCTTGACTCACGTCCATCAGGAGACATAGAACGTCTATGTTCAGCTGTCAAAGGCGGCTCCAAATCTTCTATTTCTTCGCCAGTTGTAGACCTTGAATCGTGATCATCGGAGGATGTGGAATGCCTACGTTCAGCTGTCAAAGAGGGCTCCCTATCTTCTATATCTTCACCAGTGGTAGACCTTGACTCACGCTCATCAGAGGATGTGGAATCTCTTCGTTCAGCTCTTAAGGAGGGCTCTGCATCCTCTGCTTCTTCACCAGTGGTAGACCTTGACTCATGCTCATCAGAAGACACGGAGCACCTACGTTCCGTTGTCAAAGGCTGCTCCAGATACTCTCCTTCTTCACCAATGCTAGATCTTGACTCGTGCTCATCAGGGGACGTGGAGCGCCTATGTTCAGATGTCAAAGAAGGCTCCAGATCATCCATTTCTTCGTCTATGGTAGATTTCTGGTCATGGCCCTCAGGGGACAGAGATCGCCTACGTTCAGAAGTCAAAGAGGACTCTAGACCCTCTTCCTCCATGGGGGATTTCAGTTCATGACCTTCCTGATATGAGGATACAGAATGTCTACGTTCAGATATCAAAGAGGGCTCTAGGTCCCCTGTTTCTTCACCAGGGCCAGATTTCACACTGTAGCCATCAGGAGACATGGAGCACCTGCTTTCAGGCATTAGAGAAGGCATTGCATCATCCGCTTTTTCAACAGCGACGGATTTCGTTTCGCTATCATCAGGGGACATGGAGGCTCTATCATTTAGCGTCAAAGGTTCAAGATCACCTACTTTTCCAATAGTGGGGAATCTCAACTTCTGGCTATCAGGGGATGCATCAAGTTCATTTTCAGGTGTTGGAGAAAGCTCCTGCACATCTGCTTTTTGAACAGGGGTGAACCTTACCTCCTGGCTCTCAAAAGACAAAATATGGTCATTTTCAGATGTCAAAGAAGAATCCATATCCTCTGTTTTCTCAGCATGGGTCAATCTTGATTCATACTCTTCAGGGAACAGAGCATGTTCATTTTCAGATGTTAGGGAAGGTTCCTTAGCCTCTACTTTTTCAGCAGGGCTAGACTGCAGCTCCTGACCTTCAGGGGACAGGGCACATTCACCTTCAGACATCAAAGACAACTCCTGAACCTCTGCTTTTCCAACAGCAGTAGACTGCAACTCCTGGCTATCAGTGGACACTGAACTTTCACTTTCAGATGTTTCAGAAGGCTCCTCCATTTCTTCTTTTTCAACAGGACTGGATCTCAAGTCATGGCCTTCAGGGGATACATCATACTCGTTTTCAGACAGCAAAGAACACTCCTGCACCTCTGTTTTTTCAGTAAGAGAAGAGAGCAACTCCTGTCCTTTGGGGGATGCAGCATATTCACTGTCTGATATTAGTGATGGCTCCTGCACCACTGTGTTTTCAGCAAGGGTAGACTGTAATCCTTGGCCTTCAGGGAAGATGGTATATTCACTGTCAGAGGGCAGAGAAGGCTCTTGCACTTCTTTTTCAGCAGGACTGGCTGTCATCTCCTGGCCCTCAGGAGATACAGCATATTCATTTTCAGACAGCAGAGAACACTCCTGCACCTGTGTTTTTTCAGCAAGGGAAGATGGCAATTCGTGATCTTCAGAAGACACAACATGTTCATTGTCAGGTGCTACAGAAGCCTCCTGCATCTCTACCTTTTCAGGAGAGCTAGATCTTAGCTCCTGGCCCTCCCAAGATACAGTATATTCATTTTCAGATGTCAGAGCAGGTTCTTGCACTTCTACCTTTGCAACAAGGGGTGACCGCAACTCCTGGCTCTCAATGGACACTGAACATCTTTCTTCAGACACCCGATAAAGTTCCCGCATCTCTCTTTTATCAGCAGGGGTTGATGTAAACTCCGGACCGTCAAGCCTGATTGTATATTCATTTTCACACATTTCGGAAGGCTCCTCTACCTCAGCTTTTTCAAAAGGGATGGATGTCAACTCATGATCATCAGAGGGAACAGAACATCTGCTTTCCAGTATCAGAGGTGCCTCCTGCACCTGTATTTCTTCATCATAGGCAGGTCTCAACCTGTGGCCATCGGGACATGCAATGCATTTCAGTTCAGATGACTTGTGCACCTCTGCTTTTTCAGCAGGGATAGCTCTCAATTCATGACTATCAGGCAACAGGAGAAGCCCACCTTCAGATGTCAGAGAAGTCACTGGAGCCTGCAGTTTTTCAGTTGGTGTGCTTACTGATTCACAAACATCAGCAGACTCCAAGAACCCACTTTCCAGTGGGAGAGGAGGCTTCTGTATCTCCATTTTTTCAGCTGCAGTGGATGTCATTTCATAGCCTTCAGGGAAGACAGAACACCTAAGCTCAGATGCCAATGACAGTTCTGCACCTTCTGTTTTCTCAAAGTAATTGTGTTTTGATTTATGGCCATCATGGCACACAGGAATTCCACTTTTAGACACCAAGAAAGACCCTGTACCCTCTATCTTTCCAGCAGGCAAGTATCTCGATTCATGCATTTCAGAAGATTCAGAGCAGTCAATTTCAAGTACATGTGAAAGTGTCGGACCATCTAAATCTTTGTCCACAGATGATCTGGACTCATGAACTTCAGAAGACTTGCAGCTTTGTCCTAAAGTTGTAAGTACAACTCCCCGCGCTTTTTCAAAAGATGACGCTGAAGTGAAGTCATCAGAGATCTCAACAGGACCACACTCAGATGGCAGGGAAACATCTGGAGCTTTTTTTTCAACAGACAAAGGTCTTTGTTCATTTCCATCAGGTGACTTGAAGGACCCACCTGCAGACATCAACAGAAGCTCCTCTCTTTGTGCAGCAAAGCTGGGTCCTGATTCATGTCCATCAGGAGACTTGAAGCGTCCACTATTAGAAGCCACAGAAGGCTCCTGTATCTGTCCTTCTTCAACAGGCAAGGACGCTGACTCACAGACATCAGGGAACACAGAGCATGTAACTTCAGGTGCTAGGAATGATTTTTGAGCTTCTACTGTTTCAAAAGATAGTGACCTTGACTCAGGGCTGTCAGCCGACATAGAAGATTCACTCTCAGGTACCTGCAAAAAGTCCGGATGCTCGTTTTTTTCAACAGGGATATGTCTCAATTCACGGCTATCAGACAAGTCAGAAAGCACACTTTCAGACGTCCGAGAAGACCCCTGAACCTCTGTTTTTCCAGAGGACGAGGAGATTGTCCTGTAATCATCAGAAGATACAGAACATCCACTTTCAAGTGTCCGGAGAGGCTCTGGACCCTCTATTTCTTTGAGAGAGGCAGATCTTGACTCATCTTCATGGGATGCGGAGAGCTGAAATTCTGTTACTGAAGAAGTTTCTGGATCGCCTCTTTTTTCAACAGATGAGGAACTTGATTTGGGTGTGGAGTATGTAAGCTCAGGTAGTGACGCAGACTCCAGAGCCACTGCTTTTTCAGCTGATCCATTTTCAGATGTCATAGAAAGCTCTGAAACCTGTGTTTTTTCCACAGGAATGGATGTCAATTCCTGGTCATCTGGGGTTTTGGAGCTGTCAAATTCAGATATCACAGAAGGCTGCAGACCCACTGTTTTTTCAACAGATGAGCTTTCCTCAAGACTATCGGAAGTTTTGGAAAATCCACTTTCAGATGCTGGTGGCAGCTCTGGGCCATTTACTCTTTCGACAGACAAAGCTACTGACATAGGACCATTAGAAGATTTTGAGGAGCTGTCTTCACTTGGAAAAGAAGGTTCAGGAACATCTACTTTTTCAAGAGATTTGGTTGACTCCTGAAGTTCAGAAGACTCCACGTGCTTGCTACTGCACTTCACCGAGGATAACTTACTCTCTCTTTTTTCTACAGATTTGGACCTTGACTTAACACTATCAGAGGACTTGGAACGCTTCCGTTTGGATTTTTTTGAAGATTCCTTGCGCTTTTTTTCAACAGACCTAGACCTAGACTTGTAACGTTCAGAAGATTTTGAGCGGCGACGCTTAGATTTTCTTGAGGACTCCTTCTTTTTTTCCACTGATTTGGATCTAGACTTGTAACGGTCAGAGGACTTTGAGCGCTGGCGTTTAGACTTCCGTGATGATTGCTTTCGATCTCTTTTTTCTACTGATCTGGATCTAGACTTGTAACGGTCAGAGGACTTCGAGCGTTGACGTTTAGACCTCCGCAGAGATGCCTTTCGACCTCTCTTCTCAACAGATCTTGACCTAGATTTCGAACGATCAGAGGAACCAGACCCTCTGTGTCTGAATCTCCATGAGTATTCTTTGCCACCTCTCTTTTCTGAAGACCTAGATCTAGATTTAGAACGGTCAGAGGACCTGGAACGTCTGCGGCGGGACCTCCAAGAGGACAACCTCTTTTCCACTGACCGTGATTTAGACCTGTAGCGGTCAGATGACCTCGAACGTCTGCGTCCAGACCTTCGGGAGGACAGCCTCTTTTCCACTGACCTCGACTTAGACCTGTAGCGGTCAGAAGACCTGGAACGTCTGCGCCCGGACCTTCGAGAGGACAGTCGCTTTTCCACTGACCTGGACTTAGACCTATAGCGGTCAGAAGACCTAGAACGTCTGCGCCCGGACCTTCGAGAGGACAGTCGCTTTTCCACTGACCTGGACTTAGACCTATAGCGGTCTGAAGACCTGGAACGTCTGCGCCCGGACCTTCGAGAGGACAGTCGCTTTTCCGCTGACCTAGACTTAGACCTGTAGCGGTCAGAAGACCTCGAACGCCTACGTCTGGACCTTCGGGAGGACAGTCGCTTTTCCACTGATCTGGATTTAGACCTGTAGTGGTCAGAAGACCTTGAACGTCTGCGTCTGGACCTCCCAGAGGACAATCTGCTCCCTCTCTTTTCTGCTGATCTGGATTTAGACCTGTAACGGTCGGATGACCTGGAACGTCTGCGCCTGGACCTCCGGGAAGACACTCTTCTCTCTCTCTTCTCCACAGATCGGGATCTAGATTTGGAATGCTTTTTTCTGGAATCTGAATAGTTTCTGCTCCTAGAACGTGCTCTTTTAGAGGTCAAACGCCTGGAAGTAGAACGTGACCTTGACTTTTTCTTCCTCTTCCTAGACCGGGACTGAGACTTGGAGCGACTCCTTTTTTGTTTCTTTGCATCATGTTTTTTATCACTGCTTCTATGGCTACTTTTTTCAATAACTTTTTCAAGCCTCATCAGTGTCTCCCTCATTCGTGCCGCCACATCAGGTTGCACATCAGATGTTTCTGAATCTCTTTTCTCTGACTCCTGTTCTGGAGTTGCTTCTTTGGCAGCCTCAGTCTGTGGAATGACTTCTGACTGGCCTGCCTCTGCCACAAGTACTGGAACGGCTTCTGTAACAGTCTCAGGTACTGGAGCTGCTTCCGAATCTTTTGTCTCAGCCTCCAACCCTGCAGCTGCTTCTGCATCCTTCAGGTCTACAACAGTCTCAGGAAGAGAAGCTGCTTCCAAATCTTTTGTTTCTGCCACATGAGCTTGAGCTGCTTCCAACTGTTCTGTGTCTCTGACTATCTCAGATTCAGGAGCCCCTGCTGACTCTTTTTCATCTGCTGCATGTGAAGGACTAAAAACTGTTCCTGCTATTAAAGGCTCAGATGCTTGAGTTTGCTGCACATCTTTCTTCTCAACCACTATCTCGCATTCCTGAGCTTGACCTGGAACTCCCAGGTCATCTATTTGTTGACCCAGCACCTCTTCTGCATATTGTGCTTCTGCTGCCACTTCATGTTCCAGTGTTGTTTCTGCATCTCTCATCTCCCCTGGCTTTGGAACTGCCTCAGACGACTTCATTTCAGCAGTACTCAATATTTCTGGAGCCTCTTCCATACTCTTCCACTCTGCAGCAGGTTTTCCTTCTAGAACTGCTTGCAGATGTTCTTGCTTTTCAGAGTGCAAAGATTCTGAAACAGCTTCTGAAGCATCCTCTAAAACATTAATCGCCCCCACAGCTCCAGACTTCTGGCCAGTTTCCAAACCTTGGATATCCATATCAGGCTCTTCGACTGTTTCAGAACCTTTCACCCCTACTGTTGCAGACTCTTCCATACTTTCCAACAACCTCACTTCTCTAGCTGGCTCCAAATATTTTGCTTCCATTGATTTCTCTGTTTCTGAAGCTTCTTCCAAATCTTTTACATTGGTAAACAAGGGCTCATTTTTTTTGGTGCTTGTCCTCCTCGTTGCAATTATATATTCTACAGTAGGTCCCTGAGTTCTCACATCTGTCGAAATGTAAGATTCCAAAGTTCCTCTCAAGTTCCTCACTTCTGTCACTATTTCTGATGCCACAGTTTTTTCTTCCACTCTGGGCAAAGACTCTAATACTGCTTCTGAATGACCTACTATTTGTTCCTGGACAGATTTTGAACTTGTTTCTAAGGTTTGCACAGGTTCTAGTATTGCTTCTTTGCTCCTTGCCTTTGCTTTGTTTGGATCTTCTGGAGCAACTTCAGAATGCCTAATTTCTCTAGCCACCTCAGATGCCAATGTCCTTCCCAAGCCTTGCATTAGCATCTTCGTTTCAGATCCCGCAACCATTTCCAAATTTTTCATCTCTGTTAAGGGTGAAGTTTTTGATCTCGCTTCCAAATCTTTTACCTCTGCAATGGCCTCAACTTCCGACAAGCTGGATAAACCTCTCACTTCTACAGTGGCAGAACTGGTAGCTAGTTCAGAATCCTTTATCTCCCCTGCCACCTCAGTTTGTGAGGTTCTTGTATGCGTCATGACCTCAGACTGTGAAATGATGGAACTCTTTGTTCTGCTTGCACCAAGAGGTTCTGCATGTTTTGGTTCTCTTTCTGCTGTGGTTTTCAAATGCATTAGTTCTGCTAGTGCCTCAGACTCTCTAGATGGTTCCATGCTTACACATGCAACCACAGATTCAGGAGTCCTTTCTGACCTTTCTTCTATGGCAAGACATCCTGGACTTGCTTCCAAGACTTTGCTACCCATTTTGGCTTCAGAACACACATTTTCTCCTAAGCCGCTTACCACTGCAAGGGTTCTAGGCTGCAAGACTGCTTCCAAAGCTTGTACCTTTGCCATACCTACAGACACTGGATCTCCTAAATCTCTCATGCCTTTCACATGCAGGTGGGATGAAGATGTCTTCATCTCTGTTTTGGCTCTGTCAAGGTCTGCTTCTGAATCTTTCCTTCCTGTCTCTGCTACAGGTCCTATAGTTGTTTCCAAACTTTTCACTGGTGTCACAGATCCGACTTTCATAGCTAGGAGACTGGCATCTGAGCCTGCTTCTACTCCTGCCATACTAGCTAGATTTATTTCTGAACCTTTTGACACCGCTGCTGAATCTATTGTTGCTGCTAAACCTCTGGCCACAGTCTCAGAATGCACTGTTTCTTCTGAAGCTTTCACGCCTTCCATTTGCAAAGACAGTGAAGCTGTTTGCAAAGTTTCTGCTTCCACCACAGCTGTTGGTCTTAGGGTTCCTCCTGGACTTCCCACGTCTCCTTTCTGCAAAGACAGGAGAGTTGCTTCCAAACCTCTCACATTTGATTCACTCAGCATTTCTGGCTGTCTCAGTAATGAAGTACCTTCTGAATCTTTTGCCTCTGTTACAGCTACAGGCTTGAGAGTAGATTCTGAAATTTTTGAAGCATTAGTATTTTCCAGTTGCAGAGTAGCTTGACTTGTTTCTAGACCTTTTATTCCTATTAGTGCTGCAACTTCTGTGGTTGCTTGTGGACCTTTAAAACCCTGCACCATCTGGATTTCTGGGGTTGTTCGGGGAACGAAGGTCTGCACAACTGCTACAGGTTCTGAAGTTGCTTTTAAAACTTTTGCCTCTGCAACCACATTCACATCTGTCAATTCTGCTGGAAGCGCAGATCCCTGGGTTCTATCCACACTTCTTGTTTCTGTCAAGACTTCACGTTGTAGGAACACTCCTGGTGCATTCAGCACTGTTGCAGGATCAGTGGTACCCTCCACACCTTTGAGTATTTCAACTTGCAGAGATTCCTGAGCTGCTTTGACATCTTTTGCTGTAACGCCCACAGGTTCCATGACTGTTTCAAAAGTTTTGGGCTTTACTACAGCAACTGGCTGTAGAGCTTCTTCCAAAGTTTTCACATTTTCTGTACGCGCGGAGCTTCTAGCTGGTTCAGTATCCTTCGCTTTTGTAACAGCTCCTGGTCCCAGAGGTATTTTGGCACTTTGTATTTCCACCTGGGTCACAGCGGGGCTGCACGGTGTCACACTCAAATTATCAGATATAATTGAGGGCTTCAGGGCTGGCTCCAAAGTTCTGCTCACGCCCCCCAGTTCCAAAGATCTTTCCACATTTTTCACATTTCCCATACTGAGAGATTTTTCAGTTGCTTCTGGAATTTTCACTCCTTCCATGGCCACAGACATGTGAGCTACCTTCACAGTACTCAGATCTGCCTGATTTGCAGATTCAGGAATTCTTGTCACATCACTTCCCCAAGACACAGATGCTGAAGTTGCTTCTACCTCTTTTTCTCCACCCTGTGCCACAGATTGTAGAGATGCTTCTGAATATTTCAACACCTCCATGGTCTTAGACTCAAGCACTGTATCTAAAGCTGCTACTTCCTCAGTGCCTTTAGATTTCAGAAAAACCTCGGAACTTTTTAGTGCTTCTGTAACCTCTGAAGCTAGAGTTGCTGCTGAATCTTTCTGAATCTCAGATTTACTGGCAACCCCAGATGGGATGCTAGAGGAAGTATCATTTCCAGTATCAGCAAAAACACCCTTTTCACCTGCATTAATAGCTATAGGATAAATATTTTCATGAGACTGTTTAATTTGTTCTTCTCTAGTGCAAATTTGAGTTATACTAGCATTTTCTTGGATATCACACTGGCTGCCTTCTAAATTAAATGGAGGATTTGTTGCACACAGAGTCCCTTTGTCACTTCCAAGATTTTCTGTAGATTGCTGAGAATCAGTTCTTGACTGAGAAACAAGTCCTAAAGCTTGTCTATCAAGCTCCTCACTTGCCTTTAAGCACAGTTCTTCTGGCTGCACATGGACAGCCAGATTTGCATCTCCAAATCCTCCCTGCTGTACACTGGAGGTTGATTTCTCTGGCATCAAGTGAGAAGCAGGCTGCAAACCTGCGTGTTCTCCATGACGTGTACTCAACTTGGACTCCTTTGGCTGCTTTTTATGCTTTTTCTCTTTCTTTCTTTTCTTCTTCTTTTTCTTCTTCTTCTTGCTTTTGTGTTTCTTGTTCTTTTTTGATTTTTTCCTAGGAATTTCATCTTCAGCCGTAGAGCTTCTTTTTGTAGACTGAGTACTACTTTTCACAGTATTTTTGTCTACATCTAGAAAAAATGATATTTTCCTTGTAAATGTTATTAAAAGTACATTTTAAAAATTCTTTTAGACTAGTGACCAAGTATATGGACAGAGATACAAAAAATTTAAACTTGAAACGCGTTCCTTCTTCACTGAAGTACCACACACAAGCCCCCTTTCAGCCCTCTTACCCTTCCTCTCAGGAATTACATTAAGTAAAAATAACTAATTCTTCTTCCAAAAAGTTAACCAAATCTTCTCAGTCAGCAACCCAGTTCCAATGGGAACATGACTCTTTCCAATAAGCAGTTGGATATACTTCCACCTATCTAACTGGGCAGTGCACTCTTCCAGGAGGCTGGAGATGTGCTTTTAACACCAAGCTGCACATGGAAGTGAAACAACTCCCATTTTCCAGGCAAATTATCTAAGAAGTGGTATGCTTATCGTGTAGAATGGGGCCAGCCCATTATCCTCTACTATGCTTTAACTTGTGAGCAAGCCCAATATCGCTGGTGTGTTAGAAATTATCTAAGCATATTTACCAATTAAGTTCCTGATGGCAAAGTTCTGCAAACAAATTTGGGGAAACAGCACCTACTTCCCCAGTCCCAAACAAGCTTTAAGGCACTGCAAGCAACCAGCTGTTCAGAGGGGACTGCAGTTGCCAGAAGCAGCTGCAAATATGCGAGTATCCAGTAGGGCTTTTCCTTCAAATAGGAAAGTAACCAATAAATTCAGGTGACTGCAGGGACAAGCAATCACTGAGAGGGAAAGATGAAGATGAGGTTTCAATCACCTTCTTTTAATTCTGTATCTCACTTCCCTCCACATTTAACCTGTGTTAGGTTCTTACCCTTCACTGGATCTAATGCCATGTTTTCATGAGAAAGGCACTTCTATTAAAGGCAATATGTTACCATTCTCTTAAATATGAGCTATATATTCAAGTCTGCTTGCATGCTATCTTCAATGATTGTATTTATACTGGCCAATGCAGCAATATGGATTCTCCAGCTATCATCTGGCTGTTATTACAAAGCATACTCTTTCAAGCAAACAACGAAAAATCATGCAAAAACTGTTGGTAATTACAATACTAGTAACTTAAGATTCCATAAAAAGCATCTCAGGTAGTTCTAAACACACACGTTTTTACAGGATAAACAGCTTAATAAAAAATGTTTCCACTAACACTGCTGTGAATGCAATGAAAGAGGACAACGAAGCTGCATCAAATGACCTTTCCTACACAGCATTTTCAGATAATCTCTGTTGTCCAACAGCAACATTAACTCCTTTCCAGATATGAACACTGGGAACATTACCATAGGTTAGGTTTATTTACTTGCAGGTTAATACGTTTCACTTATTTATTACTATGTTAGCATGTCTCATTCTTCCATGACAGCATAACAAAAATACAAAAAGATGCCAGCTTGAAGTGCTGCTTGTACAGTGTAAGTGAAAGACTGTTGAAAATGCTCATGGTAAACAATCCACTGTGCATAAAAGAAAGAAAAAGCAATTCTAAAACCTTGCAAACAGTATCTTTGAAATAAACAATTCTCTACACTGCATCTTAAAAAAAAAATCACTCGAACTATATTTACCAAGCACATACCAGTCACCTAATGTGTCAACTCAAAAAAAAAATTAGAAATGCAATAATTAGAGCCTTCATCTCACTAACTCTCCCAATTCAGAAATTTTACAGAAAGGACTAGTCCCATGGGAAGGGAAACTCATATGCAACTTTTTTGGCATAATAAATCCCATAATTTATTGAAGTTATGAGATTGCTACATAAAAATTTCATTACCTTTGGAAGATTGCAATCTGAGTATCTATGTTTTAAAGATAAGGGCATTATTCATTTTAAAACAACACAGCATCTTACTCTGACAGAATAGTTAATATCATACAGGTCTGCATTCTAATAATTGATTTTTAGAAATAATCTTGCAAACCAATCCAAAACAACACAATAAACAATGCTTCTGCCCATCACTACCAGCTTTGTTAGTAAGAACTGCTAATTGAAACTGTAAAATAAATATATACAAAATAAAGCAGTTATATATGTATACACACATTATTTATAAGCTTTGTTAGTAAGAACTGCTAATTGGAACTGTAAAATAAATATATACAAAATAAAGCAGTTATATATGTATACACACATTATTTATAAGTTTTAGCATTGTTGTAACAGAGAGAAAAGAAAAATAACTTTTTCCCACACTAGGTAATGCTTTCGTATGATAACCAGCTTCAATTTTTAAATTGCATATTTCTCTGTCCATCTATGGTTGTAAATCACAGCAGACAAAACAAAAATACTTAATAAACATTACAATAAATGTACAGCTTGTCAGATGAAGCTCAGTGAGAGGAACAGTACTAAAAAGTACTTCTTCACCTCTGTAAAGCTGATCCAATTTTAAGCATAATGACAACCTTCTTAAACAAGAACATATTTGCCATTTACCTGATTTGCACTGCAGCTCTGTATCAAGGGCTCCAGAGAGCACTTCCTCTATTTTCTGCACTATCTGATCATTCTGACGACTCCCAGCACCAGCAACAGTGTCATCTGAAGGGTTGGCTTGCTCAGCTGGGACTGTGTCACCATTGGGCTGGCCTTCTACCTTTCCACTAACCAAAAAAAAAAAAAAATTCAACATCGTACAAGTAATTTTGAGCCTTTTTGACCTTTTTTTAAAACTCATAAGCACTTATTACACTTAACCCTTTGAAACGGTATTTTAGCCTCCTGAAGAAGCCACACTTTTAGCAAAGCATCTACCTCTTGACTGATTTTCACTTATTTGCTACAGAACACATTGTGGCAACTGAATATTAGGCACGAGAGGGGAAAACATGTTCTCGAATGTGCCACTGTCCCTGTCTTTTATGCAAGAACTTGTACAGGCTCCCCTCACAAAATAAGCACTCATCACTCACTCTTCTCCAGCAGATTTTAAGAGGTAAGGCTAGGGAAAACTAGGCGAGCTTAAATGCAGGAAGACAAATCGCAGACGCTCACCCCTTTCCCTCCTTCCCCCACCTAAGAGACCAACACTGACAACCCGTGAGTGAAAAAGGGTGCGCGTTCTCCAGGAGACAAGGCGTGCGTCTGCCCCCCCCCCCCCCCCCCCGTGTTTTCGCTCAAGGCGCTTGCAAGGGCCCTAGCCCCTGGGCCCCGCCATGTTGACGCCGAAACGACCGGCAAAAGGCCTGGGCTCATCTCCCCCCGTCCCGAAGCGGGGCCCGCGCGCTTCCCTCCCTTCCCTTGCACCCCTCCTCTCCCCGCGCACTAGGCCCCGGTGCGAGCGCGGCTGCGCCGCCGGCCAGGCTCGTTACCCGCTGTGCTGCTGCTCTTCCTGGATCTCCCGGAATTTGCTAACCACAAAGGACCGAAAGATCTGCTCGATATTAGCCGCCATGACAGCCCCCCCTCCCCGCCCCGCGCTCCGCTTTCCTTCCTGCCGAGACGCGAGGCCTCCGATATCCCAGAAGCCCCCACCGCAGCGCTAGGCCCAGGGCCCTCGCTGACGTGCTCGCTAGATGCCCTCTCGCCATTGGCTGCCCTCTAACGGATGACGTAGGCCGGAGGGGCGGGGGGGGGGGGAGAACGGCTCGGGCCTCCGGAAGGCCGCTCTAACCGAGAAAAAGCCATAGAGCGCCGGCCCCGTCTAGCTTCCGGGGGGGGGAAGGGGGGGGGAGTCTCGTGTCTCAGAGAAGTTCGCCGCTCCCCGCCCCCCCCCCCCCCGCCGGAGCGCGCCCCGCCGCCATGTTGTTGCGCCCCACCCCCACCCCACCGGCCCCGCGCCCCATCCCTCCTCTCCCCGCGAGAGGCAAAGACCCGGCGGGCTGCCGTGCTTCACCCCCCACCCCGGACAGGTTGAAACCGTTAACTGCCGTACTGCCCCCCCGCCCCGCCACACAAACACACACACACACACCCCCCGATGACCCCCTCCCACACACACACCGCCGCCGTCCTCGGCCCCTCTCGCGCCCCGTACACCGAAAAGCCGCGTCCGGGCTCCCGGGAGACCGGGGGGGGGGGGGGAGTTGGAGGGCGCCATGGCGTCGGTGACCGCCGGTCCCTACGGCCCTGCTGTCCCCGTGTGTGTGTCATTCACCCACCCACCCTCGCCCCCCCGTCCCCCGCGGCGATCGCGGCCCTCCCCAGGAACCACCGGGTCCCGGAGCCATTTAGGCCTTCTCGGAAAAACCCGGCGGCCAGCACTCACCTCGCCGAGGGCCGGAGCGGCGGCGGCGGCGGCGGGGCCATGGTGGGCTGAAGCGTGCGTCCGTGGGTGGCGGCGGGCTCGGGGCCGGCGGGGGTGGGCGTGAGTGATGCCATTGGTCTCCATGGAGCGGGGCCAAGCCCCGCGCCTCCTCCGTCGCCCCGTCCGCCGAGCGCCTAGCAGGGGGGCCGGCCCGCACACTGCTGCCGCTGCTGCTGCCGCTGCTGCTGCTGCTGCATCACAGGGCCCAGCCCGGCGCGGCGCGGCGCTGCCCTCACTCACCGAGCGGATCCATGCGAGAGGCGCCCTCCCTTCCCTTCCCCCTCTTCCCGCCCCGCCGAGAGAGCGGGCAGGCCGGCTGTGACACGCACATGTGCGCCGGGGGCTGGCGGCGGGGCCGGCGCCCCGAGAGGCGGCAGGAAAATTAAAGGAACAAAGAAAGAGAAGGAAAATGCCGCCGCAACCGTGAATAAATAAATGACACTGGAGTGAAAGCCGGCCCCGGCCTCAGCCCACCTGCAACGCCAACGTCTTCTGTGAGGCGTTTTGCTGGAACGCGCCAAAATCCATTTGTCCCAAGTACAGCTGCCCGCCGCACTGCCCCAAAAGCCGTTCTCATGTATGCCTGTGTGCAAACACGGCTTTGTCAGCCTCGGTCCTGTAAAACCAAATAATCCTACAGCTGGAAGACTCATCCCGCATAAGAGTTTCTTCTGGTGTCATGAAGCAGCAATTTAAGGGGGTTAGCTGACCTGAAATAAATTTAAAAGCCCTCAAAGCCTAGGTGTGGCTGTTTCATTGCCCCTGGGGTCTTCATTTGCAACATCAGCTTCAAGTTCAACGAGGTTTAATAATCACTTGCAAGACCCTTTAAAAGCAGCATTGTTCTTTACTGTGTGCTTTAATATTAACTTTGAAAAAACAATGGATTTGACGCTTGGATCAGTTTGCCTCCTTTTATGCCACAGACCATTTATTACATTTATAACAGAAAGCAGTTATATTTAAGAGGCCCTTTTACAAATAACCTGTACCTTTCATGCCATGCCAACATGGATATATTTGAGATCTTACCAGCAGAATATGGTATCTAATTTATGGTATTCAATGAGCTGAAGATTGAAAACGTTTCACTTGAACAATTTCAGACATATTTAGATTCCCCTGATGCAAATGGCCTTGTCTAGACCAGGCATGCTTTTACCCAGAAACGAGTAGTGATGTTCTACATAGGCATAAGGTTGCTCATGGGGGCCTTGCCGTAACAGCAAAGCTGGGAAGGCTTTCAGCACGGTATGATCGTAACTTACACCTCCCCAAAAAAACCCCAGCTGTACTAAGGATAAAAGTAGGTTTGACTGGCATAACTTAGCCTGCATTAGGGGCTTCAGGCAGAAAAGCTGTTCCAGGCAGGGATCACATCTCAGACACAGGCCGAGGGGAGCCCACACCACTGACCTGCCCACCCTCCAGAAAGGGGCCCTTTTCAGATGCAGTTGATTCATTCCCAGAAGGAACACATGTAAATTTATATGTTAAAGAGCTTAACTAAACTGATACCCCTACCAGTGTAGGCCTCCATCTATTCAAGGAAAACCATGGAAAAAGGTGCAAAAAAAAAAAGCCAGGGAAGTATTTTAGTCCATGCTGTATATTTTGCTCTGGTTCCCTAAAACTTAGCACAGACAAAGTAATAACTATAAAAATCACTATAGAAATGAGGATCCACAGCTCCACAGGAAAACAAGTATTCCCACGCTCCCTTCCCAACTCTGCTGTAAAAGAACACCACAACCCTTTAGTTAAACAACTTAATTCAGTTAGATGTTGGGTAGTTTTCAGATTAATTAAATGAAATATTTTACTTTAATCTTGTCAAGATGAACGATTGTTGCTGATACGTTTAGTGTTCAATTTGTAAACCTAGCATTATGGGACTTTAGTAATAGCAGTTCTGCTATTTTTGCTGTAATTTATATTTCTGCTGCAATTGTCTGTACTACTTACAGCATTTATTCATGTGACTGTTCCCTTTTAAAGCAAGAGTCAAAGATGTGCTTAAATATGCAAACAATATTTATTAAACCTGCATTTCATAAGCTAATTTACAAAGAACAGTGAGGTTTTCACATTATAGCTGGGGGGGGGTAAGGGGGGAAAAGCAAAGCTACGGATGAAATCTGTTTTCATTAACAGTCTCACTGCAATTTTAATGCTAAATTAGACTAAATATTGCCCAACACTCTTTGGTTTCATAAAGTAGAAAGTTCAGCACTGTACAAACTAAGGAAGTGCTCCTAGAAGACAGAGAGGAGCATTCCCCCGAAAGGACACACAAACAAGATCAACTAAGTCCTACCCAGCCAACTTAATAAACTAACCACCTTTACCCGCTGAAGCGATACTCTATACTTCCATAGATAAAAGCAATAACCTACATACAGGCAAGGTTTATTCTGCCGGCCCTAGCACCTTCCCGGCCCGGCTCAGGACGCTCCGCAGGCAGCGCCCACCCCGAGGTGAAGATATTTCTAGACTTGAAGAATTTACGTGCAAAACCAATTAATCGGTCTCAAGGGGGAGACGTTAATTACCCTGCCTACCTGCCTCCCTCCCTTCCTCCCTCCCTTCCTCCCTCCCTTCCTTCCTCCCTTCCTTCCCCCTTTCCTTCCCCCTTTCCTTCCCTCCCGCCTGCCCGCCCCCAGGCCGACCCGCCGCCATGTCGCGGTGCCGTCTGGGTGCTGTAGTTTTCGGCGGCCCAGCGGAGGATGCCTTCCCGTTCCTTAAAATCCCCCTGAAGGAAAGTAAGTTTTTCTTTCGCTCCGGAGAAGGGCGTGATCGGCAGGCCGCTCCGTCTCGCTGTCGCTGCCCGTAGCCAACCTCCCGCGGCTGGGCTGTTCGGCGGCGCCCCGGGAGAGGCGAGGAGGAAGCGGCAGCGGCGGGGCCATGGCTGTGGCCATGGCTGTGGCCATGTGCTCCCCGCTACCCCTGCGGTAAAATGGCGGCGTGGCCCCTGCTGTGCACGGGCCGCTACCCGGAGCGGGCCTCGCCTCAGGAGCCGCGTGGCTTTGGTTTAGTCCCGGTCCTGCTTTGCCCCGCACCTGCGGCCGTGGAGGGGCGTCTGGAGATCTGGTTGTTGCTAACGGCTTATTTACTTCTACTTTTATTTTAACTGCCTGCCTCCTGTCCAGATTTACTTCTGGGAAGCTTGGTGTGTGGTATTTTTTAAACGTACCGCACTTTAAATTGTTTTAAAACGCACGTGGCCTTTATTTCTACGGGTTTTAATCTCTGCTCTGTTTGGCTTTGAAAAAGTGATGAAATATTTGCTTTAAAGTAAATGTTAAACCTCTAACCTCTCATGTTGTGGACTTTGACTCACTTTGAGTCTTTTCCCTGATGTTTGCAAAGCTGGGGGCTTACCAACTAACATTGGCCATCTTTTTTTTTTTTTTAGTCTATCCAGTGGATATTTGAAATTAATAAGCAGAGTTAGTATGTATTTCGCTGTGTTGTGTGTATAAATGAAGTAACACAGAAAGGGCATTTATCCCCCCCCTCTTTTCATTGCAGTTCTCCCCACGTAGCTTCTGCTGATGTGAGCACTTCCAGCTTCCTACATAGAGTTTGACATGTCAAAATTTCGTACTTTGGGGAGGGTGATAAAACTTTTAAGGTCCACTTACTTTCAGTAGTGAAACTTGCAGTAGTATTTTGCCTAGGAAACACAAAATCCAGCTGTTTGGAGGATCACACCAGGAGGCAAGACACCTGCCTTGCAGATCCACAATTCAAGCCATGAAAGACTTATCATTTATTTTCAACTCTGTTTTCCGCAGGGGTGAAACACAGATAATAATGAGTGTTCTTGGTGTTTTTTTTGTTTCATAAAGCTGTCTGATGCAGCATACTGTATGGCCAGGTGAGAGTCAGGAATTAGTCCTAAATAAAACGCATGAACAAAAGAAGCTTACTTAAACCCAAAGCTATAACTATAAAAACCATAATTGCCACCTGATTCTGGAGGCTTCTGTACTGCTTAAGCAACTCTCTACAGTAGTGAAAGATGAGGAAATTAGAAGTTCTGTAAGGCAATGCTGTTTTTCATCAGGTTGAGCCTAATGCTGCCCTAGCCTACACTTGCAGTTCCATCATGGTATTTTGGCCATTTTGCCAGTTTAGGCACTATGGCTGTTTGTTTCTGTACCTTGTATTGCACCAACAGAGCTGCCTGCACAATTGGTATGGTGAATTCCTTCAGGAAACTGATCCATATAGGAAAAAATTTGGAAGGACATGGATCTGTCCCCTCCCCAGCTCTCATTTGATTCTCTGGTCTGACTCGGCCTGTGATCATAAACAGGCTGGGGCAAGAGGTGGGAGCAAGCAGTTGGGTGAGAGGATAAATTAGGAAGTAGTGTTTGCAACCAATTGCAATATGGTCACTCAGTCAATCAAGACAATCTGATGGTGCAGTACACAGGATAGCTAGGCTGATGAGCAGTTTGCTGCAGAAAAAGCCGAGCTCTTTTCACCCTCTCTGGCTGCCTTCTGTTGCTACTTCCCTTGTACTGGCTGTGGTGATCACGTCATCCCTCATTGAGTTAGTTTAGCTCACTAAACTGGCAGAAAAGTATGTCCTTAATGTGTGCATATATATTTGCTTTACTACGTTGGTTATTGTTGTAGTGTTAGTTTTCAAGTGTTACTGGCTGCCTGATCCAAGTGAGTGCCTGCCCTTGGCACACAGGAGTGGGAGAGGTGAGGAAAGATTGGAGGTGGAGAAGTTGTTGGGACCAATGGGAAGCTGCACCAGTAAAGGGCAGCACGAGCCAATTGTGAAACAACAGTCAGTGAACCTGCAGCTTGCTCATTTCAGCCTCCCGTTGGTTTCCAGGCTTGAACAGGGTCCAGCAGCTGGCAGAGGTTCACCGAGAAGGCCAGCTTGGAGCTCACCTCATGTGTATTGAGACCCGTGTACACTCGTAACATGAAGTGGACTCTTAAGAAATTACTTGACCTGCTGATTAGAGCATTAATTTAGAAAGCAGAAGAGCAGGGTTCAGGCTGAGGGGATTGGGACTGTGCGATCTCGCTGCTGGCAAGTTCGGAAGCCAAGTAAAGGATGTCAGGTTCCTGGGAGGGAGTATGGCAGCAGCCTAGCTCTTGAAGTTGGGATGAGAAAGTCCTAGGTTTTGACTTCTCTTCCAAGGGGTTCTGTCAATATTTTATCCTATTACAGGTCTATGATAAAAATCTGCATAAATGGTCCTGACTGCTAGGGCTAGAAACTAATACTACACTCAGTGGGGAGGCAGCTGAATTGCAGAGTCTTCCCAGTTTTGTGTTCTTTTTGTGTCCTGTGAGTCTTCATTTCTTTTCCTGCTCCTGCCTAGCTTCAAGAGGAAGAATGAACCATCTCCTTTAGTCCAAAGCCAAGTGATAAGAGCTTTTGTCCAGGGACTGGAGGGTGTGGGTTTGAACCTTCTCAGTGATACTAGGCTTGAGTTCTTTGTGTTTGGGTTAAGTGCTGTCACCCTGGGCCATTTTGTAGCCTAAGTTCTAGGAAAGGTAGAAGTTAAGATGCTCTGGGTGAGGACCATATCTTTTGTATAAAGAAATTTGAATGCCTGCATCAGGTTTTCTGAATCCCAATGTTGGGAAGCTAAGGAATTGCAGCTTTTAAATAGGCTGCAGCTAAGGTTAAATGTTATGCATGCAATGATAAGAGTAAATTGCTGCTGCCTGAAAGGCAGGTCTTGCCCTCAAGTTCTGCTCTGCTGGCCTTCCATTCACTGTTAGTGTCTCTAGACCTTGACTGATGGCACTTCAAGCCAGTTTAGCTTACAGAAATCTGTTTTGGATTGGGTTGGTTTTTGGTTTTTTTCCCTTCTCTGGTTAGTTTTATGAAA
The DNA here is from genome assembly GCF_949628215.1 of Phalacrocorax aristotelis. Taxonomy (NCBI): domain Eukaryota; kingdom Metazoa; phylum Chordata; class Aves; order Suliformes; family Phalacrocoracidae; genus Phalacrocorax; species Phalacrocorax aristotelis. Next base: position 102,850,854 of record NC_134276.1, read on the forward strand.
TCTCAGTGAATTGACTATGTTCCGGTGAGCACTGGAGCCAGTACAAAGAAGGGGAAAATGTGTCTGGGTTCACAACATCCCTTTCAGTGACAACAAGGTATATGAGTGGTCCAGCGTTAACACGTGTAAATTTTTGCAGCAGAGTCTAAGCTTGCTTGAGCAGCAAATACCTTTTAGTGAAGGGCTGAAGCACCTTGGCTGCTGCACAGTGCAGCATTTTAACTATACCTAAGTGTTACCATTGTCACTCCACTCTCAGCTCAGATTTTGTTGGAACTAAGACACTAAAAAGTATCTTTTTAAACTACTCTGTTTTGTGGCACCTTTTCCACACAGGTTTTCAAGGTTTGGTGGTGTTTGGCTCATCAAAGCAAAACATGCTCCACCCAGGTCTCTCAATCAAGGAGCACAGAGAAGGCCAACAGTATTGGAGCTTAACTTAAAAAAAAAAACCAACAAAAATGTCTGAGCAGTGAGCTGCCACCAGTCATGTCCTTTACTGTTTGTGCTATATTGCATAGAGTGTATTTTAATTGCACCTTTTTACTGCTTTAGTTTGGGCTGAGGTAATAAGGCAGTGGCTTATAATGAGACTCCACCTAGTCGAGATAAAATATTTAGGTAACTTGCACCACGCATTTATGATATGAAACTGAAACTTGGAAAGAAATTGCTTAATGAGTTTACATTTTCTTATATAGTTATCTTCATAAATACAACCAATGATCTTAGTTTAACCCCCAAGTCAGCGCACAGGCTCAATTCAATAAGAGTCAATGGCTCCTGTCCCTTCCTGGTTAATAGGGTGAGAAGGGGCAGCAACTGAGTGAGTAACCTTGTCTCACTTCTACCTCTATTTGAAATCTCTCTGTGCCTTGTGGAGGAGTCAGGATGGAGAAAGCTATCAGACACTGTTGGATTTGCCTTCCTCACTTTATTTTTTCTGCTCCACAGGCCTTGACCTAGTGGAAGAGTTGCCCAGCTTCTTGGTGAGCCCTACCTTTTGTGGAGGATAAAGGTCACTAGGCTGATGCTCATCCCTGCTGACTTTCCACTGGCAACCTCAGGGACAGGCTCTAGAAATCGACTTGTCTTCACTCTATCCTCATGTCCTCTCCTCTTGGATACATGGAGTGATTAGCTTGTTTCTGCTTTCCTGTTCTAATTTCCTACAAGGGTCTAGTAATAGACCCTTGCCCAAAATGACACCTATCCTTATTTTAAAACACCTTTCAAACAAACATATCTTCCTTTTTTACAATAGCAGACAATGGTTGCTTAAGGTAATTATGTACTGTGTGTTGGAATCTGCTTGGAGTTTAAGGATTTTACATACTGCTTCCAAAAAACCCTGAGTGTATGGTAGTCCTCACAGAAGAAATATCTACCTTGTGAATGGCTTTTGGCGTTTTGAGAACAAATTTTTGACTCCTGGATTACTGACAAAATAAAAAGACATGTCATCTCTAGGAATTTCCATTTTTAAGACAAGATATTGCTGGGCAGCAGAGGGCCTACATGGCATCTTTTTATGTCAGAGTGAAAAAGAAAGGCTGCAACTTCTAGATGTGAGCCTCCTAAACTGGGATTAACACCAGAAGTTCTTCTCCAGCCACATCCCTGAGTAAAAGTTGCTAGGATACCGCTTGTGGGATGCACAAATAACATTGAGTTTCAAAACAAATGGCTGAAACTTATTTTTTACTCACATTTTGTTATAAAATGGTTAAATTTTATTTCAACATATCATATATGGCTCATTCTATTCACCTGCTACTATTGATTTTTCCTTCAGCTGACAGTAGTAGTAGAATGAATATGTTTCCTTTGGGGACAAAAGGAAGTGAATATTTGAATGAGTTGCCATCATGGTGAGTTACTTCAGCTGGCAGCAGTGTCACTGGATTTTCAAGCCTGTCCTACTATTTTTAAGCAGGAGGCTTAATGGAGCGTGAATGTGCATCATACACCTTATTCTTTCATACTGTTGATATGCATAGGACTATGCATAGCCTCATTTTTATGCATAGCAAAAATGTGTAGCCTCATTTTTAGATAAAAAGTGAATGCTTACAATCTGATTAGTAAACAGTTTTGAACTGCAAAAAAAACCTGGGATGCGACAGAATTTATTTTGTATGTTTAGAAACAACAGGATGGGCTTCTGTTCTGCGGAGTTTTTGCTCCTCGCTCCTAGACCATTTGTGTGTGAGTTTCTGTCCCCTCTTCCCAGCTGGAATGACTGAACTTTCCCATTCATTGGCTAGCTGCACAGTGTCATCAATGGGGCGGTAATATTGGGACAGGGGTACTACATTTTAACCAGAGGCTGCTTATTGCCTCTCTCTTTGTGCATCTGAACTCTTGAGTACTACTTTCCTCAGAACAGCAGCACATAGGTAGAGTAAGTATGTTCTCTGTTCGGGTTTGAATCTCTGCACTCACTTCTGAGGTACTTGTAAGAAAATGCCATAATGTGTATGGTTCAAGTTATTATTGATAATTTGGCCATAAAGTTGTTATTTAATGACGACTGTCTGTGGACAGCACTGGAAACATGCTTGTTTGGTGTAGGGGATAACTGCCTGCTACATGATAAACGTTTATTCTTTTATATTGCATTATTTTGTCCTAGGTAGCTGTCTTTATCTAATTCATCCCTTCATTGTAGCCAGCCCCTTTTATCTTTTCTTTTTGCTTGAATTGTAATATAAAAGAGGTTTAGCATAACTTGACATCCCAGATATGTGTACCATAACTGATACTTTATATCCCAACATATTTTTTTTTTATTGTAAGTAATCCTGGAGTTTTTTAACTAAAACATCTCTGCAACACATATGTTTTGTCAAACAGTGTGATTAGAAAGCTACTGGTCTCCCCCTACCTGAAACTACAATTAAATTTTAACTCTAGTGTGTTTAGTTCATGGTGATCAAATCAGTGTTAATTTTCTGTATTTTATCCTCCTAGTCAGGTTTGTTTTGTCCAGCAGTATCACTCTGAACAAATCATTCTTTTGTTAATGGATTAAAATACATTAGCAAATGGCATAGGAATACCTTCTAAAACACATGTGGGCTCTTCACGTCCAGAGTTTATTACAGAGGACTTGGATTTAAGAATCAGGCTCACTGTACTCATCACATAGTGACCGCAGAGCAGAAGCCATTTCCTGCATAGTCCAGGCCCTTGGGAAGGACTGGTTTCTCCAGGGTCAGAGCTATCAGAGCAGCTTTATTCAAGTTAAGCTGTAGCACCTGATGTGGGGGAGAGGCACATGCCCCTGCCTTATCAGTTGGCTGAAAATCTGCTTTCTGTCATGTCTTTTTGCTTTTCCCTTAGAAATCTGTTGGGGTTTTGTCTTTTCTTTTGTTTAAGATGTGCTTTATGCTAGTCGTCCTCTCTTGTCCTCTTGCAAAGGAGGGGACCGCAGAGGAGTTCTGACTTTTCGCTGCTTTTGGAGATGGACCTGTCACCTGCATGTATTCAGGCTGCATCATGTGTTGGGGTTCTTTCTGTAAGCTCGCCGAGGCACTGTACACATTGGCAAGCACAGGTCAATGACCAGCTGCTTAACGGAAGAGGCACAGGGAGCGACCAAGGGTTGTGTGTTACGTGTGCCGGGATTACAGCAGGGAGACTGGTTGTTCCTTTTGACCAAAACTCTTATCTGGGCTGCGTTCCTCCCCCCCGATGAATGGGAGGTCATTCATACAGCAGAGGGGACACATTAGGCTTCTTTGCTGGCCATGCAAAGTCCTTTAAAAAAATCGTACTGGTTTCCACGTGAAATTCTTTTTGTTTATTCTCATTACTTAAAATGCTTTAAGCCTTTTTTTATAGGTTTAGATGGTTATTTTGCATGTGTTATGATTTAAAGCTTTTAGATTTTTTTCCTGCTGCACTTGGGTGTAGGACCAACTACTGATTTGTAGCTGCTCACTTTCTGCTTAACTGAATAGATTCTTCAGGGACCATTTGACTTCTGTGAATAAAACTCACTTTAACCAGTGCAGTGGTTTGTGTATGTAATTTATGTACAGTGGATTAATGTGACTGTAACAACTTATTCTTTGAATAGCTTAGGAGGCTAGCCTTTGCTTTCCAAGGAATTCCGAATAAAAACATATATACTTATTTTATAAATACTTTATTTCTTTATATACTATTTTCTGAATTCCAGGGGTTTTTTTTCAGTGTAAGTGAACTCTTCTATTCCCTTGCTAGTTGTGTGGTATCATTGCCGGGTAGCAATTCTGAGGTGACGTACATCAGTAAATATGTACACACAGAATACACAGAAGTAAACGTGTCTTAAAAAGCAAAGGCTAACTCTCAGAGCTGCTCAAAGGAAAAATTGTAACAATGACATGGATCCAATATGTGTAAATTATGTGTACGCACACACATAAGGACATAGCAAGGGTGAAACAGAGTTTGTTTCATTTTGTGACCACTTTGTTTCCAAACGCTGAAAAGGTTTTGGACAGTTTATAACAAAATTGCAGCCTTCGTTCATACGCCTACTTTCTGCGGACCAAGAGAGTGCTAATGTGTTTTTCTAAAACTCAAGCAGGGTGACAGAAAGGAGCAGACACCCTGCAGTACATTCTCAGAGCGAGCTCCTTTATTAATGACACCTGGTCTTTCCTGCTGTTTGACTCATGGTTGTTCTCTCCTAAGGAAAGCCAGAGCTGCAAGTTGATTTCCCTGTTTCATTGCTCTTAGCCTTCCGTTTTCCTGAAGTATTTAGAGCTCTTTCAGATATTACCTCTTAAAAAGTCTTGAGTGGTCCCATTCAGCTCCCTAACGCTGTAATACTGTGCTCCTACAGTTAGCTCATGAGAAGGGATTTGCCCTTTGCAGGCTTGGATTCTCCATGAATTTCTAGAGGTCACAAATCACAGCCCACTCACTCATAAGGGCTTTTCCTATATGACAGACTTCTGCGTAACTTGGAGCAGTCGCCAATCTGACTAAAGGAAAACAAGGATGGATTGCCCTGTGGGTTAATTCTGTTTTCTGGAGCAGTACAGCCTTTGACATTTAGTTGATATCACATCTGATTAAGTCAGTTATCCATTTTCGTGCACCTATCTCCTTCTTTTTTTTTTTTTTTTTTTTTTCCTAAAACCAACAGAACCCTTATAGAAATACTGTTGCCTGAGACAAAGTCACATCATTCACTTCTGTTACGAGTTGTGTTGCATCCAGCGCTTAGAAACATGGTCTGTGAAGCTCTTGCTTTCCTAACCTCACATGCCTAATTCTGGCTGTTTTGCTTGTGTTTTGGTTTTATGCAGACTAATGGCTGATCGAGTGCTTGTGATTGGCAGTGGAGGGAGAGAGCATGCGCTGGCCTGGAAGTTGGCTCAGTCTCCACATGTAAAACATGTGTTTGTTGCTCCAGGAAATGCAGGAACAGCTGACAATGGAAAAATTTCAAATTCAGGTAAAAAGAAAAAAATACAGTTTTTAGATTTGATAATGAGTTGTTCCATTCATGGATCTGTTAATGTGAAAGGATTATTATTATTGTTATTTTTTAAGGTTCCAGGCATGTCAAGTAGGTGATTACAGTTAAATAAAAATGCCTGAGCAAAACCTTGTGCAACTACCACTCGTTTTATATGATCTCAATTGTGATAGCTCGTTCTTTGGGTTCGGGGGTAGAGGATGCAGCCAAACCTCCATCTGTCAGATGAACATTCCTCCAGGAATACAGATTGGGATAGCTGCAGTGGTTCCTGCCTGCCAGCAGCCTAGCAGGGAAGGAGTGATGGTTTTTCTTCGTACACACTGCAGTTCAGCAACTGGTTGATGAACAGCTGAAAAGTGCCTGAAGCAAATGCCAGCACCTAAAGCATTAAATTCACTACTATATTCTCAGAAGTGCATTAAAACCCTGTGATCCCTACAACCTTTGATGAGAATACTTTCTCACCTGAGGTGTTCAACCATAGAATAACATTTATTCTTTTGTCTTAGTGACCTTAAGAAGTTACAGTTATTTCCAAATGTTTCTCTCTTTGTACTGACTGCCTGTTTTGAGTCTCTAGCTTAATATGTTAAGCTCTGTCTGGCTGTAATTGAAACTATTCATAGATATTAGTTTTGAGAAATCAAGCTTAAGGTATTTCAAATTGAGCATCCAAAATTATGTGCTGCATTTAAAAAAAAAGATTGGTCTAAGGTGCTTGCCTGGAGGCACACAGTGAATCAGTACAAAACTCAAGAGATTCCTGTCTTGTGCCCTTTATGTAACAGATCCTGAATTAGGTACTTTAAACAACTGACTTAAGTTTCCACTTTAAAACATGTGATGACATACGGACTTAAAGTTAACATAGAATGCATGTGAACATGAATTATGTACATAAATTTTCTGCATCCATATTGGTATGTGAGTCGAATCTTTTTTTGTTACCATCTCATGTGGAAACATGAATCCTGTCAGATTCTTGTACAGCAGGTAATTATCATACTTAATTCAATCGGAATGCTTAATCACAGGCTGTTTAAATAACTTTGTCCTTAATTTCTTTGACTAGTCACAGTACTGTAAGTATTTTTTTGTTCTGTTCGGTCTCTGAGGAGAGGGCCCAAGGAAGAGCCAGACAGAAAGTCACACGTTTCCTTCTCATCCCAGAAAGCCAAACAAAAATCTTGATCCTTGCGCTAAATGAACTCAATGCCCATCTGTATGGCCTGCAGAATGTTAAATTTCAGGTTTTTTTCACAAGTGGTGTCTTCTAAAAACCACTGCACTTTTCTCTCACGTTGTTATTCCATAAATAATACTGCACCCTCAACAGTGGAAAATATTTGAACATGTCTGTAACAATGCTTGAGCCAGGTCCATGTGTACTAAAATCTTTTTTTTCTAGACTATGGGCTCACATGTACTTTAGGAGAGAAGTCTTCAGCCAAGCAGGAGACAGGAAGAATCTAGAATTTTTGAAGAGTTTGACTTCTTTGGTTTTTAAGGAAAAAATTTGTCTTATCTGCTCAGGCATTTTAGTCCTGCCGCTGGGGGTCTAGATTTTAACTTAGGAGAAAATGGAAAACATCTTCACAGAAGCATGAGAGCCCTGTTATGTTGTGTGAGCCTGGGCAACAATGTCTGTGAAACTGCTACCACTGTTCCTGTTTTTTTGGTATAATCAAGATTTGGCTCTGAAAGTTCATCTTCCCTTCATGGTTCATGAGATTGCCTTTAATTAGCATTGCAACTCTGGTTCTCAGATGATTTCTGAAATACATAAAGGTGAGCTTAAAATTATAAGTAAGCTTAAATCCTTCAAATCTTGCCTGTATCTAAGTCAAAAAAAGGTTTTCTTGGTTAATTTGAGCCAGTAATCATTTCTGACAACAAAGACAGGTTGAGGTTGAGTGGCTAAATATAGTTTTGTATTCAATTTATATTTAATTAGCAGGACAGTTTTGGTGCCAGAAGCATACAGAATGGCTTGCTGAATCCAGAGACAGAAATATGCGTCTGTGAATGGACTTCAGCATTCTGACACCTTCTTCCGTCATCACGTTTTAGCTCTTAGTGTAACATATACTCTTAACTTGAAGCTCTAGCTTTGAAAACCTTGGTCCAAGGTCCTTCTGTCTGGTTCAAAAACGAAAGTTTAGCTGTCGTTTTGAGAATTAAATGTAGCTACAAAAATGCTCCCTTTCAGACTATATCCTGAGGAAAATTTTAGGTTTCCCCACAAACATAATTACATAATAACAATGCAATTTATTCCTTTCCATTTGTTAGTAGGACATTTCCACATCATGTAAATCTTGTGCGCTATTCACTGCTCATTCCACTAGTCGATCAGGCCCGTGGCAAGACAATTTGGGATGAAAAGTGCAATCACCTTACATGCTCATTCCTTTCCTTGCTCCCCTTTGCATGGATTAATCGTGTGGGGAGCAGGGATCATCCCTCTTCAGTGGCCCACCAGAGCTCCCACTCTTTTCAGTTGCGGTCTGCTGTTCTCCACCTGCTTGCACAACAGCCCTATGGGACTGAAAGACAATATTGACCTTTATGTTAATCAGTACTTGAAAGCCAAGTGTGTTATGCTTTTGGTTTTGCTCTTTTGTGAGCCAGAAGTCAATTGGCATAAACTGCACACAGAATTCAAAGGCCTTTGCTTCTCCTTACTTAAAAATGTTGGTGGAACAAAATAATTGAATTGTTAAATAGGTATCAAGGAGGTAATTTTTATTAGTGTTCAGTCAGGTTTTTCCCCCACTCCACCCAAACAGGCCAAATCTATAACCAAAATGTAGGTTCAAATAGCTGCTTTTATGCCATCTCTTAGGCAGAAATGACCACTTCTCTTGTGGAAGTGTGCCGTTTATTCATACGGGATGGCAGGAGCGCTGGAGTGGGTACTGACAGAAAATCGCGTCTGTTTGTCCAGCAGAAGCTGCTGTATCACTGCCTCTCATTTCTCTCTTGTCACTTCCCCAGAAGCTAGCTGGAAGAGACCATCAGCTCCTGGTGTGCTTGCCAGTATGGTCACTAACAGAAGACCACAGATGAAACTTAAAGCAAAGTAGACCAGCTGCAAGGAGGGTCTGCGCTGTGGTGTGATGTGCTCCCTTTGCCAGCTTCATGCCCTGATGTGTTAGTCTCCTCCCTGCAGGGGCAGCCAATCCATGCCGGGCCGCGCTCACCACTTTTTTGGCTCTGTCTGGGTTCACGTTCCTGTCCCCTGTAGACCTTGGCTTTATTTATTCTTGATAAAAGCAGTGGAATTGCATTACATTTGCGTAATTTTTTTATCATGAGACTTAACGTTATTGTCTTTAGTGCAAGTTTGTTCTTTTGTTTGCACAGTTTTTGGCATTCCAATTATCATGATATTAGATGTTTATTTCTGGAAAGATAACGGTTTGAAAAACCTAAGACCAAATATCCTTACCTGTAATTACAGCACCTGCCCTTATTAAGTTCAGCCTAATGTAAGGAAAAAATGTTCAGATTCCCCTTTGTTTCAGTGGGGTCATGGTTTAGTGTGGCAATTTTTATCTGGCACTACAGGAAGAAAGAAAACAAGAAAAGAAAACGGGTGCAATACCACCACCAGCTACTTGTTCCTGTCCCCTACGCCGTGCTGGCACAAACCTGTAAAGCTTCATCATGGTGACCCTACTCAGGGAGCAGACTGGTTGAAATTTTTTTTTTTTGCTTGTGAGTTATTTTTCACATGGATCCTCCATGATGCATCTTGTGCTGGCAAACAGGATGCTCCTGGAGATGAGAACCATTTACTCTATGACAGGGTAGGGGAACCTGAAAATTTTTTTCTCACTTTCAAGAGAAAGGTCGGTTTACAATGTGGATGTCAAACTGCAGCCTTTGCTTGGGGGTTTGGGCCTCACGTGAAAGTCTTTATATCAGTGTGCGCCTTGCTCTTCCAGATTCACAGTGACCTGCCATTCAAGAATGCAAGTGGTGAAAATGCTCCTTCAGCGTTACGTGATAAATAAGTGCTAAGCAACAGTAACAAATGCAGTCTTACCACCCTTTTGTATCTTTGACAGCTGTTTCAGTCAGCAATCATGCTGCACTTGCCCAGTTCTGCAGAGATCAGGAGGTCAGGCTGGTTGTGGTTGGTCCGGAGGTTCCTCTTGCTGCTGGTAAGAGAAAGCAAGCTAAAAATCATAGCCTTTGTAATTTAGGAAGAAAAGTAAATTTTAGCCCCCATCTTCTGTGCACCACTCAATAGTAACCAAGTATCTTCAATAGGAATGGAAACAGATCCTCTGTGGCAGTTTCCCTGAAAATCAGGGTTGTGTTGTGATGCAAATTGATTTCTGAAGGGTATTGTGTGAGCCATATAACAGTTAAAATATCCTTAAATGTTCAGTTTCTTTTGAAGTGCTTGGGATTAGTAAAAGAGATATCAAAGTGTTTCCATATAGGAACCTTAACTAGAGTTTTGATTTTTCTGTAGAGTTTTCTTTTTTTGAAATAATAATAATTTGGGACTTGGTAAAAAAAAACCCCAAACATATTTATAAACACGTTGATAATTTTTCTGCTTTAAGCTTTTACATGATCAACAATTGTCATCTTCACAAAAGACTAACGTTGACTTTTTAGCTAAAAGCTATAATAAAACAAGGGGAGATTGTAGTCTCTTACCAAATGTGGCAGATCTACTTAGCCCCAGGTATCACAGGGTTACCTGCTCCTGATTACAGTGAAGAATGCACCTTTTTTACCATCCATCTGCTAAAACAGGCACTGGATAGACATATGTGGCTTATCATTCCCAACATACTTGTTCCCACAAATCAGTGCATCTATAGACTTGGACTACGTGACTCCTATAAATCATCTGGTGACTTATAAAATTCTTTTGTGTTGTCATTTTCAGGAATTGTTGACGACTTGACAGCAGCTGGAGTAAGTTGTTTTGGTCCAACAGCAGAGGCAGCTCAGCTGGAGTCCAGCAAAAGCTTTACCAAAGCCTTTTTGGATCGTCATGAGATCCCAACTGCGAGATGGAAATCTTTTACTGATCCTAAAGCAGCCTGTAGCTTTATTAACAGGTAAAATTCTTGTCATTTTAGAAATACTTTTTTTACAGTAATGTAAAGCATCCTAGGTATCCGAAACAAACAATTAAATGATTACTAATGTATGAATACTTTTGGCTGTGATATGACATCTGTAAAGGTTTTGAAGGAGAATCTAACATGACACTATCAGACTGCAATAAGTGATAATTAAATGGTTCTTATCTACTGCTCTTCAATAAAAATAAAGTTCAGTGTTCAGTTTACAGGAGAATATAGGGCAAGTTTTTATTTTTTTCAAATTGCCCATTGTGGAAACCCAGCTTGCAGTCTGATAGTCATGTGTTCTGACTTCTTTGTACCTTTTCTCCACAAATATAAATTCTGCATTGGAGGCTTACTCAGCAGATGACGATCTACTCATCAGAATACGGTCCAGGTGACCCAAAAATGATACAACAGTAAATTATGAAAATGAAAGCAACCTTTCAGAACAGTAGTGAAGTTTAGTGGTAGGGAAAAAACAGGAAGCAGAAATCCTTTACAGCCATAGCATAACAAGAGAAGCCTCGGTTTTATTTGTGTGTTATTCAATAAGGTAAAACGGTTGCTGTGAAAACTGATAAGTATTTTGATCTTCAAATATTGAAATGTTCAAAATGCCTACAAAATATATTTGCAATACAGAGTGTTTGCTGTTGAATCTCTCTTATCTATCTTTGAAGTGCAAACTTCCCTGCTTTAGTTGTAAAAGCTAGTGGCCTGGCAGCTGGCAAAGGAGTAATTGTGGCTTCAAACAAGGAAGAAGCCTGCAAAGCTGTTACTGAAATCATGCAGGTGAGTAGAAATGTCATGTACTAACTGGAGGAGTTCTCACACAAAATAAGTTGTTAACCATCTCAGAGTCTCAAAGATATTCTTTATGCCTATGTAATAGGGATTTGTCTAAAAGACATCAAGTCTTTTACCCATTATTTGGACAGCTATGAAGCTGTTGTATTTATTGCTTGAGGCAGGGTACTCTTTCACGGCAGAGTTCCTGTAGGCTAAAATAAAATCATTCCTTTTTTTTTTTTTTTTTAACCATTTGGGACTACTGCAGTCAAACAAGTACTACAGTACTGTAATATTAACACCGTGATTGAGCTGGATCTTGACAAGCAGCATCAGCTTTAGGACTCCAGATGCACAGCATTTAAATGTGTAGTAAAATTCCAGTGGAATTCTTTCAAGTTAAGTGTATATTTAGGTAGGATATTCAACAAATATATTAGGACCATCAAAATCTGAAAAGAAGCAAAATGAAGCAATTTCATCTGAACAGTTGGGAACATAGAGCTGGAAAATCAGACACATACGGGTTGGGTCCTCAGCTGGTGTCAGCAGCACAGCATCTTACAATTCAGTGGAGCTATGCTGATTCGTGGGAGACATTATCTGACATAATTGTATTTCAAGGGTTAGAATATAGGGCCCGCACTCACCTTTCGGTGTGTGTGTATGTGTGGGTGTGGTTATTGGACAAATAGACGTCTTAACATGTGGCCCAATGTCTTGAACAAAAAAAGTATGTTGGAGAGTCTTACAGACCCACAAAATTATCTTGTCAGTGTGAGGTGGTAGTTCTTAATTGCCTGAATATGCAGTGTTCAAACATTGCATTGAAATATGAAAATATCGCCCCCTTCCAATGTATTCTATAGAATTGTACTTTCTTATAAAGTAAAAATTTGGATTATAAACTTGACAGTCATTGCTCTCAGTATCATGGGCCCAAACTTCAGAAGGTAGAGCATGAGGAATTGCTCAGTAATTCATAAATATAATCTGCAATTTGAAAAATATTCAGGCATAAAACCTGCATTCATTTAAGAATAAAGAGAAAAGAGAAGCAAAGATTTTACCATTGTTGACATACCCAGGATGGAGAATGCTGCATTTTTCTTGCTATTTTAAAAGTATTTTTTCTGGTTGCATTTTGAATATTTTAAAATAACTGAAACAGAACTGAAGAGATTTTTCTTTTACTGTAGGATAAGGCTTTTGGCACAGCTGGGGAAACCGTTGTTGTTGAAGAACTTCTTGAAGGAGAAGAAGTTTCTGTAAGTGTGCATCTCACTGTAACGCTTTGATTATACCGTTCTAAATGATTTAGGAAACTCTATGTAAGTACATACAGTAGGGATGTGTAAGATTTTATTACTTGAACTAAAAATAGTTATCTATATCTTAGTTTATAAATAAAATTGTATTAATTAAAGACAGCTGTGTTAAGAACTAAACTTCCTGCAGTCTGTTAAAATAATTCAAATTAAATAAAAATAACTCAAACAGTAATCAGTTGCTGCCACATGGAAAAAAATCAAACCTTAAAAATTTTGAGTGTTATTGAGCATGCAGTTCCATGTTATGATTTCTCTGACAGCAAAGACAGTATAAGATGTCCCTTCCCTTCCTTATTGTTACCTCTTCACTCCTGTTTGCTGTTGTTTCAGTTATGCTAGTTAACTGTTCAAGAAGCTACAACCTAAAGACCTTTTTTCAGAGAATTCAACACCACCACCTTGCATGTTTTCTGTATTCTGGTTTAGAGCCCAGTGCCTTTTGAATCAGTACAAGTAACAGGATGGTGAAATGCAGAGCAAGGCAAGGAGTGGTTGGGAGTAAGGGAGGATGGAGGTTTTCTCGGCTGATGAAGGGAATATGTTAAACTGCATCATGAGGGAGCAGTAAACTTCTTTGGAGCAAGGGAACAACTGGATCAAGACAGGTGCAGGCAGGATCCTCTTTAACCAGTTTCATTGCTAGAGAAATTGCAATGTGGAAGTGCACCCGGGGACGAAGGATCTGGAACCAAAGACCGTTGAATGATTTGACAGTGCCGATTTACTCTGCTGTAGAGAGAACATTTCCTCCGTTTTAAGCTGAGTCAGCTCCTTTGTTTAAAAACTGTATCTGATTTAATTAGCAGAGCGTGAAGGAGAAAAGGAGGATTGGAGACTAGGTTTTGAGGTGGCAGGGGAACTTGACACTTGCATCACACGAAGTGTAACGGCCAAGTACCAGCTCAGGTTCCCAATTCCTGGAGCTGGAATTGACTTTTGCTGGATGTTGTGAACATTCATCTTGGAGGTGGTGGTATTTATAAAGTAAGTGATCATCTCCAACTGTTGCCAATCTTTGCATAGTCTGGTTTCCTGCCGAATATGAAGAAATAAGATGTGCAGATATTGGTCATCCGTATTCTTTCCTGGTTGGCTTGACATTTTTAGAAACTAAGGGGTTATCCAGATCTTCATTCTCAGATGAAAAATATGTAAATATCTTAATTAGTCCTTAGAATACTAGCAGACTTACTGTAATGTAACACAATAATATAAACACACAGTTGAAAGGGTTTTTTTCTATGATTCCTGACAATAATGAAGAAAAAATATTGCTTGCCTTGCCTGTCAAAATAATTCATCTTCTGCAAATGACTGTAGTTTTTAATATATTAATATTTGGGCATTTCCAGGTTTTGACAAGGAATCCTTGCTTGTTTTTTAATTAGCATTATAAAATGTTTTTATGAGTACTGCTAGCAGCAGTCCAGACAGTGAACATCATCACCCAGTTACGAAGATGCTAACAGGATTGTTACTATTAAGATAATGAGGATAAAAGCATCTGCTATACAAGTAATTTATAAACAATTCAAAAGTAAATAGTTTTATCAACAAGGAAAAGGAAGTCTTGAAAGGAATGTAATGCCTTCCTCGGGGGCACAGAGGAGGAAGGGGGAGGGAAGAAGTAGCTTCCATCGTGGAGTATTTAAAATTTTTTTTAACCTTCTGAGTATTTCTTTTCAGTACAACTACTGATGTTATGTTATAACTTTTTGTAGGTTATATGAGAGCTAAGTTCTGTAGGAAAGTCACATAAATTGAGGTGCTGCTTCCTGAGGGAAAAGGGAAATGTTTAGAATACTGTAGTTTGTTTTATCAGGGAGACAGAATTTATACTTTTAAATATCCATTTGCAACACTGAAAATCAAATCTATTTGCACTTTTTGCGCTTTAATTTTATCATACACTGAGGTTTTAATTATTCTCCTTGTTTTCTAGTGCTTATGTTTCACTGACGGCGTCACAATTGCTCCCATGCCTCCAGCCCAGGACCACAAGCGACTAATGGATGGAGATGAAGGCCCTAACACTGGAGGGATGGGAGCTTATTCCCCAGCACCACAGGTAAAATTAATTCACAAGGAGATGTTTCACTAAAGCTGTACTACAGCTCTAGTACTGAAAGCATGTGTGAATTTTTAGTTCTACCATGGTGAACAAGAGAGTGAAGAGAGTGGGCTCTTGCGGGTGTAAAGAGTTGCCTAAAATAGACTTAGTCAAGTAAAGTCCATAACTTAAATTTGTTTCTCTAAAGAGGAGGCTACTTCTACTGAATTACTTTTAATTATAAACGTGGAAGTGTTATTTCTGCAACCTTGTATTCTGATTTGGCTTTGCAGCGTTATGAAATACTGATTGTTTGATCTAAGTGCTTAAACCCACATTTTTATCTTGTGCCAAACTACAATCATGATGATCTTAGTTCACTTGCTGTACTTCAAGGTAGTTTGGTTTCTGTTTGGTAAGGAACTATTTGCAAAAGGACTTATTTTGCTTTCTATTCATCGATGTCATGGCCAGAGTTTTTTCTTTAAGTTCAAAAAAAACTATAGGTTTTGTTCATAAGGAAAGCTATTAATCTTGTTTATTGAATAAAATTTTATCATTGATCACTATATTTACCAACCATGTTTGGTCATTGAGGACTTGTCTAAATGCCAGTATGTCTATGCAAAGGGTTTGTTCCAGTGAGGCCAGTGGGATTGCTTGCACATGTAGATCTAAGCATGGAAAAGTGTCTGAAGAAATGCAGATGGTTGTTTTCATGTGAGAAGAGATTAAAATAATTAGCTTTCTGTTGTACGAAACGTTTTGGAGTGAGCAAGAGACCGTCCAAGTGTTCTGCTTGGCTCTTGAAAATGCTAGCCATCACTAGCCGCGGTAGGAAAAATCATGCACTCCCTTTTGACAAACACTGTTTTCTAATCCTGTTTTATTAGATTTCTAAAGATTTACTGCAAAAAATAAGAGATACTGTTCTTCAGAAAACTGTTGACGGCATGAGGAAGGAAGGTGTCCCCTATTTTGGTATGTACAGAAGTTTGGGCTTTTCAAGCATAAGGAGAAAGACATTTGTTTAGTTTATCCTCTTTATAGGCCTAGCTCACACTGTAAGCTAAGGAAGATAACTTTTTGATCTATTTGGAAACTGGGTTTAGTACCAGTGGCTTAATTTAGAGTCCACTGAAATCAATAGATATTGTTTCATTAAGGGTGGATAACTGCCAAGTAAGGAAGAACAGAAAGGACAACATTTGAAAATAATATGCAAAATTGCATCCACAACTATTTCTCCCTGATATATTTTTAACATTTCTACCTTTAAATTAACACAGGTGGCATAATTTTTAACACTATTATGAAGATTCAAAGCAAACAATCTATGCAGTTGCTTAGATGGATTTTTATATAATTTTTTATTCCAGGTGTTCTTTATGCTGGATTAATGCTTACCAAAGATGGACCTAAAGTTCTAGAATTTAACTGCAGGTTTGGTGACCCAGAATGTCAGGTGAGTTGTTTAGTAGGTAGATACAGTTTGCCATTATGGGAGGAGAAAGTCTGTTGCCATCTACCGTTATTCTTAACTAAATATCGGATTTAAAATTAGCTGATTGCCCTGAGATTTAAAATATTTGGTTTGTTTATTCAAGACAGAAGGTCTGTTAAGAAACTGTTCCATTCCAGGGAAGATTTCAGCAGGTTATACTCAAATATGGGCTTTACAAGGGTAAGCTTGAGTGAAACTCAGCACTTTCCTATCTTTTCTGGAGTGGAGTTGGACTTTTTTTTTTTCCTACTTAATTAAAGAAGTGAACAGTTCTTTTCCTGACTCCCTGTTGACAAGTGGAACAAAACCCTTAATTTCTGTTCTTCAGAACAAACAGGGTTCTTTGGCCTCTACCTTTTTCCCTCCATATGTAGCAGTTCTTTTACCCATAGAAATTATCTTCAAGGAAGAGTAAGTATTGTTTTCTGTAATTTCCTGATCTGTTTTTTTTGTAGGTAATTCTTCCACTGTTGAAAAGTGATTTGTATGAAGTTATGCAAGCAGTTATCAATAAAAAGTTGTCTAGTTCCATGCCAATTTGGTATGAAGACAGTGCAGCAGTGACGGTGGTCATGGCTAGCGAAGGGTATCCAGGATCATATCCCAAGGGTTTGGAAATAACAGGTAAGTACAGCAGGAGAAACCGCGGAAGTCTGATTCCTCTCTCCATTCTCTCTTCTGCCAGATGAAGGTGCATCAGTGTAACTCAGACTCATAGAAACTTTAGAACTTGTGGTTATAGGTCAGCAAGAGACAACTGAATTTTCACACATCAAAGTTTATTGGTAATGCACCCGTAGCATTTGCAAATCTCCGTACTATATTGAGCATTTCTTTAATATGTGCTACAGTAAAGTAGTTCTGGGCTGCTCATTGGTTCTTACATAACGTTGATGCTGATATGTTTTGTGGTCTTTGTGTCAGTGAAGTACAAAATCCAGCTTGAATTAAATTTTGTATGCAGATGTTTCAGCAAAATACCTCTTTCTGTGTCTCTGGGCATAAAAGTAGCAGACTTGTCCCTCCTCAAAATGTAGTTTGTACAAATTTATTCCTGTCTCCAAGCATGATCACACTGAATTCAATTGTCACAGTAAGTGCTGAGTATCTATTGATGTGTAATTTAATAGAAAATGTTCTAATCAACTGATTTTTCTGCATTTATTTTATTGAACAACCATTACAGGACTTTCTAAGGCTAAGCAACTAGGATTGGAGGTGTTCCATGCAGGCACATCCCTAAAGGATGGCAAAGTGGTGACTAGTGGTGGAAGAGTCCTTACAGTAACTGCTATTAAAGAGGATCTAATGACAGCACTGCAAGAAGCCAACAAGGGAGTAGCAGCCATACACTTCAAGGGTGCCATTTATAGAAAGGACATTGGTTATCGGGCTATAGCTTTCCTGAGACAATCCAGGTAGATATTTGAAATACTTGAAATAACTGGTGTAAAAGGGACATAAAGACATCACTAGTTTACATTTATTATGCATAACTCTATAGACAAGTTTTAACTAGCATCCCTGTGAGCAATCTAAGCAAGACCAGCCAAGGAAGGAACAGGTTTTTTTATGGCTTTCTCATCCGTGTCCTTATTCTCCCAAGTCTGAGTTAAACTACAGTGACCAGCACACAGGAGCAACTTGTGGTGTTGCTGCCTTTGTTATGTCCGTTTTAGGGAAGGTGACCTTCTTGTTCTTAGGCTCTTAAGTCATAGCTTTTGCTCTATATTTGTGTTGTCCATAAATCTAATATTAATATAATTAAGTCTATGTATGAACAAAGTTTGAGCTATTTTACTGGTTCATTTTAGAGTCTTTAGAAATGGTTAAAATGGTCTTGAAACACCTACCTAGTTGGAATATGCATTTTAATGGAATAGCTGGCTAATGATGTGGGTAGACTTTATCCTTCCTTTTTTGAAATTATTACTCTTTTTATTTTCACGGTATTCAGTTTAACAATCTTGAGATGGTGTGGTTGCGGGGTTTTTTTAAAGGAGTGTGTCCTGCTGTTTCTAATGTTATTGAGAGATTCTTGCAGGTTTTTAGAGTCATTTTTCCTAATATGAAGCATATCTGCCTGCCTAGTCTCCAACTAGCTCAAAACATAACTTCTGACATAGGTTATTTTGTGGTCTATGAAGCATTTTAATAAGAGTTTCATTTTTGCTGATAGTGTATACCGATTAGTATATTGTAAAATTATGATCAATAAACTTACTAAATGAACAAGGGCATTTGTGTCTAGTCTTCTTTCTTTTTCAACTACAGTGCATCTTTTGAGAAATTTAGGTGAAAATGTGTAGTGGATATTTGTATGGTAGTTGAAAAAAAATCAAGTCATTGTGTGAGGCGAGAGAAGGTGGTACTTTGAAGAACCAGTTCTCTTAAGTCACTGAGTTCATGGCCCATGGCCAGCAAGTTTCTTGACTGGAGTGCCTGTATGCTGGGAGGATCCCTGGCTTGTGAAGGAGACTCCTGGGAACTGTTTACAATCAGTGCCTTGAGTCTGCACTAACTTTTGCTCAGACATCCTAAAATTGGAAGAACAGTGTCAGGCATGTTTCACTTTGGACTCTGTGTTGCACACGGTTAAGGAGGGGTGATGGTTGGCTCAGTAAAGTTGCAGACGCACCTCCTCTTGGCAGCTTTGAGGATTAAGTCCTATGCATTTTGCTTTATGAAAATATCCAGAATATTTATTTAATAAAAAATATTTTAGAACAATACTCTTTATTTTAAAGAGTCAAAGTAAATACCATACTTTTAAAAGTGAGGTGAAAATATGTTGAATATTCATCATGTTCAGACTGAAAGGGCGTGACTGGTCTCGTGTTATTGCAGGGTAATATTTCTTTGACTCTTATTCACAGGCTGAACAGCTGCTTCTTATAATTATTTTCCTCTTGCAAATTTTTGAGCAGTGATACAAAGTGAGTGCAGATATCTTTGTATTTTCCTGGTACTGCAGCTCTTTGGCCAGTTGTTTTGTTGTACATGTCATTGTTAATCAATAGTGTGTTTCACCCTTAGAATTTAAATTTAATCACATCAATAAGAGAGCTAAAATACGTATAAACCTTAAATAGGGATGCACCAGGTAGCCTAGTTCATACCACTGACAGTGTAGAAATTACAATTGCTTAACTGGAGAGAGTTTGGTACAACTAGTAATTAAGTCATTAAACTCACTATCTCCAAAATGAAAAGGTCCCTCTAGAAATGTGATAATTAATGTTTCCAGTCAGTCATACGGACAGACAAATCGCACACACCGGTTTGTAGTAAGGGTATTTTCTGTATTGTATGGCTGTATATAAAAGAAAAACCTGGAGCTTTTATGGACATTTCTTTCTAGATTGCTAAAATGGACCTTAGGAATGTAGTTATTTTAAAATAACTTAAAAATATATACTTTAATAGACAGTCAATTTAAGTAAAAAAGAAGCATGGTTGGTTCTGTGGTGTTATCGTTCCAGGTGATAAGGAGAAGCAACCTTTAAGCTACAGTTGTAAAGCTCTCCAAGTATCACAGAGGACTACTGATTTATGTGATACCTCTGTTTTGAAAAGCTAAGTTGAGCTTGATCCTGCACGGTGCTGAGGTGGACTGATTTAGCAGTGTACATTCGTGTATGTTTTGTTTTTGAACTATACTACTGATGCCTCAGTGTCCAGAGCAGGTGTTCAAACCTTGCAAAATCAGGTTCATTATTCCACTTATTTTTCCTTGTTGGATTTTCTTTTTTGGTTGGTTTTTATCTTGGTATTTGACTGGATAGCATACGATGCTGGTGCTCTGATGCGATATTCAAGATATCTGGAACTATTTGAATAGCGCTTATGGCAAACTCCCTGTGGTGCAAATCCATGAAGTTTTGTTTATTTGGTGTAACACTTCCTAACTTCAGCTGTATGTTTGAGGTCAGGTTCCAAATAGCAAAAAGATTGACCTTTGAGCCATTGAGGCTGCCTGAAATGAATACTGCAATACTTAGAACTATCATTTTATATAAGTAAAGTTACAGTACAGGTGGGAAAATAGTTGTATTTGGCAGCAGAATAGGATTCTGAATGGTTAACCCTTAGTGATGAAATGATATAAAGAAGTAAATATTCTTCTAAAATACATGCTTGTGCATTTAGTAATCAATTGCTGTAACATTTTTTAACAATCTTTCAGAGGAGGCCTGACTTACAAAAACAGCGGGGTGGACATCGCAGCAGGGAATACTTTGGTTCAGAAGATTAAACCCTTAGCTGCAGCCACATCAAGGTCAGGTAAGACTTGTACCTTCTATTTGTATTTCAGTCAGTTCATGGCAATGAGGCTTGTCTTGATCTTGATACAAAAGCTCGTATTTGTGTTCTGCGTGTTTCTAGATTACACAGGAAATATCTGTGGTAAGCAAACGCCTGTGATTTCTTAAAAATGTACTTTGTTATATTTACAGACTTTCTTCTCAAAATTACTCTAAACTGTGTCTCCTGAATGTCATATGTGTTAAGGGCACTAGAGGATACAGTTCAGCACTCTAAAAGGTTAAATGCAAGCAAAAATCCTACCACTTAGTGCTATTTTTGATTACCTGGATTATTATTTCTTGCACAGTGAACTATACTATCTTTGTAGGTAAATGTTTAGAAAGGTGTACAAGACGTAGAATTCCTCAGAGACACTATCTATTACTTGAGATAGATATGGAAGACACATCTTTCGCTTGGTTAAAACAGAATCAATTTGTCCTTTTGTTATGATCTCAGGCACATCTTGCTCTAGCATGTCCTTGTAATTAATCTGATAGATTTAAAATAGCAGTCATGTATATAGTAAACCTTGAACTTCAGATTAATGGAGAGCCTTTAGACAATGTCAGATATACATCGAAAAACTATATACACACACACACACACACACACACACGTACAACTAGTCACTTCTTAGCATTCATGGTGTTTTCTACTCAAGTTTCACTCTTAGGATTTAACCAATTTGAGGTTTAAGGTTACCATACTTACCTATCATAACCAGTCTTAGGAACAAGGAGTCTTAAGATACTCTAAGTAGTAGTATTAACAAAGAGAGAAGGAATTACAGTTGGAAAATGCCTAGCTATCATCTTTTCCCAGAAAGCCATGGGCTTCAGTCTGTTATCACAATTCCTTTTCTGTTTTTCAGAAAAAAAACTTAAGTGGAAGGGGGAAATATATCAGTCAAAGTATTTATTGAATGCTCAATCACAAAGTTTTGGATTTTTAGCTTCAGGTAATAATGAAGAAACAAGACAAAGCAAACTTAAGAGGATTAGGAGCTCCTGTGCCTCTGTGAAGAGGCTCTAAATGTCAGAGAAAACTTTCCTGGTGACAAGGCAAAGTCACATTGACAGATACCAGAGAGAATTTGTGTCGGAGACCCTGGAGAAACCCATGAAAGTAAAAGTTTACTATTTTCCCCTGTTTTCTGCCTGGCAGGCTGTAATGCGGAACTTGGAGGCTTTGCAGGCCTTTTTGATTTGAAAGCAGCTGGTTATGAAGATCCTATCTTGGTATCTGGGACTGATGGTGTTGGCACAAAACTCAAGGTAATGTGAAAATCCGTGTAAAGGAAGGACAATAGCACAGAAGAGAAAGTGCTTAATCACGTTGTTAATGTTTTAACAGAAAATACCAGTTGTCTCTTAAAAATACCTATTTCTAAAAAGGGAATGAAAAATGGAAGTGCTCTTCTTCAGGCAAAGAATTAAATATGTTTGACTTCTGGCATGTAAACAGCCATACTTGAAATGATGCTTAAAATAACTCATTTTTAATATTAAGTACGTAATCAGGGACTTCATTTCATTAAGGTAGAATCTCCACCCTCAGAAAGATTACTCATGAGGAAAACCATTTAATTATACGGTTCCTATTGTGTTTACACAAGCTGCAGTGAAACCCTTTCCAATTCAATCTCCTTCTATAAAGTGCCTTTTGTCCTTGCCAATTAAGAAAGTAACAGTGACCAAAATAAAATGTTAGGAGAGGCTCACAGACATGATAATAACTGAGGCTGCTCCTCAAAAAGCATCTACGAGGAACAGCGTGGTTTTGACCCCCTTCTTCCATTGCAGACTCTCTGCTTGTGTTTCAGTTTCTCAAAGCTAACTGACAGGTTCTCTTGCTGTGTTTTGCAGATTGCACAAGTGTGTAAGAGACATGACACCATAGGTCAGGACCTGGTTGCCATGTGTGTCAATGACATCTTGGCTCAAGGAGCGGAGCCCCTCTTCTTCCTTGACTATTTTGCCTGTGGCAAACTTGACGTTGAAGTGGCTCAAGGTGTCATTGCAGGAATAGCTGAAGCTTGCAAAAAGGCAGGATGTGCTCTTTTGGGTATGAACACTCTTCTCTGAAGGATATGAAAAATCTTATGCAATCTCTTTATAATGGGTTTTAATGTGTTTGGTTTCCTACTCTGTCGAAGAATCTTAGAGGAGTGAAAAAAAACCCCAAAGCGTCACGTCTTTGCTTTCAGGGAACGTAATCTCTACCCACTGGCAGGAGACAGTACTCTACAAATGTTGCCATAAGCTCAGGAACTTGCATATAAATTTTCTTATTCATAGCTTTTCATTTAACTTTGTAACTATAAGAGCTACCTAGAAAACTAACAATTCGTGTATTTGAATTCTTTGTATTTTTCAAGTACATTTTAAAACATGTGAAATAGGTTTGTTTATTTTCATCCTTTATCCTCAAGTTTTCCTCTAGAAACAAGATTTTGATGTGTTACTGGGCATGCAATGTCCCTGTGTGCATACATATTATCCTTTGAGCCTCTTGGCTGATTTTAACCAAATTTGACAGGAAAGGTAGAGATCTGATAGCTATTGCGTTCCCACAGGCTTCATAAAACTAGAAAGCCAGAAAATGTCTTTGTGAATGCAACAAAAGCTTCAGCTGGAGCTCTCTGCTTAAGACACAGAAGTTAACCACAAGACAGAAACATAAAAGAAACCAGGTTTCATTAGCTGCAAAACTAATAGAAAAACTATTCTTCTACTGAAGACGTGCTGAAGATTTATTTCACCAAGACTGGCATGTTCCAAGATGTTAAGACATAAATTTAAACATTTTCCTTGTCAGCCCTATAATCAAAATACATAATACATTTTACTAGCAAACTATGTTTGTACTCTGGTATACAGAAAACTGGTTATCCATGAAAATGATACAATGTTTCACTTCTTGAATCTTAAAAAATACAGCTTTAAAGCTGTTCAACTCAATAAAAATATTTCTAGGTCAGAGAAAAATACATTCTTTTGTAGAAGCTTAT
This sequence comes from Phalacrocorax aristotelis, assembly GCF_949628215.1. Taxonomy (NCBI): domain Eukaryota; kingdom Metazoa; phylum Chordata; class Aves; order Suliformes; family Phalacrocoracidae; genus Phalacrocorax; species Phalacrocorax aristotelis. The sequence continues at coordinate 102,874,430 of NC_134276.1, forward strand.
AGTTTCTAAAAGGAGTACAACACATTGGTAAATTTTAGCGCAATGAAATCCAGAAAGTTCCGTTTTCTCACATAGTTTTTGTTTTTCCTTCATTTTTAAAATAAGAACAGACATGGAGAATTACCATGATTTTTCAAAAAAACCCTTTAAGACTAAAAGTATCAACTCACATGTCTTGCTTTAGGTACCACTTTATAATTGGTAATACCATAGCTTTTTCCTTTTTTCCAATTCTTTAAAAAAGTTAGTGACAAAAGTCTTTACTAAGTGGGAGCGTGTCCTTTTGAGGTAGTTTACAAGAGGCTATTTATGTTCTAGTTTATTTTTTTTCTGCATGAACTAAGCTTTATAGTTCATGCAGAAAAGATAGCTTTATTTAAAGTTCTAACTGTATAGTTAGCTTTATACTTGTCTTAAGGTGTTCTCTCAGTTTATCAAATATAATCAAACCATTCATACTTCAGCATAAGAACATGTTATGTGAAATCTTGCTATGAAATTACTTACTGAAATTTCAATACTTTATTTCCATTTGGAAGACTTTAAGACTGCAAAGGGCTTTGGATGTTGTAAATTCATTACCACAGAATAATTTCTCAAAATTGTAAATGGGTTAGTAAATATGAGTCCAAACTCATAAATAAAACAACCATGATTTCTTCCCCAAATTTCTGGCACTCTCAGAAAAGAAGGGACAGACATGACGCAGTAACCCTGAACCTAAGGAGGAAATGCTTTTCTGTAGCCTGCATCACCAAAATAAATTTCAGTTTGGGCTCCAACTTCACACATTCATTTCACTGTGCATTCACGTAGCATGTATGTCTGTCTTTGTATAGTATCATCTCATAAAAGTCTCGTTTGAAGCATATTCTTAAATTCCTACCTTGCATTTCTGCAACAGCTGAATATTCAGCTCGAGCACCTTAAAGCTCATCACACCACTTGATAGCAAGGTACTGAAGGGCTTATGTACATGCTTGGTTTTGCACAAACATTATTAAATACAGACTCAATGTATCAGAGCAAATGAACTTTGATGTTAAGGTTGATTATAGCAATATAATTTAGAAACCTGGAAAAGCTTCCAGAGAATCGAGTATTGAGCAGTGTCAAGCACTGAGCACAAGAGCAGCTTCTACCATCACTCGGGTAAATTTGGAGCCCCTTCAGGGACACTTTGTGGAAATAGAAGAATTTTTGTATTGAATGAAACCTGGTGGGTGCAAAATAAAAGCAAGATGTACCGGTCAGCGTGTTAGGTAGTGGTCATAATGTAATGGTAACTTAATCATTGTCCAGTTGTTTCCTCCTAGCTGTTGTGACCAGCAGAGGGGTTTGAAGGAGAATAATGAGATGCCTGTGAGGATAGCTGGGGAGAGTTTCTCCCCGGTATGAGGGGATAGTGTGAAGATGCCTGTTTGGAAAACTTTGGAGTGAGCAGTAAATGCTCATTTCATGTACCAAACACAGGAAGTTCCCCTCTCTAGACTGAATGAGGCCGTGGCAGGCAGAACACGTCTTCAACAGTGAAGACCACCAGCTTATACCTGAAGGGCAGTAGGGGAGCCAGTGTGGTATGTATACAGAGAGAGAATGCTGTCTGGGCAGTGCTGTGCACTTCTGCGCCAGCTGGGAAAATTACAGTGTGTACTCTGAATGAGGTCAGCCAGAGAAAACACGGTTTTCAGGGAAAACAAGAGGATGTTGTAATAATCAGGGTATAAGATAATAGGCTAGACAACAGTTCATCTGCATGGATGGGTAAGAAAAGGCCCTCTTTTAGAGGTGTTCTCCCAAAAGAGTCTATAAACCTTAGATGTTCAGAGTTGGCATGATAATGATGGCCAGGTTGTGGGCAGGAGTGGCAGGTAGGATAGCGCTATGTACACAGTCTTTATGAAGGCAAATGAGACTAATAGCTATGTTGTTCCTTTGATGTCTTTGTGTGAATTTCTTGTATCTTGTAGGTTTTTGTTGGAGAATACTAAACTTGGCAGAAATTTGGAAATATGAAGCACTACATATATGCTTTGATTTTAAAATGTGAATGCACAGCAATTTGATACTGGTTGTCAGAGTGAGGGGGGAAATGTTCTTTCACAATTTTGTATTGCTTGTTCAATTGAAGGCCCTGTGACAAATGCAGTTTTAATTCTTTTTAATGTTCATTCATCTAATTAAAAAAACCTAGTCTGTTAATGCCTTATGAGTTTAAAACTTTGAAAAATTGCATGCCCACTGGTCCCAATGGTTTTCCGACACCTCTTTTCTCTTTTTTTGGTTTCCACAGGAGGAGAAACTGCTGAAATGCCAGGCATGTATCCACCCGGAGAGTATGACCTGGCTGGCTTTGCTGTCGGTGCAGTGGAGCGCGGGCAGATGCTGCCCCAGCTGGAGAGAATTGCTGATGGAGACGTGGTTATTGGAGTGGCCTCTTCTGGGGTTCACAGCAATGGGTACAGCCTTGTAAGGAAGATTGTGGAAAAGTCATCATTCGATTTCTTTTCTCCAGTTGGTGTCTCCGGTGATCAGACATTAGGTACCACTTATAATGCAGTTTCTTGCAAGATAACTTGAACTTCTGAACAGGCAAATGTCACATAATTGTTTTGTCTGTGCCTTTGCTTTTGTTACTTTTCTAAGGCACTAAAAAAATTATCCCATTCTCGAACATGTTCTTGTCTTCTTTCTTCCTCTGAATCACATGTGCAGGAAAGAAATTGAGGGGGGATAAATAACTAATTGTATGCTAAAAATGGTAGAACATTGTGTTTTTTCTCTGTAGTGCAATGCCCATTAGTATCCAGCAAATTAATATTTTGAGATTTCCTGAATTTCATATCGATTAACATTTCCTTCTGTGCTGTAAATGGTTTTCTTTCATCCTCTTTCATCTACAGGAGATCTCTTGTTAACCCCAACTAAGATCTACAGCAAAACTCTGTTGCCTGTGCTTCGCTCTGGCCATGTGAAAGCGTATGCCCACATCACTGGAGGGGGCTTGCTGGAAAACATCCCCAGAGTTCTCCCAGAGTCCTTTGGTGTCTTTTTAGGTGAGATAAAATGAAAAGCTGTAGAAATATCCGCATGTTAATATGGATTGGGGGAAGCTGTCTACATAGGGCCATGTCAGCTGAAACTGGCTTGCACTGTAAGAGCTAGGCTTGCCTGTTCAGAAATAAGTTCACCTTTTTCTTCATTGTTGCTGAATTTCTCCTTGTAGCTGAAACAGAGCCAGTCAAAACACTTTGTAGCCTTAAGACTGCTGCTTATTGAGTTCACTTCCCCTGATGGTGTTTTGGATTGGTTTTTTTAGGAAACTCTATCCATACTTGCAAAGATAAAACTACTTTAAAAGCAACCCGAAGTGAGCTGTCACCATTTGCAATAACCTACAAAATTATTGCTAATTAAATGACACTCATGAAGTCTTTGATTAGCATTCAAATATGGTTACTAGCTCAAGTACATCTCATGCTATTCGATATACCTTAATTAATCCTCAACACAACCTCATCAGCGATGCTAGAAGTAGTATTTCACGTGTGGAGAAAGTGTAGTATGGAAAGGTAGGTGACTTACTATGGGTTATGCAGTGTTCATTGGGTTGTAGAATAAAATAAGGGAACTAATACTGAATTTTGCAATCCAGAACTGCATGTAAATAATTCTTCCACTTGTCACTTAAACAGTGGTCCACAGTGGACACTAGTATATATAAATGGGGTTAATACAATTTTAAATATAACATGACAGGAAAGAAACGTACTGTCTTTGGATTTCCTTTACAGTGGCTTGTCCAGAAACATTTCTCATGCTGCTGTAAATCATCCTTACCTTGTTGGAACTGGGGGCAGTGTAAGATTTTTCTGACAGTTTTTAAGGCTGTCGTTCTGGTACAATAGTTTCCCTAGAAGCAGAGTTGTCACATTCAAGAAGAGGTTGTTCCAAAGGCTGTCTCAGAGGCCGTTTTGAATTACTGATTAACGGACTGCAGTAGAGCAGTATGATTAATTTTCTCCCAGAGTGACACTTCTTCCTACTCCCAAGTCTTTTTCAGTAAGGAAGTTAAAAACATCCTGTTTCCGTGTGTGGAAGCTGATTTCACTCAAGCGAGTGCTGCTGTGGGGCTTTGTCTGTGCTTTCTATCCAGATCTTGCCTCTTCATGCTCTAATAATTTTATTATTTGCCCATTGGTAGTGATTTCCGCTCTTCATTTGTATTTTCCACTCTCTTCAGATGCTCTTACCTGGAAGATTCCTGAAATCTTTTGCTGGCTCCATAAAGAAGGGAACCTCTCTGAGGAGGAAATGACTCGGACATTTAATTGTGGGATCGGTGCTGTCTTGGTAGTTCAGAAAGAGCTGGCTCAGCAGGTCCTCAAGGATATACAGAGACACGAGGCAGCCTGGATGATCGGGAAAGTTGTCTGCCTACAAAAAGGTTATTAGATTTTTGGTTTTATTTTTATTTTAAAAAAATGCAGACCTAAATTCCTTAGCTGGTGAGTCTCCATTGAGGTTAGCTGAAAATCTTTTAATTGGCACCTCCATGGCTTTTTTGCATAGGGTATTAAAATGACAGTCCTCACTACTTCATTCTTAGTTCATAGAACATGTGCTCAGCAATGTCAAATGTCACCAGAACTATAAATAAATAAAGAGAAGTAAAGCACTGCCACTAATCTCTTTTCAGGTGTACTTTTCTCCTCTCTGTTTCTTTCTTTAATTTACATGTTGTTGTTTTTGGCTTTGTCGTTTTTTTTTTTTCGTGTATGTGTTCAGGCTCTGCCCCTGTTAAAGTCCACAATATGCTTCGAGCCTTGCAAGCAAATAGGTCACTGTCTCTGCACAGCCATATCCAAGGCAAAATCCAGACAAACAAAGTGAAGGTTGCTGTCCTTATCTCTGGAACAGGTGAGAGTTTATATTGCTTCCTACAGTGTAAAACAGACTATTGAAAAAGGAACTTCAGGTCAGAGTCAAAATCTCTTGAAGCCCTTGCAGTTCTCCATGGAACCTCTGATAGGCTTCTAACAGGCTTTCAGTAACAGGCAGGATAGATTTTGCCCTTGGATTAATTTCAATCACAGACAGAATAGTCTTTAACCTCTGCTGCAAACAGACTATGAATTGCACCTATGTTCATTTTATCTACAAATTCCTGCACATCTCTAGGATCAAGGAACTGTACCGCCGTATAGGGACAGCAGCATTATTTGACAAATAGATCAGAATTTCTTCTTGCTGTATAGGCTCTCCCAGGGTTTCCAGTATTCTCACTTGCTAAGAATTAGACCATCATTCCAATTCTAAAAATTACAGTTTACAAGTTTAATTGATAGTAAAAGCCCTGTAGCTTCCAGCTGTCGAATTCAGCTCCCAGTAAAATCACTGAAAAAAGAATTACTGTTAACATCAATGTTATTTTGGATTGGGTCTCACCCATATCGCTGTTTATCTAAAACGTCTTCTAGCTCTTAACTATATTTATTCTCCAGGAACAATATTCATTAGTTACTTTTGCACTTACAGGCACAAACCTGGAAGCTCTCATAAACAGCACAAAGAAGCCCACCAGTTTCGCACAGATAGTCCTTGTCGTTTCTAACAAAGCTGGTGTGGAGGGGTTAAGGAAAGCTGAAAGAGCTGGTATCCCTACACGGGTAAGTATTTCTCCTCTTTTTAAAACTAGCTATTGTAGCTCTGTCTACAGCAGGAAGGTACTGTGAGATAATGAGGTTTACTAGGGTAAGAGATGGTTTGACAGGAAGCCTTTAGCTTTTATTTTTTGGTCTGTCATGAACTTGTGCCCTCGGGCTAACTACCTAACATGGGAAGCAAAATACTTCCTTTTCTCCTTCACAGAGATTGCTGGCAATCCTGATGGTTTGGGGACTAGTCACTGTATTAAACCAGTGTGAACCTTTCACAGTTACAGTTGAAACTGCCATTTGTTTAACCACAGTGCATTTGCACTAAAGTAACAAGCTATTTAATTTAATTTTAAAATCATGTGCTAAACAGACATGGTAGTTCATTTCAATGAAATAGAGAGGGAGGTAAAACTCATTGGGATCTTCCACTGACTCCCTGGGCCATGCTTTGGGCTCTCCAGGACTCATTCAAAGCAAACAGCACTTCCCTTAGCATCACTGGATCCAGTGCTGCCTTGCTTTGGCTTTTGTGCAGCCATTTGCATTACAGATGTGAAATACAGTCACTTTCTACTGATAACTACCAACCTATGGAAGATTTGGGCCTGGTGCAAGCTTTGTTATTAACGTGGATAGTAGCAGGGTCTGATTGTTAGTGCTGCTCTCTCTTACTTGGTAGTATACAAAGATCACAAGTAAAATATGTCCATGGTATGTGGGTGAAGAACAAACATATAATGAGGAAAAAAATACAGCCTTGGAGAGATGATATTCTTAGTGGTTCAGATGCAGAGCGAGCGGTGGAGCAGGGGCACTGAGGAGTACGCGCCTTGCCAGTTATTACCTGGTAGTTCATAGCAGAGTTCAGCCCAGTGTAGAGCTGGACTCTGTTTCTAGCACCCTCTGCCACCTTTTCAGCTAACCAGTTCTGGTTTTTCAAAACTACTTTGTGATATTTAAACATGCCACCATGGTAAATCTGGTAGGGATTAACAGGTATTTTTATTTAAAAGGCTGTGTATGTTTTAAATTATGTAGTGCTGCCTTCTTCCCCTTTTAAATTAGGGGATGTATCCTGGATGGAAAATACTTAACTCGGTTATATTTTGCAGTAGGGGCTGTTCTATCAACTTTTGCAATTCTAACTGCTTGTGATTAGCCTTTCCTTCAAGGTTTTGCAATATAATTTTCAGCAAGGCTCAACTCTTAAAACTATCAGAGGCCTTAAATTGAGTGAAATCATTCTAAGACTTTAGGTTATCTTAATGACCTACATTTTTATGTTCTTAAATTATGTCCAAATGCTGGAACCTACAGCTGTGGGCCTAATAAAATGAAATCTTTATTTATTCTGATGATTGCTCTGTGTGAATAGGAATAAAGGCTGCATGTTTGTCTGTTAGCTGCATGTGTTTATGAACTGCTTTTGCTGTGTATGTGCATCCAACTTGAAGACGTTGGTATACGTGGAGATTTACTTGGCTTTTGTTTATTATTCCAGGGTACCATTTCATTGTGCTCTTAAGGCATTTAGATTAAATTAACACCATGTCTCTATTTCTTCATTTTTGGATTACCACAGGTTATTGACCATAAATTGTTTGAAAGTCGTACTGAATTTGACAGTGCAGTTGACAAAGTCCTTGAAGAATTATCAGTTGAACTGATCTGTCTGGCTGGATTTATGCGAATACTGTCGGGCCCTTTTGTCAAAAAATGGGACGGTAAGCACAGCACAGTAGCGTATGCAGTGTATGAGAAAGAGAAAGGCAGTATTTTTCACCTTCTCTGTCATTTCCACAGAAATTTAAGGAAGCCAAGGGCAAACCCAGATCTTGTGGACTTTGATTTATTAGAAAATATTTTAAAATAAGGCTGTGAAAACTTTGACCCCTGCAAACCTGAGGTGCAGGGCAAGTTGTTACCAAAGCAGTGAGTGTTGGCTGGGGAGAGATGAGCATCCAGCCACTGAGAATTCCTTCCCCTAACAGATGACCCTCTTTGGCTGCACATAAAACTGCAAAACCAGACAGCAATATGCAGTTCCTATTAACAAGATCTTGCCAGTCTTCTGGTCAGACGTCCAGATTCAGTTCTTGTTTGTCCAAAGTGTTTACAGTTCTGGTCATTTTTTACAATTTTCCAGGTCTTTGTTAGAGGCTGTTAACACCTCTGCCTACTTCAGTGGTTGTTCCCCCTCCCCCAGCTGTTACATTCCTCTTCTTACCTCTTTCTGTTTCTTTTAGGGAGTCCTGAATCACACAGAGGCAGCTGCTCTTCTCACTGTTTGCTCTGCTTTGGGTTCAGTCACGGTTACTTAAACTAGTTCTCACTCACACCGGTTACAGCCTGGTCAGCCTATACATTGCAGCTCTCCGGGTGGCCTTTATTGTTCACATGGTGACTTTTGTGTTACCCTGGGTGTGTCTATGACACAGACCTTTTACACCTGAACAACTTTTCAAACCTCTCTTTAAAATCAGTGGAGCAAAACAGGCCTTCCTAGGAGGCAATTCATTTTATGCTAAAGCTGTCAACTGAAGTAAGTCAGGTGAATTGTTTTTATTTATCTCCATTCGTTATGGAGTCCAGAAGATGAAGATGTAAACATCTGTACTGTAGACAGCTATAATTAGGAGAGAGGAATCCCTCACTATGAGAGATGTGTTTTGAGTGGAGTATCTGTGTAGAGGATGGAAAAGAACTTTCTCCAGTGCAGAGAACTTGTGCAAATACAGGATGAGCTTAGTTTCCTCCAACTGAGGGACACCACTCCCAGCGCTGCTGATCGCCCTGCCCAGTGCAGGACTTCTGTTACACATATGGCTGGCCTGAGAGCAAAAGAAAGAGACTCTTCAGTGGTAGGATGGCTGCACTGGTTAATTTGTGTTTTTAAATGTCCAGTGCTGAACTGAGCTTGAAAGCAGATACCTATCTACCTGAGCTTTGACCAAGAATATCCGTCAGTTAGGCCTTAGATGTGAGCTCGTTCAGTTCAGGTCAGGGATTTGTGCCAGCTAACAGGAGCCTGCAGTAAAACTCTGACCCGGTTATGCGCTGACTAGCCTAAATTGTCCAGGAGCAATCAATTCTTTTTGCTGCTCTCTTAAAAGCTGTTAACTTTCCTTTCACCTGTAGCCACAAGGACATACAGTGTGAAGTTAATTGTGAAACTCACTTGTTTAATGGCCCTGAAATGTTAATTTTGAATGTTAACATAAAGGACAGATTAAAAACAAAGAAACAAACAAAACGCAAACCCAAGCAAACAGAAAACCACTTTCCTTTAGAGCAGTTTCTGACAGTGCTGTAAGGAGAAACTGGGGAAACTCAGACAGCAGTGCAGAGTGTTGTTTTCAGCTTACTGTCCCCAGTCCTTTGCTCGAGCAGCAAGCAGGGGGATGCTGATGCTTAAAAGGGGGTATTTTTGAGATACAAAACACATTTGACATACCATTAAAGATCAGGCGATACATTTGCCTCTAAGTTGCACAGGCCAATATCTGGATGAGTTACTGCAGTGAGACTGCAGGTTTCGTATCGTGCTGCCAGAAATGGCCTTCACTTCACATTACAAAATCATAAGCCTCTATTTTGGTACACTGCTGCCTCCGCCAGCATATGTCAGCTCAGTCTTACTGCTTGGCATTTAGGTAGTGTTCAATGAATCCTGATGACATACAGTCTTCCTTAACAGGAGGCATGCAGAGACAGCGTGGGCGTAGCATGCTGTGATATAAATAGTATCGATGGCCACTTTTTTTTATCCTGTAAGGATTTGTACTGAATCTAAGAGAAGATCTAGGGCAGTCAAGCACCTTTTGACTTCATTCTGGTCCAGAATGGGCAGGAGGAGTTGTCACAGACACATTAGGAGCAGACAGGGGAAGTCTGCCAGAAGAAAGATTTTCTTGTGGTTTAACCATCGCGTTGCTTGTAGCAGCGAGACCCTGAGGTTACAGGCAGCCACTCTCCTGTACTTCACAGCTAGGAAGGAACTCAGGCGTTTGCTTTCTCTTTTAAAGGAAACATAAGGTACAGGCTTCCCAGGGTTATAACCATGGTCACACCTGGTTGAGCATTAGAGGTTACATTAGCAATTTCAGGATCCCCAGCCAACTTTCCGTGCGGAAAGCAGTAGTGGTAGACAGGTGCTTTCAGAAGGGCAGAGAGAAGGGCTCCTATATGAGCAGCTGTTGTCTTTTATTAAGCCAAAACAGGTGTGGAGGAAAAGTCCAGGCTAAAGAATTTTTGCCTTGTCACAGGGGGTCTGTTACATCATTTAAAACTGCACCAAGTTTCTTTTGGGTGCCGAGTCTTGTAAGAAAGAGGATTGGGCTTGTGATCAAGGAAAAAAAGACCAAGATGGTGGGGGAAAGGAGGAAAGGACAGCTACATCAAAAAACTAATCCTTACTAGTCACGGAGAAATTAGCTTTAGCCATGCAATCAGTTGTAACTACTTGCTGTCTTTGATTTTTTCCTGAAATAGTGAGACATTTTGAAATGCTTTGGGCTGGTTATCTGTCAGTATCATCAAAAAAACAAGTGTATGCAAAAGTCGTGAAAAACCTTTTTCACAAATGTATTTTGTTCCTCTGTTGATTATGGTACTTCGAACATTCTGGTAAGGCTGACTGCTAAAAGACAATGACCTCACTTATCATTTTCCAGGAAAAATACTGAACATCCACCCATCTCTACTGCCTTCTTTTAAGGGAGCAAATGCCCACAAATTGGTGTTAGAAGCTGGAGTCCGAGTCACAGGCTGTACTGTACACTTTGTAGCTGTAAGTACTTCCTTCTCCTCCCCTTTAACTCCATAATTCATTACTCTTAAGATTTTCACCTCAGGGCTTGCTTGGAACACCCTAATACCATCACGTTTGCTACCTTTTCTCTTTTGTTCATTCATAACATTATTAGACAATAGTGCTTGAGTTTGCTGTCCCTGGAGAAGGAACTGGAAATGAATAGTCTGTACAGGAGTTTAAGCTTTACCTAAGTTAACTGCTGCCTTCCACCAGTTGCGGCAGGGGTACTAGTTCATATAAGGCCGAAGTCTGTATTACTACACAGCACCAACTTCTTAGATTTTATCATACGACAGCCCTTCTTTCTTGCTTTCAAATTAAAAAAAAAAAAAAGCAACACTGGAAATGGCACAAGAAGCTTAGATTTGTTAAGAAGTAATCTGATGTTTGTGGGAAAGGAGGAGAAACTTAGCAATTTATGTAAGTCCAAAAATAAGAAAACAAAAGCCAGAGATCTCTCAGCTTGGAAGATGCACATTTTTATCAGTTCAGGGAGCATGTTTTCCGTCTTGTTCAGTTCTCAGGGTTGACAGTAACTAGTCTCCCCTCCTCTACTGCATTCTTCACACTATCCTCCCCTTCGCCACTGCTCCTGAAACCTGTTTTCATCATTTTTGCCTTCTCTTGGAAAAAAGACAAAAACTTTTTCCAAATAGAAGGAAAAATTGCATTCCTTTCACCATGATATGACTTAGGGTTTCTTCTCTGTGTGGCAGTGTACTGACAAACAATAACTAAACAGCAGGGATCTGCCTCATCAACATGCAAAAGAAAGATCTGCTGGGTTCTCTAGTCCTGCTCTGTGCCAAGGCTTGGCTAATTCACTCTTCTGAATTGAAATGTCATTGTTTTGTTCGATTTAGCCTATCATGTCCCTGGTTAACATGGCTATTGTTGTTTTCTATAGCAGAAATGTTACTCACTGGTGTTCTGCCTGCCTCCTCTTCTCCTTTGAACCCTACACTTCTGTTAGCTCCTCACAGGGCAGCGCGAGTGCCAGCATCTTTTCTGCACTCCTCACGTTAGCCCAAATTCATGATTCCTGTAATAACATAATGAAAAACAGATCCCCAAGGCAGCTGGATCACATTCATTGTCATACAGCTGGGCCCCCTCTCTACTCTTTCAGCCGTGCAGACTTTCTGGCTATTGCTTTTACAGGAGGAAGTCGACGCTGGAGCAATCATTTTCCAAGAGGCAGTTCCAGTTAAGGTTGGTGACACAGTGGAGACCCTGTCCAAAAGGGTGAAGGAGGCCGAGCACCGAGCCTTCCCAGCTGCCCTGCAGCTCGTTGCCAGCGGGGCTGTACAGGTGGGGGAAGCCGGCAAGATCTACTGGAAGTAGGAGCAGCAAGTCCGCGAGGGTCCTCAGATGGGACAGCCGTGGTGCCTTAATTGGTCAAAACAGAGGCCGCAGCCTAATAACACGCACACTGTTTTTTCTTCAGAAAGTGTTTTCGACACAGAGTTTACAATGTCATGTTCTCACTCAAATGGTTAAAGATTTGAAGTAAAATCCATAGAAAGCCACAAACGGGAATATTAAGGCAGGGGGCTGGTCTCAGTAGTTTCAGCAATGGCTCTGTTAGACGCTTCCTAATTACAATCACTTGCTTGGCCAATATTTTGGTTCTCAATCACTTTCTTAACAAACAAAAAAACATTCAGAGAGACCCGAGCAACTCTGAGATTGACTTAGGAACATCAGTATTGCTCTCTTACAGACATACAGGCTGTAACGGGATTCTCTTGTCATGTGCTGTTCAGTGTTTGTGAGGAAAAGCGCTGGAACTAGTTCAATGGAGGAGACAGCTAAAAGCAAAAAACTTCACTCATAAAAATCTCTAGCCAAAACAAGAAAAGCTGGCCTTCCAGAACACTAACTACAGATAATGGGGGGTTTTTTCCATATAGTTTCTGCTTTAATGTTGGTAGATCTCTGGCCCAGATTCTCTGAACGTATCCCGTAATTTCAAATATTGGACCTGCTATCAATCAGATGCTAAATGGAATTAAGTGCCTGCTGACCATTTGCCTTCAAGCCATCCCCATATGAATCCACCTGTAAATTCCCTTCAGAGGTTTGTTTAGAGCCAGAAGAATTGGGCTTTTTGGTTTTTTGGGTTTTTTTGAATGAGCAGAAAGGGAGTTGAGAGCAGACACAAAATGTGTTCTTGGCTTGTGAGACATTCTTCAGAAATTCTGCTGAAGTTAAGTGCCTTTATTCCTGGAACGATATTTTCACCTGGAATAATACTGATGGAAACCCAGTAAATGTTATAATTGTGAAAACAATAAGGGGTTTTGCACAGCTCAACTCTTGTGAAAAAGTACCTGGTTTTCTCTTAATGTTTTAGCGTAGCTGTGAAAACATTCTGATGTATTTAGTAAAATAATCAATTTTCCCCCATACAAACTAGAAGCATCTGTCTGAAGCTGATTATGTGTGGTTTAGAGCTCCCTTTTAATACCGAGAAAGCTGATTTGTACTCTGTGCACTGTTGTCCTTATGGTACTTCCATGTTGACGTAATCCTCAATTTGGATTTGAAAGAAAGTGTAATAAATTTGACAAATAAAATTTCAAAATCTTTCTTTCCTTGGAATTCCTTTACTAGGGTTATAAGCTGGAAGGAGGAGTTTGTGAAACAGAATCTAACTTTGTCTATGGTACAGCAACTGTCAATCAGTTTGTGAGGTTACAGACATGTGCAATCCTGCATAGGTTAGGAATGATCTGCGGAGTGTGGTGACCTTTCTGTGGCCAGGTGGTCTGTGATGAAAAACTTGCTGAAAAAATATTGCTGTCACCAAGGGTAAAGCTCAAGCAAATACGGAGGAAAATGATATGGTCAAATTTAATTTGCTTGTAAAGGGCAAAGAATAAAAGCTAAGTCTTCGGCCCAGCGTTTTTCCTTACAAACCTGCCCTCCCATGGAAGAACCTCCCCTGCTGGCAAACTGCCCACCAAGGCTCGAAATCCAGCCTGTCTCAGTGAGAATGTAGAAGATGTGGGGAGCATCCAGCTCTGGCAGGGGTTCAGCCTGCACAAGTTCAGTGCCTTAGCCATGACACAGCAAACCTTTTACAAGTCAGAAGAAACTGTACTTAAATTAACTCACGTTAGAAGAAGTCAGATTAGTAGGGGTGAAATCACTACCTGTACAGTTAATAAATATAACATTACTGATAAAAGCAGTTTGCTCACTGCCAGGAAGGCCAATAGCCGAAGACGTGGGAGCCCCAAATCCAGCACCCCATTCTATCACGGACATCTTAAGTAAGACTCGGGTATTTTGCCGCCTGAGACTGATGGCACGTGGGACATAAGCACCTATCTGTATTTCTACAAATTCATAAAAAGAAATTTCATGGTGAACTGGATCTTAGATGGCTTCACTTCAATTACCAGTCTGTAAAAAAGAATAAATAGGTTAATAGCCTATCACCACACCCAGTCTCAGAGGGGTGACAGGAGTGCAGTTAAAGGGAGTTGTTCAATACCACGGTGATAGTCTGGAGACCTCTCAGAGCACAATAACGAGCACCGTATTCTCTTAACATTTTATTTGTTAGGTCAGAAACATTCAGTCATGTGCGCTATGCAATTCAAACAACATAAAACATGATGTTACTACACAGTTAGAACAGACTGAAACTAAGCAATGTGCTTATCGTAAAAATTATCGACATATACTGAACGTTTGTTAACCTTGCCTTGTGACAGTTCTTCCTATTTCTCCCCAATCATGCAAAACACACGTTCCTTGCTCTAGTCATTGGAGTGCAAGGGACAGATACAAATTTCTGTAAGGAAATGGCAGAGCTTACAGGAGAGAACTGCATTTTTTTCCCCTCCCTAACTACTGAAACACCACTAGCTACATTTGAAAAAATAAAAAAAGGAAAATTTAGACTTTTTAACTGGTGCTGACTCATGCTTTCAAACAGCCTGATACAGCCAAGAGCGAGATACACAGTACGTCCCTTACTAGTACAGTACATGTAATACCAAAACAATACTACTTTTTTTTTTTTCCACTGCATCTAATGGCTATTAGTGATCCCTTGTCTGGAAAAATTCAGCTCTGGCTTCTTCTTTTCTAGTTTGTTCAAGTAGCTTCTTAGCTAGCTTTCTTCCTCTGAGTTGTTATTTGCATGCAAGTCATTAATTTTGGCAGATATAAAATAAGCTTCCACAGAAGAAGGTTTGATTGAACAGCAGCAGCTCTCTGGACCAAGCCAATCATTCAGTCAGCAAAGAAACTGGAGATTTTCCTGCTGCTGTAAGTTAAGCTGAGGATGTTTTGTTCTGCTGGTTTCAAGGACAAAGGAAGAAAAATGCCTGAAATCTGGTGTTTCTAGTCCCCCTAATCAAGTTTTCATCCCTCAAGATTCAAATGTTTTAATATGAAATTCTGGGAATGTCTATGCACTGCTCCCTTTCAAGGAGCAGGGGAAAGTCTCCAGATGTATGTTCAGTGTACACCATTCCATCATCTTCACAAGTAATCTGTGAAGGGGAGTCTGTTTCATTTTGGTTTGCCTTCTAAAGGTTCTCTGCCTTTTTGGCGTTTGGATCTTCTGCCTGGTAGCTCACGAGGCTGTGGCTCCCATGCTGGGGCACATGTTTACATGCCCTCCTCTCCTCTGTGCCCTGAGGAGCTTGTAGGTCCTTGTAGGCTCCCACCTCCTCCCACAGAACTATGCATTCCTCCCTAATGCTTCTTCACCCCCAAACCTACACCGTGCCAGGCTGGGCCTCACTTCTGATCTTCCGTGACACGTCTGGCCTCTTCCATCCAACAGTAGCTGCTCACCCTCTTGCAGCAGCATAGTTCGTGTTTGTGGTTGCTTTGTGAAGCTCTTGGTGCTCTGCAACGTGGTGCAGCCAACAAAAATTGATCTCTCAGAAGAACTGATTTCCCTCTGAAGCCCTAGATCATTTTCACAGGTTAAGCCCCCTCTTTGATTTGTAGCACAGTATCTCCTATGCAGATATAAAAACGGAACAAAGAAATTAAAATCTGAAATGATAGCTTGGCTTCCACTGCCAAATTTGCAAAAGAGACATAACTAAAGCTGCAAGCTAAGGGAAAAGATCACAGCTCAGAATGGAAACCTGTGACACTGATACGCTTGCAGTCACAGAAGCACATGGAGGGCAGGGAGGAGGAGGGAGGAAGGAAAGATGAGCAGGGAGCAAGACGCTCATCAACCTGGCTATACCGCATCGTTTTCTTGAGGCTCCAGAGCCACGAGAGCAGACGTGCACTTCTCCTCTTGAAGACAGAGACTTTGGCTCTCTTGTTTCCAGTAAGCTTTACCATCGGCTCCTAACCGCACTGCTCCACTGGCCACCAGCTGCAGGGCAATGGGAAAAGCCCGGCACTCGGCTTCTTTAACCCTTTCTGACAGTGTCTCCTCGGTGTCGTCTGCCTTCACAGATACCGGCTCCTGGTGGATCACTGCTTTCGGACTAGATTCCTCCTAAAATGGGGATATTGGCAGTCTTTCAGAAGAGGCTGGTTAACGGTCTCAGGAGGGTTATGGACAATGCGGAGGGGGCTGAGAAAGTCTCAGGAGAGATCTCGGCGAGCACATCTGTAGTTGTGTGCAGGAGGCTGAAAGGACATGTGGAGAGGCTTACGCCCTCCATTAGGGCTACCTACATTATATTAGGGGGTACAGCGGGGAGACAGACACAGGCTAGGAGTTTCAGAGGGCAGTTTGCTGAGGGTAGGAGAAACTGAAGAAAAAAACATAATATGAAGGGAGAAGACAGGACCTCAAGAAACCACAAATGCAAAGTAACCCCCACATCTTCCTGTTTTTACTGGTAACAATCCCAAGATTTCCACACATTCCTGTTACCTCTTCCTGTTTCTGCCTTCAGAAAGAAAAGAAAAGAAAAGAGCAAATTCCTTTTCATAACTTACTCAATGTTAGGCAAGAGGACACTTACCAGAACAAAATGCACGCTGCAGCCTGTGACTTTGAATCCACTTTGCAGGGCTTGCTGATGGGCTTTTCTGTCCTTGATTGGTGGGAAAAGTGATGGGGAAGCATTCAAAATTTTCCCTGGGCATCAGTGTGAGAGGAGGGGGGAAAAAAATCAATTTGAACTGAATTTCCTTTAAAAATAAGAGTGAGGTGTGAACATCAGTTCAAAAGAACATCATTGAGCACCACTCAGGAGTTTAAATGGTCTCAGCTGCAGTCAGAACGTAACAGGGCATGTTCAGGTTCAGGTTGAAAAGCAAAACATACACATGGTGTTACGATCTCTAAGGAAACGTGAGGAAGCGCTGCTCTGATCTGAGGAAATACTGCTCTTCCGAGAACACAGGTGATGGCGTGCAGGCTTTGGCAGCAGCCAGGCAAGCATGTTTCAATTAAGGCCAAGGACCCATTCACCTTTGTCTGTGCATGGACAGACCGCGTCATAGGTCTCTCCCCTCGCAGGTGACCAGCTCTCATGCTGCAGATGAGGGGCTTGGAAGTGGACCTGACACTGCAGCCTGATGCAGAGCCACTGCACAGATGGAAGACATTCTCATGGGAAGCATCATTCCCAAAGGAGCCTGTCCCAGTGCAATCCGCATAGTGTGGGGGTAACTTCTGAGCCAGGCCTCAGGAGCTGGCGCTTGGCACCCAGAGCCAAGAGGAAAGAGGAGTGTGCATTCCCCTCTCCGCTGGCCTGAAGCACATCTAAAGAAAGCTCTGCCCCACAGCAGAGCCACACTCACTCAGGGGTCTGCAGTGGGTATTTTTCCAGCGCACAGTTCAGAGTATTGCTATGCTGTGCAGCCCTCAGGGCGGCACAGGAAGGAGAGGCATTGAGAAATTAATCTCCCTCCCATTTTTTTCTGAGTAACAGCTGCAAGGAGTAAATTCAGCACAACTTTCCAGCACAGCTCCTTGGAAACGACACAGTCATGCTACCTGTCCCCTACTGCAGAGAGAACCAAACTGCTGCCTGCTCTGCAGGCATTTTTCCTTCCCAGCGGGAAGGCAGACAGACCAACCCCATGATCCTGATTTTGCCCCTGTTACTCATTATGCCAGCACAAGGCATTTCTCTGCCAATGCACAGTCAGAATCCCTGCGCAGTCCCACCGGCCAGAATGAATGGAAGCATAGGGCAGCCCCGCTGATTTACATGCAATCCTCAGTGTCAGCAAGGCTGAAGAACTATGACTGTGTAATTCTGGTGGAACCAAGCATCCATATTTTAATTTCTCTTTTACAGTTAAAATTTCTTACCTTTCCATTTTCTGAGAAAAGGACTGGACAAAATTCTCATAAATCCTGAAAGACATATTAGTTCAATAGCGAATTCTTCAAGAACTCGGTCAATTGTGCTGTCAAATTCAGAGCGACTCCCATATAACTTATGATCAATCACCTAAAACATTAAAACAGATCAAAAGCCATGTCAAGGAAATAAGTTTGTGTGAATGAGAGCAGCTACTTGGGCAACAAAGGGAAAGCAAAATGGATTCATTCCAGGACATTAAATGATTTAAAAGTTGTAAGTTTGTACATTATTCAGGATACTTGTGATTTTTCACATTCGTACAAACATTCCTGGGAACACCCCAATCACTTGCTAATTAATACTGGCTGTTTCACGCAGGATACTTTCTAGGATGTGTAGAAAATCTGCACAAAGAGAAGCCAACGGTGAAAGGAGAAATGTGCATAATGTGGTGTAGGGGGAAATAAGGGGGAACATATCAGAAGATACTGACCTCTTACTCCAGAACGTCTAGCCAAAGACTAAACTAAAAATAGTAATGATTCATCAACAACATAACCACCAGTTAGTCTACAGTTACTTAATGAAAATCACAAACTTAACTAAAAAGAGAACAAACTGGCCAGACGTTCTGTGTAAGGGGAGGAGACAAGTCTTGATCTGTTTCTACTGTACCTCTCAGCTCCAGCTCCCAAGGGAAATATTGATTCCTGACTCTGTGCATTAAGAGATTCAAATAAGGGGCTAACAAAGCTGTCGTGCTCTTGCCTATGAAAATGTGAATTAATTTTAACGTAAGTTTTTTTTCCCCCAGAGATGAGTCTTTATACTGCCAGAAAAAAAAAGTAACACGAATCCAACTCAGCTGTTGAGGAAGCTTCCTGAAAACTTTTTAATGCATGGAGACCCTCTAACAGTATTTATTCCCATCTGTGTGTAGCTGTACAAATATGGTAGCTGCTCAAAATCATTAAATGTTAGAAGGAAGAGTTCCTGGTGGGCGGCATTTGAAGTCCCAAGTTGTTGAATGTTTTCAAAAGCCATGTTCTATACTTTGACAAATATGATGAGATGATGTTATTATCTTTTTTTGTTTGTTTATTTTAGGAAACAAATCAATGCAAATTTCCATAACACAGTGTTACTCTACTGACCACAGGTAGAAGACACATATGGTGCTGCTGAAAGTGACTGAGCACAACATGAGACGAAGGTCTTTCTAAGAAGGGATGAGCCAAGGAGACAACACGCTTATGTTAGTGCTGGAGCATGTCCAAAGAAGAGCAATGAAGCTGGTGGAGGGTCTGGAGAGCAAGTCTTATGAGGAGCAGCTGAGGGAACTGGGGTCATTTAGCCTGGAGAAGAGGAGGCTGAGGGGAGACCTTATCGCTCTCTACAACTACCTGAAAGGAGGTTGTAGTGAGGTGGGTGTTGGTCTCTTCTCCCAAGTCACTAGTGATAGGACAAGAGAAAATGGCCTCAAGCTGTGCTAGGGAGGTTTAGATTGGATCTGAAGAAAAATTTCTTCATCAAAAGGGTTGTCAAGCACTGGAACAGGCTGGCCAGGGAAGCGGTTGAGTCACCATCCCTGGAGGTATTTAAAAGAAGGGTAGATGTGGTGTTTAGGGACATGGTTAGTGGTGGACTTACGGTCTCAGACTCAAATCATCAAAGCACTTGCAATTTTAAGTCTCTTTCTAACTCTGGACTGTAGCACTTACTGAAGAGAAGGAAAAGTCACTCACAGCCTCCAGTGAGCACTGTCCATACAGCTTTCAGCTTGCCTTTACTAATAACTTTGACAGGTTTGTGCTACGTCCACTTATCCATGTAAAAGTTTTAAAGGAAAGTGAAATATGAATGCCTACCAAGCATTTCATGAAGACCTATGGATCAGAAGCTGAGTTGGTGATAAAAAGGAAAGGAAACTGGTGTCTTTACCCTGGTGGGAATTCCAGCCCGGGCTGCATTTCGTAGTTCTTCCACACCAGACTTGTTGGAGATGACAAGGACAACTTGAGCACAACTGCCTGGCTCTTTTGCGTAACTGATGAGCGCCGCAAGGTTTGTACCTCAAATGAAGAGAGAGCAAACTTTCAGGGAACAGATAAGCATCGACATCACTGAGAACTGGCTCTCAGTCCCGTTTATCTAACACAAATCTTGTTTTCAACAACAGCACAAATAGAAGAGGACTAAGGAATTTGTGCACTAATAAAGCTCATTTGTTTTGCAGTACAACACACCTTCTTGACTTCCAGTCAAAATGCAACCTGGGTTTTAGAAGGCTCCATAGAATTCACTGAAAAAAAAGGGCAAGGTGGTTGCACTTATATCAGGGCTAAATTCAGCCTCTTCTTTGTAAGGACATTTCGCTGTGTGATAAGAAATGAAAGCTCACCTGTTCCAGAGATGAGAACAGCCACTTTAACTTTGTTCTTTCTGGGTTGGTGTTGACTCTCAACAACAGCGTTATTCAGCAGATGCTGGGGGCTGCTTAGCTGCAGAGCTTCCACAAGATTCTCGACTTTGATGTGAGAACCTCCTCCAAATATGTGAGGAAAAAGTTAAAAGTAAAATACCTTAGATTTTACTTTCCCATATAAATTTACTTTGTATAGTTTACAATTCGCAAGTTTCAATTAAGAGAAAAACCTATCAGTGATTAATTTATGCTAGCACTAACTGAACTACAAAAACACACATTACATAATCAAGCAAACTCATGTTCGTTGTGCTGATCTCTTTTGCAGAATTATCTCCAAAGGCATAGTCTTTTCAAGGATTATCCCCATCTTTTACACCTGTCTTCCTCTTTCTCCCATGTTGCAAAATTAGACTAAAGATGATGTTGACAGAGCTGAGGTTGCATTTTGGCTGCCCAAATTGTCCCCCAGGCTGTTTGGCTTCCAGAGGGGTTTTGGTTCACATCTTGCTGTATGTCAAGGAATGGACATACCAGAATGAAGACTTACCATCACATATAATCATATAATCATGTGATTATATCATAACATAACATCACAAACAGGAGTTGGAAGCCACCATGCTACTAGAAAGCTACGACCTAGTTGCCATTACTGAAACTTGGTGGGATGAATACCATGACTGGAGTGCGGCTATTGAGGGCTACAGGCTGTTCAGAAGTGACAGGTGAGGAATGAGGGGCAGAGCTGTTGCCATCAGCAGGCAGGTGTTCAGCCATATCTAGGAAAGCAGTGCTCCATCAAGCGTAACGGTGACTTGGGAAGACAAACACCACCATGCCAAATGTCTCCCCCCTTCCTTCTTCTTCCCCAGCTGTATATACTGATCATGACATCATATGGTATGGAATATCCCTTTAGTCAGTTGGGGTCACCGTTCCCAGCCATGTCCCCTCCCTAGCTTCTTGTGCACCCAGCAGAGCATGGGAAGCTGGAAAAGTCCTTGACTAGTGTAAGCACTACTTAGCTGCAACTAAAACATCTCTGCATTATCAACACTGTTTTTAGCACAAATCCAGAACATAGCCCTGTACTAGCTACCATGAAGAAAATTAACTCTACCCCAGCCAAAACCAGGGCACCTCTACATCAAGAAATGGATAGAGTGTGCAGAGCTGTCTCTGAAGAATACCCATGAGCAGGTTGAAAGCTTATGGGTAAGAATCAGAGACAACAACGGGAACCTTGTGGTTAGTGTATACTACAGGCTGCTTGATCAAGGAGGGCCTACTGATGAAGCCACCAGGAGGAGACATGCTTGTAGGCTCTTGGCCTGCTGGGGGACTTCAACCACCCCAACATCTGCTGGAAAAGTAGCATGGTGAGCTATAGGCAATCCAGGAGATTCCTGGAATGCACTGAGGATAAATTCTTAAGCCAGGAAATAGACAGCTCTAGCAGAGGGGATGTGTTACTGGACCTGTTCGTCACCAATTCAAGTCAGCTAATCGGTGATGTCAAGATTGGAGGCAGCCTGGGCTGCAGTGATCATGCACTGGTGGAGTCTGCAGTCCTGAGGGATATGGGTCAGGCAAAGAGTAAAGTCAGGACCCTGAATTTTAGGAAAGCGAAATTCCAGCTGTTCAAGGAGCTGGTCAATAGGATCCCTGGGAAACTGCCCTCAGTGACAAGGGAGCAGAACAGAGCTGGCATATCTTTAAGGATGCCTTCCATAAAGCACAAGAGCTCTCAATCCCCAGGTGTAAGAAAGCAGGAAAGGAAGGCAAGAGACCAGCATGGCTGAGTTGAGACCTGCTGGTCAAACTAAAGGGGAAGAAGGAAACGCACAGGCGGTGGGAGCAGGGACAGGTATCCTGGGAAGAGTGTAGGGAGGCTGCCCGGTTGTGTAGGGATGGGGTCAGGAAGGCCAAGGCGCGGCTGGAGCTGAATTTGGCAAGGGACACAAAGAATAATAATAAGGGATTCTACAGGTACGTCATCCAGAAAAGAAAGGTCAGAGAAAGCGTAACCCCCTTGACAAGCAAGACTGGCAAACTGGTAACAATGGACAAGGAGAAAGCTGAGGTACTCAACAACTTTTTTGCCTCAGTCTTCACTGGCAACCTCTCTTCCCACACTTCTTGAGTGGATGGACTGCAAGATGGGGACTGGGGGAGCAAAGTCCCTCCCACTGTAAGACAAGATCAGGTCCGTGACCACCCGAGGAACCTGAACATACGCAAGTCTGTGGGACCTGACAAGATGCATCCCACAGTCCTGAGGGAATTGCCTGAGGAGATGCCACTCTCCATGATATTTGAAAAGTCATGGCAGTCAGGTGAAGTACCTGGTGGCTGGAAAGAAGGAAACATTGCACTCATTCTTAAAAAGGGTAGAAAGGAGGACCCTAGGAACTACTGACCTGTCAGCCTCACCTCTGTGCCTGGGAAGATCATGGAACAGATCCTCCCAGAAGCTACGCTAGAGCACACGGAGGACAGGGAGGTGATTCGAGGCAGCCAGCATGGATGAGGCTTCACCAAGGGCAAGTCCTGCCTGACCAGCCCAATGTCTTTCTATGATGGAGTGACTACATCAGTGGACATGGGAAGAGCTATGGATGTCGTCTGTCTGGACTTCTGTAAGGCCTTTGACACAGTCCCCCAAAACATCCTTCCCACTAAATTGGAGAGATATGGATTTGATGGGTGGACTGTTTGGTGGATGAGGTATCAGTTGGATGGTCACATCCAGAAGGTAGTGGTCAACGGCTCAATGTCCAGATGGAGATTGGTGACAAGTGGTGTCCTTCAGGGGTCTGTACTGGGACCAGTACTCTTTAATGTCTTCATCAGTGACACAGACAATGGGATCAAGTGCAGTGCAATCTGAGCAAGTTTGCAGATGACACCAAGCCGAGTGGTGCCATTGACACACCTGAGGGACAGGATGCCATGTAGAGGGACCTGGACAAGCTTGAGAAGTGGGGCCATGTGACCCTCACAAGGTTCAACAAAGGCAAGTGCAGGGTCCTGCACACGGGACAGGGTAATCCCCAGTATCGATACAGGCTGGGGGATGAAGGGGTTGAGAGCAGCCCTGAGGAGAAGGACTTGGGAGTACTGGTGGATGAAAAGCTAGACATGAGCTGGCATTGTGCGCTCACAGCCCAGAAAGTGGATCCAATCTCAGCCTGCATCAAAAGCAGCATGGTCAACAGGTTGAGGGAGTTGATTCTCCCCCTCTACTCCACTCTGGTGAGACCCCACCTGGAGTGCTGCATCCAGCTCTGAAGCCCTCAGCACAAGAACATGGACCTGTTGCAGTGGGTCCAGAGGAGGGCCACAAAAATGGTCAGAGGGCTGGAGCACCTCTCCTAGGAAGAAAGGCTGAGAGAGTTGGGGTTGTTCAGCCTGGAGAAGGGAAGGTTCTGGGGAGACCTTACTGCAGCCTTTCAGTACTTAAAGGGGGCTTCTAAAATAGATGGGGACAAACTTTTTAGCAGGGCCTGTTGTGATAGGACAAAGGGTGATGGTTTTAAAGTGAAAGAGAGAAGATTTAGACTAGATATAAGGAAGAAATTTTTTACTATGAGGGTGGTGAAACATTGGAACAGGTTGCCCAGAGAGGTGGTAGATGCCCCATCTCTGGAAACATTCAAGGTCAGGTTGGACGGAGCTCTGAGCAACCTGATCTAGTTGAAGATGTCCCTGCTCACTGCAGGGGGGTTGGACTAGATGGCCTCTAAAAGCCCCTTCCAACCCAAAGCATTCTATGATTCTATATGACTACATAGCTGTGGCCTATCCTCAATCTTTACACAGGATCCATGTGAGTTGATTACCACGACTGTGGTAAAATATAATCAACTAATTAACATTTGAGTCCTTGCAGACAGTCACCAGAGGGATTTACTTGAGTCTCAAGCAGGTACCTAGGTAAGACACTATTCAAGTACTGACACACTGGAAACAAGTAATTCACTTCTTGCTGTATTTAGTATCGAAATCTAATTGTGATGGTGTCAAGTAGCCTCCAGCCTAGTGAAATGACAGAAAAAAAGGTATGAACTACACAAACTTTGTTGTAAAGAGTGTCCCCAGTGCCTACAGAACTGAGAAAAACTGGTACCTCCCAGGAGATTCTCAGCACTTCACAGAATCATACCTTAAAACAACTTACCCGGTATTGACTTAAAAATTAAATAGTGCATCCTGAAGTGGAAACCCCTCTGAAGTGAGACAGATGAATCTGTTAGACTTTGAATAAAACCATACTCTGTTTAAATTTTGTGTCTTCATTTCCCATTACGACACCTGCTAACCTGTGTGACAAGGGGCAACAACCTTCCCAATCAGCCAAGCTTCCTCATGTCTCTGTATGTCCTTGAGAACATGCTGAGCCAGATCCTTCTGCGCAACCAAGACTGCACCGATCCCACAATTAAACGTCTGAGCCATCTCCTCCTCAGACAGGTTTCCTTCTTTGTAAAGCCAGCAAAAGATTTCAGGAATCTTCCAACTGAGAGCATCTGAAAATGATTTAAATTTGTATATGGTCAGCACAACTGCTTGCCACCCATCTTTGATTATATACAATGACAGTGGTATATTACAAGAACTGATAGAGATTAAATCTTGCTATTTTAAGAATACTGCCCAAGGAGGACACTGACCCAACTTCCAGTCAAGTTTATAGGTGCTGCTTAGCTAGAGGTTTCTAGTCATAATTTGTGCAAGCCAAGCCTTCTCTAGGCTTTTTAATGAGAACATGTAGGAAATGATAGTGAATTCATCCCTCATCAGCCAGAAGGATAAAGCTACAGATGACTTACATCTCTTTTGTAAGAGATAAAGGAGACATGGGATAAATAATCTGGCTTTTTTTGACTACTGAAGCATATCCCGGGTTTCTGTTTCAAAGAATCAATAATTAGTATAAGAGTGTATAATTATGTGTGTTGATGGGCAGACTGGAACAGGTCTGAGCTGTCTACACACAGATGGGAAGCATCAGTGGGCTTTCACAGTAACCCTACTCACACAGGGACAGCCTTAGGCTGTCTCTGGGAAGTTTGATGGTACAGACTTGCCATCTCGACTTCACTTTAGAAAACTAACAACCCCTTGGGCTTGCTATCTTGTCTGTGGTTCCAGGCACTGGTAAGCAAGCTGGGCACCACATTAGTATGCTGGGTTTATTTCTTTCC
Source organism: Phalacrocorax aristotelis (assembly GCF_949628215.1). Lineage (NCBI taxonomy): Eukaryota > Metazoa > Chordata > Aves > Suliformes > Phalacrocoracidae > Phalacrocorax > Phalacrocorax aristotelis. Next base: position 102,899,797 of record NC_134276.1, read on the forward strand.
TTTCTAATTTTATTCTAGAGAAATACAGACAGACATACAGACATCTTCCTTCCCCCCTGCCCACCCCCACAATATTTTTGGACTCACATGAATATGGTTTTCTTTAATGTTTTGAACTTATGAATACTTTGCCCAATTTTGGCTTAAACAGGAAAAGTTCTACCTTACTTACAGATGTCAAATGCTAATCTGTTAAGAGGAAGCTACCACCTACAATAAAATTGCATTAAATGTGTGTGTGTGTACACATACTCTGGAGCAAATTGTGCAAATCAGTTCTCTCAACAAGCTTCACTGTTTGGTCAAAATATTTAGTCTGGAGAGGTGTCTTGCAGAACACACAATCTTCTCAAATCCCATTTGTCCTAGAGATGAGCTGCCTTCAAACTCTCCTTAAATTTCCCCTCTTCAGAAAGAGAGTGGTGCTCATCAGCTGATGCTTACTTGAAATAGGATCGGTTTCGGTAGGCTTTTTGGAAAAGGATTGACTTTGGGTCATAACTGAAGCTGAAAAGCCAAGTCCGTGCTGTATATAAACGTTGTCAAAAAAACCCTGTCACCTTTGATATTTACCTAGGACAGCGCTGACATGTTCTGACAGGATTCTCGAGATGCCTTCCAGCAGCCCTTCCTCAGCAATGAAGGCAAAAGCCTTCACGTGCCCTGAGCGAAGGACAGGCAGCAAAGATGGACTGTACATTTTTGCTGGGGTCAGCAATATATCTCCTGCAAAAAAAAGTGTAAATTCAATCAAATTGTTTAAAAGGTCATTAGGTGTTTAATGGGAACGCTTCTCTGAACAGGTTCACTTCTGCTCTTTGTGGCAGACAACCTTGGGAAGTAGCAAAAAGTGCTGGCCCACTCTTCCAAAACTGTGGACGCAAGCCCACATACCTACCCCAAAAACTGATTAACCCTAACCCATCCTGAAGTAAACAACCCTTGGCAGCACCTAGTTATGAAAATGTCTAAACACAATTCACTTGCAGGTTTGTTTTTGAGAAGAAAGATATTGTACCTAGAGTCTTGTCACCACAGCTGCCAGGTGCTGGTGAGGAGTAGTGCAAGGAGGACATTAAGAGAATCTTCCTTATGATGCTAAAGCCACGGCCGTGAATCCCGGAAGAGGCCAGTCCAATAAGCACATCCTCCTCAACAGCTCTCTGCAGCCCCAGAAGCATCTGCCCTCGCTCCACTGCACCAACCACAAAGCCAGACAGGTCATACTCTCCAGAAGAATACATGCCAGTCACTTCGGCCATCTCACTGCCTAAGTGGGGAGAGAAAGCAGTCAGCACTAGCTGTAAACATTTTTTATTGTTAACATTAAATCTATAGTATCTCCTAAAATAAGCAACATATCCAGGATCGCTGCAGAGACATGAAGGCTAAGCAGGGCATTCAGATATATTTTTAAAATCCTTCTTGGTTTCTTACCTCACCTCAAGACTTCAAGAAAACAAAGCTTCATGAAGGTAACAAAAGAAGACTTTTTTTTTTTTTTTTGCATTCCATGCTACTTATCTGGCACCTCTCTGCTATGACTGAATATCAGAGAGGGAATGAAAACATATTAACACTTCAAGAATGTGAGGCAGCCAGTTTTGCTTTCCATTGTACAATGATAAATAAGCAAGAATCAGGATCCAAATGCATGAATAATAAAAATAATCCTTCTGTGCTGATCTATTTTAAAGATAAGGAAGAGTTTAAGCCCAAATGCTTGACTGTTTTTTCCACCAAACAGAAACTCACTGTTCTAGCGCCACATACTGCCTCTGCCTACAAAGTCTATTTCACTAGTAATCGTTTCTCAACATCAGAACCTTCAAATCTCAAAGGAGAGGAGTGTTCATACCCAGGAAAGCACATCCTGCATTTCTGCAAGCTTCAGATATTCCTTCTTTGATTGTTTCAGTCACTTCAACATCGAGTTTGCCACAGGCAAAATAATTGAGGAAGAAGAGAGGCTCTGCTCCTTGAGCCAGGATGGCATTGACACACATGGCAACCAGGTCCTGACCTATGGTGTCATGTCTCTTACACACTTGTGCAATCTGCAAAACATGGTGGGAACCAGCAGTGGTGACAAGAAATATGCAAACCTCAGATATTATTCAGTCAAATACGCAGAAATCTTCTTCTCCCTGAAAAGAATCACAATAGAACATACATGCAGAAGATAACCTGGTACATCATCTAGCTTAAATCAACAGTAACCAGCTCATTTTCTTGCAAAGAAAGAAAAATCTATTTTGTTTTTTGAAACATTAATTCAAATTCTAGCTCCAGCTACCCAGAAATTGTCTTTTGGGGTTGTTTGTTTGCTTTTTGGAATATTATGTCAAATCCACAATAAGAGGTGTCTAAAAGCAACTACAAATTCCCAGGATCTCCAACCTTCAGAACTTCCTACCAATTTCCAAAAAAATTGGGTTGCTCACTGTGTCTTCTGCTTTACTTTTGCCTACTCATTTCACTGGGCTACAGAGCAAAGTTGAAACAATTTATTAAGCAGTTTTCTTCTTCTCTGGCTAGTGAGGGAATGAGATTCTTCACCCCACCCTCCCCAAAGAGTCTTTTGATCTCAGCTATCTCATGCCACAGACAACAACATGGGTCTGATCTGTAGGCTCCCTTGAAAAACAGGTCCTTCACTAAGCAATAATATTTCCCTCAGGAAGGCTGCTATTTGGTTTTGAAATAGTTATGAAGGTGTGTGCATCCTGCAATTAATGATACCTGATTCAGGCATCGTGGCTTCTATAAAGTGCCGATATTTATATTCATTTATTGCAAGCAGAGGTTTCTACACTGTCAGGGATACACCATAGCGGTTCCACTTGTGCCAGCTGCTGATGTAGCTGCACAGCAGCAGCTCACACACTCCAGTTCACCTCCATCAGTTACCAATTCAGGGTCTGAAATAGGACAAAGATTGCATATGTATGGATAAATTTGCACAGTAACTACCTCTTACTGACACAGCTCTATCAGTGTAGTTATACCAGCGTGGAAAAGCTCAGTACAGAAAGATGGGCAATGGAAAAATGCAGCTAAATGCTATCACTGGCTTCAAAATGGTAACAGATCAGCACCTAAACAGTCTGAGTTTGGATTACAAGCCTGATTTCTTTCACCAGATGGTGGGTTTAGAAGTGCTATGGAAACCAGTCATTCCATGGCCTTTGTTGCACTATAACACTTCCCTCCCACTGATCTAGTAACAATTCACATAGGCATTGGCCAACTTTTTTTGGCCAAGGAAGAGTCTTGGGAAGAGTCTGTGGAAACACAGTTGGGAATGTCTCTCTGCCAAGCAGTTGGAACAAAGACTCACAAGAGCCAGCACCAATCACTTTTTCATGCTCAGAGGTGTCCAAGGCTGTAAGACTGCAAAAGACCTTCTGATTATTATGTTCAGTCTCCTGCTGTTGCAGGAAGCCACATCATATCATCGCATTACTAAAGGTATAAACACCAACTTTAAACAAATTAAGACGCTGTGCTTGATCAGTGAAAGGCAGCTTCAGACCTCCACTCCTCTGGTGGCTGAAAGCCTTCTTCTGATTCAATATATAAATATATTCCTGGCTCAACTTATCCTGCGTTCTTGTGTAATTAGCATTCTTTATCTATTGGCTTCTCTTCCTCTTTAATGTTTATATCCTCCATCCTTCTTTTTCCTGGTGCCCTAACATCAGTAATCATGCTACCTCTGCATACAATTTATTAAGCTAAGTCTGACAGTTATCATTTCAGCGCTTCACTGCACCAATTCGTCTCTGAACTGATCCTTCTCAAAGGCAATGGACCCTCTATTTTACAGTAGAAATTCTGGTTCTTAGTTCCTCAAGTGCCCAGCTAAATGTTGTATTATCATTTCACCACAAAATATCCAGAACTTCCCCATTCTCAATGACATATCACAGGCCCTGCTCTAAAGATCATCTACAAAGCTCAAATGATCACTGCAGTGGCCTTGAGATGTATTTATCATGCTCAGAAGTGTGCAGAGGTGCAACCGGCTGTGGCATTTAAACAGTCTTGGGAGATAACATAAGCTTTGCTACAGTCAAGTTGCAAGTTACCTGCAGTTTAGGTCCAAGGCCTTTAGTTTGAGATACCAAGATAGGATCATCATAACCAGATGCTTTCAAGTCAAAGAAACCAGCAAAGCCTCCGACTTCTGAATGACTGCCTGCCAAGTACAAATATGTCACAGATCATTGTTGGGGGAAATTAAAAATACCAAAACACTCATCATGGCAAGTACTGCAAATTATGATTTCTTGGATAAGACAGCACTGTGTCCACTGACAGAAACATGCACAGCTTTATATAGCATGGACCCTGAAGTCACATATTTCATGATGTTGTAAATAGATCTTTATTATTCTGTATTTGCAACCTATGAATCCTGTATAGCAGAAGTTAAACATTTTACAAAATTGTTAACAGCTCACCTTTTTTCTTTTTGCAGCTACTTTTTCTAAGGGGAAAAAAATCAACAAGAAATTTTCTTCAGTAGATCACCGCTAAGAGTAAAGAACATAGTCTGAAGAATGAATAATAAGTTCAGTGATTGTAAGCCACACCCTAATAACTGCTTGGATGTTGTACTCGTATATACAGCTGGTAGGATCACTTCTGTCCAGTGACATACAAAACCATTCCATTAATCCAGGAGTTATTCTGTACAATAGACTAACCTTGAAAAAGGGCAGTCATCCCCATGTTAAGCCAACTATTTTTAATTAAGCAAAAGAGGAGTGATAAGAAAGAAATGAGACTTTTCTTTCTTCATAGTGACCTCAGCCCAGTTTCTCAAGCTCAATTTCAATGCCAAGGATGCATTGCTCATCTCCTGTGGAAAAAAAAGGTCTGTTGCATTCCATATACTGAGGAATTTCAAAGCTTGCTCCCAGTCTTACCTGATCTGGTACCACTTACAATTGATGTTCCTGGCTGATGAAAAAAACCATCTCTGGTTATAGCTTCCACATGTCTCTCTTTGTATATTAGACCCCTGTGGAGAGTAAAGAACATGCTAGCAGCAGTAGTGACATTTTCTGCATAGACTATCATTCATCACGCAGATGGGAACAACAGATATAAAACTTTGGACTAGCATCTATTTCTGCTAGTGCCTTTGCTTACATACAGAGACTGTTTGAGAAGCCGTACACCACGATGGCCAATGTCCTTCCTGTAAGTGGCACCCTTGAAACGTATGGCCGCTACACCCCTGTTGGCTTCTCCCAGTGCTTTCATCAGGTCCTCCTTAACAGCAGTAATGGAGAGGACTCTGCCACCACTTGTCACCACTCTGCCATCCTTCAGAGTTGTGCCAGCATGGAACACCTCCAGCCCTAACTCTTTGGCTTGCAGCAGCCCTACAAAAGCAAAAGGAACTCTCTGAGTATTTTAAATCACATATTATGTTGGCAAAGCAGTGAAGATTGAAGTCCTTTCCTCAGGCAAGGGAGAACAACAACAAAGCTTCCCACCTTACCTTTCTTCTGAGAAACAGCATTACCACTGAAGGGTATCCCACTCCTCTGGCCCTAAGACTCCCTTCTGAGATGTCTGGTAAGGACACAGATCACCCAGGAACAGAAATAAGGGATCCAGGAGCCACAACATGACATACAACTAGCCTGTGCCAGGGCAAAACTGTGTTGATTATTGTAATTGTGAATCATTTTTGCAGGGCTTTCCTGAATGAAATCACAATTCACAGCAGTTTATTGCTTGGATTCTCTCCTCTCCCTGATATTAAACTATTAATGTGAATGTTACCTCAGCACTCCCCTTGCTATTCTGCTGTGCCCACTCCACAGAATTCCCTACCACACCTGGAATCAATGCTCTACAAACACTTGCAGGTGGCTGTCCAACAGCTAAAACAAATTACATATTTTGTTCTTTTAACTTGTTTCCACCTATTTTCCTGTTAGAGGAAAGCAGAACTGGTCAGGGTTATTTTTCAGATTCATATTCTGAGGAGGAGGAACTGCTGCCATCACTTGGAAAAAGTGAAACAAAACAGTTTTCCCCTTGCTGTTAGCTAGACACATTTTACAAACAAGTAAAAGGGACTTTTACACTTGCTGAAAGTATGGTGTGTTACGTTGCCACAGCACTGCCCTGACAAGGTCAAAGCTGAGCCCCAGCTGGCCTTGCTGTAACAGAAGCCTAACTCCTTCCCTTCATGTTTTAGCATATACTCCAAATAAAATGTTTATTAAAACCATTAAAATGTGGGAATCAATGTGGAAAATAGGGGGGGAAAAAGCCCTAATAAAATGCATACAACTCCAGGGGTTGGAGTGTAATAATAAAAGAATGAATTGGATTTCATTGTTTTGACTGTCTTTTTTTTGTGTGATTAACAAGCAAGGTGATTCTACGACCTCGCTCCTAAAGGTTCAAATACCAACTTGAAAAAAGTTACGTTCTTGAGTCTAACTAATGAAAGGCAGCTCATTAGCAGAGGGATTCATGTAGATACGTGGTTTGGATTTTTACAGTTACAGAAATGCAGAGTTTTCCAGAATATCACTAACAAAAAAAAAAAAATACAGTGAGTGAACTGGAAGAGGAGAATGGGCAAGGAGAACATGACAGCAGAAATCTTGACAAGGCCAAAAGCAACATATAGCATGACCTCTCTGGGCGATGTAGGGTAACTGGAGCTCTGACAAAAATATGGTGGCCTTGGTATAAGATGAATTGTCTGGGTTGCTTTACACAAGGCACAGGGATGGACTGGCAAAGCAGTAGCTGAGGGGGAAGGAAATAGTTCTGCAACAGTTCCCTCTGATTTTAAACATTTTTAAAAATGTTAATCTTAATGTTAAACCACAAGAATTTTAACACAGAAAAGGCATATTGATGTAAAGCCCACATGCCCAACTTCCCAAAAACCCTTTGAGGCCTGTGAAGAAGAGGTCCTTATTAGTATTACACAGTAATAACCTGGTTGGTTGGCACAAGGGAAGGAACCAAGCTGACAGCGGAGGCATGAACCTCTCCTATTTTAAAGGCCACAGGTCCTCAAGTCTCACTTGGTCAGGCATTAGCTAAGACAAAGTGACCTCCCAGCAAGGGAGCAAAACTAGCAATACATAGTCATGTGCTGACAACGCCGTGGTCCATGCTTCCAGTTTGCAGAAGTACTCCACATGAACGCACCAGAGTTGTTCCAGGAGGACATAATGCCCCATCATCTTTTTATCTCATTAACCAGCTATAGACAGAGCTTTATAAAATGATGTAATTTTAATCATTTATCCCCTGAGCTACTTTGGACAGGCATGCATTCCAGTTAAATGATTTTACTGAACAGCTATCCCTTCCACAAGGACAAGGAGTGATGGATGTAGCACATTCTGATGAGTATGAGGGGTAGGATGGAGGAAAGCAGTATAGCACCCTGGGAGAACAGGTAAATGCAAGCTTACTGAAGTACTAAGATAAAATTAGAGAGTAAACAACTGACTGAAGTTACCTGTTACCTCCATGCCTTTGTCATAGTCTCCTGGGTATCCTGGACTTGCCATGACCACACACACAGCTGTACTATTTTCTGACCAGGCTGGCATGAAGCTGCAGAGTTTGCCATCAATTGTTGCTTGAATCACTTCATAAAAATCGTTTTTAAGCAGTGGAAGGATTACCTGCAGAAAATTTTTGTATTGGTAGAAGTTAGTTCTTATTTTGCTGGCTTGTTAAAATTCAGCTTAGGGAAAATTCAATTAATAGAGTAAAATCTGTACCTGCCAAATGGAAAACACTGTATTTCCCCATACCAGTAGATTTAGAAACTATAGGGGAGCATTAATTTGCAGAATCATTTTGTAACTGGCAGAAATTTACAACATGATATGGCAGATTATGTAGGAGGAACATGAATTTAGGCTCCTCCCAGTCTGCTTCTATCCAGAAAAATAAAATCTGAGCAACAGCTCTTTAACTTGAATTCTTTAACTAACAATTCACAGAAGCTGACTAGTTAAAATTTCAAGGTACTTCACACATTGTCTGAACACTCTCATTCAGATCTGCATGCTCAGGGGAAGGAAGACATAAATCCAAATATATCACATACATTTCCTTAAGCATATTTAAGCTTCTAGTACCTTTCACTCACCTGGCACTGAGGGTCACCAAACTGACATTTAAAGTTTAAAATTTTCACACCATCTTTGGTAATCATTAAACCTGTTTGCAGCACACCTGAACAGAAAGAACACAGCCAAGCAAATGAATTTAAACATTTAGTTTTCAAGAACTCCTTTAAATGCAGCACAGTATTTTGGAATGTGGAAAGCATTTCTGCAAACCATAAGGGATTAGGAGCAGGGATTCTGCAAGCAGTTACACACAACTCGTAATAATTTCACAGTAACCAACAAAGTGGCTAGTGACAACCTGAGGAACGTTGCATCACATTTTAGAACAAATACAACAGAAGGCAACCCCTCTGCATCAGAAAGTCAAGTTCTGCCTTCTGCTACAGCCCTCTCATTGAAGGCATTCAGAGATCAGAAGGAACTGGCAGGATGAAAAAAATCAGTTCCCATAACGCCCCATTCATTACACCAACATTGCAATTTTCTTACCATTAAGTGCATTATTGTTGTGCATAAATATAGACATATAACTCTATTTTAGGCAAAAATAACAAACCAAAATTCACTACTGCTACTAACAAACAAGAACAAACAAAAACTCATTGAAGAAGGTATGCTGTGATTTCTGCTCAACACAGACATACATGCCTGTGGTGATCTAAAGCAGGCCTTCCATTGTATAATCAGAAACCAATCCCCAGAGAATAACGTGGGAAAATTTAAACCCCACATAGCACCAGGTCCTCCAGCATCATCCTGAAAATGCTCAACACCCACAATGTTCTTACTGCGGATTCGGGCATTGTGAAAAAGTTACCAAATAGCAGAGAATACATCTCAGACCGGAACCCAAGTCTTTACATGTACACGATCCTGACAGTCATCAGTACCAAAATCAGCCATTGGCGTTAAGTGCCAGCTGTGAGCATCACCTTCCCTCTTCAAAAGAGCCTTAAGACAAGGATCTTAAGAAAACTTACATTGCTGTATATAGGAGTGAACAATACAACTGTACTTAAGTATATATTATATCTTGAACTACAGAAAGTCTGGTTGCAGCTGTTTAAATACAAAATATTTAACACAAATACAGTATGTTTTATGGAGAAAAGATGAAAGATCTCTCCAAAGGAACAGCTAAAAGCCAAACCAGTGCCATTTAATACTAAATGAAAAATTAACTTTATTTTTTAGAACAAATATTATTTGGAATTCAAAAGCAATCCCTAACATTGAAACTAATCTTCATATGACTTTACTTTGTTTTTCAGCTGAATGCTTACTTACCTACATATGCTGTTCCTTCTTGTCTCATACTATCAACAACATGTTGAAGGATAGAATCATTGATTTTCTCTAGAAGAACTTCTGGAACCTGACAATCAACAAAGTGATTGAGACAGTGATGACATTTGCTGGACTAGCTCATAGGACCTGGAAGGACTGGGGTAAGCAAATGCCTCAGCTATGTTTTCTGCCCTCCCACCCCAAACCAGTGCGCTCCTTCCATCAGGGTGCTGCTGCCTGAAGGACAGATACCCTGATCCTCTGTCTCCGAAGATTTTTTGTTTGGTTCTTTCTTTAGAAGGCTAGTTTTAAGGAGGTTTGAGACACTGGCAACCTGGGCTGTACAAAGTAAGATTGTTTCTGTACTTAGAGAAAAACACACTAATAATGTACTTGAGCAGCATATTTAGCACAATGCAGTCAGCCTTAAGGTTCAACAACAAGAAGCCCACGGTTAGGTTTAAGACACAAAGACTCCAGGCATGCGGGGAATTTTGCAGGGACATTTCAAGTGATGCTAATCAGAGCAGAGAAACACCAAGTTTAGGAATAATGGAAAAGGTAAAAGAGAGACCATTCCTCAGAACACTGGCTCAGTAAATCCTAAAGAATGACTACTAAAGTTTGAGCCCTCTATTGCACTTACACAAGCAAAGCATCAATCAATTCGAGAAGAAACCTGACCTATGTGATAGAAACAAGGTTGGGCCCTAAAGGAGACATATTAACTGCAGATGTGATCAGCCATATTGCAGGCTGAGGAGGAGGACTGCTGTACCTGAGGAACTGGGCAATAGGCTCCCATCCCTCCAGTGTTTGGACCCTGGTCACCATCCAATAATCGTTTATGGGCCTGGGCTGGGGGCATTGAGGCAACGGTGACACCATCCGTGAAGCACAAGCACTGTTAAGAGGCACACACAACACAGAAACAGTGACAATGTCCTGTCCTAAAGGAAGTTAACACCACTGGTCACAGGCTGAGGCTCAGTTCTGCCAGGAAAATTTAGGAATCAAAGACAGAAAGCAACAGGATCCACCTATTCTGCTGCAGGCCCACTGACCTGAAGGGTTCATTGAGCTTTCTTTCTCATTTTTAAATAATCAGGAGAAACGGTGACCCTCATAACAATTCCTTTCTGATGAATTAGATCTTGACCTATCAGTCACTTGCACATATGCATACCTTTAGGTATGTGAATGGTCTTCATTGACTCCACAGAACATTCATATGTTTCAAGTTAAATGTTTGCAGATCTGGGGCCTGAATGAGTGTGAGGTATTCTCAGAGCAGGACAAGCCTTGCACAAAGAACTCTTTTTCAGTTTTCATGTGGCATATAATACGCACACTTCAGTTTTATCCTGCCACTGAGTAGTAATCCGTGGTAAGGAAAGTGCTAAAATAGGCACTAAATATTAGCACAAAATTATCAATATAACAAGAATTATCAAGGCAAAGTCCATGCAAACATATTTTAGGTCACCTTAGGAAAAAGGATAATTTTCCACCTAAAAATATCACCATAATTGCAATTTTATGCCTAATGTAGGAGAAAATGCTAATGTCAACATACATTGATTAGTATGACATCAAATTGATTAGGCTGCATATTTATTTATGTAAGCACAAACAAAATAAAAAACTTATCTGAAGCAATAAACTTGTGAGTTTATGCACAGAGCATAGCAATAATGCCAAAGAATAAAAGCACACAACCACACCATCAGTCACATACAGAAAGTTCTTCTCCTTGAAGAAGTTCTTCGATAACAACCATCCCTCCAAACATTCTGTCCTGTTCAAAAAAAAGTCTCCAGTTAGCAAACATGACATCTACTAGCTAGATCTTATCTTTATTTTCTTTCAACAGAAAAAACAATGTATATGAAAAGCACCAGCTACCTTGAATTCTGGTGTGTTGAGCAAAGCTAGCAGAATCTCATTTGGAGATAAGGAAGAGACATTGAAATGCACCTTATCAGACCTCAGGAGCCAATGAAACATGAAAAAGTTGGAGGGGCTGGGCAGCAGGACTCAGTGCTGGAATGAGAGTTCAGTTACAAACTGTAAAGCCCTGCTCACTGCCCACTGACTGTGGCAAACATGAGGAATTTGAGGATGATACTCAGAGAAATTCCTTGGTCAAATGGGCAAGTTTCTCCTGAAAATACTTGCTTATTGTGGCCAAAATTATAAACTCACAGGCTACAGAACATCAAGAACTGGATTCCCACTGAATAATTAAAGATTTATCCACCTGCATAATCTCTTGGACAGCTTTGCAGGCTTCCTCTTTGCTGGCTGCAATAGTGACTTCTTTTCTAGCAGCAGGGCCCCTCGCCCTTACAACTCGTGCAGGAAAGTCTGTGCTTTAAAAGAAAGCAAAAGTGAGATTCAGGCATCCCTCTGCATCCAGCAAAATTATAATCTTTAAGCTGAATGCCTCCCATATTCTTCCTTTTTTGTCGGATCAGCTGAAGAATAACACTTCAGAAAAATGCATTCCCTGCTAGCCCACCCTGTCATGGAGGTGAATGGGCTCTTATAGCCCTCAGCACAGTACTGCGAACCAGAAATCCATGAATTCTGTTGTTGGTTCTGGCATCAGCTTAGTGTATACCCTTAGACAAATCACTAAACTTTAACATCTCACAGTTTCTTCCTCTTTTCCCTGAGTTGGATTACTATTTTATTCCTGTCATAGGTCTGAAAAGATGAACTCGTTGATGATTTATAGTTTCATAACATCAGATTACAGTACATAATCCTATAAACCGCTCTGGAACTTTTCTTTAGGGTTGTAAGGTTAAGGCTGAGATAGGTCTTGCACGTAAAGGATATGTTAGAACTAGCATATTAACACTGTATCCCCAGAATTGCCCTGCTGACTCTTAAACACAAATTAAATTAAAAAAAAAACAAACAAACAACAAAACAAAACAGCATAACGTTAACATATTTTAACTACACTTTATACATTCACTTCTCTCTGGCTTGTGGACAGTCAAATAAAAAGTCCCTTTTGAAGAGCTGATTCTACACACTACTAGCCTGTTTTCTGAAACACCACCTCATTCCTCCTTTCCACATTACAATTTATATTAGCATAAATTTCAACCCTAAATTTATACAAGCAGCCAAAGCAAGCTCACACAAAGTTCCCTTTCTCCACATCTCAGTATTCTGATGCAAGTCTTATGCATGCTTACAGACATACAAGCTGTCGGCCTGTTTCTCTTACATGGCAGTAATACAGACTAAATGCTGTTACAGAGCAAAGGCAGTGAAAAGGTTGTTTTTATAAAAAAAAAAAAAGTTCCACTACATTATACCACATGTAACATGTGACAGCAGAGACAAGAAGTCCATGAAACCAACACACAGCCACAGACCAGTGTAGCTGCACACAGCAGCTGCTGTGAGATTGGACCAAAATAGCACAGTGGTAAGTTACTTTCCCTAAGGATCCCCAGTGACTTCAGAGACATCGCTGCTCAAAGCAATTGCAGAGATGTGTAGTTACATTTCTCTCTCCATGTAAAAGAGCTGCTGTCTAGCCTCGAAGAAATAAGAGCATCCTCCTTAAGTTATGAGTATTTGACCAGTCCCTCATAAATCTCTCCACAGATAGCATTTTGCTGGTGTCTGTCTGTGTGGAAATTATTCTTACCCTTACAGAAAGATTTATTGAAATATTTTCCTCTGCCACAATTTTTGGTCTTTTAAAAGCCTAACTAGCATCCTGAAGAAGCTGGTCAAAGAAGAGCTGTGATCTGTGAACAGAAAAATCAATCTGTTTACGTTCCCTGTACCTTCACCATCTGTCCCTAATTACAAAACTAATTAATTCAGTAGCTATTTGAGAAGAACAACAGTTGAAAAGTTACCTAGTTCTAGGTAACTATCATGGGTGAAAGCCAAATGCATAGATAACTTGACAGAAGATTTTCCAGTATCAAAATATCTACCTGATAATAAACCTACAAGCTTCCTGGGGATTGGTGAAGGCTTTCCATCTTGCTGTTGGGATCCCATGTCGATCCAGAAAGGCTTTGGCAAAACTGGTGTTGGATGCCAGCTGGGCTGCTTTTGCAGATGGTCCAAAACACCTAACTCCTGCTGCTCTCAGGTCATCAACAATCCCTAATTGGCAAAAATAGCAACAGAACCAAGTCATCCCTTTGGAAACGTCAAGCTGTTTGACAAAAGGAAAATCACATAACCATTCCAGCAGTCTGTTACACTTTTCCTTGTCTCAAACAGCTACCCGTAAAACTTGAGCTGTCTCAAACAGCTTATCCTTAAAATAAGGTTCTGCATATCCAATGACCTGTTTCAGCATTTAGTTTTACGAGGTTACATTACTAAGTGCTGCCACAGTTACCACCCCATGACTAGTGTTAGGACTGTCTGGTACTTCTGTTCACTAAGACATGGAGAGCTTACTGCACATTACAATAAATGCACGTGATGGTTTGGGTACTGCTGCATACAGCAACAACGTTAGAACTATTGCAAGAAAATTCTTTATATAAAGGAAAGCAGAGCAGGACACACAAGACTACTTGTAACCATTACCGATTCTTGATCCTGAATGATTTCCCCTGCTGGTATCTAACACACAAAAAGCAGCATACAGCTATGAAGCCACATGTTTTAAGTGACTATAATTTACATTTACAAGATAATCCATATTTTCTTGCTTTTCAGTTTAATTAAGTCAGTGTGTGTCCTAAGATCCGAAAGAGTTCATTTTAAAGCACAATTCAAGGCCCTGATTTTTACTGTCAAGTTAATTTATTTCAGCCTTACCAGCTGACAGAAGAGCTTCTTGTCCAACTAACACAAGTCCAATGTTATGATCTTTGCAGAACTGGGTAACAATGGTGTGATTGCTCACTAATACAGCTGAAAAGGAAGAGGAAATTTCATTAAGTTACCTCTGTAAAGCCTAAATAAGAGATGGGAGATGAGAATGTCATTGTTCCATCTCCCTAATAAGTATGATTAAAGTAACAAAACAACCCATGAAGGGCAAAGTAAAACAAACAATATAATAATAATAACAACAGAGTCCAGAAGGAACAGTGAACATTTCCAATTTGCACCACTGTTTTAATACACATCTGAAAACTTATTAAATGTATTTTATTTGCTATATGTGATCAATATAAACTTTTAAAAGCTGCTTATCATACCAGAATTAAAACAGAAAAAATAAAACTGTAAGTTCATAAGGAACTTACAAAATCTGAGCAAAGATTTCCTCAATGGCAATGCATGATGTCGCTAAATTCAGCTGAGCAGTCTGGGCAGACACCAGAGAAGTTTCTATCCAGAAGTTATTAACTTTGAGCCTTCTAGTCATCTGCTACATTTTGCTAAATTTGGTAAGTGAATTCAAGCATAACAGCAGGAAGAAAGAGGTGAGGTATAGAAACACACAGTCTCATATAAGCCTTGCTACCTTAAGAAGCTAGGCTAAAAGTAGGTATAGTGTGATGTTTTACTGGGCAGTTCTAAAATTCAGAAACAAAACATGCAGAAAAAATTACGTATGTCCCTTAAATAATTTGTGGTATCAGTAAAAGAAAAGAATAATTGTTATCTCCTTCTGAGTAAACACGAACAGGCTCTGTTTTGTTTCAGTTCCAACACCCATATTACTGATTACTTGGCACAATATTCTATTTTTTCCTCCTTTTTACCTGAATTGGAAATTTTTCCATTGTCAGCTGTTCCTGCATTTCCTGGAGCAACAAACACATGTTTTACATGTGGAGACTGAGCCAACTTCCAGGCCAGCGCATGCTCTCTCCCTCCACTGCCAATCACAAGCACTCGATCAGCCATTAACCTGTGCAAACCCAGAATCATCATATATAGTACTATCTATTTATTTCACAAACCCATGTAAAAATAAGCAAAAATATGTAAATTATATCTTTCACTTATAATTGGCAAGTAATATCAATCCGGTGCATATTAGAAAGGTATCCATAAGACATCTGAACAATGTGACCCTACCAGTAGCATCACTGTATAGATGCATCATTCACATTTGATTAATTTAAATACAACAATTAAATCACTGAGAAGGTTTTTTCACTTGTTTCAGCAGAGTCAAGATTTCCTCTCTTAATTATCCAGGCTGAAATAATCTTGTCATGACGGGGTGTCATCAAGTCCTTTGCACAACTACACAGGACAGGACAGAAAGTTTCATACAAAGGCTTTAGGTAACTTGCCAGATAAATATATTTCAAACTGAACACTGTGGTTGATCTAGGAACTTTTATGAGTGTAAAAATCCTTAGTAATAAATAGCAAAGGCAATTTTCTGAACAGATTTTAAACTTTGACAATTGCTAAGAGGGTAACTTCAGCACAGCAGCATGCTCAGTAAAAGAACAACTGTTAATTTCACTAGCACACTGACATTTGAAACAGTTCCTCAATAATATTTCTAGGCAAATTAGTTTTGATTTATTTCAGAACTGTTATCATACTCAACATAGGTCACATCTGCAAACTTAATTTTTCCATATGTGCTGAATGTGGACAAATGTCAGAAAGAAAAAACACCCCAGAACATGACCTTTAAGGAAGATGCT
The DNA here is from genome assembly GCF_949628215.1 of Phalacrocorax aristotelis. Taxonomy (NCBI): domain Eukaryota; kingdom Metazoa; phylum Chordata; class Aves; order Suliformes; family Phalacrocoracidae; genus Phalacrocorax; species Phalacrocorax aristotelis. Next base: position 102,915,839 of record NC_134276.1, read on the forward strand.
AATGGCATAAACCAGTCCTTACCCAGGAAATAGATGATAAATTAAAGATACCATAAACCACCAGCTTTGCAAGCAACATACCAGCAGTCTTTTCCCAAGAAATCAGGACCATTGGTTTCAGTTCATTACATAGCTTCCAAAGGCAAACAGAAGCTAAATGGTGACACTGAGGTATACTATTTCAGAAAATATGTTCACAGAACTGTCATAAATCAATAATCATGTTTCGAGTTCCTGAGACAGTATTAAGATGTCTTAACCCAATATCAATGAACTAAAATTTAACCATATATATTTTCACAATTATTAAATTGTCCGAATACAAAGTAAATATTTCAAATAGCCTGTCCCTGGGGATTACGGACCATTGTGGATTATCTAAGAGACTAATTTTAAGTTTCAGGTATTGTGCCCTAGGCATATAAACGCAGAGCATACACTTAACGCTCTATCAATCGCCAGACTGATTTCCTTGGAAAAGACTTTCTAAGTCTTTATACTGTGTAACTATCCAATATGTCAGACCTTGTCTTTCCTTTTGTCACTGCTTGACAAATAATTCTGGAATCACTAGGAAGCTCCTGTGAACTTAAAAGTAGAGGGTTACAACAAAGACACCTACATGCTCTTCACGAAGCTTCATTAGGCACTACGGTCCAACTGCTATTAATAAAAAGCAAAGTGTTTTTAAAAGCAAAATTATTTTTTCCTTTAAATATAATTTCACAATTCACTGAAGTTTTCTAAAACACTATAAATTTAAGTTCCTGGCTAGGAAGAGAGTGAAACCAAGCAGTGCCTCCTACCCTGTGGAAAAAATGCACATTTCCATTCCACATCATAGTGAGGGCATGAAAGACGTTTTTTACAAAGCAATTTAGAAGCGTGCTGGAAGAAAAGAAAGCTGGTAAGACAGTTGGTCCTAGAGGAAAGGCTGTAGAGAGGGATGTCTCACTTGAATCATCTCCCCTTACCGTGTCAGACCCTGCTGTTTGTCCACGCAAAAGGCTGAGGAGTCCTCCAGATGGATTCGAGTCCTTCCTTCAGCTCCTGCTACAGATCCAAATGATTTCTGATCTCCTAAAGCCAAGGATAAGAGTGAGAGGGTGAAAGAAGCAGACAGACCTGCATGCTGCCCTGTCCCCTTTTATCCCCCTGTCTGATGGGAGGATGCCCAGCAATATCACCTTAATGCCACCCGCCCTTCAAAACAGACCTCCCCACAGACTTCAGCAGCATGGACCATTCTCCTCTCTTTCAATTTTTCCTCAGCTAGCAACAAAAGCACCTCTTGCCCACAAATCAGTCCTACAATGTTAATAGCATTCAGCCCCAGGGAAAAAAAAAAAGAAGAGAGAAGCTACAATGTGGTGTCAAAAAGCTGAGATCACTGCTCAGTTCCCATGTTAAGAGCACTTTTATATCCCCCGGCAAGTAACGAACCCCAAAGACAACTTGTAAAAATAAAACAGCTTTCATGGTCTACAGCTAAACAGAAAGACTCCAGTTAAAACCTGCACACGTAACTCCCACAGACCAGTTCTTTGTAATGGAACATTTCCTTAGGTGTATATATAAAGGTAATTTTAATATCTAGCATGCACTTGAATTGTGCCCCACTTAATTACTACCCTTTTTATCTTTTGAAGAAATTTAACACAAGCAGTGCCAGAGATACAGTGTATATAATACACTTTATTCTCCACTGGGTCTTACACCATCCTCTTCAACAGCCTAATCCTTTCATGATAGTATCTGAAGTAATTTGGTTAATATTTGGCAAGCTTGCAATGCTACCACTCTTTACTGAAAACAAAAGTTAATGTATCCCAACATAGCACTGAGCAGCATCTGTGTGTCTTAAAATCAGGCAACGAGAAATAAATACATTAATAGAAACACAAACCATTCTTTTCATACCACTAAAACAATTTTTAAAGGAAATCTGCAAAGTTTATTTAAAACTTCTGTGGAATTAACAGCTTGTGTATTGTTGGACAGATGCTGTATTTGAACCTCCTGGTTTAAGGAGATATGCCTGCTACACTAAGCATCACTTACCAAGTGTCTGTAGACCGCCTTCCTTAGATTTGCCAACTCACAGTTCTACCTGGGACTGAAGAGCAAACCACCACAAGGAAAGAAGAGTCCTATTTCTTGTAAGACAAAACAAGGATAAAATTTCTCTTTTGCAACAGTTTTTGGGATCTTTTCTTATACTTGGGAGGCTGAGACAAGTCAGAAACAGAACTTGCGCCGCCCTGAAATGTCTCTCTGCTGCATGACTGGCCAGAAGAAGATAATTCAAACTTGCATTCATCCCAAGAGGTTAATTCGTATTGCAATTATTCGACCAAATTGCTTTCTTAGGTGATGAAGCGAATATGCAGCAGAAAAAGACAACATATAGAGAAACTTCCAATATCAAAATCTGACTTCTACAAAAAGTGAATCTGAAATTAAAAAAATGTAGAAAAGCATTGCCTAATGATCCGGAGAGAAAATCTCTCTGAAACAATGTATTTTAGTATTGTTTATTCACCAAGATAGCATACTATCAAAGCCATAATAGGATGAGCAGTCAGAGTATAACACTGGAAGCTGTACTGTACACAGTTGTTGCTTCCCTTCAGACGTCAGTGCCACCATTTTACTGGCTGGATATGCAGCACGCTCAACCATACCCCACCAAGTACCTTTAATAAAAAACACAAGGGTTGTTTTTTTTGGTTGGTTGTTTTTTAATAATAGATGCTGGTGTTCAGGAAGAAAACAAATTGTTATTGGTCTTCCATCTACTGTGGCTTTAAGTTGTGCACCTGGGTCCTCCTTTCCAGGCTGAGGATGAGAACCCTTTTCCTGGTTCAGGGTTTCTTTAGGTGAAGTTGCCATTCTTTGACAGGCAGCCGATGCCACGCACTGAGGCTGTAGGAAAATCCACCAGGCGTTACCCGACGTGCTGCAACAGTGGGGGCCGGGAGCTCTGGGTGGCCTTTTTGGGGTGAGCAGTCCTTTTTGGGGTGAGCCCAATGAATGCCAGCGTCCCCTGCTGCTAATGCAGCTGCTCAGAGGCATGCACAGCATTTTGAAAACCTTGTTATTGTTTTCCCGAAAAGCGTGTTCATTCACCTTGTGTGCAAAACACCAAACTATACACAGAGCGGAGGTATTTTATTAATTTCATTTTTGCACAAAGATGGGTGCTAGGTGGTAACTCCACAAAGCTAGCACCCCACTCACTCCAAGAAATTACAAGGTGTTATACAGTTAAATGTGTCAGTAACAGCTAATATTCACATCCCCCAGCTAATAATTGGCTAGTTTCTTTCTCACTTCATCTTAAAAGTACAGCTCCCTTTAAATTTACCACTCATGCTCAAAGACTAAGGGGCTTATTTGAGTAGGGGGTTTTCTGGCCTATGGGCGTGATTTTTAGTATTACTGACACTGGATGGGATATTGATTGATACCGGATGGGACACCCAGGATGTCCAGAACATCTGGGCATCATTGATACCAGATGGAACATCCGGTCCCTGTCTAATCAAAATAACCAAAAATATATTTACAAGTATGATAGATGATATATTTACAAGCAAGATAAGGTTAGGAAAACATTATGTTTAGATAACAGGAAGAGTCTGGACATGATTTGAGTATCATGTCCTTGGACAATATATCCTGGATATGATTTAGTATTGCACCATGGTAGAATACATTCCTTACTAATTGACATGATTTAGTATTACAGAACAAGATATCCTAATTAGCAGATTTTTGTAAAATAAGCACATGGAAGGACCTTGAGAACAAGCCAAAAGGGTACTGAGCATGCTTGAAGATCGAGTTCAACCAGCGAACACGGTGAGGAGGGCTATTGACAACCACTAAAGAAATTTAGAAGACCACCACTGAATTTGACCGCGCATGTGCCAAGGACATTTGCATATATTAATGAGTAGTATGAATATTATAATCATTTCATGGAAATTTAATGAATATGCAAACTTTATGTGTATATAATATCTGCAATACAAGAGCCTGGTGTGTACATTAGGTGGAGCGATCCCCTGTGCACCCAGCACTGCAATAAATGCCCACTTTCTAAAACTCTAAAGAATGAGTTTTAAAGAGTTTCTTTCACCAACTTCTACGGTATCAGTTAATAACCCATCCATTATCATTTTAATGAGGGTAATTCACCTAAAAGATATTTGGTTTTGGTTCAGTTAATAACCCATCGGGTATCATTTTAATGAGGGTAATTCACCTAAAAGACACTTGGTTTTAGTTCTTATCAACATCACAATTAATTGTCCTCCTTGACTTTATACTTTTCACCCAGCTTTCGCTGTCTTCCGATGTTGGATGTTCCCTTTTATCAGTCAGTCTCTCAGTTCTTCTTCAAGAATATAGTTGTAAAACAAATGCTTCCCTATCTCTGTTCCCTTCTCTGGCCGCCAAATTCTGTTTTGCCAGGCTCACACGGTTCATTTTTATTACTTAACAGAAAATTCCATTTTCTTCAGGGTATCGTTATGGGCAAGGACAACGCTGTGACAGACCAAGCCTTTGTCAGGCACATACACCTGTGAAGAGGCAGGGAAACTTGTCGTCTACTAAGGTAAAATTCACTCAGGAGAACGAAGGCTAAAAGCAGTTATGGTCTACATGTGCAAGTGTACGTATAAAAAAAAGCAGTGAAAGTCGTGCCTGCCACATACCCTTCCCGACTGCCAAGCCCGGCGCTATATCGCACCCGACACGCCGCCCGTTGGCCCCTCCGCTACCCTCCCCTCCCCCGCGGCGGCGCGCATGCGCCGGCGGCCGCGCCGGGCCGCCCGACTGGCGCATGCGCGCTGGCACGGCGCCCCTCCCGCGTCTCAGCCCGTCCGCCGCTCGCTTGGTCACGCGGCCCCGCGGCGCCGAGTGGCTGCGGCGGAGCTGGGGCTCCCTCCGGTGGTGAGCGGAGGGGCGCGCGGGGGCAAGCCGGCCTTCCCCCTCAGACTATGCCCCCCCTCTCGGGGGCCTCTCCCGCCCTTAGGAGACGACCTTGAGCGGAGGGTAAAAGCAGCAGTCGCCCCTCCTCTTCCTCATCCGCCATTGTTGGCGCTCTGCCCCTGGGACCGCGTCGCTGGGGGGGGGAAGGGGGCGGGGGGCGGCGGCGGGGACCAGGTGAGGCAGGAGTGTGGGGCTACGGGCGAAAAAGCGCGCGGTGCTGTATGGGGAGCTTCCTCTGCCCCACATAACGGCCGTTAAAGCGGAGAGGGAGGCGGGCGGGAAGGACTGCCGAGCGCCCGGCTCCTGGTATGGCGGTAACTGCTTCCCTCAGCCCCCTGGTGGCACGGCGCCTCGGGGCCCTCGCCCCGTCTCGGGGCGGGAGGCCGGCCTCGTCCCGGCAACCCGCGCCCGGCGGCGGTTGGGCGGCGGCCGTTGGGTGTCTGACGGCAGCGGTGACACGGGGTGAGTGCTGTACGGACGGTTCGATACGGTTTTTTAAGCACAAATGTATTAAAATCAAGTTACGGAATTATGAGAAAGCCTGCTTCTGGTCGGTATGTTGAATTTAAAGAGTGTATCCATTGATCTTTCTGTTCAAGTAGTAGGTGGATTTTTGTGGCCCCATGAAACTAAATTATTATTTTTGACAACCACGTAGAAGGAGAGAAATTGTTAATCTGTATCATAAAGGGAAAAAAAAATGTTAAGAACCATCATAATAACCCCAAGCTGATGACTTAATACCTTACCCAGATCAAAATCAACTGAAAATACTCTGGATTGATCCAGTCTTTTCATTCAGTCCCAAGTATGTCTCCCATCTCTTTTCAGGCAGGTTAGTGCAGAAGGGCAGTTCATTATATGCAGAACATATAAACACTATTTATTCCTTAAACTTAACCTTGATTTAACCCAGTTTTTGGTTTAGAAAGGAAGTCAGCAAAGCATATATTGTGGTCACTGATGAATCTGCAAAAAGAGACTCTTCAGCACCATGTATGTGGCATTTGTCTTAGGGTTTTCATTAAAGACAAGTTAACAGATGTGTAAATTGTGCATGCAGTTTGCATACTTGTCTACTTTTGGTTTTACATAGAAGACTCGCATTGTCGTTTGCTAAAGGTGCTCCTTTTGCCATTCCCCAGAGTCTTTCAGAAGCACTGGTGTTCATGACAGTGAGGTACTGTCTGTCTGCTGCTGATCTGTTCTGAGTTCCAGACTTACAACCTTACCTGGCACAAACGAAGGAAATCGGCCACTAGGATATGAGAGCCCTGTATCTTGCTGGGATACAAGAGTTAATCTAAGCGAGTCTGTAATCTGCTACTTCAGTCGTTGCTGCAAAGTACTGAAAGGGTACTGTAATGAAATCCTTTGAGAACGCACCAGGTAGTAGATCTTGAGGCATTGATGTACGTGAATAGAAAACTCAGTTGATGGCTGAATATAGCTGCATAGAGGAAAAGGGAGAGATCTGTTTCAGCAGAGTTCCGACTCAACATAAAGCATATTTCCAGTTTCCATTACACTGAGTTTGCAGAAAGGCAATAAAGCTTTGGGAATTCTGCAGTGCAAAATGAACATACGCTACTGTTGCTACGCCAAGAGAAAACTGTATCATTAATTAATTTTTATTTACATTGTAATACTACTACTTCGATAGTAATTAATAAGAAATGCAGATTGCAATATTAGACTGCAAAAGAAAAGAACATTGCATACTGTTCTGAAATTTTGTAGGGATTTCTTTAATATAACGAGCTAAAGATTATATAAGTTCCTTTAAAAAGCATATTTAATATGGTTTTTATAAAAATGTGTTTATAGGTCATTGTTTATAATGCACTGCATCTGAAGAAATACAAAGTGTCATGCTGACTAACAACATAGGTCATCAAGTGGTACGTCAAGCAATGATTCCAAGAAAACTGAAGCCATTTCCCTACATTTGTGGCAACAGAATGTTGTCGGGTTACAAACCTAAAAGCAACGTCAAGGACTCTTACAAAATTCTTGAGCTTGAGGAAGGATGTTCCCTTGATGATATCAGAAATTCGTATCGAAGTCTTGCTAAAAAATACCACCCAGACAGCGGTTCTGCCACAGCTGACTCTGAAGCATTTATGAAAGTAGAAGAAGCATACAGAGTCGTGCTCAGTGATGCAGCGACCAAAAAGAAATCGAACGAGAATAATGAAGAGGAGGAAGATCAGTTCAAAGCAAAAGCACCACAGCACAGGCACTACTTGAGTTTTGAAGGCGTTGGTATTGGAACACCAAGCCAAAGAGAAAAGCAGTACATGCAGTTTCGAGTAGACCGTGCTACTGAACAAGTGTTGGAGTACCGGAAGAAGAGACTTGAAAGCCAGTACGCTGTGACGGACCTGATGAAAGCCAAAGACGTGAAGCAGAGCAAAAAGGTGAAAATAACTCAGGCGGTTGAACGGTTGGTTGAGGACCTCATCCAGGAGTCGATGGCGAAAGGAGACTTTGACAACCTCAGTGGCAAAGGAAAACCTTTGCAGAAGTTTTCAGACTGTCCGCATATCGACCCTATGACTCACAACTTGAACAGGATTCTGATAGATAATGGTTACCAGCCAGAGTGGATCCTGATGCAGAAAGAAATCCGGGAAACCATTGAGCGGTTAAGGAAGAGTATCGTGGCATCTAGAAGTAAGCTTGGAGGGCCAATGACGCCATATAGGCAGAAGCAATGGAATCGTATTTGTGAGCAATTCATAGAAGATATCAGGAAATTAAATAAGAGAATTGACAACTTCAATTTAGTAGTTCCTATTCTGAGCAGACAAATGGTGCACTTCAGTGCAGACAAAGAAATTGCTCGAGCACAAAAGACTTACGAAGCTTTGATGGAAAACAGAGAGGCTTCTAACTCAGACACAAAGGAAAACGAAGAGGAGAATGTTAAAAGGTTTGGGTGGAAGTCGTCTCTATTGAAGTGGTTAAACCTCTCGTTGAAATAAGATAATACTAATTCATCTGTCTTGTCAAGATTTTGAATGCACTTCATTAATGAAACTTGTAGCACTAGAGAAGTTTCAGGTAGACTGAAAGTGTAAAATCCACTGTCCACTGTTACATCAGTTAAAAGAAATTGGGTTGTCTGATGTTCATTTGCAGGTGCTTAATTGATTTATTTGTGAGTATTGTTAAGGAACAAATAAATTCACTTATCCTCTTGCAGCTCATTTTACTTCTGCTTAACTCAAAATTAATGCTTTGCTTCAGCATAATCACTTTTACAGTCTGTTATCTCTGCAAAACATGAAACTGAGGCATAACAAAAACATTTTAAGGGCAAAGAGGGCAAAGTGGAAGTGAAAGTTTTGCTGTGCCCTGTTTGACCTTTGTCCTTTTTTACTTAAATGTTTACAGTTCATAAACTGTTGACAGGTCTAATGCATTTTTTTAAAAGTACATTCATGTCTTCAAGGTTAAATGGGAATGAGGGGAGGATTCTGGATGTCAGGACTTTTGCGGAAATCCATTTTTGGATCTGGCTTTTAACAAAGAACAGGAGGAGTTTCAGAAAGCATCCGAGCAAATACGGAAGACTGGCTGAAACTGTACCCTAGTCGCAGGGCTTTCTGGAGGTGAGAGGAGAAGAAATACTAATTTTCAAAAGTAATTGCACCATTTAAATATTTTAGAATATTGGTATCAAAGAACTTACTATGAAATATTGCTGTTCTATTAAAGTTTCTGGGCGATGAAAGCTCCATGATGTCAAAGATTTATTTATCTTTGGTAACCTCTCAGCTCCCCACACAATCTGATTTTCCTGGAGGGGTTTGCTTTTGAAAAGGTGTCGCTGGATCTCTTGGTATCTTTGTGGGCCCCCTTCCTCCCTTGCGCCTCCACAACTCAGACCATCACCGTCTCCGCCTGTGCAGGAGTTGTGCCGTGCCCTGCCTGTCTGTAGGAAGATGTCCCACAGGCTCGGGTGTGCCAGGGAGCGGGAATTTCAGAGTTTCAGAAATGAAAGCTAGATAATGATTGCAACCATCCTTTAGCAGATGCCCCAGCACCAGCAGAGTCTGGGTTAATGTGTTTGCTTTTGGGCAGGTAACGCTGCATGTGCTTCTTTTGGTCTTTGTGATCTTGCTCATCTAGATGACCTCATAACATTAACAAACCTTTTTGTAGGAATTAAGGTGGCAACAGTAAAAAGAACAGCAGTGTGTGCAGAATGATCTGTTGCCCCTCAGTAATGCCACTGGGATGCTTGTGCTGTGCTGTGCCCTGGTGTTAGCTGAAAGGATTAGCTCATGGCGATGCATTCCTTTCTGCTGAGATTCAGCAAGGAGGCAGGGGTGCACTAGCAGTGCATGGGTCAGTTGGGTCAGCCAGTGATTAATGTCCTCCTCAGTGGCTCTCCGAGTCTGCAAAGGTGGTAAGAAATAATGGGTGTCTTAAGAGGAGTTAAGTCCTGACTTAACTGTGGTGAAGGGGGAACAAACTGGGTGTGTGATCTTGATCTGCCGTGTAAGTAGCCCAGTCTAAATGCTCAGAAAGAAGAATAAGGTTACATGGCAGTCCTCTGCCTCTGGGGAGTCGATAGGAGTTCAGATTGCTGTCATTTCCTTTGGGATATGGATAGGATTCATTTTGATCATGGTGTTAGACCGGGTGATACCAGAAGGCTTTGACTTCATAAGCTCCTCGCTCATTTTAGCAGCTGTGTGTTTGAATGTCTGTTTATTTTGATAACTTACCTATGCATTCTTGCTTTTAATGAAAACCATAAATTAAACATACTTTTATGGAAGTTCTTTGACATAGTACACTTAAAAAAAGATCAGATTTTGATTCTCATTACGATCTACAGGAACTGGATCTGAATTGCTGTTCAGACTAATCCAGTGGCGGATTTAAAAAGAGCTAATTGCAAATGGAATTCATTGCACAAGAGTGAATAGAAACCTGACTGCAATAAATCCAGCTTTGATGGAATCCGCTTTGGCTTACAATGAAGACAAGTACCAGCAGTTTAAATATTTAAGTTGTCATAATGGATGAGTCAGCATACTGAGCGATTTTCATGTTCCTTTTAAGACTGCTTGGTTTTAAATGGAGTGGATGTGACGTGACTCTCAGCACTTTAAATCAGCTATACACTGTTGTCATGAAAAATTGCCAGGCACAAAAATCCACTTCTTCAAGATTTACTGCAATGATGATGAAGAAAATAATTTAAATTTTTATTTTCCCCAGGTGTGTGAAGTAGTATATTTTCGCAGGGCTCGTTTTTTTTTTGTTGCTCGGGGCTCGCAAAATCTTAAGAGCAGTATTTAGTCAGTACTTCTAGAACAAGTAATACCAAGTACTGCATATGAATTAGAAAAAAACAGGAGAGAATGGTCTTTGGAAGTCATTTTTCTATCTTACACGAGACTGTTAATTTGAATTTAATAACTCTTACCTTAAATTACTGACTTCAGAAGGATGGCATCACTGCTGCTTCCAGATACAAAGACGTGTTGCTTCTTCCCATAACTCCCTGTGTGTTGGTCTTATTACCGTAGGGCTTGTGGCTTGAAAGGCTTATCCAGATGATATCTTAATACGGAGACAAAATATTACTTATATTTATTATTAGGCTATATTAATTGAGGTATCAGTTTTTCTCAGGGTTGAGGAACCGGTTTCTTGCCCAACAACCTGATGGCTCTTTCAAGCACCATGAGCAAGCTGTACAGTTACACGTGTTAGTGCTTTCCAATAAAAGGAAAAGAGAGCTGTAGGCTCTCTGAAATCACGTCTCAGGCCATCCTATAAACTGAAGAGTTTCTATATACACTGCATATGCTGAGGCCAGCTGAGTATCTTTCCATTTCAGAGTAATAACAGCTCTCGGGATGCATGTGGAGTTACAGAGAAGACTCTGAGGAGAAGGAATAAAAGTCCTGAGAAGCAAGAGCAGGGCATGCTCTAAGACATAGACAAGTGGTAAATCTTTATTCCTGGTGGGAGAAACTGCCACAAAGAGGGCGAAGGGGATGTGTGGTGTCTTCCTTGTAGTTATTTCCCTACCAGCTATGATTCCCTGGAAGTGGCAACCACACGCTTTACCTTCCTACAGCTAACAGAAACGTGTGTGTGCACACGTGGGGGCTGGGAGGGGCGATAGGAAGGGCCTGGAAGGGAGCGAGGAGCTCAGGGAAAGCAGATGGCACGTAATGCTTCCAGATGAGGGTGAGAAGATGGTGGCACGTGCGGTAACAGGGATAGAGGTTGGAGAGTAGGCACATGTGAATTACGAAAAAAATTGGCTACGAACCTTTTCAGTGAACAGCAAGGCAAGAGTTTTGTTGCACAAACTGTTTCTTTATGGTATGGTTCTGAGCATCACAAGTAAGAAACAACTGTTCTTGATCCTCTGCAGCAGATAGGCTCTTCTCTGGGCCAGATCAAGTGAGAAAGGGGGAGTTTCTTCAAAAGAAGGCTCTGGCTTACCTCCAGGCCTGATGGAACACAGTGAGCACATGTAACTGAAGGAAAAAAGGAGGGGAGCTGAGGGCAGAGGGCTTCAAGTACAGCTTTTAACTTTGGGAGTTCATGGGGCCGCAGCTTAACTGTCTTGTAATGAGAAACTGCGTGTTGCTGTTCAGTTGTCTCTTTATAGGCCCTTCTTACAGTGCTCCTTTCCTTACCTAGTGCCCCATATTGCTCTTCCTTGTTTCTTGAGCAATAGCCCGAAGGGCCCTTCTCTTTTTTTGCTTATCCTGTTCCACTCTTAAATTTCTACTTCTCACTTTTCAGATTGATTCTGTACTTTTTTTTTTATCTTACCAGAGTGAATTTTCAAGACTGATCACTTTCCTAATTACTTAATTTAATTGCAGTGTATTCCCTTAGTATCTCTAAAATCTTGACATCAAGTCTTTTATAACGGGCAACAGTATGTACTTTACGAGAAGATGGTTCTTTTGTAAGGTACCTCTGGTGCTGGTATGGCTCTCTTTCTAATGGTTTGGCAAGGAATAGGCCAGAAAGCCAGAAAAAGAGAACTGAATCTTCTGCATGGGAAGTATGAAGGGAATTCACTGAGGGTCAAAAGTTTGGGGTCAGTTTTGGGCACATTCAAACCCACATTGTGAGCAGACATCTATTCACTTCCATTGTGCAACCGAAACATGTAGAAGCGCTCTTAGCTCTCCCCGTCCATGGCAGGTGTGGAACAATGCTGGGGTGAGCAGTGCTGGGTGGGGCTCCCTGCTGCCTCGCCCCCAGCGCCTGTGGGCTTACTGCATTGGGGAGATGGGAATGTCATGAGCGAGAGGGTGATGTCAGCAGGCTGCTGATGAGGCTGGTGTCCGGCTGGCGCGGTTACCGCGTGGAGTATGTCGAAGCTGGCGGGGAAATGGGGTGAAGTCAGAAAGAAGTCATTCAGATGCATCTTCCCAGACAGCTGGGAGGAACACAGAACGACTTATTCATTCTGCTTGGTTTTATTAAACGAGGCATCTGGCTGAGGTGTCGCGGTGTTTGTGGTGAAGCACGAACGCCCCAGTATGGGGGCTGCCTGGAAAAGTGGAAGGTTGGTGTGCTCAGCGTTGCTGGTGGGACAGCGTAAGGCCACGAGGGATGACGTGGGTCATAAGGGGTGAGGGAGACGATCATGGCGCCCCATGTGGCACTCGGATCCCCCGGGATTTGGGGGTGGGGCGGGGAGAGCCGAGTCCCCCTCCGCCCGGCAGCGGCCTCCCCCAGCCCAGGAAGAAAAGAGGGGGGACTTGCGCCGGCCTACCCACCTTGCGGTCGTTGGCGTGGGCTGCCGCCTCGGCCAATCGGAGCGCTCCGTCCTCACCCAGCCTCCGGTGACGCGAACCGCTAGCTTCCGATTGGCGGGCGGGCGCGTCGCTCGCGGGTCTCTCCCACCCCACTGCCGCTCCCCCGCAGGCGGAAGAGTCTCGCCCAGGACGGGGGGTATGTTCGGACGTCGTTTCCCTCCCGCGCCGGTGGGGGCGAGGGGCGGCGGGGCAGGACGGGACGGGGCGGTGGAGCGGGAGGATAGTGCGGTACGCCTGTATCCGGGGGTAGCGCGCGCTCCCCCCCACCCACCCAGCGCCCCTCGCGCTACCGGTTCCCCTCGCTGCCCTCCCGCCGAGCCGCGGGGGACCCCCCCCGCCGCCCCCTCCGCCGCGGGGAGCAGCGGCTCGTCACCCAACCTCCGCTCAGATCTTGGGGCAGCCCCCTCGGTGCCGGCGCGCTGGCCGGGGCTCCCACGCACCACTCGGTGCGTAGCAGGGCGAAGGGGCTCGGCGCGGTGGGGGGGGGGAGCCGGCCGCCCTTCCCCGCCCCTCGGGCCGGAGCCCTAACCGACCTTCCGCCGTAGCGCCGCCTCGGCCGCAGGAAGCGGCGGGCCCGCCTGCGGGTGGCGGAGCGGGGCATGGGGGCGCTGGGGCCCGACCCCCCAACATCCTCACCCCCCCCCAAACCCCCCCCCCCCCCCAACCGTCAGGCCTTCCTCAGGTTGCCGTTACCCGCCCCCAGGGAGGGACGCGGTGGGACCGAGCAGAAAGTTTGAGGTCTGCCGGTGAAATTTGGAAAAAAAAGAAAAAACAAAGCAAAATCACTTTTCTTTCATTAACGCTGCCCTCGGCGCAGCAGTTACCGGCAGGACGTCGATCGGGGCTTTGGGGTTCTGCCTCGCGTTGCCCTCTCATGGCTTGAGCCCGTTAAAGCGGTGTCGATGCGCACGGTGTGCTCTTGCGCGCGAAAATGGGCCTGCGGGTAACTGCAGAATTGATCTTTTTTCCAGCCTCTCTGAAGTCTTCAAACTTTAACAGCGCTCTTAAAGAATACTTGCTGTAGGCAGCAGCCACATTGCTCTAGGGCTGAGCATCGCACAGATTCGTGTGAGGGGATAACCTGTTTAATAATTTTGCCACGCGGCCTTATTTTTGTATAAGTTAATTTAAAAGTTCCTTCCTTTCCTCCTCCTGTTTTTCTGCAATACTATATAGCATAATGCTATGGTGAATGGAAAACTGAAAGTGAAACTGCATGTAATCACTGAAATGAGTGAGTTGGTCTAAAGATCCCCTTTAAAAAATTACAGTGGACTTAATAGAAACATTCACATAAGCTCCTTACAGTGACTGTGCCAAATATATTTTCATAATACACGTGTATGGGGAAAGTATGTGGCTTAAAGCATATTCTGATCAGTTGCTTGTGAAAGATGCTGTCTTCTTTGAGGAAAATAGGGTTTTCTTCTTGACTTTAAATTTCTTCTCTTCTTCCTATCTTTTAGTTTCTTCTTTGGAAATAGGAGGTTCTGTTCTTTGCTAACCTGGTGGTTCCACGGTGCTTGTGCAGTGCAAGACAGTTTTCTTTTTGCAGACTCTTTTTGTATTTTCTTGCAACTCCTTTTAATATTTTGTTAAAGTGAAATCAGTTCATTCTGGGAGAGAGAGAAACTGATCTTCAGTTGAAAATTTTGAGCTCCAATCCTTGTGTTTTCAATTCACTTTGGCTAAATAATATATTACTTGTTTTAACGTGAGTGCTAGGGTCTACCACGTATTATTTTTACAGAGTGTATAACTGTCCTTGTTAGTTCTTCAGTCACCAGTTTGTTCTTGCAGGTGTTCTTGTGTTTCTGTTCATTGGGCATGAGTGAGAAATGTTTCCTGAGAACAGTGGGAGAACCTGTTTGCCCTTGGAAAAGGGGAGGAGACAGACTGTAGGAAGGGCATTGAAGGGCTACTAAAACAAGGGGTTTTACCTGTTTCCTTGCTGCAAAGTATGTGGATGTGAAACCTTAAACCAAGGGAGTGAGCTTTGTACCTTTATTAAGGTAAGAAAGTCCAACTGAAAGCATCTGTCTTTGTCAGAGTTTTCTGTCTGTGTAGCAGGATATAATTGGGCTAAAACTTATGTATGTGTCCATATTAACCCAGATGAGGATAAACTTTAGCCTCGCTTTTGTGGTCTTGGTGGGGACCCAGCTTCACAGTGTCACTGGTCTGTCACAGTTGAAATATAGCTTATTATTTACTTCCTTTTTTGCTAGGGGTGTTGAGCACCACATGCATATGGAACTTTATCATGGAATCACAAAATGGTTTGGGTTGGAAGTGACCTTCAAAGATCATCTAGTCCAACCACCCTGCCATGGGCAGGGGCGTCTTTCACTAGACCAGGTTGCTCAGAGGCCCACCCAGCCTGGCCTTGGACACTTTTCATCATGGGGCATCCACATCATCTCTGAGCAACCCATTCCATTGTCTCACCACCTTCACTGTAAAAAATTTCTTCCTTCTGTCCAGTCTAAACCTACCTTCTTTCAGTTTAAAACTGTTGACCTTTGTCCTGTCACTACAGGCCCCTGGTAAAAAGTCTCTCTATCTTTCTTATAAGCCCCTTTTTTATATTGAAAGGCTGCAATAGCGCCTCCCCAGAGCCTTCTCTACTTCAGGCTGAACAACCCCAACTCTCTCAGCCTTTCTTCCTAGGCGATGTGTTCCAACCTCCCCAAATGGGAGGCCTTCATTTTTGTGGCCCTCCTCTGGACCCGCTCCAACAGGTCCATGTCTGTCTTTTGCTGGGGATCCCAGAGCTGGACACAGCACTCCAGGTGGGATCTCACCAGAGCGGAGCAGAGGGGAAGAATCACCTCCCTCAACCTGCTTCCTCTTACACAGTCCAGGATACCATTGGCTTTCTGGACTGCAAGTTCACATTGCCAGCTCATGTCCTTTTTTTTCCACAGGGCTGCTCTCATTCCATTTGTCCCCAAGGCTGTATTGATATTGAGGATTGCCCCAACCCAGGTGCAGGACCTTGCACTTGGCCTTGTTTAACTTCATGAGGTTTGTGTGGGCCCATTCCTCGAGCTTGTCCAGGTCCCTCTGGATGGGTCCTGTCCCTCTGGCATATCAGTGTATCCCTTCCCTCTAGCATATTAAACCCCGTATTGTACGATAGCTAGGTGTTTATTTAACAGCTTGAGAGAGGGCGGCCAACCCGTTGCATTTGGGTTGGCTCTGTACTGTGTGTCCTTTCAGTAACTCTGATCAGCAGTATGCTTACCTTTTAAATGAGAACACGGGAAAATAGTTGGTTGGACTTTAGGCTGGATGAATTGTTCTGGCATCCTGCAGTCTGCTTCCTGCCATCCTTTTTTATGGAAACCCCACAGCCCTTATTTGTCATGCCCTCAATTGGGTGCGCATTTGATCAGAGATGGTGTTTTCCTCTCAAGAAGAGAGGAATATCCACACGTTGGTCACAGAACGTGGGCATCTTCAGTAGTGATGGAAGAAATGGTGTATCGCTGCCTTTTAGTCATGTATCTGAATACACATACGGAGCTATGGCAGTAGTGAGAGATATGTTTAATTATTTTTTATTGTGAAGTGGGGCTCTCTTGAAATACCTCAGGGAAAGACTCCTTTGCAGAATTCTGAGTGGCAGCAGTTAATGTTTAGTTCATCTTAGAAAAAGGGCAGCTGCATTAGCACCTCTGTTCCATTTTACTGCCAGTTGTATTCTTGCATGCCTGCTTTAGCACTAAGCTTTCTTTTTGAAATCAAAATAGTTTCTGGCATTAGACACGTGTCGAAATAATTCTAGACTTCTTGTCTGTGTTCTGTTGCAAATTCTCTGTACCTTGTTTCTCCATGTTTGTCATCTTATTCCAGTGAAACAGGAGGCTTGTGTTGTCAGTTACTAGTTTTCACTGTAGAAAGATTGCCAGCAGATAGTATTTATCTCACCTATTCACATTATATAGGGTGCTTCTCTCCTGAGGACAAAGATAAGGTTAAAGCAAAGTGCAGGTTTGTAAGCCAGTGTCAAGCACCAAAAATACAATTTCTGATAAAATAATATCCTTTGGCAGAAGGTTGCCCTGTATCTTAGAAAGTATTTTTTTTTTAAAATCAACTTTTCCTAGTCTCCCTAGCTTCATTTGTCATTAATGAAGTTGTGGAAACTTCATTTAATATATGATGTGATTAAGAATTGAGAGAGATTTTTGTCTCAGATTTTAGAAGTGAGCTCAATGCCTGTTTTGTCTCCTAATATTTAAAAAACACTTAATAATTAAGATGTGGTTTTGTGTTGTGTATGGTAGCCGTAACATTTATCATTACGGACTTTGCAAAGTTGAAAGGGTTTTACTAGGATAAATGCTGGTTAGTTTTTGGATTGGAAGTTGGCTTAATTACATGTCATGGTTTAGCCCCGGTTGGCAGCCAAGTACTACACAGCTGCTCACTTACCCTCACACCCCTCCCTCCCCCCGGTGGGATGGGGGAGAGAACTGGGGGTGTGTGGTGTGTGTGTGACAAAAAAAAGTACAACCCATGGGTTGAGATAAAGACAGTTTAATAGCACAGCAAAGGAAGATAAACCGCTGAGCTGTCCCTGAGCAGCGGTTTTCACCCCCTGGCCAACTCCCCCCAGTTTATGTACTGAGGATGACGTCCTATGGTATGGAATATCCCTTTGGCCAGTTTGAGTCAGCTGTCCTGGCTGTGCCCCCTCCCAGTTTCTTGTGCATCTCCTTGCTGGCAGAGCCTGGGAAGCTGAAGTCATTGACTTAGTGTAAGCAGTGCTTAGCCGCAACTGAAACATCAGTGTGTTATCAGCATTACTCTCATACTAAATCTGAAACACAGCACTACGCCAGTTACTAGGAAGAAAATTAACTCTATCCCAGCTGAAACCAGGGCAGTATATTAGCTGGCAAAACAAACTGTATAATCCTTTTAAATCATAGAAGGGAATGAATTTTTTCATTTCAGCCTTTTGAACTGGAGCATTTTTGCTGGAGTAAGAAGATTCCTTTCATTAACTCATCCAAGAATTGAACAGGCTATTTCTTAAGTAACACAGTCTTGCAGAATGGATGGGGCTGGAAGGCACCTCTGGAGGGCGTCTGGTCCAACCCCACTGCTCAAGCAGGGCCACCTAGATCTGGTTGCCCAGGACTGTGTCCAGATGGCTTTTGAATATCTCCAGGGATGGAGACTCCATGACCTCCCTGGGCAACCTGTGCCAGTGCTTGGTCACCCTCACAGGGAAAAAGTGTTTCCTGATGTTCAGAGGGAACCTCCTGTGTTTCAGTCTGTGCCCATTGCCTCTGGTCCTGTCACTGGGCACCACTGAAGAGAGCCTGGCTCCAACCCCTTTGCACCCTCCTGTCAGGTATTTATATACATTGACAAGATCCCCCTGACCCTTCTCTTCTCCAGGCTGAACAGTCCCAGCTCTCTCAGCCCTTCCTCATAGGGGAGATGCTCCAGTCCCTTCATCATCTTCATGACCCTTCACCAGACTCTCTCCAGTATGTCTGTGTCTCCCTTGTACTGAGGAGCCCAGAACTGGTACCAGCACTCCAGATGTAGCCTCACCAGTGCTGAGTAGAGGGGAAGGGTCGCCTCCCTTGACCTGCTGGCAATGCTTTGTCTAATGTAGCCCAGGATACTGGTAGCCTTCTCTGGCAAGGGCACATCGCCGGCTCATGCTCAACCTGGTGTCCACCAGGACCCCCAGGTCCTTTTCTACCAAGCTGCCCGCCAGCAGAGTGGCCCCCAGCACATACTGGTGTGTGGGGTTGTTCCTCCCCAGTTGCAGGACTGGGCAGTTCCCCTCGTTGAGCTTCATGAGGTTCCTGTTCAATCCCATTCCTCCAGCCTGTCGAGGTACCTCTGGATGACATTAAGTAGAGGATGAAGTATAACTTCTGTTGTTGTTGACATATCTGAAATTATTTTTTCCATTGGCTTTTCTTGGCCTGCTTTCTGAATTGCAGTAGAACTTCACATTATGTTTGAAGGAGCTGATTTTATTTAGATATGTTAACACTATTTAAATGGTCCGTTACAGGGAAAAAATTCCAAAGGAAAAAAACCAACTTTGAAGTAATACAGCTTCGGTCATTCTGAAAATGACTGAAAATGTATTTACAGGCAGGATAGTGGCTTCGGCAGACTTGTCATAACCACCGCTGTGTTCAGAGGGGAGAAGAAATTGTGCAGCGTGTTTGTCTGTTTAGTGGCCAGCCACATCGCAGGGTGAGAGCTGTGTAGTCTTCACTGGTGACAGCAATGGGAACCATGAGCTGCGTCCTGGTGGGGGTGGGCAAGGAGCTGGGAGGAAAAGGGAGGGATTACTGCAGGATGAGGAAGAGACACATGCAGGGGTTGAAGAGGAACAAATAAAGTACACATGAAGCCATTTTAAGAGTGGAAAAGAAGGAAGGGCTGTAGAAGCAGTCCTAAATCTGTAATGGCAATTCTGTATGACAGTTGTAGAAAGAATAGGGATTTGAAAATTGCTAGGTAAAAGTGTAATCTAGGAAAATAACTCTATAGTAGAGCCCAGGTACTATAAAAAGTAAAATAATTTTGGAATTGAGCGATTATTTAAGGTAGCATCATAACTATGGATGGACTTCTGGAACTAGATTCGGAAGGACGAGTTTCTTTTATCATAGGAGGTGGCCTGTGTTTGTAGTGTAGGCAAACTCTGTTTATTTTACCTCTCAGTGTAGACTTTTAATTACTGTTATTAACCAGGAAAATGTTTTACATCAGTTTTTCCTGTAATATAATCATAAGGGATGTTTTTCCGTTGTTAGCCTTTAACAAGTATCTGGAAATTATTTATGGCAGATCAGGAAAATACGGAAGTTGACAATACTAAACCGAAATAGAATGGCATTAGGGGTGGCTGTGAATCACTGCTCAGTAGAAAAACTAAATATTTTAACTTCTGACACTGCTACTATATACATATGCTAATCACCTTACAGTGTGAGAACAGATGTAGTATGGTGCAGAGCCTTTTACAGCTACTGTCTCGCCAAGTTGTTGAACTGTGTTGTTTCAGTAGTGACTTTGTAACACTAATTACTTTCGTCTTCCTGTATTGAAAGTTTTGTGTGATCCTCTCTCTGTGCAGTGGGGTGTTCTTTACCCTTGGTATTAGTTGATTCACTGAGTTGATTCCTTTTTCCCAATGTTAGAAAGGGACTATATCATCTATCTTATTTGGAGACTGGAAATACAGGTATCACATGCAGGGTTCCTGGGCCTAGCTCAAAGACAAAGTTCTGGTCTGCGTATGGAGCCCTGTTGTGTGTATGATTTTTTTTTTTTAACTGCTAATGTCAGAGAGAGTGTTATGGTTTGAAGCTGAAACTTAGATTGAAATATTTGCTTTTTTGCTTGCTTTTATTTTTGCTTTTTCATATATTTGAACACAGTACATTCAATCTAATTTCTGTTTCAGATATGATAATTTATATGTGATGCATAAGTTTTTGGGTTATGTGATGATTTTATTTTGTAATTTTGCTTGTAAGGTAGATTCTTTTTTTTAATACAGTTCGATATAGCATCCTTAGAGTATACCGAATACTTAATTCTGGAAAAAACAAAACCAAAACAAACCAAATTAAAACAAAAAGCCCCAAACAAAATGCATTGTAAAGATTGCTGGTGGTGGTTATTGAACATCTCAGGATTTTACTATTTCATATTAAATGCATCTTTGACTGTGTTTCAGGTATTTAGGACACAGCTGTTCATGGAAGAATTCATGTATAACTGCAAAACAAGAAGGGCAATCTAATCTTTGAGGAAATGGCAGGATTCCTAGACAACTTCCGGTGGCCAGAATGTGAGTGTATTGACTGGAGTGAAAGAAGAAATGCCATCGCTTCAATAGTTGCGGGTGTGTTGGTAAGTTTTGAGAAGACGTGAATCGTAACCGTGTTGACAAATTTGGAAGTATGACAAAGTTACATTATTGTTTCATGTACTGTGAGGGTTAACCCGTTAACTGCACCTTAATCCAGTGTATTTCTTTAACTTTTTTTAAAAGTGTAATTGTTAAGCAGCTTTTCTACAGGTCACATAACTTTGCATTTTCTCTGATAATGATGTACCAGTTCTGCTGTGTCCTCTTTAAAAAAAGATTGAAAGTCCTAATGGATTTTTGGCATGATTAGGTATGTTAGAACACCTATGTTATACATAGTTAGTATCTCATATGGGCTTAGAATCTGGATTCTTTTTCTTAAAGCTGTACAGGGAATTTAGCTATACACCAACATTTTATTTGAATAGAAAATGTGACCAGTTCCCAAATGCTTATCCGAAAACATCAGCATTAAGGCTTATGCAGAACTTGTATATCAAACAGATTTAGAGTCCGGCTTAAAGCTAATAACTTTCTGGAGTAGTTCATACTTGTTAAAAGACAATTACACTAATGGTGTGCATGAACATTTGCCATGTTTTGTCTGCCTGTCTCTGAATGCTTCTAGCCTGATTATACTGGTGTATTTTATTTCTAGTTTTTCACAGGTTGGTGGATAATGATAGATGCTGCAGTAGTTTACCCCAAGCCAGAACAAATGAACCATGCGTTCCATACCTGTGGGGTGTTTTCAACACTAGCTTTTTTCATGTAAGTGTATATAAAGGAAGTTCTTATAAAATAAACATGACCTGTTAAACACAGTTTTTACTAGACAATACGGTGTATGATAAAACTTTGAATCGCTTGCTTATAAATCACTTATGAGTAATCTTGTCGTACATTTTTGCATGGCAATATAAAGGCCTTTTTTCTTTTACCTGTGGCCTTTGTTTCTGATCATCGTCTCTTTATTCACGGTTCGGCCTAGCCCCCCACCCTGTTTGGGCTAAATTGCTTTTCCTAAGCACTTTGGCTGAACGTAAGAAAGCAGACCTTCCTTTAAGCAAGTGGCTTTCTATAAGGAGTGTTTAGATTCCTAGATCAAAATGCATGTAATGCTGCCCAGTTGCTTACCTCAATGTAAAACATTTGACTGCATTTTCCCCTGTTCTTAAATAATTTATACAGCTGTCTCTGGCTCAAAACCTCCTCAAACAGCTGAGGTAGTAGCATTATAGCTATTGTTGTAAAGATGTAAATGTTGCAGGCTTGAAGGAGAAGTAATAGCTTTTACTGAATCATAGAATTTTGACAAGAAAAAAGGATGCATTTGGATATGCAAGACCTTCTTAACACTTGGTATCTGAAAGTTTCTGGTTTTTTTTCCTCAGCAGTGTAACTTGTTTTAAGAAAATGTGTTGTCCCTCCTTACAGGGTATCTCTCACTTGAATACTTAGAGTGTTCATTGTGAAGGAAAGGCATCAAAAAGCAACTTGTATCAGTGACAGCACTGTGTTACTGGCTGTTCTTATTCCTCTGAAATGGCTTTAGATGTTTTAAAAACTTAAACAGCCAGAAAGTGACCAGGAATATTTCAGTCACTAAAAAGGGTAATTCTTTCATCTTACAGGTCTGTTAATGTAAAAGTTTAAGTAAGACTTACAAACAAGTACGGGGTTTGCTTGAAATCCGGTTGGAATCCTTCCATTAAGGGCCATGTAATAGTATGTGACCATACAAAATGACAAGTAATTTTCCCAGAATTTTGCACGTCCTAAAAAAGATAACTCTTTACTTATAAATTGATTTTCTAATAATCTGAGGTGTATACACTCTTTTTGTTCCTAGGATAAATGCTGTATCAAATGCACAGGTGAGAGGAGACAGCTACAGCGACGGATGTTTAGGAAGAACAGGTAAATTTACTCTAAAAATCATGCTGAGTTCAAAGACTGATTATTTAGGTGGTTATTTTCTTTCTAAGTGGTGGTTAAACCTCTGCAAATTCTGTATAGCTGCTGGGAGAAATAAATTCTTGCCCTGTGGTAGTCTATGGAGCAGGCATTCCTTAAGAATGGCTTATTTTAGAATGTATCACAAACGTTCTCTTTCCTCTGTATGTCACCTACTGGGTGGTGTCTGTGGACCTGCTGTCTTCTCTCTGCTTTCCTTTGTAATTCCCTTACTATTTCCCATGTGGATCCCAGCATCTGTTCTCATGTGATTTGTAGAATGCCTCCCCGGAAATCTGGTAGGATTTACTGATTTGTTTTTTTTTTTTGAACGAGCATACGATGCTTTTTTGTGTGTCGTTCATAAATCAGCTCGAGAGAATCTTTGCATAGAAATACTGTTCCTTTCCCATGAGTGAGCAGATTGATTATTCTCAATGGCATCATCTTTCTTTTTCAGCAGGTGTTGTCTAGCCATGGTAGATATTGCCTCTCTGAAAATATTTTTCTGAAGTGAACACAGGAAGGGTTTGTTTTACATACCCTACTGGAATGCCATCTTTACCTCAGAAACACTATATCTTTAGCAAAGTACCTCATCATTAGTCCACTCCAATTTGTGTTAAGTGATGTTGTAGGCATTCGCCACAGATGAGGGGATATTTCTGGTAGTTGTGTCTGCTCACTAAAGTAAGGGGAATCCAGCTACTATGTGTTTTACTAGAGAAGGCAAATTTTGGTTTGTCTTGTCCTCAATATAGGGTTTAATCCTTTCCCTTTGTGCCTTCAGCAAGATAGTGTATCATAACAGAGCTGTATCATATTTGGATCGTCTGTCACTATGGCTAATACTCTACATGGTTCTCAGAGGTCTTAATATTTCCTGCAGGTGCTCGTGTCTGGCTCTTCATTGGCTTTATGTTGATGTTTGGTTCACTTATCGCTTCAATGTGGATTCTTTTTGGAGCGTATGTTACACAGAGTAAGTTTGTTTATTTTCATATAGAGAAAAGTACTTTTGCTGTCAGCTAAAAGGCAGAAAATCCAGAAGAATGGAAGTGTGTGGTCTGCTCTTGTCAGAGCCATACCATCTAGTTTTGTAGTCAGTGAATGATACTATGAATAGTGTTTTAAATACACCTTCCAATATGAAAAAACTTAGTATTTCTGTTGTTACTTACTTTGCAGACACTAATGTTTACCCTGGATTAGCAGTGTTTTTCCAAAATGCGTTGATATTTTTCAGGTAAGTTACCTGGGTAAGTTTCCCTCGTTCCAAAGAGGTATCTCACTTACCTGCTTCTGTGCACATTGATACTCCTGGAAAGTAAGCTCTGAAAGCTGGAGGCTGACTCCAGGCTTGACCTTCCAAAATGTGGAGTTTGCTGGTCTCAATGCAGAACCCTCCATATTTTGATTTATTACCCACCCTGACCTTTACTTGAGGGGAGTGACAACGGGACCTCTTGGGTCATTGAGTAAACTGACATTATACAGAGAACTCGTGGTATTATTCCATGCATAAACTGATCACACTATTTTGTAAAACCTAATTTTTTTTTTAATCTGCAACTTTTTTCTACTCCTTTTGCTCCAGAGCTTAGAAACAATCTTTTACATACCCCTTCTCAGTCCATGAGAGGCTCTTCATTCCCCTCATGTTCCTGTTAGTCCAGCTCTTTCTGGTCTTGCTGAATTTACAGCTCTAGAATGTGGATGACCAAGGATATAGACAGTATTCTGGGTGACATATTGTCAGTGTTTCACTCTGACAATTTCACCTCTGTACCCCAAAATACCTTGGCATATATCTGAGCAGCACTAGGTAGGGGATCCTCTTGCTCTTTTCCTGACTCTCTCATACCAATGGCTCAATCATCTAATAAGTGATACACCTAGGTTTGTTTTTACTGGATGAGCTTTCAGTTATGAAGAGTGATTTTTTTTTTTTTTTTTTTAATAGGAGCATGATGGTATGTTTTGTAATACTACACTTCAATCTGTTTCTTTTATTTCACTTCATATCATTAAGTATATTGTGTGATGCTCTGAAACTATATCTGTACTAACTCTTTTTATATGTATAATGCATTCTGCAGTCATGAATTTTATTAATTAATAAAAGAGTTCCAAGATCAGTCACTGAAAAAGTTCACATAACCTCCTCTTTTGCAAGTTCTTACCCATTCAAATTACCATGCTAACCATTTTCCTTCTAGTGCTGATCAAATGCTTTGCAGTGAGCCAGATCGACTGGCTCCGCTGTGCTTCCCTGTTTGGAAAATCAGTTATGGTCTTGCAGAAAATAGCAGTTCCTAAATATCTTCCGTAGTATTGCATATGATTGCCTTCGTCGGTATCACATTTCAGACTTTGAGGATAGTTTCACCTTGCCTGAAATCTTTAGTCTTATTTCAGTAGTTTGATGAACTTATTTCTGAAGCTGCTTTTTGTTTCTGAAAGCATCTTTCCTTGGTTTCTATTGTACTCTGTATGTAGATGTATTTTAGGTTTGTTTCCTTTTGTCTTCTAAAATTTGTTCTCTAGGTATGCACTATGAGACAAATTACAACCTTTTTATTAAAAAAAAATAAAATTAAAGGTCTTCCTTTTTCATCCCACTGTGCACTTTAGGCAGTGACATTTGATAAGTCCATCCGTTGACGTAGCTCCTTTCCTTAGACCAGCTCTGGGTCAATCAGCGATGCCCTTCTCAATATTCTTATCCAAAACTTCTGCTTTATTGAATGGGGTCTTCCATCAGTGTTGTTCTGTTGCCTGTGTTCCCTGGACCATGTGCCTCCTTCAGGACTTGTGCTTCAGCGCTGGCTGTTACTCCACCAGTTTTTTTACTTAGTTTGTATGCTGTATTGGACATTCTCTTCTCTAGTTAATCACCCAGGTGTCCAGCTTGTTTTACTTATCATTGCTGCTTATTGTTGTTCTCAGTGACAGTATTTCTCATTTCCCTCCCTCTTCATTCTCTGATTTAGTATGAATGTGCCCTTCTTTACCACCTGTTTGGCTATAAGAAAAAAAAAATTGAAGTATGAGGAGCAATAAGGAAATCGTGCTTAGTTTTGTTCCCTCAACATTTTTTTTTATTCATGACAATATGTAATTGCAGTCAACCTTATAAAAGGAATTTTGGAAATCAAACTGTAATTTGCATCTCACTTGTCCACCACAGCAAATCAGAAAGAATATTGATCCTCATAAAAATTTAATTGCTTAGTTTCTATCCTAGCACTGTGCGTTATGTTCGGCTGATTGCCAGATGCCAGGATGAGACTTACTGCTCTGTAACTCTGTGGATTGGTTGTAGAATCTCTTAAATCTTTTTCCTTCAGAAGGGCAGCCACTTTTACTGTGAGACAGGCTATTTTTTATTTGAGCAGCTGCTTCAACTGGATCTCATAGTTTTAGCAATGCATAGTAAATTAAATGTAAGTACAAAAAACAGATACTGACTTGAATAAAAGTTAAGGTTACTGGAGGGATGTTGATTTGCAGTGCAGGTAGTGTAAGATTATAAGGATACTATTAAAATTACTTTCTCCACCTTATGTATGATCTGATTTTGGTTTCTTGGTTTTTTTTTTTTCCCTCCTTTAGTACTCTGATCTACAAGTTTGGAAGAACAGAGGAGTTGTGGGGATGAGAGATCACATACAGCATTGTCTATTCCATAGTTGCTATGTTGTACTATGTATGTAGATATATTTACATTTATTTGTTCTTGGTTTGCTTTCTAAATCGTATGGACTGAGATAAATTACAGTTTCTGTAACAAGCTCCCTCTTTTCACAGGACAGACTTGTGAATATGTACATATGACTGTATATATCTTAAAAAGGGAATGTCAGGCTTTCTTTCTGAAATCTTCAGGCTTATTTCTTTGAATACATGGGTTTCCATCAACTCCTAAGACTTGATCTTCCAAACCTTCATGTGTATCAGAGACTTCAGTGGAACCGTTAGTGAGCCAGCACGGTAAAGCCCATACCCTGTAAAAGGGGTTGTTCTTTTTATGTGTAGGTGAGCTAGAGCCCATTTTGCAAGGCCTGCCTGTGTAACCTGGGGAAGTAGTCAGCACCTGGAAGCGACCCAGCCAAGCCTGTGTCTAATGAGGGTAAATCCTATTGTATGCTGAGATAAGAGCCGATTTTAAGAATTTTATATAACTGTTCAGAAAATATAAAGGAGCTATTTTTTTGTAAAGGGTTATGAATTTTTAAACAAGGTCCTATATTAAGGAGGCTCTGCATGGTAAATCGAACTGTTCTTGACTTCTGATTGCTATAGCACAAATGACAATTGGTAGCACCACAATCCTTAGAATTAATTTCATGCTGTTCAATGTAATAGATACCAATTAGTATTTAATGTATTTACTGATATTAGAATAATTAAAAAAAAAAAGATGCCAGTAATACGTAAGGAATGTAAAGAATACCTGAAAGTCAGACTAACATCTTTAAAATTATGCTAGCATCATTTTCTTCAGGGAAAGCTTTTTGCTGATAAATGGACAGTTATCCTGCTACCTATTACCTTTTCTATTTAAAAGGCAAGCATTTCAAGTGGGGATATAGTAGATGTATTTATTGCTCAGTCTTACCTTGAAATAATTGCCGGTTTTAGGGTTGCCGTTTGCCCCAGTTAAGAGGTATTTTATCTCCTAAATTTCACGGGCACTTTATGGGAATGCTTCCATTATTGAAATCCAGTTTCTTCTAGCTGGAGTATACAGAAAGGGAGAACAGTGTTTTATAACTTCAGACTGATCTTGTATATTCATCTTGCTGTTGATGACTTCCTTATCTTACCAGTTCTATGTGGTTTTTAAAGCATTTGAATCTACCTTGTGTCTAAAAGCTTTTATAACTTTACACGTGTCGAGACTGCTGACCAAATGGTGGTAAACTGCAGAATGTAACTTCTGTGTATGGTTACTGTACGCTGTTAGTCATCTAATTGCTCCCTTGTGGGAATCTCCCCAGTGGACAGAATATGAAGCGAATACTGCAGCTGAAATTGTGCTACTGGCTAGACTAACTTCATCCCGATGTCACCATCCTGCAGTGAGTTACGATATTTTCACTGGTGTTAATCACAGCTTTGTACATAAATTGTCTGTTCAGTTGTGACTTCAGAAAACTGCAATAAAATTTATCTTACGTTCTCAAAACAGTGACCTGCACAAGGTAACCGTACAGTAGTACTCCATGTAATAGCTCAAGTAGTGCTGACCTTTAAGCAAGTCTTGTACCAGCTGATAAGTAAGCCTGAGGTTTTTGTTTTCAGGTCTCAGTTTCTTGCTTAGGATCTTGGGAATAAGTGAGGAACAGATGAGGCCTGTAACTAATCCCATTTACAGTACCTTGCACCTGACACTTGAACAGCACAAGCTCAGTGTTTGACACTTCAAGAACTCTTACAACATGCTTTAATGCAAGGTCCCACTTAAAAACCAGTTTTCTTAAGAGCAGGGCAAGAGCTTCTTTCTGAGGTTGCCTGCATTTTTCACCAGAACTTTGCTTTCTTGCAAGTAGGTCTTGACTGTCCCTTCTATGTTTACACAGCTGCTAAGAGAAGAAAAGAGACAGCTTGGAGTGTGTGGCTTTTCCAGTATCTTAAGCTGAAAACAGGCGCAGTACAAGAACCACATGGGCTTCATGCAGAACATCCTGAAGTCCGCTTTTATACCACAGGTAGTGCCAGCACAGGCCAAGGCGGATAGGGATGGCTCAGTTTAGGTAATGCCTTGGCCTGCTACAGTTGGCAGTTGTGGAGATAACCCTTGAGTTACTCCTAATGAGAGGTTTTTAACTTTGGCCTATTTGTGTCATTAAAAATACATAGTACCGACTCTAACAGCAGCCTAACGTAGGGCTTATTCAGGAAGTCATAGGCTAAATATTCAGGGGAGAGGTTTCAACTGCCTCTTATCCTCTATTATGCATTTAGGTTGTTCCTTTGTGAGCCTGGGGTTCTTCATTTGTTTACAGCACAGTATATATAAAAAGAGTGGGGATGAACTTAAAGCAGGTATTACGCAGCTTATGGCTGACTTGGAAAGTCTTACCGGACTTGAAATGTGACTAAGTCGTCAGATAACTGTTGCCTTGGCATGTTACCTAACTACAAGGAAACAACTTCATGAAGCTTTTCGGGGGGGAGGGGGGGGGAAGAAAGCTTACTGATGTTTCACACCAGTCTTGCGTATTCCTGGAATGGGTGGAACAGCGTTACTCCAGATAACGCACAGCTCTGACAGCGGCCAGCTTCATTAACTGACCTTGGTAATTTGAACAAGTCATCTGCAAATAAACAAGCATCGTTCATTTTTTTTTAACAATTTGTATCGAACCCAGGAACCAAATCAAACAAATAAAACCAATGTTTTTACTACAGAAGTGGTTTATTTGTTCTTTGTGTTTTATTAGACACCTTCCAGACCCCACAGGATTGTGATGTGAGGCTTAACTTGCAGTCTTCTGTTTTAAGGGACTCAGAAACGGAACCCTCACGCAACTTCTCATTTGCAGGACTACTCCGATAGTCAACAAGAAATTTTAGTGTCTGATTGTTACTGATACCTATTACATAAGTTCTGAGCAAAATAATTTTGAAGTTTGTTTTGCTGTGAGGAACAGTTGTCTCACTGCAGGAGCAGAAGATTAATGCTTCTCATTTATGTGTTAGGAGGCAGCTATTAGGAGGAGTTTCCTTTGCACAGGTTCATGCTGAGGAGAGTAAAGTACTATAAAATTTCTTTTTATCTGGAGGAAAGAAGCTGCCACAGAAGACTGCGTGTACTGAAAATGATGCAGAGAAGCATACTGGGGTGGGTATATTACACATTGAGTACTAACACCAGCTTTGCCCATAAGGCAGCAAGACAAAAGCCACTTAAAAGTCACTCACAGTGCAGTTGTTCAATTACAGAGAAGTTCTAGGTTGTATTAGATCCTACTATAAAGTGCCATTATTTCTCAAACTTTATTTCAATTTGGGGTGGGAAATACGATGATGTTACTGTATCCATTTTATAACCATCTGTCCGTCTTCAGGCCATTTAGTGTTCATTTCACTTTCACGTTCCACCTTTTAAGTCTCTCTGGTATACACAGCTTCTGTTCTAACACAGCAGAAGCCATTTAAACAAAGGCTCAGGGTCCATGCAAGTCTCCAGAAGCAACATCTCACTCAGCATTTATCTACGGCTGCATTTTGTCCAGAGGTCATCATCTGGCCTGCCAGTAGCCACATCGTGCTGCTCCTGGGCAGGAGCCTCTGCAAAGACTTGGTACAGGCATTCTCACAAGGGAGCCGCTTAAGTTACTTCACTGTCACTGGAGATGCTGTGTGAATGAGCTTGGCCATCTGAACTGCCCCAGGCTTGGCTTCCTTCTCCATAAGCCACAATGGATACAGAATCATTGGGCTCGTCCTCCTTGGCGTAATTGTTCAACACCTCTAAATCAGGCATGCTAGGGTCTCTCAAATACTGGAAAAAGCCAGAAACAACAGTTTAGATATCTACCCACAGAACAGATGTATTAGAAATTGCAGAGACAGAGCAGGTACTACCATCTCTAGGCAAGCTGCATCAGACCAGGATGCATGGTGACAGCTGATAAAGGTATAGTCTATTCTGGATTTCCTTGAAACTACACTGAACAAGGAGAAAGTTAAAAATAACTTATTTCTGCAGAAAAAAAAAAAAATCAGTCATGCACATTAAATGAGTTAAAGCAGCCTGAATTTCCTTTTTTAACAAATTTTGGCTCATATTCTTTTTGTGTCAGTTCAAGCAAATTCCTACAAAGCACGGAAGAAAACACGTCTTTTATTTCACAGCTGGGGATGTACCCTCCAACTGCAGGAATCTAGCAACTGACAGCTTGTCTAAAGCACCAATGGAGCAAATGAGATCTAAGATTCTGGTTTAGTCAGTGTCAGGCAAGTCCGATCTGCACCTTTTATTGTCACCAGAAACCTCTAGTAGCATTCTTCTCTTGTAGTTACTTTTTGCTTTGACTTCCCTTCTGCTTCCCTTTCCTCCAAAATTAAATCATCAGCTATACAATAAATGCATAATCAAAGGAGCATTAGAAAAAAACATAGGCCAGACAAAATGCTTTCTGTTCCTCCTGCCACCCCCATGTACTCTCCCTATCACTAAGCTGATCTTGTATTTCAGAAGGAATTGGAGCCATCCACTGCTTCATGTACTGAACAAAAAAAAAGAAAAAATCTGCCACTGAGCACTTTTTCCCTGATTTTAAAAAAAAAAAAAAAAAGGTGTCTGGAACATAGACACCTTCACGTTGTTAAAAGACTGACATAGCCTGTAGTTTCACTCAGAAGCTTGTTCTGTACTGTAGGAGGTGTCATAATCTGGCTGAGACGGGACCGCAGCTCAAGTCACGTCTGTTGTGGGACAAAACTAACGTTAGTTTCAACTAAGGCACCACTGTCTCTGTTACCGTAGCAAGGCTAATGGCAATAGGATTGTTTTTTCAGGTGTATTAAAAACAAGTGTTTCATATGGGGACCTCAAATGCATCTACTTTAGCAAATTTAAGACATAAATGAATCTCATTTTGGCTTTGCTATGTGAAGGCATTTCTGCAGTAGAACTGCTCCCTATAACTCCAACGCTGAAAGCTGAGATCCTTCTGTAAAAGAAGGAAGCACGTGATTTTTTTGAAACTCTATATCTGAAACTGCCTTAAAATAACCAGTATTCTGTACTCACGGAAGGTGTTTTAAGAGGAGAGGCCTGAGGCTGGTTGATCCCTTTTAGAAATACCTGTTTAAAAATTCCACATATTTACTGATTTTCTTTCATTTCTTATCAGTGTTTTGCCCAAAACCATGCTCAACATTGTTCAGGAGTGTCTACTTCTGCTGCACATTTTCCAGATAAATACAATTACTCCAGAATGTACAACAGGCTCGATTCTTGCAAGTCCTTTGCATGAAACGCTGCGCTATTTTAGTACACTGTACAAGGATTTTTTTCCCTATGAGAGATATACTTCGCTTGATTCTGATACAGCTGTCTCCACTGAGGCCCCATGGTAGCTGAGGTAGCATGAAGAGAGAAAATGATGTACCCAGGACTCTGCAGAAAGTCCGGGTTCATTCACCCAGGTGTCTATAAAGATCTGGAAAACAGCACCACAGTCACCAAACCACCGTAGTACAATGGACTACTCTGACATGCAGGTACATACAAAGAAATACACCTCAAAGAGCTGTGAACAAGTACAAGCTCTTAAAAAACATGGAACATATGCTGAACAAGAACTTTTGAATCAAGAACATTGCTTAAAAGACTAGTTCCTGTTTAAATACTAAAAAGAGGAAGATGAACAGGACAAACAAGATCATTTAGGACAGAAATGCGTGAGCTACAAGGAGGAAAAAAGTCCCAGGGTAACTTTTTCATCTGCTTATTTCTAAAACTACAGGAAAAAAACAAAAAGCCCAAGAACATTCCCCTAGGTAGTCCTTAGTCTTCGAGCCAGTCCTTGCTCTTAAAATGATCAGTGTTTGCCTTTCCGTATTTGGTTTCTCATCAGAATCCAGGGTCCCAAGTATGTGTTCTGCAGCACACAAAAGCTTTTTGCTTCAAGTGAGCAACTGTTCCAGGCCTGATGACTTAGATAAGCAAAGAACGGGGTGGACAAGGGCTAGTCGAGGAATGGAGAATCTCACTCCAGTTTCATAACAGGACTATAGCAGCATTTGTCTCTTGGTGCAGAGAAAAAAAAATAATTCAGTTGAGTAAGAAAGGAATAAAGTGGGAGATAATATATGAGAAAAGTCAGAGTTTGTACTAAGTCAACAATTATTTATATCTACTCGTTACGCAACAACTAGCTTCGTTCATATTCACTCCAAAATCATCAGTCTTTTACAGAGGAAGGCGGAGAAAAATAAAATGTCTACACATACCTCTTCAAAGTGCGATGGGATTTCTAGAGGTGGGTGAGACCAATATTTAATTGTTTTGTGGTGTCTCCACAGAAGCAACAAACCAACTGCTACCAGATTGACAAAAATTAACACCAATATAAATACTAGTATAATATATCCAGCTCTGGTTGCCTCTGAAAAAGAAGAAGAAAAAAACCAAAAATAAAACAAAAACCACTGTATATACGGTAGGTTCAGACTCACACATAGTCAAATGTAAAACAATATACAGCAAGCTCAGATTTACTATACTTGGGAAGCAAAGGATAATTTCAAAGGCTAAGATCACAACTCTACTATCAATGCACTCCAAACACCTGTGCTCAGCTTGTTTTGTGATTCCACGTGGACAACAGCAGCTCCCATAAGCTTCTTTCCCTTAATTGCACAGCCTAAAGCAAGCTTCTACTTGACATGCCAGCAAGCAACCAGTTACAGGATCCAAGACTCATGTTCTACACCCATCCCATTATATACAAAAAATAACAAAGTCAGATTTATACCACTGATTTCAGTTCTGTAACACACTGGGTTGCTTTGCAGTCCAAGTAACTGGAGATCTAAACTTGACATAAATTCTACTTGAACACTAAAACAGTAAAGTGTCGATTCCTTTAGATTTTCGATTTTGAATAGTGTACTTCTCATCTTTGCCTCCTGTTTAAAAGACAAAAAAAAAGTATTACTGTAAAAAACAGACCTTTGACACAAATTCCCTTCCCGTATTTTTCTCACTCAAAAAGCAGAGGTTTTACTTTTCATAATTCAGCTTTCCCGAACAAGAGAAGCAGTGAGATACATTTCAACTTTCCTACTTGAATGCATTTGAAATTTCATTATTTTTAAAGGAAATGAAGCATGACTGTTTAAAACCACCTATAAGGGTGCGAACCCTGATTCGAGGTCTCATTTTACCCACAATATGCTGCTGGACGCTTTGACGCATCTTCTGTAACAGCTCAGGCAGCGAGCGCAATATAGGAAGGGGGAGGGAAAAACAAGCCATGAGAAGTGCTTCCACCATCAGAGGAGGCTGACGGAAGCGTGGTTCAGTGAGGAGCTTCCACCATGTCAGCTCCTTCTGCTGAAGAGGAAGACAGCTGATGGGCAGTGTAAAAACTCCAGTCTCCACACAGCCACCATAGTCTTTTGGGAATTTTTAACCCATAAGGGGCTAGGATAACAGCCTCGGTGAAGCCTACAGAAGCATACAAGAGTGACTTGTCTGAATCTCAAATGTGATGCCATTTTATGTGTGTCAGAAAGATACACAGTGGTGCAAGAGAGGAAGGAAGTGGAGGCGTTCAAGATTTAGCAAGGTCTTTGAAACAAAGTTTATTTTAAAAATAAATTTTTTTCTGCTTCTGTTTTTTAATCATTTGGCTTCAGAGTAATGATCTTCTAAATCTTCTTCCTCTTTTCTTTTTCTTCAGATTTTTTTTAAGTGTAACTTAACTCCTCCCCTGCAACGCCTGCCCGTCAAGAACACAATTACCAGGGTCCCAGACAGCAGCATAAGGGCACAACGAGACCAACACCTCTAAGCCAGTATGAACAGGGACAGTTCACCCCAGCTGTGTCCAGCGTGTTTCTAATAACTCTGCCTTTCTCTACCCTAGGAGCAGGCGACATCAGGCCAAAGCAGCCTGCTACTAAAGCTGCCAGCACAGGAAGGAGAAAGGATATTTCAGAGTTTTCCAAATTGCCTGAGCAAACAGGAATCTAAATGCCATTGTAAAGCCACGTTTGACACTTTGTGGATTCTCTCCCTGGATCTGCAATGTGATTTAACTTTTGTCTCACATGGAGGTAAAAAAGATGGTTTTGAAAGTTTCATAATACATGCGATACTTGTGCCAAGAACAAATTAACTTTTTTTCAAGACACCAAATGGCGACCTTCACTGCTAGAGAAAAAAATTACATTAGTTTTCTTCCTCCATTTCTGCTGTTTCACCAGAGACACTGACTCATACTCTTAGTCACAAAGGCATTACGAACAAAATAAATTAGAGTTCTTACTTTTTCAGTAGTACTTGCATTCTCCCAGTAGGACACATGATACTGAAGAGATTCACCTTTTTCAAATCCAAAAGGGGGTGTGACTCTAATGAGAAGTGAGTCAGAGCTTGCGGTCACGCTGTTCACTTTAGGGGGCCCTATAGTAGCTGAAAACAAACACAGAAAAAGCAGTGAACCTCTGGGATGCAGAATGGCTCATCGTACTATATATTCAGCTTTACTTAGCTGCTTTACTTACTCCCTTCCAATAGCCTGCCACATATTCCATGTTCTCTAACACACACACCGTTTGGGTCAATAGATTGGAAAAGGAATAACTAGTTCCCCCCTCCTTGCTTTGATGTCTCCATCTGTCCTATAGGGTAAAGACGGTGACTTTCTTTTGTGAAGTACTCTGGGGTCTAAATCATGAAAAATACTGTATTAGGACTGACACTACTTTATATAAGAGACTTGTGTGGTCACAGGTCATATAGAGTCATTAGTCACTTACCCTTTGTATCTTGACTTCTTTCACCAGTTAAGCTCATCAGCATTTGTAAAGCACTCAAGGATCTCAAAAAGCCCACTCATGCAAATATTAGAGTAGTTAACAGCTACTTGCATACTGAAGAGGGGTGACTATGAACACTAAAAATCAATCCTCGCATGTAATCATTGCTATCGAACCTCAAAAAATCCACCAGAACCTGCTCTGTCCGCTGTCACTTTGGAGAAAACTGGCTCCCCTGATTTTTATGTTGGTAGAGAAACTTCAGCTTCTTTCTACTTCCTGTTGCTGTACAACTGCAAATGCCTTGCTGTGTGTCCTCACAAATTCCTGAAACTCCCCTCTCAAGCAGCACTGATCCAAATGTTGAAGGAAGAGAACAGCCGGACCAAACAGCCCATGGTCCTGGCATCTAGAAACGAATCTCAAGGATGGTCACACAAGAATGATCACATAATGTTACTCTTGCTCCCCCAAGGAACAGACACACAAACATCTCTCCCACACTGAGCCTCTCCTTTGTCCTGTATTCCCATTAGCCCAGTGCTTTCCTAACCCCCAAATGATCCCACTCCCAAACAATCCTGCATCACAAGCTATGGATACGTCAGTTGTAATCTTCAACTCAGGATTTGAGTAGTTCCTCACCCCCACACTCTTTACTACTAGAGAAAATCCAAGATTTAGAACTCAAGTCACCAAGGAAAGTACCATACTCTTTTCAGCATGGACCACCACTGCTTCTCACAAGGGATGGGAGACCTTGAACTAAGCAGTTAATAAATTAATTCCTCTGCTTCATTATCATTTCAGAGGTATCTTTAAATTCAACATTTACTTTCTTCTAATTCTCAAACCAATCACAGCAATGCAAAGAGCAAATCTTATGAAGAAAAACAGTATGCTTGTTCATACATTTAACAGGATTTAAAGTGTGCCTTGACTCTTCTACACTGTAGTCAGCACAGTTTATATTAATTAGAAGAGGGATCTGTTCAATGGAAACAGATAGTTTGCACTCAGACTACCACAAATCAAAGGGGTGTACATGTGCACGCTGCAGTGCTAAGTGGGGAAATAAGAAAATGGAAAACTCTCTAACATAAAATAATGTTAAGCCTTATAAGAACTACAGTATATAAGGAAGGTTTGCCTTATATACTTAAGGCAAACTTATATTCCTTAACCATGGAATCTCATCTGTTTCTCTCCCGATACCTGCTGAAAGAGTGCCCTGCTAACCCGACCATAGAGGAACTAAGTAGTATCAAATTCCTAGTGACACGTCAAGGCCTTGTAGTCTTTGTTAACTGAACCTACAATTCTCTCACTTGAGTCTTGCACATATTGGAGTCAAAAAAGCCTAGAACAGACAACGAACATTTCTTTCAAAGAAATCTCCCTTGAGAGAGAGACGCTGAAATCATAAATAGCACTTACTGTTTCTCTCTGCCACAAATGGATCTGTTTCCACCCAGTCAGAAATCGCTTGCCCTAGCTCAGCCCTCACGCGCAGAACAACAGTCCAGCGCCGCTGCTTAAAAGATGTGGGGAAGCTGCATTCAGTCTGGGTGATACGGGTACAGTTCATCTCATCCCACTGTTTAAAGGCCCCTCTGCAATGCAAAACAAAGGACAAATAAAGCATCAGCAGAGAAGCGCAACTACCTAAAATACAAGTCAATTTCTGTAACAACAGAATGTGTTACAAAACTACCACTTTTATGCAGGTTTAATTCCACAGCCCTTTCAGCACCTGCATCTCCTCAGTATCTGGGAAAAATTAAAATTAGTGAGAGAGAATTTGGTAAGGCTGAAATTATACAGGAAACTATGCAATATTTCTGGGTGCTCTTCAGATCTTCAATGTCTTCTCAGTTTCGTGAACATATCACAGGCTAAGAGGCTGTCAGAAGCAGCTTCAGAAGCTGCTTTCAGATATACATAAAAGTATCTGTAAGAGAGAACTCATTCTCTCATTTGCTTATTATTTTTTAGCTTAAAAAAAAACAAAAAAAACCCAATTTTGTTAATGGATTAGAACAAAATCAGTTTGGTTGTTTTTAGAACTATTTACTTACGTTTTAAAATGGACTGTATATAACACCAAGCCTCTATCCACTTTAACAGGAGACCACCTCAGCAAACTATGAAAGTTATAGGAATGAATCATCACATCCTTTGGTGCCGGTAAATGGGGAGAAGATTCTAAAATAAGAAGAGGAATAAAAATAATTATTGAAATGTGCAAGGACACAGTAACTAACTCTTGGTCTCCAAATTCCATCACCATATATTATGTTTTCACTGCTTTGCAGGCAAAACCATTCCTCCTCCTCCTTTCATTTCTAGGTACACTAGTATCGATGTATTTAAGTCCCTGCTATCCACAAAGCACTGAATTGCAACTTACTGCTTTTGTTTATTCCAGGCAGAACATAGCACTGAAGTACCGAGTCCAGCTATAACTTAAGGTCCACAGCTACTTGTCATTACAAAAGCTCATCTATTTCAATTGTCCACATTTCATGTTTTACTGTGTAAACAACTCAGACACATTCTTCTTGCCCACCTGTCTCCTGCTAACTTGTTTGAAAACACTGAGGTCACTTCACTGAAACTTTCCAGGAAACGGGGGAAAAAAACACCCCAAACTTCTCTTAAACATTCACAAGCACATAATGCACCGTTCTATTTGCAAGCCTGAAGCTTTGTCAATTTTGAAAACAATTTCACAAGGGACAGAAACCTCTGTTAGAGGCGTGCCTTCTGCTAGTAGGAATGTCCATCCAAATTCAGTTCATCCTATAAACTCCTGGGGGGATGAACAAAGACTGCAAGCGCTCTAGAGCAGCTTGTCAGGAGGCAAGCTACACAAAATGGGAGAGCAGAGTTGTGTCTCTAGTATGAGAGAAAAACCACTTCCCTGTTGGCCCAAGCAGAGCGGGGGAGGAAGCTGTCTATTGGGACTGGAGCATGGCCAAAGGCCAGGCACCGAACTGGGGGCGGAGGGATAGAAAAGTCAAGTGAAGGGAGAGAGGGAAGGAGGGAGGAAGGGAGGGAGGAAAGGCAGTAAGCAAAAGGCAGAGAACCAAGGGCTGGGGAAACGGGGGCCACTGAAGTAAAGAAGGGCAGATGAGAAGTTAAGTGGGGTAGCAGCTGGAAGGAGATGTTAGCTGGCAAACAGGGCAAAACAGCAGGCTGGAGAACCAAAAACCACTGAAAGACAAGGAGACCAATGGCAAGGGACTGGAATAGCCAAAAGAAAGAGGCTAAAATTACCACAAGTATGCTGAAGCGAGGAAGACAGGAAAACACAGTTATCAAATGCCTTTAAAACCAGCAAAGTCTCACACTTTCAACCACAGCACTGCAGTCACTCAGGTGGGAAGGGCCCTCAGGAGGTCTGCAGTCCAAGCCCCTGCCCCAAGCAGGGCCAGCTCTGGCATCAGACCAGGCTTCTCAGGGCTTTCTCCAGGAGGGTCCTGAAAACTTCCAAGGACAGAGCCTGCACAGCCTTGCCGAGCAATGGCTTCACTGCCTGCCTAAGAGGGAGAAAGATTCTCCTTCTCCACTTAACTTGTATTTGTCCGTGTAGTGATCCCCTTATGCCATTGGACAACTTACTGGGTCAACAGGTCCTAAGCTCAAAGACAACCATGACATGACATGATATGATATCCTATGTGATAAGATTTCAGTTTTTGTTCTTGACGAGTCCTCTAAGATACCGTTTATTTTTATACAAATAAGATCACAAGATCAAGCACTTAGGCTACATTTAGCCCCAGCCTTCTTTGGGAATATGGGGATAATGTTAAAAAGTTTTTTCTTTTTGATTTCTACATCTGATTTTGTTACACAGCACTAGAAAGAACACTGATGCTGACAGCGCTGCCTTTCAGAAAAGATGCCATGCCAGGCTCTTAACATCCTCCTCCATGTAGGGGAAAGAGATTACAAGAATTCTCACAAAGTTGCATTAAATCCTAAGTCCAAAATACAAAATAACTAGTTAGGCTCTCAAGTTTTAATTAGGTATGTTACTAGTTTCTTAGCCCAAAATTCTGAATAGTCCTCTTAAGTAAACACCCATTGCCTTAGGCTACAGATAGATCATTCAGCACTGGAAGCCTGTCTGAGTTTCCTTAGTTACACATGATAGCTAAACTACTGTGTATTTTAAAGGCCCCTAAGCAACCCATTCTTCATTCAAGAGAAGTTTTCACTTTCCGGTCATACAGATTCTTTCTTGTACTCTCACTGCTGGTCTGGCATGTGGCAAGGTATCTCACACCATCAGTAATCTCTGCACTCAAACATCCGATACAAACTAATTTTACAAAATTCACGAAAGCTGTCAGAACGAAACACAAGCACTAGCATTTTTTTTCATTCTCTCCTCTCCCTCTTAAAAAAAAAAAAAAGGAAAAAGCAATTAAGGACAAGGGCAGCCAGTTCACCTCAATTAGGACTGCACACTGATTATTTTGCCTTATATTAGCATTCAGAAGCAGATAATTTCCCCTACCAGCTTTAAAAACACTGAAAATATCAAATCTATGGCTCTGTGGTTGAACATTAAGGTGCTGTGCGTCACAAGGCACTTACTGCAGCACTGGGGAGCTGTTTGTGCAGCACATGGAAGGAACGCATTTGTATTTTGGTTAGATATCTCAACTTGACAAGGGAAGTTACTTAAGTTTCTGAAATCACAAACTAAACTCTTTAATAATCATTAGTTTGTATGACCCAAAGTAACGAAATGTACACTTCAGAATAAAAGCACCTACCTCTGCAAGGATCCTAGAAAAACCTGAACTACCTTAGCCAGGGAAAGGCAGAAATGCCCCAAATGGCCCATCCTTTCTCTGTCTGGGAGGTGGTCTCTTTGAACAGGTTCTTTAAAAGAACCTGCCAAACAATGCTCAGATTGTTTTTTCCTGATGCAGAGATTTCCTGACTCTTCAAGCCACAAGTCAAAGCTTTCACATAGCAGAGTGTGAAGCCACAAGCTACCGTGAGTGAAAGCAGCTCAAACTGGCCTAGCCATTGGCTTCACAGCCTCCGTTCCTGCCTCTGAATGACTTCTGATCCCCTCTCCTGCAACAGCTTTAGAACACATGGTTTTGCTAAATGGCAAAAAAGAAGTTGGGACTGGGGGGAAGGCTTGAATGGACTTTTGCTGTTCTAATCTACTGAACTGGCTTCTCACATTGTCAGACAAGCACCAACACCTGCAAAAGAACAGCAGAAATGTGTGATTGGGTGGGGATGGGTGATGACAGCTAGCTATTCTTTTGGCTTAGATTTTAACATGCACCATCTCCATTTGCAACAGAAGAAACACACTTACCCTGTCTACGAGAGCGAGAGAGCGTGGGGGGGAAAGAGGCCATACGGCCAAATGGACAAGCCCAACACTGGAACAGCTGCCTGAGAAATGCTGCTGCTGCAGCTAACGGGATATGACTGGGCAATGCTGACTGAAGCCTTCTGAGGCATGTCACAGCTGCTTTTCCACACTTGCAGGGATACATGTGAAACCAGGATTACACTCTCGAGCTATAGCTCTGACCCGACCTGAAAAGCAAACCCACCCCATTATGGCAAAGCGTTGACATCAAAGCCTAAATCCAATCCTGCTTAAAAAGTCAAACGGCAGAGGGTCAGGTACAGCTGAGGAACAGGTGCCGCATCAGAAGCTACAGACACGCCGTGACTTACACCCTATTCATCCCCCTCGTGGGGGGGCTGAGCCCGCGCCGGTTTTAGCCTCTCCCTCACGGCGGCGGCCGGTTTGGGGCCGCGCTGCCCGGCAGCTGGCCGCGGAGCCGGCCTCGGCCCGGGAGGCGAGCCGGTGGCGGCAGATGTTCTAGGAGCAGCAAGCGCGAGGTCGGCGGGAGAACCCGGGCCCGTCCTCCTTCAGCGGGCCGGGCACAGTCGGGGCAAGGAAAGGGTGAAATCCGCTAGGGCCCCGCTTCCGCCCGCCGGCGCGGCCTCGGCGGACGGGCGGGGCGACACACGGCCCCTCCGTCCCCCGCCAGCAGCCTCCCAGGCCGCCCCAGCCCCGGTCCCCGGCCCCACGGGCTGCCACCGCCTGCCGGGCCGGAAGGCCGCCAGGGAGGAGGCGCGGAGAGAGCCGCAGGCGGCCGGGCGGCAGCCTCCAGCCCCGTGCCTCCGGCCTCAGCGAACCCCGCGCCCTGCCGCACCCACCTGCGCCCGAGGCCCCGACCGAGCCGAGGAGGAAGAAGAGAAGGAGGTGGGAGAGGAGGGGCGCCCGACACGGCATGGCCCGGCTGGCAGCTCCCCGCCGCCCGGCCCCGCTCGTCGCAGAGGCTGCTCGCCGGTCCCGGAGGAGCGGGGCCGGCGGCGGGCAGGCCTGGCGGGGCCGCCTCACCCCCGCGGCCCAGCCCCAGCTGCAACTGCGGGCGGCGAGCTGGGCGGGCGCTGCGCCCCAGCCCTGCTCCGCCTCCTCCCC
The DNA here is from genome assembly GCF_949628215.1 of Phalacrocorax aristotelis. Taxonomy (NCBI): domain Eukaryota; kingdom Metazoa; phylum Chordata; class Aves; order Suliformes; family Phalacrocoracidae; genus Phalacrocorax; species Phalacrocorax aristotelis. The sequence goes on from NC_134276.1 coordinate 102,957,465, forward strand.
CGCCTACGGGGAGGCTGAGCCCGCGCTCGACCCCGCCTGCAGCGCCGGGGGCCGCCAGGGTGGATGGGGTCCCAACGGCCCTAGTAGCGGCCACAGCGGTGCCAACGGTCTGCGGGGAGTGCCGGGAGGTTCTGTCTCCTCAGAGCTGACCCCCGAGCCAGGCACGGGGCGGGCCGCGGCCTGGCGCCGCGGCCTGCCCCTGCCCGCGGTGGCCACCGCAAGCGGCGTGGGCCCGCCGAGAGGGGCAGAGGGTTGAGTGCACTTATGGCGTGTGGTCGATGTGAGAAAATCTTGCCGTTAAGTGGTTAAAGTTCCCCAGGTTTCACTGGCTGCATGTAGCATAACACCAACCCGTGGTTAAGCCTAACCACATACCTTTAACCGACACTATCGATTACACGCTATTGCGATTAAAAAATTTCTGGGGGTGATGCCAATAGGGGGGGAGGGGGGCTGGCGTTCCTCCCAGTTTACAACTATTTGGATAGAACAATTAAAATAATTCACCAGGCAGGGATCCATTGTTTTTCAGAGCTTCGACGCTACTTTGGTTTAAAAGCACCGTAAAGCAGAGGACTATTCTGTATGTCTCCTGTGTAAAGTCTAAATACTCTCTCTTAAACACTTCAGAGGGAAAATGTGTTCCATTAGTACAAGATTGGGAAGTCAGCAGAACTATGACCGGCAGGACTGCCAGCATAGGAAACCATGCAGAATTAGGGTAAATGTCTTTAATATTAATAAAGGTGACATTTGGCCGCCTGAAGGCTCACTGAGCAAAGTTTACACCAGTGTCATCAGATTTCCCACAAAAGGAAAACGGGCAAGTACAGCAAGATTATCTTGCGTTCAGAGTGCTAGGTAAGGGCTGGGCAGCTTTGATTTCCAAACAAGCTTGGATGAATCACTTAATCGCACCATAGTTCAGCTCTTCCTCAATGGAAAGAGAGATTCCTCCTTTCCTCTTAGCCCCATATGGCCTGCTCTTACCAATTGCAAGCTTTCAGGGCAAAGAACCTCCTTTTTCAGGGAGATACTGTAATAAAACAGGCCAGAATCTCAGTCAAAGCCTTTTAACGTTGACACAAATTATAATAGCTAGCAAGGAGTATAAACAAAGGAGGAAAAAGAAAAAGCAAATGCTGAAAAGGCGATTGGTTGGTTGATTGTGAAAATAAGATGGGCTGGAAGGGGGTGGTAGAGATTAAAGTGGTTCAGTTTTAAGCTGAGCCTGTTCTCTCTGCACTTCACATGCCCGACCTCTTTTTGAACCCTTTTGGGAAGAGTGACTCAACCCTCTCAGTTGAGCAGCGCTGTTCTACCGAAACCCTCTGCTCCACAGGCTTCACTTTGGGATTTCCCCAGAGCCAGGCTTGTGCTGAGACACAGATCCTTTAATAATGATATCTGAAGCCAGTGGAGGAATTCTGCTTGTGCATTGTTAGCGTGACTCGGGGAGCATTTCTGGTGGCAGGTAGTCAAGCAGGTAGCTGCGAAAGCCATTGGCAATTTCTCACTATGAAACTTCAATAGCAAAATGGCATGTCCAGAAGGCATGTTAACTTTGGTGACATCTCTAATTCAAATATTAATGAGATTTTGATTCACAGAGGAAACTTAGGTATATTAAAGAGCAACTCAAAACCTGAAACTTGAAGTGGGGTTTCCCGTTACCCTTGTACTGAAAGACATATAATTACTGTAATTGTTAGAGAAATCCCATAACCAATCATGTGTGTTTTCCCTTTGGCAAACCAGACGGGAAACTTTTGCAAGCTTTTGGTTTTGCTCCAGCTGATATCTCTCTTACCTTGAGCTTCCTATTAAGTCAAAGCCCAAGAAATTACTCTCTTACCGTCCAGCAGGCTGTCAGGAGGGAAGTCAAAATGATTGGTTGCGCCTTCATGAAAAATAGTTCATGAAGTACGTGGTTTTCACCATCAGTGGATGAGGGATGACTTTGTAAAACTGGTAGCTTAAGGAGAGCTGAAGAGAGAACAGAGAGAACTGAGAATAATGGTGATTTAATGAAAATGGAGGGAAGAGAGAACTGGAGTCAATGCAATGTCTGATCCTATCAATCAGCTCCAAAAGAAAAAAATATTAATTAACCCAGAAAATCTGTAGAACCTACAGGAGTTCAGAGATAATTATGTTTCTTGCTCTCTTTTTGTCGAGCTTAGAGAGCAAAAAGCAAAGTTAATGTCATATCAGAAAGTAAGGGATAAATTATTTTTTCTTGCTGGTCCCTTTCCCTCACTAAAACATGAGAAAGTGAAGGGCAGCAAGTGAAGGTAGAATGAAATACATTTCAGAGGAGAAATAGCTCCATCTATCACTGCAGGTTACAGGCTCTTAAGATTACTGAGAACTCTTATGTGTTGAAAAAAGAAAATTCATTATGGCGCATAACTGCAATAGCTTGACATCGTAAATAGCTTTGGATGTATTTCACCAGTGCAAACTCTTTACCACTCTAAAATCCCAGCCTTGCCAGTTATTGTATGTGGATGCTTGGGTTCACCCAAGCTGTAAAACTGAAACCAATTCACCCATAAGAAGTTAGCTAATCAGTATCAAGGCAATAATTTTCCTGTGGCCAAATTTCTGGCACAGAACCTTGAAAAAAACTTGAATCCACAAAAGATAAGGCATTTCTCCAAAAATAATGCATAGATAGAGGTGAAATACATCCACTGTAAGATTCAGGGACACTTCATACATCAGGTGGTGATTGGTAGGTGAACAATTTTGGGACCATGGTGGTCTAAAAGGGAAAACAACCACCTTCCATTGTGTTCCTCCATTATCACTCTTCTAGGCACCTCATGTAAAGAACCATGGCTAACTTGGTTAAGAAACCAAAAAAAGGAAGAACATAAAAAAGAAGAATCCCCCCCCCTCCAATTTGTAAATGACCAAGAATTTTTAACAGGCACTGGAATTCATCTATGGTATTTACTCTGCCAGTGTTTCAAGTAGTGTGAACTTACAGACGCTTGCAAGACATATCATTAATGAACAAGAAACAACACAAATGTACTGGGAACAGGAAACAAAAGTGAACACACACAAGAAAGCCCACTCCTATTCAAACTATGTTTCAGCAAGCCTTAAACAAATTAAAGACTTATTTTGACAAAAGCTAATCCTTCAAATTCTTTTACCTCTTTACTTCCAACTTATGGCGTTTGCTGCTATGATTCTTAGTCTTCTTCCTGGAAGAGGAATGTAATTGAGTTGTTTGATACTGGCCTAGCATAAAAAAAAATATCATAGGAAAACCGTACTGGTCTGCTAAGACACAAAGCATGCCCCTGCAAAATTTGCTCTGGTAGCTCTGCTAACTTGTGGGAGAAAGCTGGAGTGTTCTGGACCCTCATTTGCAAACTGGGTCCTTTTGGAGGTAGATGGAAGGGTATTCAGGCATGAAAAGGGGCATCTCCAATTCAGCAAGACATCTTGGTTCTCTTAAAAGGTCCACTCGCCCTGGGACTTTCAGTAACTAAAATGTACTCATCCCTAGCCCCTGGCAGACTAGGCCTTCTGCAGCGCACTTCTCTTCACAAGAGGTTTGTAATGGGAAACATCATTGTGTAGCAAATGGATGAAGACATCAAGCTCTGTATCTTCCCATGCTCTTATTCCCAACCTGCAAAGGCAGATGTGCTACCATCAAATAGTTCAAAAGTTAAAACTAAACCACAGGATTAAAAAAATGCTCCTAATATCTTGATATTGGAAATAAAGATTATATTGCATTTTTGCATTCAGACATCCCTCCATCTTTGAATTTATGGGAGAGAGTGAACAAGTATTTTATCTACTCACAAATGCAAGGAAAGTGGTGTTTTGGGGTGGTACTAAAGAGCTGATAAACATCTCTCTGTTCTTTTGTCCCTTGACACAGCCACCTAAGCCTTGGTCCGCTGTGAGACAGCTCTCTTCCCTGTCGGTCGTTCTTTAGCACCCGAATCTGTTCTGCTCTCCCAGCTGCCTTTATGCTTGTCCACCTGCTGCAGAATGCATTTCTGACACTTCCTCTTAAAAAATGTGAGGGAGAGCAAAGGAGAAAAGCAGCCAAAACTGGGAAAGAGGAGCCAGGAAAGCAACTGAGGAAAGAAATGTGCTCAAACTGCTGCACGGCCAGCTGGCATCATGGCAGTTGGGCTGCAGTGATGCCTGTGCTCGGAAGGAAATGCTGGGAAGGACAGACTTCACCCTGCAAGGAGACATAAGCACCCACAGCTACCAGTGGTGCCTGGACCTGCTCCAGCCTCAGGGAGTATCAGAAATGCAAACTTGTTATTCTGGCGACTCTGGCAGCAGAGACCTGATGAGGCCCATGATAAGGTTGGCACGTGGGCACAAGTTTTACAGGCCAGCACCTTGAGGAGTCTGACTTGGCACCAGCTCCTTGCTGAGCCTAATCTTCATCATCTCTCGGATGATATCTGGGAAGTCATTAGCGCAGTGGCACCATGGAGAAAGGCTCAGTTGCTGACTGCAGGGGATTCCCATGGTGTTACACAACCAGAAAAAGCCTGAGTCATGTGAAGTGAGGTTTTAAAGATCAGCCCTCTCCTCAGGGGAAAACCATTACTTTATTTCTCTGAGCTGTTCTGAGGTAAGTTTATAAAGTAAAAAAGAGAATTAAAGAAGTTATGTCACACCAGTAAAGAGACTTGCTTTGGGCTTTAGCTAGTTTTTGAGTTTTAATTTGGAAGTTGGTGCTGTCATGCTGTGCATTTTGATCTTGTAGCACAGGGAAGTGTGACTTTTAGTCACAGGACATATCAGTTAGCAGTTAATATCCAGGCAAAAGGTCAGAAATATTTTTATTTGTTTAGTATTTAATACAAATGTATTACAGCAGCAGCTCAGCCCCACTAAACTCTGCAGGTTGTCTTCTCCCACTCACAGACACAGCAGCAAGCTGTACTCATATGAGGCTCAGGTTATACTGATTGTACCTGTCAAAAGGAGAGAAGATGAAGAGGTCAGGAAGAAAAAACAGAAATGCCTCCCTCCCTTGATCTTGTTTGCGTACGCTGAATTAGAGCATTACTTAGGATGCTTACTGGTGAATTGAACAACTAGAATAGGCTTTTCTAGAGGCAAATGGATTTGACCCCATTGTGGTACATGGATTTCAGCATGCTGTGGTGCTTAAACTTAAAAAAAAAGTTGTAGTGAGTCATTTACAGTAACTGTCTGATGAAATAAAGTCCCCTAGAAACAGAGAGGAAGTGTAATCAGTTAGGCATGGCATGCCTACTTAGAGCAGTTTGCACAAGCAGCTGAAACAGAGGTGTGTTTATGTGGCTAGATAAACCCCCCCATAACTGCTATAGATAAACTCAACTCTCAGATCATTATTTCTAAGACAAGGCATGTCTTGATGTCTGAAATTGATCATTAGTTTAAGATGCCTGGGCATGTTGTTGATGGTTGTAAATAGCTGTATTTACAAAGAGATCACAGTGACAGAAAAAACCAAGTTCCTCAACTATTGACATTTAGATGCAGAATTGTTTGGAAGATACAATTTTTGGTGTGGGAATTTTCAAGGGGACATGGTAAGAGGTTAAAACAGATTAATTCTGTAAGTCATTCTTCTTTGAAGAGCGCCCCCTCAAGGCACATTACCTGATCAAATATTACTTCTGGTGTTGGAAGGCTTGCAGCCCTGGGAGATGATTTACAAAAGCATCTCTAGAAAACATGAGTGTCCCAAAACAGTTGAATGTAAATAATTCGTCTTTCCCCTTTGAGTTCTTGTCTAACATATACATTTATATTGTGGGCAAATACAGGCAGTGACCACATTAAAATGCCTGAGAGAGAATCCCTGGCTTCCTACCTGAGCAAAAGCCAAGCTAACCCCACAGTCACTTGCACTGTAAAGAGCAGGCTGTGTCCGCTCTCTAGCTCATGGCACTGGTCTAGCCTGCTGAGCACCTGGCTCGTTTGACACAATTCTTCTCGGGCTTAGTTGAACTGGTGCATCCCGGCACCATGTAGTTACTAGATCCAACACAAGGGACTGAGAAAGGAGTTGGGAGACGAAGGCCTGAGGCTGGGGTAGAAGAGAAGCAACAGTCACCCAGTCCAACAGCTGTAAAATCAGCTCTTCTGTAGGGTCAAATCTCAACCTGCAGGACTGCCTTACCCATAGCAATGTCCCCCTGAACTAGACCATAATGCTTACTGAAAAACACAAGTGGAGATCTGTGACACAACCTTCTGAATCTCATCTATTACTAGAATTTCAAATGGGTGTTGCCAACACCATTCAGGCTCTTGAGGAACAAAATCCTAATCAGATTTTGAGGCCCTGTCCTGGCTCCCTCAAAAGCATCTTTCCACTGGGACATCCGCCTCTGGGCACAGACTAGGATGGCTAAATCACCTTGTTCTCAGGCTGTGACAAAGCATGCCTGAAGTAAGAGAAGGCTGAAAAGTACAGCTTTGAATTTTGTAAGACTTCAGAAGAAAACTTATGGATTCAGTCAAGCCAGATGATTAGATTCTGGCACCACCTTAGGTTCCGTTTGAAATTTGATCTCAGATAATTAGTTTAAAAAAAAAAAAAAAGAGGAAGAAAAAAAAAAAAACTAACAAGGTTTGTCTAGGACCTGAATCTCTCCCATCCATACTAATGGAAATAACTGCTACCAGAAAGTCAGGCATCATAAACAAACAAAGGTGGGAACAAGCTGCTCAAAGTGTTTCCTCTTGCAGCATGACTAAGGCCATGTAGCTGCTGACTACCATTGCATTGCTTTTCTTTCCTTATATGTTTTGATCACTTTTAGCCTTGTATTAAGTAACAGGAAACTATTTGCTTTTATCAGGTTTGGTGGGGGTTTTTTGGCTTGTTGTTTTTTGGGGTTTTTTCCTGCCACTGTTTTACTGAGCTGTGGTGAAACTAGCTCTGGCACAAGACAAAGGTCAAACTGCAGTCTGGGGAACCATGAAGGCAGTGGGTAGGTTGCCTTAGGGTGCCATGAAATGACAGCCTGTGTTTAAATATGTTAAGAAACTGGACACTTCACAGAAAGAGTCTAGATAGGCCTTGCAAAAGCCACCTTGTAGTTGAACAGAACTAAACAGAATGGGGAATGAAAAGTCAAAGCTGTCAAAGGACTTCTGTTTACTGCATAGGAAAAAATGACAGTTTTTCCAGATTCCAAATTGTAACCCAAAGGGAAGAGAAACAAGCATTGCAGATAGGGACATAACTGAACGCCAGCCTATGAATGTCAGTTTTTTTGCTGATTTTTTGGGGAGGAAGGGGAGGAGAATTGCATGATTATCTTTGTCTAAGCCTTCCAGCATTCAAGTGATGAGGTACAAGCTAAGATTCAGGTGAAGAATTTGGCCTGGCAAATTGACAGAAGATCTGGAAGCAAAGACAAGAGGCCCAGTGTTTCTCATGGAGAGCCTTAGGAGATCCCGATACCAAAACTGTGGCCCTATGGGCACCTGCAGAGCCCACTCCTGTCCTGACTTAACCTCATTTGGTGACAAAAGACCTGCGGAGAATTCACATCTCAGCTTTTCCAGATTAGAATGGCTGAATGCAGGCAGAGACCGATCTGCAATTTTTATTGACCTCTGAGGCAAAGATCTTGGTCTTTAGTTGTCCATAGCTGTGAAATGTGCTTTAAAACAAACAAACATTTTCTGAATGTCCAGTTTTGCAGGGAAGAACTCTCGCAAAGTCCATCAACAAAACTCAGACTCTGGGTGCTAAATAGATCAAAAAGGTGACTACTGCTATACTGCTTTGCATGGTTAAGGGGATCACACTCCACTTCGCATCTGGTAACACGGTGATATTATGTACCATTCCTGGAATATGATCATCTGTGATATGGGGAAGAAATATTTGGCAGGCTTTAACTGCAGGCATGCTGGTCGCAGCATGTCTCCTAAAGCATAGAGGGCTCAAGCACTCCGCCTCTCAAGGTGTATTCTCAAGGAAACAAGGCAGCTATGCAACTGGCAAACCGAGGAGCACGAGGGGAGCGAAACAGAGACCAGGAGTTTGAAGCTAACATTGAGTTTATGATTTTCTGAGGTAAGGATTCTCTGCAAGCCAGTCATCCCCGTCAGCTGTTCCCCTTTTGCCTGAACTGAGCACTTAGTGTTCAGTTCTCCCAAAAACTCTGTGCATTCGTGGAAAGACAAAGAGAGGGATGCAACTCTAAATTGGGAAAGGTTTGGGACCTCTCTGAAGCAGATACTTCTGATACAAGACCTAGATGTGATGTCAAAATACACAGCTTGCACACTGAGAGATGTGAATTAATCCCTTTACTGAAAGCAGTTACATATGCTAGAATAACTCTACCAAATTTTAAAATATGTAGATAAAAGCACTTAGGTTCCTGAGATCTAAAATAAGCCTGGAACCACCACTCTTTCAGGAAGTAGCCAGGAAATAGCAACTGTTGCACCTCTTTGAAGGTGAATAGGAACTGAATCCATCACACTCAGACTGAGTGATATTACTTATGAGAATCTCCTCCAACAGGATATTGAGTAAGGTCCCTGAAAAAGAACTAGGCAAGATAGGTTTGGAAATGGTAATCCTTCGAGTTAGTTCTAGACATCATAAACAAATGCCATCTATTTGTCCAACATTATAGTCCGCCAAGTGTGATTAGACATTTATTGCAACATCCTTTGGGGATGGTAACTTTGGGGACTGTAAAGGGGAACTGGTGATTAAAGCTGGGAAAACTATATTGATTTGGGTCCTTTAGGTTATTCTCAAAAGTTCTTTAGAGTCAAGGGCTGCAGTGCAAATATGGCTGAACTAATTTGATGCATTAACAAAAACTCTGCTTACATCTCAGAGGCTTCTGTATGAGAAAGTTTTCCACAAAAGAGCAGCTACACAGAATGGGCAGTTTTCCTCCTAGAGGTAGAATTCAAGATCTTAATAGTTTTCTGGAAAAACCTTGGTTGAACAAAGTACTTAATTCCAATTGCTAGATATGATTTTCTGCAAATAGTAAGTCCTCAGCACTTAAAAACAGAAATTTGTGGCTGAGAATGCCTCTGAAGGACAACTGATATGCCCGTTGATGTAGCACGGGAGCTGAAGGCACTGGGAGAACCCAACTTTCTGCCAAAGATGTCTCCAGACCACTGGTATCTCATATAGACTTTGTGGAGTTTCTCTGCAATGTAAACAGTTCGATCCTGTGACTAGAGAAGGGACACTGCTTCAGGTATAGGCAATGGCATTCCTTTATGGCCTCTGACACAGGGACAAGGAGCATTAATTGAGCCATTTGCCTTTATCTTTGATCATGCACAAGCATATAGGAAATCACAGCTGTAGATATCACACAAAAGGACCCGGAGCTCTGGTGACCCTCTCCTGTAGTCACTATAGGCGGAGAGATAACGGAGAAAAAGTAAGGGAACCATCAGAGAACTCACTCTGCTTCTGGGGTAGGTAAGATCTGGTTTTCTGATGAAGAATACTCCGAGGCAACCCCACAGCAACTCCTTGCTGTTTTCTGGAGAGTGCACCACAGAATCCTTGGTCTCAGCTGTTAGTTGCTACCATCACCGCTTGCACACTCAGCCTTTAGTTGAAAAGCCAGGCTGATAATAGCAACACATGCTCTATGTTCTTTGTCAAAGCAGTAAGGGAAATGGCAGTGGCTCTGCAGGAGAGGAGCACCTTCCCCTACAAGACACGCGGCTACAGGCAGCCAAAGTTTCAGGGCAGCGTACAGAACTCGTGCAGAAGAATCAGTATGAAGAGAAAGTGGGGGATGAGGGAAAACTGGTCGTACCAGAGAAGTGAATAAGCTTTTAGGAGGTCAATAAGGGCCTTACAAAAAAATAGGGCAGTTTGCTAGGAAGGCGTGAAAGGAAATTTGCTATGACTCAGTCAAGAAATTCAGAACAACTGAGAGGAAGTCCATGCTGCTCCTTTTATAAACATATAGGGCACGTATGGACAGGAATGAGTGATGCAGCCAGGGTAAAGAATAGTCTAGCCAGTACAGCACCTACATACATGTTGCTCAGCGTGACTGCAAATCTAGGTGTATATTTGAAGGAGAATTTAGATTGTGTCCCATTTGTGCATTTACAACCTTGACACTAGCACAAGTTAGAAAAGGAGCAGGGCCTCTGTCCTGCAGACTGGGCTGTGGTGAAAACACAGATATTTTCTGGGGCTTCATTTGCAGGAATAGGGCCTGTAAACTGAAAGGAAGAAATTAACTCTGTATACATGTACGTACGCCACACAAACTTACTGAGAAACAATGATTTAAGAAAAATCTTTCTGAGCCTCCAATGGAAAGATTTAAAAGTTTTGAGGTATCATCATTCCCTAGGGGAAAGACGCAAAACTGCTAACATCTCTTAAGATTTTTCAGCTTACCAACTATGAACTTTCTTGTTTGTGTTTTACTTCAACACAGAAAGATAATAAACTGTGTGCTCACTATGATCTTTATCATGTGCGGGAAGGAAGAGACATGCTATCATACAGAGCTATGAAATCCCACCCTTTTGGTTTTTTTCTTTCTGGCCTTTTGAAGAAACTCTCAAGTTGCATAAGAACGCAGGGCCAGGGACACAGGGGTTTGGCAGTGGGGGTGACTGGAGGGTAGTACCTTAGATCCTACCAGGGTGCAAACAAAACCAGTTCCACCTAGCAGGAATTTTTCTGGCAAGTTTATGCATATATATTACATGCAGTGTAAAAGAGCTTTCGGCTCAAAATGCCAACAGGCACTTTTCTTGGGATATCAAGCAGGGTCCCATGGCTAGACCTTTTCCAGGATTGCTTATATGACAACCTCCCTCAAACATCTAGACATTTGGGAGCTCAGTATGTGTTTGTTTTGTATATTATGAAATTAATCATCTTCTCAGTGTAAGGTTATGTGGAAGGAGAATGTCGGCTCCTTTAAGGGTATCTGGTCCAGGAGCTATGCCAGCAAGGTTAGTTGATCAGGGGCCTTGTCAATTAGGAAACTAAGGGAAAAAGAGGAAACCCAGAAACAAAGTATACAGACACACCCACCTGACAAAACAAACCTTGCCACTCACACTAAAAGAAGGGCTCTCTGGAAACTACAAGCACCACTCCCAGGACTGGGAAGTCCCAACCTGGAATTTGCAACTGATTATGAAGTAGGGAGATCCCAGAAACCCAGCTGGGAGCTCCTCAGGAATCAACAGCTGTGCAAACCCACAAGAAGATGTGCAGAGGGAAGGGGAAGCAGGAAGGAACAAAGAGGGGGGTAGACAGAAAAGGGTATAAAAGGGGTTGGTTGCATGTAAAACAGGCCTGTCTGTATGCTTGTCGGGCTGAACCTTGTTGCCTGATCACTGCAGTCTGTCCTGTCTTCTTGGATCTTCTTATTAAATCTTTTCTTAACTATTTATTACTCTGTGTCATCTCATTCTCTATCCCACATGTCTGTGTATGGCAAGGACTGAGTGCTAGCCACTGGTGAGAGGTGCGCGTGTGAGAGTGGATTTGTTACCAGCTTCTGGAGTCAAGACTGGGTATGTGGTGTCGGCTACTGGAGTGGGGGTCTTTAACTCCCAGCCACTGGGGCAGGAATGGTGTGCGTCCTGAAAACCAGCTCCTGGGTGGACCAGCAAGAGAGGGACAAGCGAGGGGCTCACCACCGGCAGCTGGAGCAGGACTGTGGGTCACAGCCTGTGTGAGAGGGCCTGGGAGCAGGGCAGGGGTGTGCTGAAAAGGTAGAGGGGCCATGCTGGTACTTGGGGGATCAATGAATATGTGTGTGCTTGTGCTAGTGAGCGGAAGAGGAGGAAGAGGACGTGGCTGTCTATGCTTTATGTGAGTCCTGTATGTAGGTGTACCTTGTTTGTGGCAGTCTGTGTAGCCAGCCACATCAGCGTCCTCCATGTGTGTGCCCCTAGGACATGTGCTCAGCTTCACTACTGGTTGAACCTGCAAACAGGAGCATAGTAGCCACATCCCTCAGCCTGGGCAGAGACCCCCAGGTCCCTGGGCTGGGCTCCAGCAGCTGGGCAGGAGGGAGTCCTGAGAGAAAGCAGCCAGAGAAGGGTTAAAAAAAGAAAAAAAAGAGACAGAAACTGGCAAAGCTAACAGTGAACTACGCGCATGAAACCTGTTAATGAATTAGTGAACACAGTATTAATTCAGTATTAATGAATACAGAAATTTCATTTCCTTTGTCATATACCTTGTGGCACACTGCAAGTCATTTCACAAACAATACCTGAAAGCTATTTTGGAAAGCAACCTCGTTCTGAAGTTTTACTGTGTTACTAGAACATGCTACCCTGCGTTTTCTGTAGAAATGCTAGTCAGACACTGTCGCCTCCCCCCCCCCAAGTCAAATCCCAAGAAAATGACAATGCTGAAACAAAAGGGCTGAGAAGTTTCTAAGTATCAGCTAATATGGATATACATATATATCAGTCTGATCTAGCTAAAATGTGCAAGACTCGGGGATTCTGTGCTAGAGGGAATGCATTTTGGACATTTAAGAAGAGTTAATATCAGAGTCCTCAGTGGATATCCTTAAAGAAACAATGCTGGAGGATCCATTAATGAGTCAAAAGTCTTATGAGTCAGTATACAAACACATGCCTAAGCAGCCAGGTAATGTTTGAATAACTGACAAACAGCTGTGGCTTTCTCTCTTTTTGGTAGTATAGAGTAATAACCACCGCCTGTTTGCTGTGGATACTCACGATACTTCTGTGCAGAGCACAGAGACAATTGCCATATATAAAGTACAGGTGTCTTCTAGAAGTCATTAGCTAAAAAGAAGTTTTTTAAACAAAATTATACATCTGTACACTGAACTTGAATGTCATTTGAAAGTAGAGGAGAGACAAAAAAAAAAAAAATCAGTATTCGCATGTACTTTAAATCAACAACTTTGCATTACTACACAGCCAGTCAGTTACAAATACATCTATGCATTATGGGCAAGGATCTAACTATAAGGTCATTGTGGCAGAAAATTACTGGTTAAATAGTTTGGATATTTTAATTTGAAACCAATCTCCTTTTAAGAGACTGCTTAATGATTTTTTTTTTTAAAAAAAGTATTTTTACAAGGCTGTTTGAATATTGCCCCCCATCCTTGTCCCATCTTAACTCTTGGGTGAGGATTTTTAATTAACCCTCACAAAACCAGCAGAGGGAGCTCAAAACATTAGGCACAACCCTGCTTCTGGAAAGGTATGACAGGAAAAACCCCTCACTTTTCATGGGATTGGATAAGAATACCTGGCAGGTTTAGTAAACAAGTGGCACTCAGTGAAGGAAAGGGAATATAGTTACTGGAAGCTAAGCAAAGCTGCCACTGGCACCATTTTTTTTCTGAATATGCTTTGCCTTGCTGCCTTAGGAAAAAGGTGTCAGCAAGGCAACAGAATTGGATTTGGTACTAATTATGAGATTATTTCTGGGATGCCAGAAACTGCATAAAAAACTACTTTATAGGATTTTCCAGGTTTGGTGTGTCTATGACAAAATGTTGGTACGTGGTCAAGCAGAAATTTCTTTGATTCTGTGCCATTCCCTGTCAGATTAACTAGCTCATGTGTTGCATCTATGGTGGTAGCTTCCACTAACTACAATAATTTTCTGCTTACTAACAGATGCTTAGATAGTCATTTTGGCACCATCAATTCAACATCACTGAATGAATTCCCACAGTCTGTACCTGTCTATATTAAAAATGGGATTTCTTGGTATTACAGTTGTTTCCTGTGCAAAGAAAAAAAAGACAACAGCTGCTGTTCAGTCATTTCAAGATCTTTTGGATCCTGTTGTGACATTAAGATACTCTGACAATACGAATTTTTGCCAAAATATTTTCCAAGAAGCTGAATAAAATAATTTGTCCTGACTGCCCTCAGTGTAATGTTTTGTTTTGTCTTTTTTTAAATGGGATATTACTCAGACTACAGGAACAGTTTTAAGGGTTGGGGTTTAGGAAACATCTGTGATGAAAATAAGAATTTACTAAGGCCACCACTACTCTGATGTGATTGGAAGGCCTTCCTCACTGAGATGTGTGTGAAAGTCACTTGCCAGCTAGCTGCAGTATCAGACACGTAGGCAACGTCGAGAGGAAGAAGCTCTACAAAGACTGACTTTTCTTCTGCACATGTATCCCCAGTTCTATAATCCAGATACCTGGGGTAAGTAAAGGGTAGATGGTCTAGGAAAAAACCTCTTGCTAGAAAACTTGCAGGCAATCCTACTTGTATTTCTAGAAATTTACTTAGAATACTCAGTACGTGATCAGTCACTTAAGCAAGTCTGAAAGTTCAGATTATCTGTCACAGACAGCAATGGCAAATAATCCATTTGTCAAAAAGTGGCACGTCTTCTGATGCCTTGGGATTCTTAAAGCATATCACTGCACTCTTAGTTGGGTCCTACAGATAGGGAAATATGGGGGAGGGATAGGTAGACAGTTAAGAAATGCAAGATAAGTGTCGTAGAATTTTCATTTTATTCTGATGACTATCACCCTGCAACAAGAGTACATTTTCCTTAAAAATTTATGAAATTGTATCTCTTGGTGCCAAAGGCTATCTGTCAAATTTTCCAGGCTTACCTGCAACGCTAACAAACCGTGATTATCAGGAGGACTATGCCAAGTTTGGTATTCCTCTAGCTCAAGTTTTAACTGCTCAGCACCGAGACTAAATACTTTCATGTGGCTATTTACCAATTACATCATGGTTTGAAGTTTGCTGCAATTATACTTTTAATGGGGCCTTGACAGAGCATCTGGAAAAAAGAACAGAACAAAAAGTGGCTTGGTTCGTATCTTAAATGTTTTGCAATACTGTCCAAAAAGAAAATCACAGAATGGGTAGGGTTGGAAGGTACCTTGGGAGGGTGTCTGGTCCAACCCTCCTGCTCAAGCAGGGCCACCCAGTATGGTCTGCCACTCAGACCGTGTCCAGACAGCTTTTGACTGTCTCCAGGGATGGAGACTCCAGAACCTCCCTGGGCAACCCGTGCCAGTGCTCGGTCGCCCTCACCGTGAAAAAGTGTTTCCTGATGTTCAGAGGCCTGTTGCCTCTGGTCACCACTGAAGAAAGCCTGGCTCCAATCCCTTTGCACCCTCCCTTCAGGTATTTATATACGTTGATAAGATCACCCTGACCCTTCTCTTCTCCAGGCTGAACAGTCCCAGCTCTCTCAGCCCTTCCTCATAGCAGATACGCTCCAGTCCCTTCATCATCTTCATGGCCCTTCATTGGACTCTCTCCAGTATGTCTGTGTCTCCCTTGTACTGAGGAGCCCAGAACTGGTACCAGCACTCCAGGTGTGGCCTCACCAGTGCTGAGTAAAGGTAGATCATAAAAGTCAACCATCCCTAAGAAACACATATATGCCCCAAGACTTACCTGCATTTCTTCATTTACATGAAATTATCCATTACCAGGTACCACTGTATCTATGAATTTCATCTAAAGTGAAAATCATCACTGGCATGCATTCAAAAAAACCTTGTACTGATAGGAAGAATAGAACATAGCCATTTACTGCAATTCCTCCTCTGCAGTTCTCCTCTGCTTTCCCCTGTGCAAAAGACATTGAAATTCCTGGTAAAGGAAGAAATAATTCTACCGCCATGCATCTTCAGTTTTTTCTTTCTTTGAAATACAGTCCCTGTGTCAGACAGCAGTACATAACACTTACAAATACACCAAGTAGTTCAGTACAGAGTACAGTCAAGTGCTAATGGTGCTGCACAATTACCATTCAGTAAAGCATCCCTTCAAAAATGATCCAATATCCCATAAAGATTCACCCCTGAAGGGTTCTCTACTAACTATATTATTATCTGTACGTTCTTACCCAGGTTTCAACATCAAGCATGTGCATCTGAAATAATATATGTAAACCCAATGCTAATAACGAAATCCATTCCAAAAGCAGAAGTCATGGGAAAATCACAGCATGTGACCCAATATGCAGAATCACTCCCAGACGCTGGTTTCCTTTCAGCTAAGAATCCCATGAGAGGAAACTTCTGCTTCATCGCCCCTCCCCGCCCCGAGTCTTAAAGCTGATTATATTACATCTGTTCCACAATATCAACATTGGCTCAATGCTTCTACTTTCAAAAACATTGGGTTTGATTAACTTGCTTGTGCTTTTTACCATCAATACTGACAAAACCAACTCTACATTGACCAGTTAAATGAATGCAGTTATTAATAGGGCTGTATCTCATCCCGCTGGATAACTTCAGTGAAGAGAGTCAAATATAGTTCCTCCTCAGACTTCTTCCACACCACGTAATAAAGAACAAAGAAAAAGAAAAACAGTTCAAGGGTCTTATTCTTTAGAAAGACTTCGGAAATTGAAAAAAAAGACATTTAAACAAAGTTCCTTTATGCACTGTAATAAACTGCCCTTAGAAGGTGAACCGTGAAAGTTCTGTCAAATTGTTTTTCTAGTATTTCTGGATACATCTGAAACATATCAGACACAGACTGCCTTGGGTATTTAGGAACTTAGTTTTCCAGTTTGAGTATTAGATACTGTATAAAGAGAATGAGTATTTCCATCTTACAAAAGCCATAAAACACCACACCTTACTTCAGTAAATGTGTTTAGAGTAGCTTCACTTTTGAAAATCCCCTGAATGAAAATATGTCCTCAAACTCTACTGTAGAAGTAGGTCACAAACAAGAAGAATAGACTGAAATTGAAGTTGTCCAGGAGAAAAGACATCCAGGAAGGCCAGCTACAACAGAAATCACTAAGGGGAACAGTTGCACCCTCACAGCAAACTTAGATGATACTGAAGAGACCACACAAATACAGGCAACTTCACACCACCTTTCGTTTAAGTATCTCAGAAGAATTCAGCCAGAAGCTATTTACCAAAGGCCGCAATGACTGGAAGGGCTCACATTCAGCGTTCTCATTTTAAGCCCTAATTCAGAAAGCAAATTAGCACTGTCATTAGCATGACATCATATGGTGTGGAATATCCTTCTGGTCAGTTGGGGTCAGCTGTCCCAGCCGTGTCCCATCCCAGCTTCTTGTGCCCCCCGCTGGTGGGGTGGGGTGAGGAGCAGAAAAGGCCTTGGCTCTGTGTACGCCCTGCTCAGCAGTAACTAAAACATCCCTGGTTGTTATCAACACAGTTTCGAGCACAAATCCAAACCATAGCCCCATGCTAGCTACTGTGAAGAAAATTAACTCTACCCCAACCAAAACCAGCATGCATGGGAATTTCCTAAGTATCCATGGTGTAGCTTCAGCATCACTACTTCAAAAATACGTGGAACCAAGAAAGGGATAAAGAAGTGAATGTGCAAAATTTATTAAGTTCTTTGATGAACACAAAACGTACAAAATTACATCACTTCTTCAAAATTAAAAAAAAATATAAACACCAACTTTGCTTGTTAAACAGCCTTCATTGAGCTCAAAACCAGTTAAAAATCAATCTCATCATAAAATAAGGTATTTAAAAAAATTACTTCAAATTGAAACATTATTGCAGCATATCCTTGTAATTTGTACAAAGAAAAGACTGTGGGCAAAATGAGACTAAGCTGGAGCAGCTTTGAATGACAAGCAGCCTCACCATTCTGCTAAAAGGCATTTTCTAAATTCAACTTGGGTCCTTCTAGTTACAGAATTAAGTTTCCTCCTTGTTAAGAGAGATCCACATTTCTAAATACAATTCAGTTAGAAGTACTTTACACTTCTGATTACATAGTTGGGGGGGGTGTGGGGAAATAATCAAGAACATGCCTCTTAACATGCCTTGTCATTTAAAGTAACAGTATTCTTCAGTTTTTTCTCACAGCGCACATCTGGCTTGCCCGTTTATTTTTTGTCCTAAATGTTGTGCAAAACAATTTGACCCAACCTCTATTTACACTATGAAATTTTTCATTACAATAAAGTGAAGCAAAGTGCTGCTCCCTTCCTGCTGCTTCCCCTCCCCATATTTGCCCAGATTACTGAGTGCTGTGAGAGAAGAGCACCCTGATGCAGGGACGCAGATACACGAACAAAGCAAGCGGGCGCTGGGAGCATCCCGCAGCCACGGCCATAAGGAATTCTACAAGAGGGCTCAGAGAAGCCACCTCACAGAGGCCACTGTAGTCTCTTTGCATCTTTTGCATCTCTCTGGCCGGGCTGAGCCAAAAAGCACTGCCCTTGAGGGGGCTGGAAGAGAACGTCAGAAAATCTCTTAACAATGTATCCAGCATTAACTTCCTTCTGCCTGTGTAAGCACAGTAAGAGTCAATACTGGAATTTAAGGCTTCTGTCACAGTGCACACTGGTATTCAAACCAAATCTCTACGATAGTGAGAAACTTCTTGTGGAACTGAGCAGGCTTTTGCTGAGGTTATCAGGTTCAAGCATATAAAGTGTACAGATCTGCTCCTCTTTATGCAGATGGTATTCTTTTCATCGTATGATGAAAAGTCTGTCAATATGCTGTAAGGTATGAGGAGTCAACTCTGTTTTAACTTCAGTCAGCTTGCAGCAGAGAGGGTACATAAGCCCAAGATCTGAATTTTACTTTCTTGACGGTTACACTATTTCCTTTTCTAGTGTTCCGACTGATGTTTTGCTCCCTGAAGTATCATCATCGTTAGAATAATTTCCTGAGTCTCGACTGCTCTGTTTAGAATGTTCGTAGTCTTTAAAACCAGTTTGATTTACTTCTTCCATGATGATAGTCTCAATTATAGAACAATTTTCTATTGGTTCTTCTGTAGTTGACAGATAAGGACTGCTTAAGAGCTGTCCTCCAAAGCCCTGCAAAAAGAGAAGCAGAAAAGAAAGAGATGAACATTCATACATAATACATAAATAATGATTCCGCTTAACACCACAGCTGTACAAATCTTGTTCATCGTATTCAGTAGCATCATGAGGTTTTCTACCTACAATACACCATTTGTTTCCCTAAATTCACAAACTCAAGGTTAGGATGAAGTTTAGTTGCATTTGTATAATCGAACACTAAAGAATGACTCTAACATTAATCTTAACTCTTTTGCTATGCTCACAGTTGTCAATCATCTGTGCAATCGCAATATTTCATTGATTATCACCTTATGAGGGAGCACAAGAACTAAAGGAAATTCCTACTTAGGAACACTTTCAAAGATCCCATGGTAGCATGGGAATGACAAGCGTGTGTTTGCAAAGTCTACAAATCATTATCAGTTATAAAGCAAAGTTTGAAAGAAGAAAGAGAAAGCGAGCTGCTGTAGCAGGATACCAAGCCTTATACAGCTCTCAACAATGCTTTCAATCTATTCTCTGAAGTGGTCATTTATATCAAATCCATCACAAAAGGTTCTAAATATGCACTGCATTAATTATGTTACCAGTATTCTACTGAACAAACCAGCTAAAATGCTGCCTTACAAATAAATTAAATTCAGATTAGCCCTTGTAAACTGTGAGCCTGGTTTTAAACGACAACTTTATTCAGAAAGCTTTGTGTACTACCTATCCTAGGAGCTTCAGTGAGAAGATGATGCATATTAGGAAGACCACACACTGCTCAACATCAGTGTTCTGAGAGACAGAAGAAAGCACAGTGAAAAGTGGTTCTTGCTACATTTCAAAATACACCTATACTTATGTGTTGCCCTGTTCATTCCACAACAGGACCCCTACTAAGTACTAGCTGTGCCAAGCTGAGCTGGAAATTGCACACCTGCCTTTTTTAGAGACCATCCAGGCTGCTAGGTCAGGAGATGGTAGAAGCATTTGCTGCCTGCTACACTAAGACTTCCTCTAAAGATTGGGCTTGCATGTTCACCTCCTCTGAGTTTTAAAGGATGTCAAAACGGCTAGAGGATGCTCTTTCAGGTAACACAACGGGAGAACATTTCTGGTCTCACACAGCAGGGCAAAAGTACATTATCACATTGGGTAGACATGCATGCTCTCTGGAATGAAGGACTGTTAGCAGCACTTTTGCACACCCATAAAAGTTAAAATATTTGCTAATTGTAGAATTCTAGAAATTGATACTACCCATTTTTTCCATAGGAATTCCGGCACTTCGTTAAAACCTATACAACTAATCTTGGCATACCCATAAGACCACAGGATAACAGATAAACACCTTTTCAGAATATTTTCTATTAATTTTTCTAAAAATACATCTGTTTAATGAATGAGAAAAATACATCTCGTCTTACCTCTATGTTCAAAGGAGGCTGGCATGACGGGAAGAACACGTATTTGATTTTGTTGTAGGCTTGATACAGGGCAAAAATAAGTGGTGTAGCCACCAGCAAGACGGCAACCAGTGCAGTTACAAATGTTGCTATAATGATCAGTGGTAAAATTTTATCTGAGGAAGTGAATAGTACCTATTCAGTCTACGTATTAATAAACAACAAAGATTAAAGAACAGATTATCTCCAAATCAGCTACAGTATTTATCATAACATTTCACATTTCCACAGTACTGTACCCAGCCACGATGAACATTACAAAAATGTTGCCATTGCAATATCTTAGATAACCTTATTAAAAATACAGCGCAAAATATTTATTCAATTTAGGAACACAGGAATTGCAGAAGAATCAGAACCAAGATCCAGTTATATGTCACTATTTGACAGCAAGACAAAAAGGCTGCACATAGCTACCATGAAGCACTTGATGTACAGAGATCTGTTGCGCTATTGCTTGTGTCCAGGGTCTAGCCTCAAGGAACATAACGTGTAATTTATAGAGCGCTCTCTTTTGTCAAGGCAGAGATATGGGAATAAGAATTCCCATGAGATATAGAGTAAGGATGGGCAATGACTGTAGTCAAGTTGGCTCATGGTTATTTGGCCAAGAAATTATTGGAGTGCCTAGACTTGCAGGGTCTTCAGGGGTCCAAAAGCAAGGAGTGTTTCTTGGACAGGAAAGGAACACCAATTTTAAGCTTCAGATGACTACAACGCAGCCAACAGAGAGAAAAAATGATCTTCCGATGAGCATCTATTCCTTTCAGATACTTATCTAAGGAGAAATCAATCCTAAGGCTATTCCAGTTATTTCCTACACTGTAGTCTAGACACTAGCTCAGCACAAGGTTTTAATTTCTTAGTATAGAAAGGAGAGAAGAATTTCACTTCAGTGCTCAAAGATGGTGTCATCACCTTGATAACACCAAGGTGAGTGGTGCAGTTGACTGGCCTGAGGGAAGAGACACCATCCAGAGGGACCCTGACAGGCTTGAGGAGTGGGCCCACAAGAACCTCATGAAGTTCAACAAGGCCAAGTGCAAGGTCCCAGACCTGGATTGGAGCAATCCTCAATATCAACACAGGCTGTGGAGAGCAGCCCTGAGGAGAAGGACTTAGAATCACAGAATCATAGAATGTCCCGAGTTGGAAAGGACCCACAAGGATCATCAAGTCCAACTCCTGTCCCTGCACAGGACAACCCCAAATTTACACCACATCTCTGAGGGCATTGTCCAAGTGCTTCTTGAACAGCATCAGGCTTGGTGCCGTGACTGCCTCCCTGGGGAGCCTGTTCCAGTGATCCACCACCCTCTGGGGGAAGAACCTTTTCCTCATATCCAACTTCAAACTCCCGGGGACATCTTCCTGCCATTCCCTTGGGTCCTGTCATTGGTCACCAGAGAGAAGAGATCAGTGCCTGCCCCTCCTCTTGGGATACCGGTTGGTGAAAAGCTGGACATGAAATGACAATGTAAGCTCACAGCCCAGAAGTCCAACCCTATCCTGGGCTGCACCAAAAGAAGGGGTCAGTGGGTGGAGGGAGGTGATTCTGCCCCTCTACTCTGCTCTGGTGAGACCCCACCTGGAGTGCTGCATCCAGCTCTGGAGCCCTCAGCACAAGAAGGACAGGGACCTGTTGGAGTAGGTCCAGAGGAGGGCCACAAAAATGGTCAGAGGGCTAGAGCACCTCTCCTAGGAAGAAAGGCTAAGAGAGTTGGGGTTGTTCAGCCTGGAGAAGGGAAGGCTCCAGGAAGACTTTATTGTGGCCTTCCAATATTGAAAAGGGACTTATATGAAAGATGGAGAGACTTTTTACCAAAGCCTGTAGCAACAGGACAAGGGTCAACAACTTTAAACCGGAACACAGTAGGTTTAGACTGGATGTAAGGAAGAAATTCCTTATGATGAGGGTGGTGAGACACTGGAACAGGTTGCCCAGAGAAGTTGCGATGTCCCATCATTGAGAAGTGTTCAAGGTCAGGTTGGACAGGGCTTTTGAGCAACCTCACCTAGTAAAAGATGGCCCTGCCCATGGGAGAGGGATTGGATTAGGTGATCTTTGAAGGTGCCTTCCAACCCAAACCATTCTATAAGTCTATGGTCCTGCATTCCCATATTAACCCAGAAACTGTGGAAAGCCTTCTAACAGGATAGGCTCAGTTCCAAGTCATAAATTGGGACATTATGGTAGCAGGAGTTTACATGACAGAATCCAGCTTTTGACAGTAAGGTATTGTAGTCAAAGAAACGTTTTATCTGTATAGGCATAAGCTATTCAGTGCTTAAGTTTGAGAGTCTTGCAAGCTTCCTTCTCCCCTCTACTATTCTGCTTTGCAACATATTCTCTGGCACTATCTCTTACAAACAAACAAACTGAAGGGAGTTTGAATATACTAAAATGAATACATACCAGGAGACACTTCACAAGGAATGAAGATGTGACAATTGGGTCTTTTTATCTCTATTTCCAGTTAGTATGAATGTTCAAAGAATGAAAGATTTCCATACTGAGATATAAGAACGTATGGGAAGTACAGGGCATGACCTGTATGACTGCATCTCTCTCTAGAGTCTTGAATATACTGCTTGGCCTTAAACAGGCTCATTATAATGGAAGGATATAGGGAAGACTAATAACTAACTAGTAAAATAGATTAAAGAATTTCTCTTACAGAGGTAAAAAAATGTAACATTTGTTTCTTTTTAGGCTGGATAAAGACAAAGCAGCGAGGACTACAACATAAATGGATCCTAAGAGCTTAAGATGTGAGAAAGTAGCATTACTATTATTACATTTTCTTAGCTTTAAGTCAGTTTGGATATTTAGTAATTTTTCTAGTGTTACAGCCTGTTAATAGAAGATAATTGGTCAAATGATATTCAACAGACAACTTGCTCTTATTTTCTGAGTAAGTGTAATCCATCTACAAATGTATTCTCATTTTGCACAAAGGTGAGATTTCAGCTATAACGAGTCTGATTATCTGTCTCCTCACACTTTAGCACAGGACTTTTAAAAATTTAATTAATTTACAGAAGAATTAAGACAATTTCAAGAATAAAATATTCTCGAAAACATACCATTTAGTGATTCCTTGCACCCTCCTAAAAATACCTTGAAAGAACTGGAAATTAAAGCTTGCCTATTAACAAGTCTTTGTACAGAAGTAAGTTTAATTCACTATCATTACAGTTATTAATCTGAGAATTCCTAAACTGAGTTGTGTCATGGTATAACCAGAATATAATTTTGATCAGGTCAGAACAGAAGCAGTTTATTAGTTTAGCTATAGGAAAGAACACAGAGCAGCAAAGTGACAGACTGCTGATACGGATCTCTGCCCGACTTGGTGCCAACTCTGTAAGGCCATTAGGTCATGCTGCAAATATTTTTTAACTAGTAAGACCTGCAAAGGCCTATGAAGGGCTAACAATTCTACTTCCAGAGGTGTAACAATTCCCCAGCTCTTCCTACCTCCAGGTGTTTTGATGCATTCCTCTCTGCTGTAATGACTGCTTTTGTTGTAAGCTTGTGAGAATGCTTGTACTTTTACACAGTACAAAGTTGAGGGTGTTAGACCAGAGACTGTCCCTATTGTCTGTTTTATTGCTTTCATTTTGACTTCCTCCTGAAAAAGGAAAATTGGAAGAATAAGATGTACATTAATAGTACAAGAGTCATTCAAATAGATTAGAATTTTGGCCTCTGCTAAACAAGTAATTCTGTAAGAAACTAGATACTATTCTGCACTTGGATTAAATAAATAAAAAACCACACAATTCTCTCCTTAGCAAACACACTCAGGAAACACTAATTGGCAATAACCAACTGCTTTCGCCATACTGAAATTTTACAGTTCAAAGCTGTGTGCAATATGAAACTTCCTTCTGTTGCAGTTTTCTTCTCTCCTTCCATGCATTTACACATACACCTGTACCAATTACTGTAAAATATTTTACTATAAGAAGCATTTAAAGAACATGGAAAGATCCATTAAAACATGAACATTAGGACAAACTAGAACGTTAGGACAAAACATGAAAAGCATGCAAGACTTCCTTGTTTTATGATACATATAGCCATAAAACTGCAAATACAGAAAGAAAAGAATTTGAGGGGCCAGAAGCTACACTGATTTAGACAGTGCAGAGTTGTACCATAAGAAAGGTGGCACCACGAGAACCCTACAACTTCTATTCAAAAGTGAGCCATTTAGCAGCTTGTAAAAAACTCAGTGCAATTCTGCAAATCACGACATATAGCCACATCAGTGGAAAAAGATTAAAATCTCCATTACCTTGTGATAAAAGTTGTCTTGACCAGCTTTTAAAAAAAAATTCTTTCCCCCCAAAAATACCCCAAGTTGATTGCACAATTGATACACCCTCATTGTGCCTTTTTGAAAATAAGCCTCTTAAACACCGAGTCTGTGTTCTCCTCAAGTTGTAACAAATTTTATATACTGTTTTAAGGATTTAACTAGTTCATACCTCATTATTTGATGAATGCTTCCAATACAGAATCCAGTAAGACAAGTCATAATGGTCCCTCATGGCTTTGTTCTCAGGTCCTCCTGGAGGAGAAATCTGGATATGGAGCAAAACATCACTGATGTCCACCTTTACACCAGGAGGGCCAATTTCATCTTAAGACATTAAAAAAAAAAAAAGAGGAAAAAAAGTAAGACTGAAAGAATACAAATAAAAATATTGCACAACATACTATAATTTAAATCTATGACATTTTTTAAGAAATATATTCTGAGAAGTCCAACTTGACTAATAGCTCTATTCAGAATCTCAAGGCCTGAAAAATATTTTAATTATGTTCTCTTTCCAAATTCATATGTTGCTTCTGCAAGTTTCAGTGATATGAAATACACACAGTGGGATTAACTCTGTGCAAGTCAAAGTGAAACGACTTAGCACTTCTTAATCTCATCAGGGTATGAACCCTCTTTCACAGTTACAGTACGGTTGAAAAGTGAGAAGCATTACAGGTTTTGTTTTCTTTTGTTGAGTTATTTACCTAGGTGTCCTGGCTTTGTCTGGGATATAGTTAGTTTTCTTCATAGTAACTACTACAAGGCTGTTTTGGATTTGTGCTAAAAACAGTGTTGATAATGCGGAGGTATTTTAGTTGCTGCTAAGTAATGCTTACACTAGTCAAGGACTTTTCCAGTCCTTTCCACTTTTCCATGATCTGCCGGGTGCACAAGAAGCTGGGAGGGGGCACAGCCAGGACAGCTGATCCAAACTGACCAAAGGGATATTCCGTAGCATATGATGTCATGCTCAGCACAGAAAGCTGGGGGAGGAGGAGGAAGGGGGGACTTCCGGAGTGATGATGTTTGTCTTCCCAAGTAACCATCACGCGTGATGGAGCTCTGCTTTCCTGGAGATGGCTGAGGACCTGCCTGCCCATGGGAGTGGTGAATGAATTCCTTGTTTTGCTTTGCTTGTGTGCACAGCTTTTGCTTTACCTGTTAAACTGTCTTTATCTCAACCCATGAGTTTTCTCATTTTTACTCTCCTGATTCTCTTTCCCATCCCACTGGGAGGCGGGGAGCGAATAAGCAGCTGGGTGGTGCTTGGTTGCTGACTAGGGCTAAACCATGACACTGGGTCACTCTTATCTTATTAAAGAATTATCTAATTACCAAGAGCTTGGACAATGGAAAGCTGATATGTAGAACAGCTATTGACTCCATCTTCAATATAGAAGGCAATGGAATATTACCCCATATGTTAGATAAAAAAGTTATCAATCATAAACATCAAGAATTGTTTGAAGTCAAACATTTTTAGTAAGGTCGTGTTTCTCACAAAATCAAAAAAGTGCAACAAAGATAAAAATAAGTGCCATTTCACTCTGGAGAGTGTTACGTATTTTTGACTTAGATGTCACTATCATTTAAGACCGCTTTTTCATTAAGCTCTTCAGGGTTGTATGTCAATGTAATACTGCTTCAGCACAAAATTCAGGGGTGCACTGTGCAGGTGTAGAGAGGAGGAGGAGATGAGAGTAGATGCAGAAGAAGATAGAGGCGGAGGATTCCAAAATTATTTGATTTTGGCATCATTTTTCTGAGACACCAAGAAGTGCTCTGTCAATGGCAAAAGTCAGACTAGAAGTATTTCTAGTACAATCTCACACAGTGATTAATGTAGTATACAGTGAGATTATAAAATGCCACATAATGCTTTGTGGTTTAATTTTGTAAAGCAAATGATACGATTAAATATAGTGAAATACTGGCTGTGCTAAATAGAGAAGGCAATGGAAAAACTCCTGTTTAACTTGATGAGGCTAGGATTCCCAACACAGTTTCTGTAGGGCAATTATGCATTACCTTTCATTAATGTAGCAAGTTTTTTTCTGCAAATAATAGCATTAGGTACAAGCCTGTTGAGAAATTAAAATTTAAGAAAACACATTTGCTTACTTATTCTCAGAGGATCCACTTTTACTTCATTAGATAAACACGATTTATTATATTCATTCATGGCCTGCACACGGAGATAATAAAATCCATCAATATTGATGACAGATGAGAAATTGCATTGTGTATCAGTGATGTTTTCACATCCGGGTACATTGAGCCACTTCTCAGAGTAATCTTCATAATATGCCTTTAGATACCCACTGCAAGAGATATTTTAATAGTTTTTGATGTGAGATCCTTGAGCTCAAAAAAAAAAAAAGCAAAGTCTCTTCACTTCTGCTACATAGGTTTTTTTACTTTTGGAAGAATGGGCCTCTTAGAACACTTTTCTCATTTATAACTGAAGCAATGAAGGTAACTGCATCAGGAAATACAAATTCGTGCTTGAATTTTTCTACTGAGGCTTGATTATGGATTTTAAAAATATCTAAAACAAATACAACTTAAGATTTTTCACATAGTTCTATTAAGTCAATTATTTTTCAATCATGTCAAAGGAATTCCAAAAGAATGCTAGAGGTATCTCTCCTCTTCACTTAGATGCTGGCCACAATAGTTGCCCAATAACTGGATATTAAGATACGGGTTTATAAACACGATGGGATTTTTTCCATGTTGGGATCTGACCAGAAGCAATTAAATATATTGACAACTGAAACCGCGAACGCCTCCATTTTTGCTCACCCCTAGTCATCTCATTCCCTCATATTCAAAAAGATAGGAAGCAATGCAAACTTCACATCTTTTAAAAACATTACTTAGCATATATTCAGTAGTCCATTCCATCAGGTATTCAACACTTCTTTTAAAAGAGGCCTAGTACCCTGAAATTCTAGGATACGATGTTATATGCAATCCTTTTAAAAGCCACACTGTGTCCAGATGAGGTATGCAATATTTCAATGAACACATTAAACCACTTTTGCTAAGTATTTCACTTTAACTTGTAATAACTTTTTGAAAATACAATGGATGGCATTTAGAATGACATAACATTATTAACAAGGTATGGAAATAGTTTAACTCACAGGAGATACTGTACATTGTAGCTCACATATTGTTTATACTGATTATTCCAATGCAGATGAAATTTCATATTCAAAGCAAGAATGCTCACATTTGTCGCACAGAAGGGGTCACTCACTGGTCAAAATGAAAAGGAAACCCAGTTACTGAAAAGCTTTATGTTATGTTCAGCAGTTTTTCACTGAACAGGCATTTCTCATGTAATGGTCAAGGTACACTTTCAATGATTAAAAAAATTGTCTGTTTTCATTATAAGGATGGTAAATCAAAGTGTGATATATACAGCATATTAAGCCTTTAGTAAAAAAAACCAGTTAAAAGTCAATTCAGAAAAAAATAAGTACAGAAACACTGAAATTAGTAGAAATAAACTAGTTCAGCAATAACTCTGAGGAAAAACATGTAAAATACATGAGTAAAAGTAATTTTGATGCACCATCCGTTCAATCTGTTTGACTTCCTACACTCCCATGCTTTTGTTTTTTTCCTGAAATACACATGTGAAAGTACTTAAACTGACATCTGAACAGCACACAAAAGAATTTAAATTTAGACATGCAAAACAAGCAACTGGTGGCAAACTGCCACTAGCCCATTCTTCAGATTCTATAAGAATAAATTCACCAAGGCTTGCATAAAACCAATATTTGTTTAAGCTTAGCTCAACTTTATATGCATTCATTTAGTGCCAAGTATACAAAAGGCTTTTGTTTTGCCTACATACACATCCCTTTCCCCCAATTCAAAGTCACAAAGTAAAAAATATGCAGTTTTCCAAAATACAGAAAGTAATTTTTGTAATCCAAATTAATGGACAGGATTTGCCTCACAGCAAAAACTTTTTTTTGTATTATTAACACTAATATTGATACGCAACATATTTTATATTGATTTAAAATAGAAAATGTACTTAACTGTCAAGACTGCTGTTATACCAAAATGAGTAGGAACTTGGCACTTCTGCCTATTTCTATTGCTTTAGAACAATTTACTTTCCAAGAGTTTAAACTTGAGTAATCACTTTAAGATAAAACAACTTTACTCTGTACCTTTACGGGTAGTTTTTATACAATGAATGGGACTGAATAAGCCTTCTTGCGTGTCCAAATAAAGAGTTGCTTGAACTTTGAAACAATAGGTAGTGTGCGGTGCAAGGTCATCAATTATGTCATTAGGAAAAATACTTAGACTTCTGAACTGTAAGAAACAATTGCAAACAGCATATGAGGATAACTGTTCTTCCTGATGAGCTGATTTTTTAAAGTACCTCTTTTCTTCCCCAGGTTTCAGCCCATTTATATAATATGCCAAAAATGCTAAACTAGGGAATGAGGGACAACATACAAGCTGAATAAATGCTAAAGGGAAGTTTCCAACTTAGCCACGTGATTAAGAGGAAGGAACATGTTGTGCTCCTCTAACACATGAAAGCAGGGAGGGACTGCAGCACTGCTCTACATGACACAGCTCACCACACAAATATTCAGGCACTCAGAAACAAAATAGTACACTTCCGTCCCTCACTTCATTGAATGAACACCCCCCCACCCCCGCTACCTCCCTACTTTTGGTTTACCAGAATTTTCAGTGACTGACCTTTGCACACAGCTTGTACTTAACTTA
Source organism: Phalacrocorax aristotelis (assembly GCF_949628215.1). Classification (NCBI taxonomy): domain Eukaryota; kingdom Metazoa; phylum Chordata; class Aves; order Suliformes; family Phalacrocoracidae; genus Phalacrocorax; species Phalacrocorax aristotelis. The sequence continues at coordinate 102,986,828 of NC_134276.1, forward strand.
AAGCTTTTTCCCCTTTTTTCTGATGTGTAATGGTTATGACTAGGTCTTCCAAATGACCACAGATATCTCTTCAATTCCTACCCTAAACTAGCTGGCACCTGTTCCCCTAAAAGTATTTTAAAAAAAAAAAAAAGACAGACAATTTCTACCTCGGTCTTTACAGAATAGCTGTATCTGCTGTGCAAGATGTGCATTACGGCTTGGAAACTTAGTTCACAATTACAAGACCTCAAAATAGTTCCTAAAAACCCCAACCTAAAGTATAAACCCAAAGAACTTAGTTAATGACACAGGACAGTGTACCAACACCTGTAGTCAAGCTATATGGTCTCAGCAAGACCTGTACATGCTTCTTCCCACTGCCTTGAACTCTTTCCCTTTCCTGTTCCTGCTGGTTGAGGGCAGCTCCTGCTCAAACACATCTGAGATGCTTTCACCTTCTTCCTCATGCATCGGAAAGTGGCTCCAGCATTTAACAAAAAACCAAACTCTTATCACAACATATCTAATACAATCCTCTAGTAAAAACAAAACCAAAAAAAAGAACCCCCCCTCCCAGTTTTTAAACTGCATAGCAACAGTTATACACAGTTACATTATTAAACAATTCCATTCTAGAGCATGAAGCAATTAAAGTACATCTCTGACAGTTATGTTAAAGTTAAAAAGAAAAAAAGTGATCATACCTCTGCATTTGATGAATTTTCCCAGAAAACCAGATTATATTTAAAACTTGTTTCATCTATCCACATTTTTTGGACCTGATTTGCTTCTGGAGGAGAAACCTTAATTTTTATTACTCCATTTGTGGACTGCAACTTTAATCCTGGGGGACCAATCTGAGCTGCAAATATTAAAAGAAAAAAATCCTTTCTTTAAAAAGCAAATACCAAAAGTGTCATTTACATTAATAAAACCACAGTAACTGCCTATGGTATCTTATTTTTAATTATTTTAAGGCAGTAACAAGATCACAGTAATTGCCCATAGGATCTTAGTTCTCATGATCTCAAGCAGTATCTAATAGAAATCTAACCTAACAGACAGACACCATTACCTAGTTCTAAAAGCAATACAGTTAAAATGCAATATTACTAGTGAATGTTTTCCAGAATCTGCAATGAAAATCAATATAAGTTATTCAGAAACATGTAAGGCAAGAAACCTAGCTCAAGCAAATCAATCCAACATTAAGGGAAGGCTTCAGTACCATACTACACTCTAACTACTGAGAAGTCATAAGGGCAGAAGAAAACTTCCAGAGAAGTCCACAGTCAAAAAGATTTTTCTGAAATCCAAAAAAATACAGTGACAGAAAATTATGGCAGAAAACCAGCATCACTTAGAATACTCTCCCCTTTCCATAGAAGGCAAAATCATAATATTCCATGATCTGCAAATACCTTGTATTAGGTTAATGTGGAAAAAACCACTAGCTCATGTTGTTACGCATTTCTTCCTACAATGATGTGCTGAAAGGCGTTTAACTAAAAACGTTACAGTATATAGGGAGCTCATACCTATAGAATATGGAACCATGACAAAAATGCTAGACCACGGAGACACTTCTTCCCCTCTTTCAGCCCTTACACGCACATGATGTTCATCACAGTATTTGGTTATTGCTGAGGAGAAGTCACATTCCATGCAAGTAACTTTTTGACACTCAGGCAACTCCTTCCATTCTGTTCCATTTGTCTCAAAACTTTCAACCCTGTAAGAAAGAAAACACCCCAAAAATAAAACCAATATGCAAATTTAAGTCTTGAGATTCTTTTTGCATTTCTTCTTCATGCTAATAAATGCCACACCGTTTAATGCTGTTTTATCACCAGCACCAGCGAAATCAGTGGTATCTACTTATTTACCCTGGAATTCATATCGCCATTTAATTCATTAATTTAATCCACTAATTTATTTGTCTAGCCTTATTACCAAAGGTTAACTATCAGTCTGCAAAGTCTGATACCAGTTTGCTTTATTCACCATGTAAACACACAGTGTCAGAAAACAGCATCAAAGAACTGCTAAAATCCAGAATTATATCCTTAGTACATGATCCTAGTCTGGCAATGATTTTATAATTCATTAGAAGAAATTTAAAAGTCTTGATGGCAAGAAGTGCTTAAAAGAGCATAAAACCAGCAAAAAAGCCCTCAAGTCTAACATTAGCAAGGGATGTAGATTAGGGGAAAAGAAAAACACAAAGGAGAACACTGGTGTTCACCAATAAGTATTGGAATAATTAGCTTTACAGAAGCTATTTTTCTTGTGAGTTAACAGACGTCCATACCTTATTTAAGAAAGAGGAATTTCATACAGAGAAAAAATGTGGTGACCAAAAGAGGCACAGACTTGTAGTAATTGTTTATCCTCAACTCTTATTTTTCAGACCAGTACTATATTTTTAAAATAAAACTATTTTCAAAGCACCTGTTTCTCATCTACAAATTGAAGGTGAGCTTTTTTTTTTTAAATCCAAAATCGTACACTAGGAAATCCTACAATCAAGAACTTCTTAAGCGATTTTATCTTAGAAGTGTTTTTTAATATTTACTTGTCAGGAAAGTGCCACAAAATACCAAATGTATATGTATATGCACATGTAAGTATTGGTATATGAAACAACTGAAGAACACCAAGCAAACATTTAAGAACAAAAAATAAGTTGTTTCATCTGGTGATTAAAATTCGCAGATGAGAAATCTGGATTCATAAACACTGACAACTTATTCAAAAGCTACACTGAAAGTTCTCTCAAATTCTCTCTGTGTGTGGCCACAATGTAGCTTAATTAAAAAAACCAAACCAAAACAGAAAACACACACCACACCACACCACACCCCCCCACCAAAAACCAGAGAATAAATATACCCAAATACTACATTTCTAAGTGTACTGGTGAATCTCCTCGAAGAACCACTCCAGTATTAAGCATTACTACCAAGTGTGTTCTTCATTTATAACATGTCATTATCAGTGACCAATCTAATTTTACATACTAATTAGACAAACAGTGCTGGTTTTGGCTGAGATAAAGTTAATTTTCTCACTTTTACAATTCTGATTCTCTTCCCTGTCCCCTGGGGTGGGGGGGGAGGTGGGGGGTGGCAGGGGAAGGGAGGGGAAGTGAGGCAAGTTCTGTGTGGTGCTTAGTTGCTGGCTGGGGTTAAACCACTACATGAACAAACGGCAACACTAGGATTCCGCTCTATTTCAAGTCTCCCTGGCCTCTACCGGATTTCAAAAAGTCTCTAGAAGTTTTACATGGCAGTATCAAGAAGCATAGTAATTAATTAATATGCTCTCCTACACAAGTAAGTGTCAGACATTTCTGGCTCTGAATAAAGTTACTACTTACCACTGGTATTCTGCTGAAAAGGTCACATCGGTATCATTCCCAGTGTAGTTCCACCTTAGAGTGAAATTTGTATTTACAACATAGACCTGAATATCCTGTGGACTCTTCAGATTAATTTGGCCTACAAGAAAGTAACATAAAGGTATATAAAGATTAGGATAAATAATTTGTACATAACTTAATAATAACTTTTGTTAAAAAAAGTAGAGAGTTATAGTGAAATGAAATAACAACAAACACAAGAGTTAAGAAAACCCCACAGTACTCAAAAGGCACTTCAATATATAGCTCAGGAGCTATGCATCAGGCAGCTCCTTTGCCTATTTGACTACACAGCTCTGTCCTCAGCACTTAGTCTTTCACCCCACACCACTTTAAAAAAAAGTATATACAGCTGTAACATTCAAGGCTTGTGTTCACTGTCATGGGTTGATTATAAGCAGTCTGAATGCATTTAAACCAATATTTTATTGTGGTTGGATCCAACATCTGGATCTCAGCTGCAAAGTACTAGTGATTGACGTAATGCTGTCATTTCACGGTTGCAAAACAGACTGAGCATAGTAGACTTGTTTTATGGCAAGTGTTATTGCCATAAATTCAACATATTGAACATAAATCCCTTTCAGTGAGGTTTTACCACATAGCAGATCTTGTATCTTGCTCATGGTAATCCTGTGTTTTCTTTTAACACAAAGACCAGTGCATAAAATTACTTATGGAGGGCAAGGGCTAAGTCTCCGGACACATATAAGAATGTCCATAACATCAAGGGAAGGACCAGCTCTAGAGTGCCACTCTCATAAGCAGACAGTAGAACAGAATAAGGCAGAGAACGGTGACAAGGACAACCCAAGGTACAGAAGAGCTTCTGTCCTGAGAGGAATCAGACTATGATTCTTCAGCTGGACAAGGAAACACTAGGGAGGATGAGATGGATCTACGGACACCTAGTGAGTGGCATGGCGAATGCAAGCGGCAAAAGACTGCTGTCTTAGCACAAAGCTGGAAACAACACTGCTCAAAATAAACACCGCTGTGCTCTAAGCAAACAAATGAAACTGCTGCTTCACTGAATACTTAGTCAATCTGTGGAATTCCTTCCCCTAGGACTCTGTGAATGCTCAACTCCTACCTGGCTTATGAAGATAGAGTCAAATACAAAGTCTCAACACTATAGATTGCTGTAACACTACATTGTGAAGTATCACCATATACTTGTTTTTTTAATTCTTTTTTACTCCACCACCAACCACTGCTGTAGATGAACACTGGATTAGACAGCCTTTTGGCTTCATCCGGTATAAAACATTGCAGCAAAAAAAGAAGAAACCCCAAACCCCAACAACCTCTGTCGATCTATCTCAAGCTTGATTGGGTACTTTCCTCCTTGCCCTGGTCAGAAAACCAAATTATTGCTTCAGAAAGATCTCCCAAGTCTTGACAGATAACCCTGATGTTCCAAACTATCTTCACAAGGAAATAAAATTTCTTTTGGAAACCAAATTATTTTGGAAGCCAGGAAACCAAATTAAAATACCTATTTATTGAAGGTTCCAGGTCACAATTTTGTTCTTTCATCTGTTCACTCCACCTCCTGTTGCAGGTAAAGAGAGGGATGTAATCAGAGCACCAAATGTAATTTTATACTCTGAGGAATGTCTTTGGTTGAAATTTGTTAAAAGTTAATGATCACCAATTTGCATTTTAACACTTCCTGATCACCCATTCATATATTGGGGGCACAGAAACTGAGCTGGAAGAGACCTTGCAAGATAACCTATATTTCACATTGAAGAAAGGAGGTGGCCAGCTCTATGTACATCATCAGATATTTGTGTAGAAGTCTTATGGTTTCCACCACTACTTAATCTAATTTCACAGGCCTCCAATCTCCTGAAATATTTCACTTTCCTTACCATTACAGATTAAGGACAGCTTTCTGCAAATCAAAAGCAAAGAACTCCCAAATCAGATTTTCTAGTAGATTCTATTGGAGGTCTGGGTCTTTGCAGAACAGATCCAAGTTTCCTTACAACAGGATGCTTGCTTAGTTGTTGCTCATAGTCCGTGGACAACAAAGAGTTTACAGACTGTAAAACTCAGTTTAACCTACATCCCCTCTAAGCACATTTAGCCCACGTACTTTTTGTTTACGGATATTAAAGCACATTATCTTTACATCAGACCTATCTGAAAACTACTAACAATAATAAATAGATATGATATATGGATAGATATGATCATAAACAGATATGATAGACAAATATCTAAATAAATTAAATTTATCTATAAATAGATAAATAGCTAATATCTAATAACAGATAAAAAAGAAAACTGAATGGCAGCAACAATTCTTTTAGCTTTCCTTTTAAGATGAATTTTCTAGCTTTCTGAATGACTTTTATTGTTCTCTTTTGTACTCTGGTTAAACTCACTTGAAACAGTATACTTCAGAGAATCACAGTACTCCAGCTGAGGTTAATAAATGGAAGTCTAGTTTACAAGACACACAACCTAACCTTTTCATTCTAATTAGTACTGCTGTCCCACAATACTTTTTGCATTTTCTACAGTGTAGCACTTAATCTTGTACACATAAATTACAAGGCATTGTAACATTGCATTCCTCCCGCATCCCAACTGATACTTAGACCATCCTTTGTTATCCTCTATTTGCCTAAATATGCAGCCCTGCACACGTCCTTTTTCAATACCACTGTACTTTTTTCTGGAGTATTTCTCCAGTTTGTCAGGATACTTCTCCATTTTGTCTACTTTTCAAAAGAGTTGTGAGCTCCTCCCACTTAGTTATATGTGGATTTAATAAGCTTGCACTGTTCTATCACACAGATTATTAGCAGGTCCCCACTTGATGGATCCTTCCCTCTTGACAGTAAGCTGTAAAAATTTTTTAAGAGCTGGAAAAATCATACTGAAGCAGTTTAATGCAGATTATTTTTTCCAGTATGCTTAAGAGACTAGTATACAATATAGATTCAAATGCAATACTAAGCCAAAATACATGCAATTGGAGCTCCTTTATCCACATAGCCTTTTATTTTAGAATAGCAGAAATTCAGGTTGGTTTACCATGACATTTGTTCTCAATACTACAGACACACGTAGGTGATCCACCCATCCATCCTTTCACATAATACTCCCTGTAAGTGTTTTGTGTTTGCTTTGCTAAATTAATTTCTTAAATTCCAATGAACAGCAATCAGGCATGAAGGAGGAAACTTGGCAAAGTTTAATTACCAGAGAAATTTTGTGATTTAGCCAGAAACCAGATATGCAAAGTAATATCGAAAAATCAAGACTTCTTCCTGGTTTATTTTACTAATTATTAGAAGACAGATGTTTAAAATTAATTCATGTTTCTTCATTTAAGCGTGATGACACTTTGGTGCCGAGGACAACATTGTAAGAGATTAGACTTTTATGGGAAGAAGAGATTAAAGACGAGAAAAGCTTTTAGCCAATTGCCTATTTTCCTTCCCCTGCCAAATTTTAATAAACTAAAATAGAAAACTATTCTAATAAATAAACATCACTACTTAATTTATAATATTTTAATATTTTCAATAAATAACAGTTAAAAATAATAACAGTTATATAACATTATGGAATAACAAAAGCCATTCAACAACAGAAGAGAGTAGTCTTAGCAAGACAGAAATATACTCTCTCAGGAGACAGTGAAGGGGAAATCCCATTAAGAGTACATAATGGCTTGCTGCTTATCACATTAAGCAGGCAGTAGAACCAATGGAAACTTTAACTCAACCTTCCAGCCCAGAAAGGAAAGAAAGCCTGTTATATTCGATAAAAAAACCACAAACCACAACCAAACACGCACCAAAAGTGACCCAACTGTTATCGGTCCATGGGCAGAAAGGTGCTCTAGAGAGCCACGGAAAACTTTTACTGCAAGAACTTTTATACAGGAGCAGCAGAGAGGAACTGCTGATTTTGACAAGGCAGAAGGTGAAAGGTTACTGTAGGAGAGCAATTACTTCTAACTCTAGAAGTAGTCTGGGGAATGTTAGTCATTTGCTATAACGCGTGGGTTAATCAAAGTATCTGCAGGTTATCACAATGACTCCAGTTTTGGGATGGGATTTGGGGCTGATGCACAAAGAATTCACCTACAAACCAAAAGGCTGAAAGAAAACAAAGAGGTTTCAGAGCTGCTCCTCTGCCTGAATCCTACCATGAAGGCAAAGCGTGGACCCCTGAACACAGCCTCTCTCTAGTCGTCTTTTGGGTATCCCAAACTAGAACAATACAATCTTATACACAATTCAAGAGTTCAGGTGGCATCAGAAGCAGCATGCACACACTAGCCCATTGCCGTAATGTTCCCATTATCCAAACTAGGTTAGCCCACATACTCTCTGTTGCATGCCACAATGTCCTGTAAACATGCAGAAAAGTAATTTACAGCTTGTCTGGGCTGTACAATCCTTCCCTTTTAGAAAAGGTTTTGTGCAATAGCTGTTTCTTGCTGCTTCAGGATGTAAGAAGAGGCGCATGTTACTATGCTGTGAGATTAAGCCTTCATTCTGCAAATTTACTTCTCTCATTTCTTATTTGTACTTTAGGGTCTGTCCGGCTAGACTGAGACGCCTTTCAAGCCAAGCAATACTATTCAAAAACCTGTTTGCCCCACCCGCTACCATTCACAGAGCAATTAAGCCTTCAGCAGACGAAATGAAAACAGCTACTTCACAATAAAGACCAAGGCGCTCGACGGAAACCGAGCCCCGCTCACCCACGCAGACACACCCATCCAGACCCAAGGCCTGGACGCCGTTACATCCCCAACGCGGCGCCAGGCAGCGGGCTCCGGAACCGCACTGACCCTCGCAGCGCCGCAGGCCGAGGCACCGGGCAGCCGGGGCAGGACGGAAGCGGGCGCGCCGCGCAGCCGCACCCCTCGGCGGAGGGGCTGTCGGGGGCACCCAGTCCGCGCCACCCGTCTCCCTACGCTCCCCCTTGGGAAGCGGCACCGCACCAGCCGCCGGGTGCCGCGCCCTGCCTTGCCGTGCCCGCTCACAGGGGACCCACCTGCGCAGCGTGAGGGCAGCGCGACCAGGAGGTAGGACAGCAACGCCAACACCGCCGCCACCCTGCGCCCCACGCCAACCGCCGCCGCCGCCGCTCCCTCGTCCATCCGTCCCCCAGCGCAAACAGCGCCCGCACCGTTACCGGAAACGCTGTGCGGCAGTGCATGCGCAGGCAGCCTCCGCGCCGCCCTACCGCCGGGGGCAGGGAGGAGGCGGTGCGCAAAACGTCAGTGTGCTGCCCGCTAGGGATGCGAAGTCTGTCTGTCCCTGTACCGACTCGCTACTCCGGGAGACTAGTGTGTTGTTCCCTTTCTCTCCGCCCAGGCGATGGGAGGTGCCGCTTAAGGAGAGGGGGGGAGGCTGGGCGCTCCGCAGCCGCGGAAAGCGCCGGTAATGGTTTGTGTACCCGGGTCCTGCCGCCCACCGGCTGTGACAGGGCGCGCGACCCGCCGCCGACGGCGGTTCTGGCCGTTGGGCCGGTGCTGCTCGCGGGCCCGTTTGAAGCAGCAGCAGCAGTAACAGGGAGGACAAGCCCCGTTGCGCGGGTAGTAGCAGCAGGCTGCGTCGACCTAGTTGTGCCTCCCAGGTGGTTGCAGGCAGCCCTCCTCAGAGGGTTGCTTTATCAAGCATAGGCGTAACTCTGTATTCTTATCAGCACACGGCAGCCACTGTGTTAGCAGGACGTGGACCAAGCAATGCAAGCTAATTTTGTTGTCTCTGTGGCCTGGTACTGGCAGGGTGGGTGCCTGATGTTCTGGTTCTTGCAGGCCCAACAGGACTGCTGCTCTCCAGGGCAGAGGTTAGCGGTTGTGCATCCCAGCCTATACATGTCAGCAGGGCCTATTCACGCAGCTCACAGGAAAAAATGACCCGTTTGGTTTAATCAAAAATAAAATAAATCATGGTACCACAAGATGCATTGGGTCATGGAGAGGGAACATAATTCCTCTCATTCAGTACTTGGTGCACTTGTCTGGGGAGGGGGAAATCTGTGCTTTAGTGCAGTCTGCCCCAGTTCTTCAATGTTTGAATGAATACTACAGTGAGTATTGAATGCAGCATGTGTGCTATGGTCTTTGAAGTGGGGCTTGGACCCAGCTCGCCTTTTTGCAGGCAGAAGTTCTGGTTTTATGACTAAAGAGCTCATCTTTTTCTGTTCCATATTTTTCACGAGACTGCCCAGCTGCAATGGTTGGGAGGGTAGAAGTCAGGGTTTACCTTTCACTTCCTACCCCCTCAAAGCAGCAAACGCCTAAGTGGTCATAGCAATGTATTCAGAGATGAGGATTTGAAACTCTGGTAAGCAAATGTCTATGCCCTCTACATCTTAGGTGCTATAAACATTACTTTTTTTTTGTCGGTTAAGGTCATGACAATCCTTCCAGCCGTACTTCTGGATGAAAGTGTTCCTAGCTACTGTTGATGCCTCTTTTGCTATGAGGTGCTACACATACTCTGAGCATGTCTACTAAGCCGAGGCTCTCCTGGGACACCAATGAAGATATACATAAATGGAACTTTAATTCTTTTGGCCTGTCAGTTTTAAGAGATGTTTGAGGATTGCTAAAGGGCAAGATACAAAAATCAACAAAATTAACTTTATTTTGGGTTGTAAGTGCAGGGATACTTCTCAAGTCTGTGAGGCAGTCAAATCACTAGTACTGCCTAAGGTGGCAGAATTTGATCCAGACAGAATATTTCTATGGTTTGCATCATCCTCTTTTATGTGACAACCTTTCAATTATTTCTTTTTCTGAGGTGGTCATCAACAGGTCACCACAATGTCAGTTTTGCTTGTTAAAAGCCAGTACTATTAGTATCTAACTGTGCTTATGAAATGCAAATGCTGTTGATTCTTGTAAATGAATGAGCATATATGTAGCACTAGCTAACTCAGGGATGTAAAAGCTGCAAACCTGTCCTATCAAAAAGACTGGTGATTGAGAAGAGGTTGATGCCATTACAGTGCAGGCCATGGACAAGAGGTTGTGGGTAACCATGCCCTTTGGAACACATGGTGTCTGATGTTGTCTAGTATGCTACAGGTGCCTGTACCTAGCACAGTTTCTTTAAAGAAAAAATAGTTTATGGATTGTTTAAACAATGTAATTTTAGTTTCTGGTTTCTGTTATTAATTTATTTGGATCAATAAATATGCAATGCAATAAATACATAATGCAGAAGTATATTTATTGTGTAACAGAACTGAATGAATAATAGGCTCTTAAGTACCACTCTGTGTGAGCCATCATGTCTGTCATGATCATCATACAATAGACAGTGAGGAGAAAGCATGTTGTGATGAAGGTAACACAGTAGGACATGATCTGTGAAATAGTCAGCTTCACCACAACTTCCTGTGTAATTTTATGTAAACTGATTGCCCCTTAAGACAAAGGCTGTTATTTATCCTTTTTTTGAAGCTTTTAAAAAAAAAAAGTCAGTATATTAGTATTGCTGAAGTACCTTTGAAATCTCAACAAGAGGATTTCAAAGCAACATTCAGCATTGCTATTTTACCATCAGTGCTTTTTGATAAATGGAGTGAAATGGCAACCTTTTATTAGCTCTTAAATATTAGGAATGCTATTTTCAGGAGACAAACCTTTCTGGTGGCTCTCCAGCTTGGCTGCTTCTTGAGAAGGAACCCAAATAACTTATTGTTATGTCCACAGCATTAATGGCTGACACCAAACAGGCCTTCACTTTTTGTGTCACTGATGCTATGCTTCTCCAGTTGAGGAAGACACCCACTGTCTCGTGGGGTCAAACAGAGCCAATACTAGACAGCTCTTTCCCATCATAAAATGGGAATTATTGCGTATAAGCATCAGATTTGTCCCCAAGGGTCACTCCACCCTTTCCCAGGAGTGCTGGATTTGCTGTACATGTGCAGACCGTGTGTACAACGTACATGAACACAAGGTTCATTGTTTCCTGGAAGCATCCTATTTTCTGGTGCACACACACTTACGGAACACAGACATCTCTAAGAAGCATGCTGCTTCTGTGCCTGCAGCCTGTTGCTCCAGAGAACTGAGCAACACCTGGAAGAAGGGTGGGTAGAAGCAGGCTGCTTCTATCAGAGTGTTTCCTGTGGCCTGTCTTAGCTTCCCACACAGAGAGATACTCTTGAAACTAAGGTAGGGAGCCCAAAGCTACAGGCTGTGGTGGCAGCTCTTGATACATGATGAGGGGAAGGCTTTGGACAACTGAAGATTTTGGTGGCTGAGAGTATGTGACTGCCAGCTCTTGGCCAGCACAGTGGTGAAGTGCTAAAAGCTGAGAGGTGTACTTGGTACATTTTTTTTCAATCTTAGTGGGAAGAAAACTATGCCCTGTAAAGTTACGAGTTGGCTGCAGGCATTATGCAAAATGTGTTCTTGCAAGATATAGGGTACTGTTATACTAAGTGATGCGTTAGGTTAAAAACATCTGTAAGGCAGAGCTGATCATGACGAAGTCTGCTCAGCTATGAAAGCCTTGCCAGAAAAAAAAAAAAATCCACTCTGCATGTCAAGAGTGGGCTGGTACTGAACCCAGTGATGCATTATGGTTGAGCCTATGTAAGATAAATCCATGGATATAACACGATGCTTAGGGGGATATATTCTTGCAGGGCATTTCTGACCTTGAGTCAGATTTATTCTACGATAATTTGTTATCTTGTGCTCAGGCAGTTTAGGGAAACATTTAAGGAACATAGGGAAACATTTTTATGGCAAGTTATTTATGTAAACCACACTTCAGGGTAACCATTTTGTGGTCTAGATCATGAGCTACAGATAGCTTACTGGTTTGTTACCATTAGAAGTATTTAGTAACTTAATAAATATGTGTGAATACAACTTCCTCTCTGATATTATAGAAGAAAGAACCAGAAACTGGTGTTGATACAATCTGTTACAAGATATCTCCAGTACACAAGCAACCAAACAGAAGGGAAGACAATGTGTGCTCTTGTGGTCATCAGTGTCAATACTAAAACATATATGTGATGGAGGAAACGAAGACATGCAGGCTCCACTGAATTTATTTTAGTGGGCTGACAGGCAAAGGAGAAATCATTTGCTTGTTTCTTCTCATGTCAACTCTGGAACAGGATAAAAGGAGCAAATACAGTATTTCATCTTGTTTCATCTTGTGTAGAAAGGCAGATTCAGGAAGGAAGTACCGTGAGGAGTTCAGTGGTTCATTGTACAGCCCCAAGGCAGCATAAGCTGTATCTAGTCATTGTTGTTTTGTTTTTTAATATGCCACTTCTCAGGCAACATCTCCCATACTTCTTTGTTTTCATCACAGGGAACTTTTCCTTGTGTCTCTCTTGTAGTAGCCTTGTAACTGTTTTCCTCGCTGTCATGGCTGTACATGACATTATTCATTTCCTGTTTTCAGAAGCCTTTTACATTTTGGAAGACTGTCATTATGTTGCCATCAGACTTCTTTTTGCCAGCCCACGTGATACCATCTCCATTCACAAAGCATGTTTTTTGTCCTTCTCCTGACTTTTTCCAGCACTGGATATAGATCTGCACATGGCCTTACTAGTGCTAAATAGCGGGAAGGATTATTTTACATGTTTCATGGACTCTAGTGCAGTTTGTGTATCCTGGATGGCATTTGCCTCTTTCACAATAGTGAGACATTGACTCATTTACAGGCAAACTATAACCTACCACTTCTGCCTTGTGCACAAAGTTCATTGACATTCACTGAAAGCAATTAGATCAATTTTTTTTTAATATTCTGCACCTGAGTGATAATTTTTCTACACAGTTTTGGGAGCCAAAAACATTACAAGTGAAATATATATTTAAAAACCCACCTGCTTCTTTCTCAGCTCCCTCTTTGGACATTTGGGTTCTGTTCCACATTTCTTGGACAAAGTGTGGTTGGGCTGCTGTGCTCACATGAAACCCCACCTCAGAAAAGTAGGTGAGTCTCCCCCCCACTTCCAAATAGCATGGCATGAGCACGTAGCAAGGCTACAGTTGAGGAATTTTCCACAAGTAAACTCTTCTGTCAAAGTTCTTCCTTCATGTGCCACAAACAAACTGAGACTTTAATCTCATTGGGACTGGGTATTTCATATCACGGAAGGCTACAAAACAGCCGTTCAAATTTTCCAAAATATTTCCATGTCCCTTCTCATTCTGATTTGCACTTCAGTCTGGCCAACTGCTCTGGGGCTTTTATTGTGGCAAAGGTGGGGTGTTACATCCCTTTTTTCTGATACTGGTTTCTGTATCTTTGCATGTTTGTACCATAGTGGGAATTTCTCCCTGACTTTTGCTGGTATTGTCCAGGACATGGCTATAATTTGAGATGAGAACTGATCAGCTAACTTAAGCCTTCCAGGGGGTGCTTATCCTCTAGCTTGCAATCCACACCTCCTTTTCTTTTGCAGCTTCTTAAGGGGTAAAGAATTCCTCCGTATGGTCCAGGTGTCTTGTTAAAGGCTTCAGCCACCAGCAGAGGAGCAAGCGAGTCCTCTAGGGTAAGGAGGACAATGCCTGACACCAGTCTTAATCTTTTTTATTAGTTGCTCTAGCACATTGCCCTCTCTCTTTAGGAAAAATGTGAGCAAGGTCTCGCTTACAGGAGAGGCTTCCGCAGTGGTGAGTGGCTCTTGCTGCATAAGAGTCAGGAGGCCTCAGTCCCTGCTTCTGCAGAGGCTCGGTGCAAAGACAAGAGCTAAAGTAATTTGTTTCTCACAGCTGCTCCCATTCTGGTGCTGAGAGTGTAACCAGGGTGATGAAGTTAACCAAACATGGATGCTGCAGACACCATGTGTCTGCTCTGTGCACCCTTCTGGCCTCACCTTTGCTGTATTCTGGACGTACTGCACCGCAGGCACCAGTTTATCATTTTCCAGAAAGGAGCAGGATACAATGAGCAAGGTCAGGCTCAGAGCTGATAGCACTACACTGCAGGACTTTATTATTAAGTGTATTTCAGAGAATATTTCCTGCATTAGTATTTTATTGTCACACTCATTAAGTTCTAGAAAGACCCTTAGGTTCAGCTCTTGCCCTTTTCTTTTGACCCTCTACCCTAAGATCTACAAAGTTGGGTTTGGGACAGATACACTCTGTGCATCAGAAATGTTTTTAGCTATGAGACAGCTGAATATTTTCAGCGCATGAGAAAACTCAGGTAGATAAAACACAGGTATCTTGTCAGAACAGTGCATCAGGTTTTGAGGGACAGAGGTGTCATATTTTGCATCAACCAGGCTGAAAGAATGTGGAAAGCCTGCTGTTAACCTGTCTCTTTAGAGCCTGTGGAGACCTATCTAGTATCTCCAAAATGCCTAACTATAATACATCTACAGCTTTCATCTTCATAGATAATATTTCATAGTGATTAGCAAGTTGTGCTTGATTAGGGTGAGTTTTGGAGCCTGGTTGTACCATTACATCAGCATGTCTGAAAAATCTAACCCATGTGCAAAGCTTCAGTTGTGATTTACATTGTCTTTGTAACTATGTTACATAGATTGGAAAAGAAAGCCCCTGCTCTGAGGACCTTGCAGTCTAGTTTTGAAAAGTGTAATGTAAACAACAGGAGCTGAGGGAAGGGAGTAGAAATGAGAGACAATACTTGAGTGACGCCATGTCAGAGTGGTGGGAAAGTGGAAGAGCTGAAAGTTATTAAACAGATTCTGTGGTCTGGTGCTTTCTCCAGGATGAAATCCTAACATTAGTGAATGCTGGAGCAGTCAGTGCTGCTGGAGCCAGGATTTTCTGTGTAAGATTTCCCCAGCATTTTCTTATTTGTCTTTTTGGTATCATTATCATTCCATGCCTTCAGTCTTTTATAGTAATTGTGTGAAAGCATGCAAAATTAAGTTAAGGAAATCCAATTTGTAAGGAAGAAATAAGAAAAGACTCCATATCAGGAAGTGCAAATGAGCAATTTCCAGTATATTGCATATAGATGGTCAGCTAAGCCTATTGGTTATTCACAGTTCTTTCTGTAAAACAGCTATTCTGACCTTTCTTTTTCATGACAGTGCAATATCAACGGAAGGATTCTTGGTTTGCACAGACACTCGATACCACTTATTCAATAACCGGTGTTTACTAGAAAATTACATTTTGCCGAGTAATGATGGTCATTTCCCAACCTGTCTCAGAAGAAAATGGGTAAGTTAATATCACAAATTCTTATGCTGTATTTCTGGTTAAGAATCTATTTAAAAGCTTTTTCTGTAGCTTGTAATGGATGTAGAGTTAAAGTTTCTGAAAGCCTTTCTGTCTATGCCATTCAGCAGGGCTCTTTCTGGCCAGGTAGCCAGCAGATGTGGATTTGCGCTCTGCAGCAAGCCAGCCTTCCCTGATGCCTCCAGGACCTGCTAGGGAGGGAAGACACAAAGTTACCAATATGGAGAGATAAAAGAAAAATGTGCAGCTGATGGGTAATTGCGTCCCTAGTCCCTGGGTTAGCCCTGGGCTCTGCTGTTCCCCTTCTCCCTGAAATGCTCACTCCACTCCCTTGACTGGAGCCTGCTAAACTCCTGTTCCTTCTCTTACTCTCTTACCTTATTGTCCTTTTCTATAATCTGTCTTGTTCACCACAAGCCTAGACTGCGCTCCCTCAGTTTCCCCTATTTCTCCATTCCTTAATCATCCTGCTCTGCTTTGCATTCCATGTCTAAAATATTTCTCCAATAACTCCCAGGTCTTCAGAGTAGTCTATTTTACTCATCACTTTGCCAAAACCCCTGGCACGCTGTGCCAAAGTTAGCAGCATACTTCCATACTTTGCAGTTTAAAGTTCACCTATTTATTGATTCATTTTCATCATACTCTCCACAAGCTTAGCTCAAGATCAACTCTCCTCTAAATTATTGCTCCTCTGAAGAGGCACTGGGTACCATGTACTGCCTGGGGTACCTGTGGGGCCATGCAGCAGCCTATTTGGGTACAGCCAGAGGCTGTGCCTTGTCCCTAGGCCTGTTGGCTCATTTTACACATCTCAGTGAAGCTGTGGCTTTTGTGGCTGAAGAAGAGGGCTCTCACCTAACAAATGCCTTCCTGTGAGGACTCAGTTTGGAACAGGAAGAATTCTGAAGCAAACCAAACTGCAGGTCAGTCTGAAGAAAAAAAAAATTGACTGCTTTTAGGAGGTCTTGGGAAAGGCTGACCTTTAAAAGCAGAAGTCAGCTTAATTCCTCTCAAGTGGCACTGTGATATCTGACCTTGGCCATGCCTGGCCTCAGTGCCGGTCACAATTAGATTCCTGACTTCCCTGCAGAACAGAAAGAAGGAATACAAGATGTCCAAGAGGTATGTGTATGGACTAACATTGCCTAAGAGGAAAAAGTAGCCTAGGGGTTTTTTTTGTAGTCACCAAGGAGAGAGATACTCTTCCAGAGAAGGATCCCAGGCAGTTGCCTCCTGAAGGAGTTACTGTCTTGGGAGAGCCTGAAGGATTGGCCTCATGGGGCTAGAATTAGAGTTTCTGAATGCATCACCCCGTGTCACTTAGTCCTTTTATCTAACTGTAACTGATTTACTGAGTCTTAGATCATTAAATAACAAAAAACTGGAAAAACCTGAAATCCCCAGGATTAGATGCATAGCAACATGTGAGTAAAAGCTGTAGACATTAATGGCTTAGCTGGGTTTTAGTCAGATTAATACAAAATGAGGTGAACAAAACACATCAGAGGTGAGAAGTCAGAAGTGAAAAATGAGCCGGACTTTCCCTTTTCATAGTGCTGTGAATTCTTCCTATCCTTGTTGCATTGCTTTGTATTTCTGCTTCGTATCACGTGCCTGAAATTTTGCATGAAGTCCATTGCGTGTGTGGAGGAGGAACCTCCTTTGTCTGTGGCAGGTTGCTTCAACTGCTGTGGATCATGCCTGGAGGTGAACACACTCCACATTCACCGCAAGTCAGGTCTCAATGAGCACCACATGTAGGAGCTCCAAAGTACTGCTTATCATCATCTTTTTAGTCATAAACCCTCTTCTGAGGTCAGAAGAGTGAAATTTAGCAAAGAAAGTAGGAGCCATCCAAGAAATGTCTTGCCTGGTTCAGCAAGCTAAATCTGTCTTCTAACAGTCGCTGAATGTACAGCTTCCCCTGTCCTCCTCACAGTGCACTGAACAGCCTTGCTGAGATTTCTCATGTGCTGTACATCTTAGCTACAGGCCTCACTCCTCTCCTGCTTGCTCTGTCGTTATGCACATGACGTCCGTCTGCTTACTGAGGGGGCTTCTGTCTCACCCATCACTGCAGTATCCGCATACCATAATCCTCATTATAAGGACAATACAGCTAAGCGATTTAACCTGAGGTGAGAAGTCAGAAATGAGGCATTGATCACAGTTCTCCACAAGGTCAAATCATTATTTAACATTACTTCTAAACTCCTTTATAAATAGGAATACAAACGATACTTTGCTACACTGCACAAATCCACGTTCTGGATGCTTATATGTCTGAAGGGAGAGCAGACAAGCAAGCAGACATCAGTGTTAGAGGATGCCCTGACTACAAGGTTAGCTCTACACAAAGCAATACTTCTGGCACCAAATAATCAAATCAGGATTTCGCAGAATGTCTCTCTGCCCTTTCAGGATGATCTTTATTAAATATGTTCTGCATCAGAGCCTTCATTTCTGTTCTGTGTAGCATATAGCCTCCTAACTTTATTTACCAAGTTATTGGCATTAGAATAACGCTAGCAATGGTGTGGTCTAACAGCTCTGTCAGCTCGATGTCCTCAGACAACTGGAGCATGGTATGATTGAGGATTGAACTTTTGCTAGGGTTGTACAGGTGTCTCTGGACTTTCTGGAAACTTCGGCAACCTATTGAGATGCAGAGTTGAGGAATTCATTCCTACTTCATGCTAGTCATGGTGCAGCTGGAATCTTAATGTATTTTTTATTTTGGAGTTTGCTATGTAAAGGCTTTTTGATAATGATATAGCCAGTAGGTTAATGTTGGGCTCATGTGAACTTAAAATAGCTGTTTCTTTAAAGACACCGTGTTCCATATCAAAGACAAGTTAAACAAAGTGGTCAGTATGAATCCTTCCTCTCCCCACGTCTGGCTGTGTTGAAAGAGGAAGTGGTATTCTGAGAACAGAATCCTCCCCTTTCCTCTCATGGGTAGCACAACAGTCAGTATTGGCAAAGACATGAGGGGAAATGCTTCCTCTTTTTAAATAGGGGAGGACAAACTCTTAAACTTTCAGAGATTACGTTTTTGCACACATTCTTCCTGCTTTAATGTGAAAAGACAGTATCTCTGAAGAGCCAAGACAAATATTTTTTTCTTTCTCCCGATTTAGCTTACCAATGAGCCTGTAATAAAGTGGCATGGCACATGGGATTGCCTTACCTGTGCCATCATCATAACCTTTGAAGCAGCTGATTGATTTCAGTCACATTTGATAGACAGTAACTCCCTGCTCTTCCGTGAAAGTCAGCCACCAGAGAGATGACAGCAGCTCTACTAAAAGAGTGAGGAAAAAGCAGGCAAATCTCAACCGTCTTCTCTTCTGGCAGCAGCTGGCCAGCCAGCTAGCACATGCACTGCATTTCTCAAAGCCAAAAAAAAAAAAAAAAAAAAAGAGAAGCAGCTGCTACTGTGGAAGAAGGGATAGGGAACACACAGGGAGCTGAATTTTTACAGTGGAGAGGTGTACCAGACACAGGACATGGGCCTACATTAGGATCAGCACTCACAGAGCAGCTTTGGTGAGAGGTGAAAAAAAGCATCAATGAAACAAAATACCGTAAAAAACCAAAATCCAAACGCTTCCCCATTTTTTCCATATTCCACATTAAACCAAAATATGATGAAAATTAAAAAGTACAGAAGAAAATGTGATATAGCTGGGTGGTACAAAGAATCAATGCCTTATGTTTTCTTCCTGCAACAGTTCCCAAGAAGTGAATGTTTATGGATTAACAAACCTCAAAACCATAAACAAAAATTCTGCAATTCCCACATCAACTTATGATTTACACACAACTTCACTTATGGCAAGTCACTTTTGCTGACAGAATTTGATTTTTCACACTCATTTTGATGTAATACTACACAACAAAAAAATTTGTCACTCACAAAATTAGCGCACAGTGCAAAGGTCACACTATATGCCCCAGTGGTGGCATGGACATAACACTCACATGCATGAACAAGGCTATGCAGGTGAAATTGTATTATGTAGCGTAGGAGTAATATCAACCTGGATTTACTTTTTTTGAATTATATATCAGTAGGTAAATAAAATAAACCTACCTTTTAACTCCCGCTTTAGCTGCAAAGTTTTCCACAGACTTCTGTGGACTCTGGATTAGGTATGCAAAATTTAATTAGTCATAGAAACTGCAGGGCAGAGGCTCAGGGAACTGAGCAACGTGTGAATATACAGGGCTACCTGGCAGAGCACTGGTATGTTCCCATTATCCTTAGTGATGAATGAGCGACACCCCACGATGCAAAACACACTAAATATTTGTGTTTGGTTTATTCACGTCAAGTTCATACCATCATAGTAACTTCACAATTTTGCATCAGGTAGAAAAATATTCAAGAGAAAGATTATGCCACCAGGGATATCCTTAAGAAATACACACAATTTCTCATTTAAAAAAAGTTAGATCGGGTCTTTCTTTACAAAATAGTATTTTCTTTTACTAATCTTATAGTATATGTCATTTTGAGTAGCTTTTGCAATAAATAGTCCATCACAGTTAAATTAACTAGTATTAGATCTATGATATTTGCTTTTTAAATTAATGTCATAATACAGTCCTAGGTATTGCTACAACTTAACAGTGAGCCACTCCAAACAGTGGCAAAAATTACGTATCATTTAATTTCTCATTTATATTCAAGTTTCTTGTACTTGAAAACAAAAAAAAGTCTGTCAAAAGTCTGTGTACACATCATCATCTACGAATTTTTACTGTCTTAAGAATTCAGCAATAAGAAGATAAACTCAACAGCACATTGGCTTTTCTTTTGGTCCGAGTGACCTATGAGGAGTGCATTTAAGCCTTTTCTGAGGCTGGCACTGTTCTTGAATCAGAATCTTCTTGTTCAGAGTCCTGAAGGTGCTCTGTTGTCTTGCTGGCCTCATCCCCTGTCTCATTGCTTTGGTTTTTGTATTCTTCTGAAATGACAGTTAACTTGTCGTAAAAAACATGCTCTTCTTGTGGAAGAGGAGAAAAAAACTGTGACCCACTGGGAGACTTGCTCAAAAACTGTGAAGGAAAGAGGAAATGAGAATTAGGCTGCACCAGCCATACTATCCTGTTTGCTTAGAAATACATTCTATATTGTTTTCCACACATTGGTTGGCCTTCTCAAACCTTAGAAGTCCTAGAGTGGCAACAATGTCATAACCTCTCTGCTAGCTTAAGCATCCTGTGCAAGATTTGGAAGCGAGTTGGAAGTGCCTGTATTTGCAAGAAGATATGCCAGGGGTTAGCGACTTCTTTGGAATATAAACCTTCTTAAAAAAATAAAATACCTAGGTTTTGTTTGGAAACAAAACCAAAAAACGGTGACATGACTGTAGGTGAAGGAGTTTGCACACAGATTTGTCAAATAGCTCCTAAAGATGTGAATTGTTCCTGCCTTCTCAGGGAGCTCTCTGCTCAGACATCAAATAGTGACGCTTTAAATGTCAACATAAACCATAACCATTTAGTCAAGTAAAGGAGAAGGAGGGAGATTTGCAGGGCTATGCAGTCAGTGAGAGAGAGATGACTTAATTTTAGTACCGAAATATCACAACTTCCTCCCACTCCCTGTTCTACTGATAACATGGAACTGGCCTCAAGAATCAACATGGACTTCACAGGATGTCCTGACTCTATTTTGAATGTCAGCACAAGAACAGCACACCTACTCAACACAGTAATAACATGTCAACCACTCATTTTGGCAGCTGAAGTGGCAGTTCATTTTATTGGTAGTGGCTGGAGGAGTACAACTGCATTTTGTTCTGTGACCTGTCTATTACTTTAGTGCATTTTACGTAAGAAACAAACTGCTCTTTCAGGAGTCCAGTTCACGGTAATTACAAAAGTAAGTACTAATATTATTACTATTAGACCTTTTCCTAGCAAACTGTGATTTGAAATGTTCTGTCAGTAACCTGCAATCTCAGATGTTCATGTAGTGAAACCACTGCCTTTGATAAGTATCATTTTAGGTAAGCACGACTGACCTTTGATTATTGTGATTAAGCACTATAACCCACTAGCACAAAATGAAAATTCTCCTTTTCTGTGAGAAACCTATAAGCAAAATGAAATTTGACCATATCCTGTGGTGATCAGAGGAATGCTACCTTCCCAACAGCTGAGCTCCAGGTTCAGCAAACTACTGTGTGCTGAGCATGCGCTCAACTTGAAGCACAAGACAGACTGCTAGGTCAGCTGCAAAGCCTTAGTCTGCGGAACTCTAAATGAGTCAAAATGAAAGACCCAGAGAAACTGCAGAAAACTCAGAAGAGTAGAGGTTGCTAACTTTAGCCCACGTAACACTCTGTATAGCCTTGTTTCTTGGAGGAGATTCTGATATAGCCTTTTAAAGTTGCTATAGGGGTAACAGGGTCAGCCAGCGGTATTCCCCCCCAGTAATGGCTAACATTCATTGCTCTTGTTTCATCTTGAATTTTCAGATTTCACTGCGTTCTTTACTTAAGTTAAAACTCAGTATTATATTTGCAAAAGGACTTTGTTTCAGAAGAACAAACGTCCAATTTTAAGTCTAAAATGAGACAGTGAAGACAAATAGTTGTTCACTACCTAAAATGAGGAATTGAAGGTTAACACCTGTTATTCTCTCAATTCAGAACAAAAGAAAACATCCTGTTTCTAAGCCATCTAGAGCTTCATATTACAAATTAGGCAGTTGCTTTCGGGTTAAAAGTCTATGCCAAATTTTTAAGTTGTTCAGCTTTTAAATATTTTGGACCATTCTGTGCAGAACAATTCAGAATGAAAGTATTTTAGAGTTCGTTATACATCAGTATACTTCAAAAGGAAGTCTTATTTCACTGCTTCTTACTTATGTCTATGCAGCACCACAAAACATGACAAAAAATGAGGTAACATTAATGCAAAATTTATGACCTTATAATGCCAGAATTTAAATATGAAATGAACTAACTTCCACCACCTTTCTCACACTGAAAAGTACCTTCCTTTGTCAGCTTTTTCCAAAGTTCGTGACTTCATCATTTATGCTTATTTTAATGGCTTCTTATGTTTGGCAGAAGAGTGAGTTGAGTTTAACCATACACAATAACTATATAACAACAGATAACCAGCATTGCTCCTCACAGTCTAAAACCCGCTCAGAATATCTGTGCTTTACAGACGGCTGGCAATCAGGTGCAAATGAAAGAAGGCAAAATAAAAGAAGCTCTAAAGGTTTTGCAGAGAGCCTTTGAAAGGCAGGCGGTTCTGCTGGAAAAGGCTGATTTTAGTTGTGTTAGGTGGAAAACAAACCTCTCTCAAGTGTTGTGGGAAAAGATATGAAGGGCAGAAAACACGTTTGGTGAGTCGATATAGATACAAAAAGGAGAAGAAACAAGCAGGAACAAATATTACAACAACCAATGTTGATCCTATTAGAATGGTCACAATTATCCACACGGGAGTTACACCTGCAAGAGATAAGAAAAAAAATCTCTGATTATTAATTTCTGAATATATTCTTTCCAAATTATCACTTTCTCTATGGAATTAAAAAAAAACCACACCAAACCACCCAAAACCAAACTATTACAAAATTGTAACTGCAGACATAAGTAATTGTTTCCAGATGCAAAATACCTCTTAGCTCAAATTTTTAGTATGGATAGGCTAAGGAAGTTCTCACTAAAGTAAGCTTACAAGCCATCCTGTTTACACCTTTGCAGTTACATATACTGGTGACTTTACATGCAATACTAACCAAATGATTAAAGGAAAAAAGACCAACGAACCACCCACAAAGTGATATGTGAAAAGCTACTGCACACTTTCTGGTGTTTCACAAGTGTAGGAGTTGACACATAACACTACCAGAGTATAGACTGCCACTTCTCTCTTAAAGAAATCTGTAAAAATGGCAGCAAAGTAAAGACAGCAGGGAGCAAAACTCTATAAAATTCTGAACTACTGAGCCTTTAAAAAAATTATGTCATGCAGGGGGATTTCACAACAGGCAATGGGAATAAAGATGTATCCATACAGCACTGTGTAAGTGTTTTAAACCAACCTACGCTTGCTAAGAACTCTTCTAGCCACGAACTAGCAAGCAACACCACCACAAAAATGCACCTGCAGTTCAACTGCAGTGCATGCAAGTAATATACATGTGGGAAAAATATATGAGGAAACATTTTATGAGAAAAAACATGTGAGACTTGTAGCCTTCCCAGGCTTCCCCCAGATGGCTTCCTCATCAACTTGTGTCTCTGATTTCCCACAAGTTATCCAAGGGTGTAAGTTACTTGAAATACACATTATTCCTGTGAAAAAGACAGTATCTAGGACTCTATCCTTTCTTTTAACTAGCGACATAAAGTTCCCTGCTAAGACGACAGGGTCACACCGTGTGGTGGTTATTGCTGGACTCCACAGACTGCAGCTAAGGTGGCACGGCTGGAAAAGGAAAGTGCTTTGGTACTTAACTACTTTCAAAATGAAAAGGAAAGCATTGAGACAAAAGAATTGTTTATATAATTATTTATATTATTAATAACTGCTGTGTGTCAGAGAGAAAGCACATCATGGCCTAGTCTCATGGCAGACTGGCAACGTCGCCACAGATGAAGCAGACTGCACCACAGGGTCCAATTTCTTTCTCAGTTACAGATATACAGAACAAAGGCTTTCACAGGATAATGAATACAGCTAATGGTAAAAGAAATTCAGGCACACAGTATGATTAGTGAAGAGCCTATGCTCCATTTAACTCTGATTTTCAGGCCTCTTCAGCAAAGTAAAGCATCACGCCATTGGTGCTATATTGCTTATAGTTTTCACTTCGTTTCCAACTCCTCCGCTCCAAAGATGCACAGGCATTAACCAGCAAACAATACTAAAGTAACAAAGACATCCATTTTTGGAAGGTTTACACGTTACACCGATTTTCATTTTGAACGGCTTTGCACATTTCCTAGTTCCCTACAGCGCATGTCCCATTGTGATGCACCAGGTATTACCGTTGTGGGTTGTCTGCTCACAAAGCTCTCTGCTCAGTTCCCCTGTTTTGTTCCAGTCAGGGATAACTGCTTGCACTTGAATACAATATATTGTCCACGGCTCCAACTGAGATAGTATTTCAGAGTTATGTTTAGTATCTACATGAGTTACCTAGTAACAAAGAAGAATACAAAAAATCTGAAGAGCACTGGTCCAGTGAATGGACTAGCTAAGTAATTAAAATCACATTTAGCAGGACAAATCCAAGCAATTATAGCTGCCATATGAATAAGGCTTTTAAAGGTAGAATGAAGTGCCCTACCTGTGTCACGTAACTGATAACTTGACATTGATTTCACCTGTTGTTAAGAGTGTGAGACCACTCATACTGCTGACTTTCTGGCTACTTCTAGCAGCATTAATGAAGTTCTAGGCTGAAGAGACCTACGGACATATGATAAACGAGATCTGCTTGCAGAAATAACTGCCTAACTAAATGAGATCAGCTAAGAGTGCTGTCATAGTAAAACATCATTTAATTTGAGATGGAGCAAGTAGGCTGGATGATCTGGACATAAGAAAGCGAAAGACAGAGAAAGAAAAAGGCTTGTGGAAGCTATTACATGACTGACAGAAGATGCAACTTTCTGTTTAGAGGCATGGTTGGTTACGTCCCTGTAACCATACAGTCCCTGCAGAGTATAGGAATCCCTACAACATGCCCCATTACGTAGCAACAGATTCTTTCTCAAGGGTAAGAAGACTCTATAGCTAGGTTTCAACATTTTACGCAAGGATCCACTTCAAAATACAGCCTATGAAGTTACATAGTCTATGCCTTTTGCTTCTTTGATCCCTATGGAAATTTATAGAATCCTAGAATCATTTAGGTTGGAAAAGACCCTTAAGATCATTGAGTCTAACTGTTAATCTAGCACTGCTGAGTCCACCACTAAACCATGTCCCCAAGCACCAATCTACACATCTTTTAAATACCTCCAGGGATGGTGACTCAACCACTTCCCTGGGCAGCCTGTTCCAATGTTTGACAACCCTTTTGATGAAGAATTTTTTCCTCATATCCAATCTAAACCTCCCCTGGCACAACTGGAGGCCATTTCCTTTCATCCTATCACTAGTGACTCGGGAGAAGAGACTGACACCTGCCTCTCTACAACCTCCTTTCATGTAGTTGTAGAGAGTGATAAGGTCTCCCCTCAGCCTCCTCTTCTCCAGGCTAAACGACCCCAGTTCCCTCAGCTGCTCCTCGTAAGACCTGTGCTCCAGACCCTTCACCACCCTTCACCAGCTTTGTGGCCCTTCTTTGGACTCGCTCCAGCACCTCAATGTCCTTATAGTGAGGGGCCCAAAACTGAACAGTGTAGTCAAGGCATGGCCTCCCCAGTGCCGAGTACAGGGGCACAATCACTGCCCTACTGCTGGCCACACTATTTCTCATACAAATACCTTCATTTCTTTTAGTTTGGGAATTGACAACCAATCTGTTTTTTGGGAACGATGACCCCTCATTTTCTGGAATTGAATGCCAAAGAATTTTGCAAGGTAACAAATACAAATCAGAATTATATATAGTGGAGTCCTATTATATGAAAATTGTACAGGTGTACACAGCACTAATTATACTGTGACTGATACCTTTCAGTAAAGGGCTTTCTTTTTTCCTGTAATAGATCTCATGAGCCTATGATTATTCTATTATTTATGATCTTTCTCCATGCATTTTGTATGGAGAAGTCTTTTGAGCTGAGTACCAGATCTGTCTGTGGAAGAGGCTGTCCAGGAGAGGAAGAAAGCAAATTACAGCTGACAGAAATTGAAGAGGTGAAGGTGACCACAGTTAACATAAGGCCCCAGCCATGGTGGTGTTCAACATCCAGAGTCCCATGAAGATGACAAATATTTGAATGACATGAGATTTGAATCTACATTAGCTTATTGCCATGATCACAGATACTGCTGATGTTACAGCTTCTAAGTTTTGTATGTGTGAAATACAGAGATTTGATGGGGCAGACGGCATCACAAATAAATCAACTGAGGGAATAAACTCTCATAACGTAGCAGTTACTTCTAATTACGGGAAGAGCAAATTATAGCCATTATATCCACGCTACTGTTTAATGACACAGCTATCTGCTATTTGCTCTGAATACCAGTTGTTGTGACTAGACTTTATTACGCTGTAAATAGTAGAGATACATTTTTACTTCAATACTGTTAGCTTTCAGAACTTCATCAGTATGGCATTTTACCAAGAACAGCATCTATCAAAGTCATGGTGTCACAACATGCAGGAAGCAGACTTTACCTCTGTATCGCTGCCTTTTTTCCGGTACAGTATTCTGTAATTCCATGAGCCGTAATAGTGCTTTAGAGGCCACCTGTCATGTTCATGTTCAGCAAAAGGGCCTATGAAATCCACATGCAGGTACCCAGACTCAGACTTCACTTTTACATCAGGTGGCCCAACAACTGCTATATATTAGCACAATGGAAGAGAAGAAAGAATGCGATTCAGTGTCACATTGTTTTCAATTTGACATTTTTATGCAACCTATCACAATTCATGCTTCAAATAATTTTATCCATTAAAAGAAAGTAATTTCCTTTCATGGGTCAGGCATAAATAAATCCTTTCCTTATAGAACTGGTCTCGAAAGGGATTTATTTTTGCAGTCAAATAACGGATATTTTTGCAGACTACATTTCTCATACATTAAATTCTCATACTCAGTTCTCTTTTGCCACCTGTGGTGACTCCTGGGAGAGGAAGGACTATTTCTACAGGTTACTACTCACTTCTCCTTCTGGGCCAAGATGTTGCAACATCTGCCTGTTCTGAGGAGACCCTCTAGCAAAGTATTTTAATGTTTCTTTCACTGTGATCACTTTGAAAAACTGAAACATTTGAATTATTTCTGCACATCTTAAAGATTGAGCTCCTTTGACTATTTTGTTCTTGTATTTTGAAAATGGCTTGTCCGTATGTTTCTATGTCACTACCTAGATTAACTCTTGAGTAGCTTAGTTATCAACTACATTATGTCTGCAATGAGCTCTTCATTAAAGTCTCCTGTAATTCCAACAAACAGCTCTGCCTTGGCTGCCCCTACTACAATTCTGCCTGGCTACAGCCACACTATAAAGTGTGTAAGAAAGGAAGAGCTTGGTATACAGATAATTTTGCATTCTTCTAGAAATACGTGTTTCTTTAATTAAAACTAAAATGACCATGCATTCATGTAATGCTCGTTAATATGTTGTTGAACTTGCAAGAAAAAAAAAAGTGAGGAGGGTCTTGGTCACTCTGGTTTACTTAGGGTACTCCAACAATGCAGTGTGGAATTTCTTAACAAAAGCACTAGCAGAAATAAGAACACAGAAAGGAATACCAGATATTTTTACCATGATGCCCTGCTCATATCAGCTATGACAACATTAAAAATCCTCATGTCCTCCTCAGCGATTTGGCCAGTTGGCCAGTACTCCCATGTCTTTCTTTCCAGGTAGTTTTATATCCATATTTTCCCCGTTCAGGAATAAGCTCCTTTCCCAAAGCCAAGCCTGCTCTGAAGGCCATACACTCTTTCAAATATATGTCAAACTACAATTCTGTTAATGATTTACACGCTTGCTCTCTGCTCTGAGAGTCCACCCATACTTTTTATATTACACTTTTTTTTGGTTGTAATTTATAACTGCAATGTTGTAACTTTTTTCTATGGTATGTTTCAGTGCTTCTATTCTAGGCAGATTAAATTATATCAAGACTATGCTTTTGTCGAGACATCATCAATAAAAGCATTCTGAAAGACAAGGCTGTAAACTGTAAAATTACACGCTGAAATCCAAGGAACAGAATGATGAAATTCAAGCAAATGAAGGCAGAACAAGAAAGAAAATGATTTTTAAAAGTCTTTGCTCAAAGATGAGGTGTAACAGAAGCTTCCTGCAGGTTTTGTGTTAACAGCTGTGAGGAGAAAAAAAGCCTCGGGTAACATTGACTACATAATTTAAAATAATTTCATTTTTGCTTACGAGTGGTGTAAAAACGTACAAAATAAAGGACACTCATTGGTAAAAAACACTCCCTCATTCCTAAGCTCAGGTCACAGCAACATGATTAACACCTCTGCTGTGCACTCTAATGCAAGGCAATGTCTAACCATCTCTCACAGAGAACTGAAAAGCGCTACTAAGAGAATGACAATGTTGTGTGATGAAGACTTCTTGACTAAAAATTAATCTTTCACTGTGAATCTTTTAAATTAAAAAAAAAAAGAAAGCTTTTTGCCTGACATAGCAATGAAGAAAGGAGTTGAACTTATTTACATATAAGGAAGTCTGAATTCCTGAAGAAAAGCTCTCCCTGGCTGAAAAAAAATAAGCAAAGCCTTATTCTATGCGTGGGCGAGGGAGTTTTTTTTTAAAAACCTCCTCAAAAGATGTTTCAACTACCAATACTAACATCTACTATAACAGTGAACCTACCATGCTTTCTGACAGCAACTTCTGCCTTCAAATAATTAAAGTGTTGCAACTAAAATTTTATAGTTCAATATAATTAAATTTAAAAATGATCTGCATGCTATCGCTTTTCTTATAGAGACAAGTTGTAAAGGTGCATTAATAGCAGACAATATTTTTTGTGGAAGATTAGGAAAAGGCTTACTGTCGTCCATAGGCTTAAATCTGATGGTTGCCCAGTCTGAATGGTTATTTTCTGACTCCGCTCTGACCTGTAAAATATAGTCTCCATACGCAGACAGAAAAGAGACATCACATTCTGTGAGTCTCAGGTTTGTGATCTCTTTTTCATATGTGCCTCCATGGAAAACGTTGCTGTATGGAAGAGAAACAAAATGCATATGATGTGTAAATTATAACTGACTAAACGTCTTTCCTCTTAGTTAACTGGAAAAGTAGCACATCTCTTCTTTAATACAACCAATTATGACTCGTGAACAAGAAAAAAATAAATCCAATGTATAAGAAACTTCATTACTAGTGTGTGCACACACACTAAGCGTTTCATATGCATCTATAAATCCATGACAAAGTTAGAGATTAAAATTATGATTCAGTAAATGGATGCCCCTTTCTTAACAGTGGTTACAGAACTTGATTCAACAGACAGTAGTTATCAGGCAAGTCTGCAAATATTAAGACAATATCACTATGCATGGCTTTGCCGTCTAACTCGGACTTTGTGCAGAACCGTCTTTAAGATATGCATATAAGGAAAAGCCAGAGAAAACAGCCTGACAACTGACTGGGAACCATATAATAAATTATATTCTTTCTGTTTTGCATCAAAGACCCACCTAGGAATGTAGTGATCAACAGGTAATTGCTACCAGAACCCTGAAAAGCCACCTTCTGACTAAGGTGGCCCATACCCTCAGTTTGGAGATTTCTCCCCAGCAGGCAGCTGCCTGTGGGTGCCATTATCTCCGCTTAACATCCTACCCTATCTTGGCCAAAGAATTCAACCTTCAGCAGGAACGCGAGACCTCTGGCCCATGACGTGGTTCCTTGTCAAGCATGGAGGCAGGCAGGGAGCCCACCGCTGGGCTGGGGAAGCGGCCATCTTCCTCGGTACAACCGCAGAGACCAGTTTCCCAACAGGAAAGACCAACTCGGAAGGACAGAGTGGCAAAACCAAATCAAAGCTAAATCAACCCACCAAAACTGACAAAAGGAGACCTCAGAAAATGTGTCCTCAGTTTAAGGCACTGAACGGGTGAGACACCAGCCTGCAGTTCATTGGGCATTTCCACTAAGGGCGCAGGCAAGCTGGCTGCATTGGTGGCAGAGCACAAAACGCTGCTGAGTGAAAGATCAGATAAGGTCCTAACACTCATCAGGACTAGTCTCTTGAATCACAGGTAACAGCTACATGACAGAGGGAAAAACGCACACCCCACTAATAACAGCCAATGTTAAAATATGTTTCTGGTTCCAAAAGAAGTATGTACAAAGCTGCCTTGGGTGTGAATAGACAGTGCCTTTGCCCTGTTATTTAGCTCAGAAGATAAGCCTCTCACAGGCTAAAAAAAAGGGACAGCTACTGATCTTCCTGTAAAAAAAGGAAACAAATCACAAACACATGCAGCTGTAAAATGTGAATGAATTAAAGAAAGAACAACTCCCGCAGACTTACCTCTTAGATTGGACAGTGTAACTTATATTCCCTTTGTAAAACTTAGGTGCATCCCACTGAAAAATGCTACGAAAATTAACTGACATAACTCTTGCGTTTTGGGGTTTTGGCACTATTCCAGATACTGCGGGAGCAATCAAAAACAAACAAACAAACATTTTAGTATGTGTTCACAGAATCCCAGGTCGGAAGGGACCTCAGGGATCATCTAGTCCAACCTTCCTAGGAAGAGCACAGTCTAGACAAGATGGCCCAGCACCCTGTCCAGCTGAATCTTGAAAGTGTCCAACGTGGCTGAGTCACCCACTTCCCTGGGGAGATTATTCCAATGGGTGACTGTCCTCACTGTGAAAAATTTCCCTCTCGTGTCCAGTTGGAATCTCCCCAAGAGCAACTTGTGTCCATTCCCCCTTGTCCTCTCCACGTGACTCCTTGTAAAAAGGGAGTCTCCGTCTTCTTTGTAGCTACCCCTTAAGTACTGGTACATGGTGATGAGATCCCATGTGTTCCTCCAGCGACTTCTCAGTCATCCAAAACTTAAATACAGCCTTCTCTTTCTTCCTTGCCTCAGAGACTTCTTTTAAAGCAGACTTTAATATAATTAACACCTGAGCTTACACAAGAAAAACAAATTACCCATCATCAATGATTTCCAGTAAGTACAGTCTTTATGATATCATCATTTGTTATGCATGACTGACTTGTTATTGCCTAAGTCTTGGGGCCCATTAGGCTACATGCATGAACTCTCACTGAGATTGTCATATAAAATTTTTTAATAGTGGTCTAGTGGCACTATGGAAATAATATGGCTGTGTGGATTGTTGGGTTGTTGTTTTCTTTTTTCCTGAAGAGAAGCAAAACCAGTCTTTCTACGTAGACCTGGGTATAATACTGAAGTAATTAAAAAACCCACCATAGGCACGCTTATATCATCACTGCATGGATTAACATTGCCATTTAAAATGTTTTACTCATTCTGTTATTAAGCCACCATTTTGAAAGGCAGAGATAAACAAGAAGTACCTTCAAAGGCAAGAGAGTTATTAAATATACCATGCAGATAAATGTATCATTAATTGGCACTCTTCACCAGTGATGAAAACACAATTATTTTGCTTTATTGAAACTGAAAAAGGGAAACCCTAAAGTAGTATCGATTAACAGTCCATTACTAATACGATTTAATTATTTTAAAATAACCATTGTTATTGAAGCTAAAATAGAAAAGATTTTGGCCCGTTACTGCAAACAAACCCTGCCAGATCAGATTGGTGCTTAAATGTCACAGGAGTAAAACCTAATGACATATGTTCTAAGATAAATAACCTAGTTTATATGTCTATAGTTGATGAGTTGATGCATAAACACATGAAATGAACGTGCTGGTTACCCACCTTTAGCAGACAGGAGTTGTAAGTCTAAACCCTGCCGGCATAAACACTATTTCACAGCTCAGTTGCTACAATGTTACCCTCACACCCAGCAAATCAACTCAAGCACACTTTGCACCACAAAAGCAGAAGCTGCTTGCTCCCCTGCACCCGGACCTCCTTGAGAGATGGCGTCCCTGTGTGTACGTGCCTTCACTGGTACCCGCCTTGGGCACTGGCCTCCAGGGATGTGTGCCTGTGCACAGGCTGTAGAATCACAGAATCATAGAATGATTAAGGTTGGAAAAGACCTCTAAGATCGTCAAGTCCAACTGCCAACCCAACACCCCCATGGCTCCTAAACCACGCCCTGAAGTGCCGCATCTACACGTGTTTTGAACATCTCCAGGGATGGTGACTCCACCACCTCCCTGGGCAGCCTGTGCCAATGCCTGACCGTTCTTTCAGTGAAGACATTTTTCCTAATATCCGATCTAAACCTCCCCTGACACAGCTTGAGGCCATTTCCTCTTGTCCCGTGTCCCTTTGCAGACACCTCTGGCCTCCTGCTCCCGCACCTTCTCCTACCTGCCAAATCCCAGGTATGCAGAACACTAAGGAGATGGGTGCAGGTAACAGACTGCAAAGACTCAGCGTGAACAACATGGCTGAAAAAAAAAAATCTGGCTAGTACGAGGCATCTGATTTCTCCTCTCCCGCCCGCGCTTTGAGGAAGCTCCCTCCAAAGGTCTGAGGTAGGTTTGTAAATTCCCAGTAGAAAGCACGATGCCTTTGAAGGCTCGCTTCCCTGACAGCATTTCCTACTCGAAAAGCCTCCAGGTAAAGTATTTTACTCAGCACTGTGGACCCAAAGAGATGCGAAAATATTCCTGTGGTTTTGCACGTTGTAAATGAAAGGTTTGCACGCAGCTCGCATCACGGTCTTAAGATACGGCCTCTTCTGGGCAACGAATAGCCCGGGCCAGTTTAAGCGGCCGCCCTCCGGGCGCCGTCGCCGGGGCCGCAGCAGTAGAAGCCCGGCCGGCACAGCCGCGCCCACGCCCCCACGGCTCGGGGTCACCGCGCCGGCAGGTGCCCGGGCGCCCAAAACAGAAAAGGAGTGTTCCAGTCCCTCAGCGCGGATACGGCCTTGGGCGGGAGAGCTGTGCCCCCGCCAGCGGGGCGCCCCGCCGGGCCCCGGCACCCCCCCGCTCCGGGCCCCCCGCCAGGCTGTCGGTGTCGCTCGGCCCGTCCCGGCGCGGAGCAGCCATCTTACTGCGCCCCCCGGCCCCGGCTTCGCGGGCAGCGCTGCCCCGGAGAAGGAGGAGGAGGAGGAGAAGAAGGCAAGCCGGCCGCCTCTAGTGGCCCCGGGCCCCCCCCGCCGGACTCACCGCAGAGGAGGAGGCAGCCGCAGAGGGCGCAGCGGAGGGCGGCGGCCATGGCGGCTCCCGGTGCGGGCCTCCCTCAGAAGCGGAGGTGCCGGCGGCACCACGCCATGACCCCGGACCCTGCCCTCGCAGGCGGAGGAGCGGGGCCGCCCCGAAACCCTTCCGCCTTCCCGCGGCGCGGCGCGGCGCGGCGGGGCGGAGCGGGGCGGGGGCACGGCGGCCGCCCTGGGCTTTCGCGGAGCCCTGCCGCCCGCCCCCAGCTCGCCGGGGCCGCGTTCCCCTTTCCCGTAAAGAGGGCGCCCAGCACCGCAACCTTGCCCGCGGGCTGGGAAAGCTGCTCCGCGGCGCGGAGGTTTACCGTGCCTTGGAGACGCCTGGCACACAGCCTGGCAGGAGATGGGAGGTCAGCAGAAAGTGGATCGATAAACAAATAATGTATAACACGCTCTTTCTCAAGCTATTCCTGCTGCCAGCCGAAAACACCAGTTTCTTTGTGGGGGTTTAATACATTTGTTTCTGGCCCATTTATCACCTCCTGTTATTAAAGGAGGCCACGAGGCAGGTCTGGGCTTCCCTGGGCTGGGCGCAGCCCCACAGCCGTCGGTTATGCACGCGCGGCTCCCCTGGCCCCTACCGCCCCAGCTGCACCCCACAAACAGCCGAGCATTACAGGGGCACCGCGGGGGGAAGCTTCAGCCACTAATTCTAGGGCTGCGTAACTCTGCAAATAGTTAACCTGTCAAGGTCCAAGCTGTCAGGTACGTACGTACACCTACTTCCTTCGTAACAGCGGCGCAGCAGCGGAATATATTCCGGCGCCTTAGAAATTACTCTGCTATCCTGACCAAAAGAATGACTGCCAGGCGTGGGGGCCAGAAACTGCTCGTGGGCAGAAAAGTAGTACCTAAGCAGATCAAGACAAGGTGAAAAAAAGCTGTTGTTTTCAGCTATGTGACACCTAAAAGCCACCCCATAAGGAATAAATTCAGAGCAGGCTAACTCATGTAGCTTTTCAAAGGCACATAGGAGCCGCAGTAAAAATTCAGACAGTCGTATGAAAAATTTTCCTTTTTATGAAGAACGTTAAATTGTACACTGCAGTAACTTTTAGATGTCATAAAAAGACTTTTTAAAAAGCGTAGTATTCAATAATTGCACAAAATTATATTAAAAATACAAAAAGGTGCATTTAATGACTTGATTGGCTGTAAAGAGAACTCTTTTGCAAGCAGAGCATTCTTTATCTCTGCCCCTTTACTTGAACAGCTTTCTCTGCAGAAACGTAGAAGTTAGTTCACTGACTTGAATACAGCAATCCAACCAGCAAAACGGGTTCCAGAGTAATCCATCAGCAGAGCTAAAGAATAATAGCAGAGTCCTTTTAAATTCAAAAAGTCGTCTGGTTGAGAGACTAGCCACTCACAGCTCACAGTACTACAAACTAACTTCTCACTTGAGTTATAGAAAAGATTTACTCTGAAACAGCTAAAAGGTGTAGTTCACTGTCAAACTGCAAAATGAAATAACTACTCTTTCTGCTGCATCTGAACAGTCATTTTTGTTTCTCTGTGGATAACCCAACCTGAACAACCTGGAGCAACCTGGAGAGATGACAGAAATATTTGTAAAAATGAGAGTTGCATGTTTTCAGTGTTCCAAGGCATATACTCACAGAATGCTAAAAAAATAAAAAGACAAGATCTGTAATGCTGAGTCCAGAAATAAAGTTGGCCAATATAAATTCCTATGTTACAAAATAATAGTGGTTCTCATTTATTCATCTTCTTATGTATTCAGTTTTTTGGTCCACATCTGAATCTGATGAGTCACTTTCTGCAGATGAAAGAGAGGAATTTTCCCATTCATGAGAGCCATTACGACAGTGTGGCTTCTGCACACTTTCTGTGTCACCCAGGAGTTTTGATTCAAAAGCACGAGTACATTGCCACTCAACTGCATCTTCCTGGGAAGAAAGAAGAGCTGCAGAACTATCCATGTTCTCCTCAGTGGCTCCCAACAGCACAGTTTTTAAGTTAATGGTAAAGCAAACACTGTTCCTTTGCCTAGCAGAATAGCTACAATTTACCTCAGACAAAGGATTAAGTAACTCGCTACTTGCGTCTTTGTCATCTTTAATGCCCACCTCCTGCTCTTCAAAATCTTCTGGGTTAGTGTCTGGATTTTCACTTGCCTGGCTGCTGCTATCGTCACATGTACTATTTGTAGAGTACTGCACGAATACATCTGGAGTGCCAGAGGACTGTGGTGCTCTACTTATCATATCACGCCTTGTATAGTCATGATTACTTATGGCATCACTGTCACTGTCATCGCTGTCATCTTCATCACTGACACCACCACTGGATTCATTTGCCTTTTTTTTAACCTCTTTGTAAACGATCTCTACAGGGGCTGTTTCTTCAGGTGCCAATGTCCATTGTGAATAGGCTAGTGTCCTGATAAATACCTAAAGTTGCAAAGTGGGAAAAAAAAAAAAAATCAGCCAAATTTGCACACATGCAGAGAAAACATATGAAAAAAATACCCCCTATCATGATGTTGTCAAACAAATGGTTCCTTCTGTGCCACATTTTTGGCTTTTTCTGCAGATTTGAGGGCATCTGGGATTGTTCCCTCTTCTCCACTCCTGTAAATATGACAGCCTTGACTA
This sequence comes from Phalacrocorax aristotelis, assembly GCF_949628215.1. Lineage (NCBI taxonomy): Eukaryota > Metazoa > Chordata > Aves > Suliformes > Phalacrocoracidae > Phalacrocorax > Phalacrocorax aristotelis. Next base: position 103,023,052 of record NC_134276.1, read on the forward strand.
CAAATCAACACACACAGCATTGCACAGCCTCAGAGAAATTACACTAGTGCCAAGCAGTGTCAGGTATGAAGTGTTTTAATTCTAATTTTTGATATGTCTTTCTAAGACTAAATGCCCATTTTAGAAATACATCTTGAAGCGAGTCTTGCAACTGACCAATTTTAATGTCCTTTAGAAACGTACCATTTGAAGCAATTCACTATGTAACATCCTAAGCCCTGTTTTCTGTTTTACTCTGTACTTCTGAGGATTACTGAATAGTCAAAGCATTAGGAGGAAAATGTTGACAATAGAAATAATTAACCTTAGACACCACTTGGCAAAGTCACGTCCAGCAATCTTAGGGATATGAAAGTAATGCCATAGCAAAGGACAGAAACATGAGGAAAAAAGTCTTAGAAAAAGGTGATACCAATCTGCTCTGGATACATTTGTAGAAAAATGGACACAGTACTCCAGGTGCAGCCTGACAAGCGCTGAGTAGGGTGGGATGATCACATCTCTATCTCTGTTAGTAACTTGCCACAGAAGTAGCAAGAAATGGTTTTGAAATAGCCTGAATATTTGTTCCACAGAACAGACAAGATTTAGTGGCTACCTTTTACATAAGTAAACTGCAAATGAAAACATTATATGTACTTAAATAACTTGCACCTAATGCACAGGATTAGAAATTTCAGGTGGTAAACTTCCTCCTCCCAACCAAGAAGGTTAAATATGAGAATTATACATACCAACATATGTGGAAGTGATTTATTTTGAAGAATATAACCTCCTGTATGCATACACTTCACAGCACCAGCTAATATTAGTGAAAAACATATAGCACCTGCGATTGCAACTATATGATAATCTGCAAATGAAATACAAACAGACATACATGAATGAAGATTCCAATGACCACGTTTCATACTTCACATTCAGAACAGCTATTTAGAATCACAGAATAATTTTGGTTAGAAGGGACCTCTGGAGGTCATCTGGTCCAAAGTCAAAACAAGACCAAATCTCAAATTAGATTCAGGAATTAGGAAAGAAATTACACCATCTTTGATAACTATTTATGCAGTTAGTAGAGATTTGTATGGCACACAGGATTAACAACAGATTTGTTGCCCCAAAGTGGATGGGTTTTTATATTTCACTTATAAATCCCCACAATGTTTATAACTTTGAAGATACTTTATCTCTTATTATTTTTGGGATTAATTGACTTGTAAATCTTCCTACGTAAAAAGGAAACACTTGCACACAATTAAGTCAGACAATCCGTTCCTGCACCGCAGCGGTTACCTTGTTGAGCTACAGAGTCTGCAGTTACACATTTCCAGGCTGATGGGATGGAATGTTTGCTTTGACGTGCAGTGACCGTAACAGACACACAGTAATTTCTATTTGGATACAATTCTTCAATGACAGTATTAAAAATTTCTTCAGTGATTCTTTCACTTGGCCGCTGCCACGAAAGACAATGCTTTAAAGTTAGCTGTTTACCTAAAAAGAGATCCCTAGCCACTGACAAAATAGCATGGCTATTTCAGAGAAATGCAGTAGCATGTGAAAATGCAAAAACTGAGTAACTCAGTGGTTTACCTAGACAACTGCTTCATCTCTAGCTCTAGCTGATGTCAAGATGCCTACCTTGGGCCTGTTTGTGAAATATCGTATTGTCAAAGATAAACTGCCTTCTGTCTCCAACTGTTGGTCGTTAGACGTCCCCTTGAAGTAGCCTTACATAGATTCTACAGATTTGAAACTGCAAGCGATATTCTGATTCAGCAATCAGAGGAAGAACATCCATGGCAGGCAAGTTGTGGTCCTTCTTCTGTGACTTGTGGCAGAATGTATTAGATTAAATTCTCAACAAATACCTCTCTGTCCTGCTGTTCAAAACTTCCAGTATAGGCAGTCATCCATGCTCTAGTTAGGCAACTTATTCTAGTGCTTTGCCAGCCCAGGTATTAATGTCTCTCTTGATGTTTAACCTAAAGTCTGCACAACTGCTCATTTCACTTCACTGTTCTTGGTCACAGTCACAGTGTGGTTTATTTCTTCCTTTTCTGTAGTAAATGTTTACATACCCAGAGACTCCGGCCTCTAACTGTGCTTTGCTTGTTTACACTAAGCAGTCCCTTATTATTCCATCATTTCCTCACAGGTCACCTGTCAGGGTCCCACACAGTCCCCACTGTTCCTTTTTGGATCCTGCTCAACTGGTCTGTGCCTTTTCTGAACCCCAGACTGGTATGGGGTAGGTAGGCTTTACAAGCACTGAGTACATAAAAATGTATTTTTTTTAATCTCTCAGCAACACGTGAGTCGTGTCTAGCTTGTAATATTATAGAATGCTTTCATCTCTTCTGGCAAAACTGCTGCCTCTACTTACTACAGAGACGATTATTCTTAAGTGTTATGCCTTGCCCTTGTCCTTATTGAATTATCTCCTATTATTTTAAGATTATTTCTCCATTTTGTGAGGATCATTTTAAGTTGCAAGCATGCCTACCTACCTCTCTATTTCAGCACACACACAAAAAAAACACCAGACCCAGAACAGGTTGTTTCAGAAACTAACCAGATACATTTTTCCAGTTTGACAGAAAACGAAACTGTTTTCTGAACATAGTTTCCTATCAGGCGTGTATACATGTGCTAGCAGTTTCTGCTGAACTGTCTTTCCTTTGTCTTCCCAGAGAATAATCACTTAAGCCAGTGCCCTATGCTTTATTTCAAGTAAGGATACAAGACAACTAGCATTCCTCTTCTAGGCCTGCCTCTCTGCAGTAAAAGGAAGCTAAGATCACATTGGCCATCCTCTTTGTTTTCTTCTAAGTAGCTTTTATTCACACATTTGCTTCTGTGAATCTGCTAACCATCAGAGCCATTTTATGCTTTCTGTATTTCTCCCCTAAAGCACAAATAAAACAACAAGTTCTTTACCTTATGCTCTCCATCAAGTGTTTTCAGTGTTATACCATAATCAAGCTCTTGATATATATCAAGTAAAGATAGTAACTTTTCATTGTTTCTGACGTGAGAGGTTGGCAGCTTTATGGTGACATTTATGCAGTTTACACAGGAACTGACATTCACTTCTGGTGGTCCCAAGGATGCTATTGAAAGAAAGAAAGAAAGAGAAAAAAATGATGGAAAAAATATACACTATGCATTCAGTACCAGTTCTATTTCGGTGATGGATATATAGCTGACTAATCAAATTCCAGAGTATGTCACTGTTGTAAATCCACAAGGCTTTGCAACATTTAAGTTCCACAGTCAAACAATCTTTTCCCACATGACTAGATTTTAAAAACAGAAAGCACTGGAGGGGCAGTAAGAAGAAGAAAGGTGGCAGAGGTTTTGCTTCAGATCCACAGAGATGTGAGCTTTTTATCTACATGAGAGGAAAGCTGAGGTTGATGTGTAGGAAAAGCTGATTACTTTCTTGCTCATCATCATCTTCTAGTCACTCCCTGGAAGGAATCTTTGTAGAAATTCAGCAGTGTGTAGACCTGCACACATTCATACTGGTTGCAAGGAAGGCTATATGTCTAAACTTGACAGCTGAGCTCCAAAGACTAAAAACTCTACTGACAATGGGACAGAGGACCTAGCGAAACAGTTACACCTCTGTGAGACTTCCACTGAGTTCAAGGTAATCTCTCAAGTTCAGGTCCTCAGAACATGTATGTGCTTGAAGAGCCATGCACACCAATTGTCTCATCTCTCCAAAACTACACATCCATCAAGATCAGAGGAACTTCTGTAGTGAATCAAGTCTAAAATCTTCTTTTCTCCAGCACAGGAAAGAAGTAGGAATGTTGGAAAACGGTGTGAGGACAAACTATCTCCATAATCCCCCCCTTCTGCGTAGTGCATTGTGGAGGAAAAGCACACAAAAATTAAAAGTTTGCATTTCACTTTTGTTTTTTTCCAGAAACATGGACATTTTGTTCAAGGTGGAGACTGGTTTGTCAACTTCTGCAAAATTGAAAAAAAAAAAACAATATACCTTTGCTAAGTACTTCTGTTCCTGAAATAGGGTTGAAGGCAAAAAAAAAAGTTTAATACTTAGAACAAATGTGCACTTTCATCTACCCTCAAACAGGAAAGCATGTCCTAGTCAAATGGTTGCACACTTAAAACAAAAGATTAGAAAGGAGTAAGTTACAAATAAACATTGGCTTAAATCTGGTTACAGCCAAACGTGGTTATTCTCCTGGCTCTTTGTTATGAAGCTTTTCTGCCTTTGCTCAATCTGTCTGTCACATGCGTGAGATTCCACCATAGGTATTAGAAGGTAGATATCAACTACACCCAGTAAGGAAATATCTCAGAATATTGATTCTTTCCTATTTAGGCACTGTAAACCAAAAAAGGACTACAGGGTTCATCTAAGTCCTGTGCCCTGGAAAACATGACTTAACTGCTTCTGGGTTGAACTAGAGTACTAGCACACTGCTTTTAACTGCTTAAGCAAGTCCAGCGGAGAGCGACCAAGATGATCAGTGGGCTGGAGCATCTCTGTTATGAGGAAAGGCTGAGAGACTTGGGTTCGTTCAGCCTGGAGAAGAGAAGACTGAGGGGGGATTTCATCAATACCTATAAATACCTAAAGGGTGGGTGTCAGGACAATGGGACTAGGCTCTTTTCAATAGTGCCCAATGACAGGCCAAGGAGCAATGGGCACAAGTTCCACCTCAATATGAGGAAAAAAACTTCTTTCCTGTGAGGGTGGCAGGTCTTCTTCCCTGGAGACATTAAAAACTCGCCTGGATGCGTTCCTGTGCCCCCTGCTCTTGGCATCCCTGCTCAAGCAGGGCGGTTGGACAAGATGATCTCCAGAGGTCCTTTCCAACCCCTACCATTCTGCAATTCTCTGTGAAAGCATCCAATTTCAATTTACAAGTTGCCAGTGATGGCCAGTCAGTCAGAGCACCTGACCGTTCCAGTGGTCAATTCAAAATATGCCTCTTGTTCCTAGATAAAAGTTATCTAGCTTCAGCTTCCAGTCAGGGCATGCTGTTATGCTTTGTTTACAAGACTGAAGAAGCATGACATCATACTAACTAGTGGTCAATGCACCTTCTGATCCTTCTCTTTATTAAACTAACTGCTGAAAGACTGAAGGCCTCCACCTCAGAGGGATGTTCTCAAATCCTTCAGCTATCCTTGTGGCTATTTCTCCCCACGCCCTCCACTTTTTCATCATTTCTGAGCCTGTAAGTGGACACAGCAGCAGCTACCTCTGTGCTGAATTCAAAGATGACATGACCTGTTTCTCCTCCATAGTCCTCCAATTGTTCTTCAATCTCTGTCTCTGTTACTTCAAAACTGAATACTAAGCAAACTAAGGGCGAAGCCACATTAGCATGTCACAGGAGATAAACACCTTCTTTCACCAAGGAAAGGGAAAGAGCAGGTTGATGAACAAACAAGTAAATCTCTTCCCCTACACTTAGTGCAGACATGGTATTTCTTTAACTCTTATCATTGACTACTTGAAGACATAAAAACAATGTTTTTTTTTTTTAAGTTATGCATCTTATGCACTTAGAGATTTTTACTTTGTGCTTGTCAATGCTTGACACAATGCTATTTCCTCTATATTTATATATATTTTTTATTTCAAAATTAAAGCCATGTCCACTTATCAGAACTACTGTAGCCACTAACTTTAGAAAGCTGTCTGTATATTCTATGTCTTGTAACTAATATGTGATAGATTATATACAAATTCATATTCTCTTAGATAAAGGAATAAGCTACCAACCAAGTTAGTTTGGAGTGTCTTACTGTAAAGCTTGTAAAAATGATATTGCGCATCAGCTACGAATAAAAACTACTCAAATGAGCAAATGCAGGCAGAGAACTTACTGTCAGTGTATGGCTGAAAACGAAGTACAGAAGAATTGAATTCTTCAGTTCCTATGAGGCTCTGAACAAATACAGAATACTCGATTGACAAATCTTTAAAATCATCTGTCAGATTACAAGAAAGTTGTGTAATAGCTGAACATTGTTCAGCAGTCTTCCAGTTCCTGTAAATCAAAGCAAGTTAAAAAAAATCAAAATAATCTCTCTGAATTCTCTGATACATGAAAGCACTGGGTGGGGGGAGGAAGAGAAAAGCATTTCTGAGTGGCAAAACAGACAAACAAGCCAGAGAACCCCAGCCTTAGTACTTTTGTAACCAGAGCAATGGAATTAACCAACCATGGATGTCGCTATACTCCTTGTACAGCCCTATCCAATGGGACATTAAGTCTGGAGACATGGAGTATACCAGTCAGTGTATTCTTTGATCTGTGTTTTAGTCTCTAGGTTATCATTAATGTGAACAGAAAAATAGACAATGTGCTTCTGTCAGAAGAGGATGACAAAATGTGGTTTTGTGTAGTGGTCTGAGAAAACTGGCCAGGACTGCCAAGATTAAAAGCCAAGTAGGTAAAAGGTAATTCTGGCAGGGGGAGATCGCGACCACCAACTCACAGACCACCTACCCAAAAGAGAACAATGGGAAAAGACAACTGAGTCTGCGCAATAATTTACACATGAAGTGAACAAGTTTGTGCCAATCACTAAAGAGAATAATATTGACTATGTATGGATAAAATGAATACATATATTTCTGGTCTATGTAAATCACATGTGAAAGGTGTGTAAGGTATGCATGTTAGGAGGAGCAATTCCCCGTGCATCTGGCACCATGAATAAAGAATGCCTGCCTTTTAACACTACATCAGTATTACGAGGCTTATTCCCGATTTCGGTAACAGTTTGAGTCAATAAACATTAAAAGTAAAATCTGTGTCTTATAAAATAAGACTTGCCTGCGGTCAGTGTATAGCACACGATAGTATGTTGGCCCAGTTGGATCACTTTTTGCCTGCCAGGACAAAATGTGCTGAAAATTGTGAGATTTCATTTGTAGGTTGTGAGCTGGCCCTCCCAGAAACCTTTCTAGAAAGGGGAAAAAAAAAAAAAAACCAAAAACAACCCACCAACATGAATAACAAACAAATGTGAGATTGCAACAATTCTAATCAATAAACCCAATTACAGCAGCCCAATATTTGCCAGAAATAAAGCAACCATATAACAGAATTCAGCACAATAAAAACAACAATGCAAAGGACTGTCCTCCTGTATTATATTTCTGTTAAGTTCTTTCTTCAAAAAACACGAAGTTTTAAAATTATGCTTGGTGACAACATGCAAGTTTTTTTACCTGTGTTAGGAAAAGCATTTGAAAGACAATAAACACTCTTACCAGGCAAGCTGCAAGAAGCTGTAGACAGAATGCTGATGTACACTGGAAAACGAAACGATGTATTAATGCATTTGTATGACTACAATATCTGATTATTAGCTTACTATTGGCGATATTAATTTTCAACAATTAAAGGCAATACTCAGTATTCCCTCAGTGGAACCGTTTCTTTCCCATCATCTTCCTACTACTTCTCTCTACCCCTCCTTCCTTCCCCAGAGTATGGGATGTCCCCTTCCAACCTCTGTTGTTAATTTGAGGCTCCTAGGAGCTAGTTCTTTGATAACTGCACTGTAGTTCAGGCTTATGCTGATCCCTGCCAGATAAGGTTCAAGACTCAGTGTAAATATATGTACTTGAGATGTTCTTATCAAATATTGTCGTAAAGGATTCTGACTACATTTCAGGTAGCTCTCTCTGTTAAACACCATTTTAAGTCACAACAAGAATCTTAAAACTGATCTGGGAAAAAATACTATTACAGCTTGAAAAGCATTATTGAATCATCTTCACAGATGTCCTTCTTTGCTAAATGTGGGGAGTCCTCGAGGCTGTACAACAACTTCAGTACATTACTCACTGTCTTCACTCAGCTAACTCCTATAACTGCCTATTTCAGGCTCTATTTTGTAACACACGCTATTTTGTGTCCTGCTTCTGTAACATTTCCCTGCGGGTGGTTAACTCTACAGCATTCTATCCTCTGCCTGCAAAAGAAAAAAAAAAAAAGAAACAAACCATCAACAGATGCTGCAACGCTTCCCCTGTCAGAGGGAACGTTGAAGGCCACGTTCAGCCTTTTAGTCAGGCCTACTGTGCGAGTAATCTTGCAAACCCAGCCTTCTTGCACATCCTGACATTCCAGAGGTCCCCACATCTTCTTGTATAGCCTCCATAAGAGACTGTTCATCCAGATTCATATTGTATCCAGAATTCTTTTCCTTGACCAACCCAGTCTTGCATCATTCATATCTTTTCAGCACAGTGTTTCAAGACACTCTTGAAATTATTCTTCTGACCCTTCCAATTTTTTTCTCAAGATCCTTCAGCTCCCTTCTGCTTTCTAAGTGCAAATAATATAAACTTCCTCTCCTCATTTTAAAAGCATTTGGTGGCCTATCCTCCTGCTGATGACACGCTGACTCCCATGCTCAGTTGGCCAAAGTGGTTATTAGTTTAAGTTCAAACATGCATGCTTTTTCTCATGCCTTAGACAAACTCCATTGAAATAATTTGCAAATTCACTTATTTTCTCTAAAACTGTTCTCCATGAACTCTCTTTTGTCTTGACACCTAAACCCTCTACCCAAAAATATTACAATACCCAAAACACCGCTGGCCCGCTACCTCTGTTAACTGTGCTGATGAATACTGCCTTAACATGTTCCTTTATTTTCCTCATCTCTCTTTGAATGGTAACTTCTGCAGCATGAGGAATGTCTTTGACTTTATATGTGCACAGCAACTAACATAGCAGCACTCCCGTCCACCACTGAGGTTCTCAGGTGCTACACTATGACAAATAATGTAACAGAACTACTTGGCGGGTCAACAAGATGTGCCACAGTAAGAATGACCGTGGAAAGAGAAAAGAAATCTGGGATATACCTCACAAAAAATTAAAACCATCTTTACGGAGATGTATAAATAATGCATAGGACAGAACTATCACAGAATGCTTGAGGCTGGAAGGGACTTCCAGAGGTCACCTGGTCCAACCCCCAGCTATGTGAAACATGGTACCAGAGTACATATTCCTGGCAAAGTAGCGAGGATTCAGAACAGTAGCAGCTCAGTGGGAACTATCCTGTCCCAGACATGCTGGGAGAATTTCCTAAAGGATTAATCCAATTATGATCCTTGTCTACTTTTGAAGAGAGTACTGGAAAAGGAAGGGAAAAATCTCCTACTCAGTTGAAGAGATACATGCACAGAATCTTTATGGCTGCAGAGAAGTGCCTTAAAAATTGCCCTTTTATTAGCAGTGGGCACACAGAGAAGCACACAAATACACTTGGGCATCTAAATTTGTTGAAATCATTTGGGATGGATATTTAGCCAAGTATTTTTTACAAATATGGCTCTTTGGACATCTGTCTCATAAATATTGAGCTATGCTCCCAGCATCCCTTCTGAAATTAGACACAAAGAGGTTAAGCAACTCACTCGAGTTGCACATGCAGCAAATTTGTATTACCACAAAACAGAAAACTCCTCTCTCAAGCTACATTTTGCCATCCAAACCACAGACATCCTCTCTCTTATATGCCTTCCTTTTCTACTTGTTCTTCTACATTATTAGTAAATAATTAACTTCCCCTTAGAGAAGAGAAACTAAATGTAGAACAACTCATTTCTTGCCATAGAGTAACAAATCACCTATCTGGAAAAAACATCCAGTGGGTATGAATAACAACAATACTTTAACAGTTCTTATTCTTTACCTGAACACAACCTGAGATTTGTAACTACTTGTGGCAGTTTTCCAACAGGCACACCCCCTTTAGCACAATAAGGCTAGTCCCATTATAGAAATGTAGTGCCAGTGCACAGATCCTAGTAATGATACACTTCCTTGGAGCAAGCCCTTCGGATTAAGAGATGCAAACAGTCTTTTGCCATTCTCTTGTATGCCAGCCACTTCACATGTGTCAGCTGTCTTGCTGATATATTTCCTGTTGACATAACTATTTTTCTATTCTGTCCATATTTGTGACGTTTAAATGCCTCCCCTCTCTCAAAATCGAATTCCATTCATCTAGAGTTCAAACAGCCTCAGAACTTTGTTTCAACAAACATGTTTAGCAAATATAGTTGGAGAATTGCAAAATTTTGTAGGTTACATTCTTACATAAGAGACACAGACAAGAGAAAAAAATCTTACACCAAATAACTGGGAAAATTAAGACCACAGAAATAAAGATGTCTGTAAACTGAACAGGGAACCTTCTTTATCATGTTATCCTTTTTACAGCATTAAATGATCCTATCAAAACAGCTTCTCACTACAACTACAGCTCAGCCAAACTATGTTTATTGTGCCCATCAATCCAGAAACTAAGGAGTCCTTAAAAAAATTAGAATAAGAAATGAAAAGTGACACATCCAACTAAGAGTTTGCTGGACATTTGGAGAGGCAGAATGCAGTATGCTGTTTCAAAACATTTCTTTCTTTTGGGAAGATTCTGTGAATTATTCTGGGGAGAGCTCTATAATAAGATGATGGTATCTTACTTCAGTAACTCAGGAGGACTGTTAGTGAAAAATTAGCAGTACTACTCCTCTTACAATATAAAGGTACAGGCAGCTTACCAAGTTTATAAAAATGCATTGGTCCATCCATCAGTGTCTCCACAATGATTAAGAAATATAACCTACTGATCGTAAAATAAACATTTTGCTTCTGTACCTGCAAATACATTAAAAACAATCACATTCAGCAAATCATCTCAGTAAATTGCCTGCAAGTAAAACAAAATCTATGGACAAAGTTATTTTAACCTCTTCAATGTTTGGGGGGAGGCAGTGGTACAGAAACAGTTATTGCTGGGAGGGGGGGTGGGGCAAGGATCCTCAGATTAGACAGGCAATTTCATGACAACAGCACTTTCCTTTTTTCACATGGGAAGTGCTCTTACCATTTCGAATAAGTACAGCATTGTTTTGATTATTTGTATTGATTTTGCATGAAGGTAGCCACTCACTCCAACTTATTAAATGCAATGAAAAAAAAACATTGCTTGGAAATCATCGCTATTGTAAAAAATGTTTCCAGAATGATGGTAGACCAAGAAGAAAGTTAGGAAAAAAACCCCAATTATATAATTATTAGTTATAAGGAAGTTATTAAGTTTGTGACAGTTTTTTAATACATGATTTATTAAAATATTCCCTCTCCTTGATGTTATTTTACTCTATTTATTATCCTCATAACATCAATATTCGCAGGATCAGGTTTTGAATTAAGGTAAAGTACTAAGGCCAACCGTGAATCTATAGACAGCTGGGCAAGGGCATAATTATTTCCAAAGAATCTTCTCTTCAGGTTTAATACAAATAAATTGTTTTTAAATTTAAAATTATTTTTAAATACAACTTAAATTATGTTCTCTGCAAAACAAACAGCTTAAAATTTAAAATCATGACGTAGCATACTAGGGTCAAACTTAACACAGTACGTTAAAATCTGATGAACTAAAAAAACCCTCGTCTGAGATGTCAATCTTCTGCTCTGAGTTTTAGTGTGGCTATAGGAAGTCACCGGATAAACGCTGAGAATCTCCATCTGTACAACTGATATTCATAATTCCACAGACAAGAAGAATATTCTTTTCATCTCAGTTTGGTCATTTTATTAATTCATCCAAGCATGAGGAATATTTAGGAGATACAAAATACCAGTCTTCCTCTTTTCAATCAAAATTAAAAATGATGGATGATAAGATTTAGTAGTTAAAAAGATCTTTACATTTATCACTGATATCAGCAAACCTGAAAGCGATTAAGTCACACATATCTATCAAGTAATTTAGTTTTGCCACTAGTGAATGTGACAAGATAAAATAATTTGACTTTCTTGTGCAGATCAAGCTTACAGATTACACAAGTAGAAAAAAAGAAATCTTTGCACTTCAACAAGGTTACCAGCTTTGTTCAAAAGTCACACAGAAACCTAATGCCAAACCACGTTCCCTTCACAGTAAATTTAAAGAACAGTTACACCTGCAGGACCTAATTTTTCAGGCTGCTCAAAATTTTCTCTTAAGGGGACAACATTACAGATCCTGAATTTACTTAGCAAAATATTTTCTTTAGGTCTTAATCATTGCAATTAATTACAAGACATGTTCAAAGCACTCCATATGTAGTATTATGCAATAGATGTATTTGTGTGCCTTTGATCCTTGCTGTACATGCTGTCACGAATAACAACTTTCTCACTCTTGGAATCTGAAGTGATTCGTGAACGGCTCTGTATGCTGAACACCACATGTATTCACACGATGCACATTCAAAGCCAAGTTATGGGTTTAGCACCTTAGAATAGGTAAGAAAAATGTGACAAACCAGGTTTATCTCTGAGTTTGCACAGTTATCTAATTCTGGATGTCTTCTGCAGATCAATGCCAGTGAAATTGCAGGGGAAATTCCGGAGGAAAACCATTTCTGTCAGAACTCTGTTTAGCTTTTGTTACTCTTCCTCTCAGAGGTGCAGCAATTCCTGGAGAGAAGCCAAGGAAATACTAGTGAGCCCAGCCCCAACTCACCTCAGCCTGGGCTCACAGTAACTCCGCTGGGAGCTGCCTGAAGTCTGCAGGGCTTTCAAAACTCTGCTTTGCACTTCCACATCACCTTCAGCGGCAGCTCATTTTTAACTGGAGTTCGGGCTGGGTTATTTTCATTTTGCTTCCAATCAGAAGAAAAATCAGGCTTTGAAGTTTTGAAAGTCACTAGCTTGTATTTCAGAAAAGCTCCATATCAGCAGAGCAGAAAACACACCCTATTCTTTGAAACAAGCAGATGGTATATTTATAGAAATCTACTTATCAAAATATCGAGAGAGAGAGAGAGAGAAACACCACAAGAGATGTTTTAGGCAGAGAAGTCAGCAGAGGAATGTTCTAAACCCACCAAAAGGCAATTCAAGGTATGGATCAACTTCACTACTGAGACCACGTGAACCAGGGGATCGCTCTGTGAGTTGCAATGTTACGCCCACGCTCTAGTCCTGGCTTGGCTCGGGGACTTTGGGTAAATCGCTTCTAAGGATATCGAAGTCATTTAACCGTAATAACGCAAGCCCACCACGCAGAAGCCCACTTCCCACACCCTGCCAGCGGTGCTCCTGGTGAGCCGGACGTGACCCTGGAGGAACCAGAGTGGGACATGCAGCATTAAACTGTACCAAGAGACTCCTCGGCCGCCCTGTGATGCTCCAGCGCGGCGTGGGGACAACGGCACAGCACTTGCGACAACAAGCTCTGTCAGAGTCTACCGTTGTGTATTTTTCCTTACAATTTCATGGCCGTGAGCTACATGATTGATAACCTGCATCAAAACCGGCTACAACACACCCCTCAGACTATCGCTGGGGTCAGTTTCGCATTCGGCGACACCGCCAGAGAAACAACCCCAACCACCCGCTGGCTTTATGTGCGGTTCCGCTGGTATTACACCAAAACGCGCTGCGGGGACTGGGATTTCGGCCAACAGCGGCCTCCGCAAGGGGCAAAGCAGAAACCACAGACCCTTCCAGGAAAGCCCGGCCGCCGTTCCCAGCCCGGGAAGCCCGGCCCGGCGCCCACAGAGGCCTCCCCTCCCCGAGGGAGACGGGCAAGCCCACCGGGGCGGCGAGGGGCCGCCCCAGCCCTCGCTCCAGCTGCTGCAAAGGAATGGCTCTAACACCCTTACCACAGGCCCGCCGCACCCACCCTCGCCCCGCAGGCGGCGACCCACGAAGAGAAACTAGGGTCTTGGGGGGGGCGATACCACACGCCGCCGCCTTCCCAGCCGTACCTCGCAGCAGGCGGCATCCCTGCGGGCTAGGCTCCGCTCCGCGCCGGCTCCCCATGGCTTCCCTGTGAGGCCGAGGGAGAGTAAGACACGGCCTGCGCCTAACACGAAATGGCGGAGGCGGCGCTGCGGGACGCGGCTGGGCTGGGCCGGGCCGGGCCGGGCCCGCCCCGCCGCGCCGGCCGGCCCGCCCGAGGCGGCAGGGCGGTGCAGGGGGGCGGGCGGTGCCCCTCAGCCCCGCTGGGGCCCAGCGGTGGGGCGCCGCTTCAGCAGCAGCGGCGTCAGCACCTCGCCGCTGGCCGGCGGCTCCCCTGGCGAACGACAGTCTCCTTCCCCACGCTCGCGGAAAGCGGTTTTTTTTTGTTTTGTTTTGGATTTTTTTCGTTTTGTTTTGTTTTGTTTTGTTTTGGAGCTTGCTGATCCCCGTTCTCTTTTGGGGTCTCCTTGTCCTTAGCGGTGAGGGAGCATGGTGCTGCTACTAAGCGTTTCGTAAATATTTGCCCTAACGGGCACTCAAATGGAGGGTGTCCTCTGTCCAAGTATTTGCTGATAGTGGAAAGAGCAGTAATGTCATATTAAATATAGCCTGTATCACATCACGTGAGGGATCTTCATGAGAAGATCTTGGTTCCTACCTGGGGGGAGCGAGGGGTAACAAACCACGCCTGGTTAGTGGCCCTGTCCCGCAGCACCTGCGGCCTCGCTCGCTGCACCTTGTCTGTCGGCATCTGTTTCCTCACAGATGGAGACGCGTGTAATTGTTTGGCAGCTGGACGTGAGGCTGTGCTGCATCTGCTTAATCTACACAAGGCAAAGCAAACCTGAGACTTCCAATTTTCATCTTTTAGGCTTCTCCAAACTTTCTGGTAAAATATATATATTGCTTTAACACATGAACAGCTCAAAAGTAGTGAAGACAGTTTTTCTCCATTTTACTTCGTGAAGAAATAACCTTGGATCTGAGATGCAAACTGAAAAGGTGCCAGTTTTGACTAGAAACTCCAAACAGGCTAAATTCACTGTATGCCTTTGCATGAGTTTGTCTCATGAGTGAGTCTTATATGTGGCACCAGTATTTGTGTTTCTTGATTCCAGTTCCAAACTGACTTTTTTAAGGGCAGAATGTTTACTTGGAAGCAGAGTCTGGAATGAAAATCAGAAGGACAATCGAAATTTTAATGATGTTCTGTCTTGATCAGTTCTGCCACAATAGTACTGCACCTTTGGCATGCCTACATCTGCTTTATATTGCTGACACTACCTTCCCGTGGCTCACTCAGCTTCTGCCTAAAAGACCAAACATAAAGGTCTCCTACACTCTAATTTTTATTTTGTTTTTGTTGTTTCACTTGCTCCAGCCCACATTTTTTTTTTCTTAAGGCTGTTTTACCTGTGAGCCTATTTTCTGTTGACTGCTTTTTCAGCATTATCTGTTGTGAAACCTCTTTCTCATTTCCTGCCATTTTTGCAGCAGTTCCCCCAAACTCTTGTTCTTTCCTGCCTATGAGATTAACTTGCTGTCTGTCATGGTCCCTCAGCACTTTGTGCTGAAGATGCTGAAATTTAGCTGTGGGGTTTTTTCTCCTTACATTTCCTTCTCCCTTTTTCTGATCATTCATTCCTTGCCTCTCCACTTCTTTAAACTCTAAATAAAGCAAAAAGTGAGGTCTTCAGCTTTCTCACCAGCTTTCCTCACTGTCTCCAGTGATAATGCTGTCACTTGATCACCCAGTGAATCTTCAGTCTGGCCTAGGTACAGGAGGGATGAAGCAACCTTCAAGTCACTGGCTCCATTGTGCGAGGGAGAGAGTGGTGAGGGGAAAAAAGCTTTAGGTGAGCAACAGCAGGAGGGGAAAGAGTTCGGCAGCTCTGGCTCACGCAGGAATCAGCTGCTTTTGCCTTTGACTCTTCAGATGCAGGGATTCCTTCACCTGCTTGCTTGCCTTCCTATCTTGTGATGAGGAAGGCAGCAAGAAGGAGACTATGTTACAGGAGATTATTACTTACGAATATTTGTAGGGGTAAAGGGAGAAGAATTTTGCTGGGAGCAGTAAGGACCCAGCCTTCAGCCTGAGTGATTGGCAAAAAAGCCAGAAAAACCTTGAAAAATGTTTCCAAGGTAGCCTTTCGGTAGCAGAAGGCCCAGTGCATCAGGTTCCCTTTTTACAGGTCCCCTGCTAGTGGCTACAGGGGACTGTTCACATCCCTGCAGTGACTGCTGAGTAAGCTTGTTTGTAAAACTCTTACAATAAAATTGCAGTTTGCCGTATCAGTTGTGTGCTGGTACCCATCTTATCCTTTACCTGTGCTCAAAGGCAACTTCACCATCTCTGGTATCACTGAATATTTTGACTTTAGGGAGTGTCTTTTTTTGCCTTTGTTTTTTCCTCTCTGTGGCTGCTGGCTTGTTCTTTTTGCTCAGACTAACAGAGAGTACCCAGAGCTGAATTGGTGCCTTGGCTGGGAGCATATCCTTGAGCTGCAAGGTTGCTGAATTACCTGAAAAGTGCTTTTTGTAAGTTAAAATCCCTGTCACATGCTTACATGTGTTAATGTTAATCTTCTGCTTTCTTCCTCCATGCAGAATGTTTTTCTTTCTAACTGGCCTCAGGGTATTTCTTACATTGTTTCCCATTCCCAGAACGATGCCTTTCCTGCATTTGTTTATTTTTTAAATAAGGAAACTCTTTCCTTATTTGGACTAATTTTTCATAATATCATACTTCTTTCTATTTAAGTAGGGTTTTCCTTCCTTGGGCTTCAGAGCCCTTTGCAGGGCATGGGAAGATATTATTATTTCATAGGTGAGATGACTAAGGCAGAGAGGTAAGAAGGTCTGTTTTCAAAGGTGCTTGTCCCTTCCAACCCCTGATGATTTTAGGGTGAGGTACAGGTTGTTGGTAATTCTTGTAACTAGCATTAAAGTCAGAAACTACTTGTCCAAGATTATCCTGTGTGTTGGTGGCGATGGAGGGCTAGAATTCAGTTTTCAAAAATTTTTGGTCAAATCACCAGGTCATAGCTATTACCAGTATAAATATAAACTGCCTCCAATAATGATCTGTCTGTGACTTAGAGATAAATGTATCCTTGGGTGCTGAAATATTACTTCCACCCCTAGCTATTCCTGATTCTGGAGTGCTCAGCAAAGTACTCTCACTCAGGTACTGACCCAATGCAGACAGGGAGGAGGGCAGGACTATGAGCAAGGAATAATGAAGATTTGGCTAGTGCAAAGTATAAAGCCTCTTGATTTTGGCAGCTCAGTTTGCATTTCCCATGAAAGAAAAATTGTGCTGAAGCCACAGGGATGCTCAGCTATACCAGGTTAAGACGCTGTAATGAAAACTCTAGTAGTTTTGGGGGGACTTTTTGTTGGTTGATTTGTTTGTTTGTTTTTCATGCAGAGAATGACTCCATCTGTTGCACTTCATGTGAAAAATTGCCTGTAGAATTTGTAAGTGAAATGGGGAGCCTGGCCTTGGGCTCTGCTGTAGTAAACACATCCATTATTCTTCAAAGAAAGTTGGGAAGAAATTGCACAGACTAAATACGCTGTTATTGCAGACAATTATTTTCTTAGTTCTGTTAATATGTGTATGTATGTGCACGTGTGTGTGTTTATACATAAATATCTATTTGCGTGCATGTAACTGGTTCATCAGTTGTTCTCTGAGAGATCATTACTTGCACAAGGTCAAAACTGGGTGAAGAGCAGCTTGTACACGTGAAACGTGTCATGTGAAGCTGATACTGGGGAGGAAGGAAGACATTTTGAAGAAGTAACTTGAGATGCTAAATTTCCTATTCAGTGAAGACATCTGCCCTCTATTTCTCAGTTTCTCTTGTTGCAATATAAGGTTACATAAATTAATCTGGAGAGCTCACTGTGATTTATCTGTGCAATAAATCAAATTTAATCTGAAGTAAAATTATTCCTCAGGATTAAATGTGCCACCCCTAACCCATGAAATACATGACTGTTAAAAGAGCAGGAAGTTTTAAAACTAGATTCAAAACTAGTATAAGGAAGGCAAAATTTACAAAATGTTAACTAACATAGAAGAAGTCACTGTCATTCATTTTTTCTATTCTGGGCAGACAGAGGTGGCTGCTCTTTCATTAGGGCAATGGCAGAAACATTTCCTTCTGTGTTTTAGCACTCTCTGTCTGAATTTGGAGCAGGAATCTCAGCACACAGCACCTGTATTAAAAGTTAGATTTTAACACTGGTAAAGTAAGCACCCTCTCTTTTCAGTTGTCCCTTTGCTATTCAGTTTTTGAATGTAAAGCTGTCTGGAAGGAAAGTCTCATCAGTCTAGACTGACACAAGGTCAGACTGTCGCTGTCTGTGCAGACCAAAGCTTACAGAGGTTGTTCAGAAGCCCGAAGTATTCTAAGCATATCACTACAAACCAGCCTGGGACATGGCGAAAAGATTGTCCTGCTCCTCTCTGGAGCTCCTGTGGTATCTAGACAAGCCAAAGAACTGCCAGCTGTGGGCAGGTCTGTGGGTACAACTGCTGCTGTAGAGCTGGAGGAGTAAGCACAGCAGCTAAACACACATGGCAGCCCCCATGCTGTGCCGCACAGAATGGTAGTATCCCACCTTTTTGGAATAACAGACCATTGTCACACCTCCTCTCTTGTGGCTGCTCAGCCTAGTTGTGCTCAATAGTTTTTACTATTAAAGATGATCATGTGTGTATGCCATACCCCAGGACAGGTGGTAGAATCATAGAATCATGGAATCATAGATTCTATCTTTCAGTAGCATGAAAATAATTCAAATGATCATTTAAAAATAGCTCAGCAAACTGGTATTTATCCTGAGGTTATACACTGGTACATCTGTTTTTTTCCCTGATACGAAGGAAGTTCCTAGTGTGCATGTAGGTCTTGTTTGGCTTGACCTAATTTCTGCTGGTACCTTATGCTTGCACTCCCTGAAACATCCTGAATTCTGCCATTCATATGCCATGTTGACCTTTTTGACTGTATTATTGTTACTGGGGGTTTCAGGTTGCAAAATAATTGCTATAGTAGCTGGCTACTGATGGGTTTGTTGGTAAAACTGGCCCACTGCAAAGAAAGAGAGAATAAAGAAAGATGTAGAAAGACAGAACTGAGGTGCTCTTATTTTCTTTGTGAATTCATGCAGCGCTTGCTTCACCTCACGCATCCAACTGAGGTATCCTCAACTTTTCCATGTCCTGCGTTGTTTAGTTTCTTCTCCTTACATCCTGTTACTTTCCTGCCGCTGATACCTCTAGCAAGGGCCAATCCTCTATACAGGCAGGGTTTCACTGAGTATATAGATGCTGGGAATTTATTAAAACTAGCATAAAGTGCCATGAGCCTGCCTTCCAATTGCTATATTTACTGTCAGTATTAGTACTGGTGCACCTGATTTAGTGATAGTGTTAGGAAGAACATTTTTAATACAGTTTCTAGCTGTAAGCACCTTTATATACCTTTCATTATTTAATTCTGACACATCTATTTCTATTAAATCTTATTTATGTTTTTTTGCTGTGTTTACTTTCTTCTGAGCTCAACTGTGTGGATTGTTCTGAAACTTCAGTGGATCCAAAACTAGGAGAGACTGCCCCTTCCCCCTATTTTTTTTTTTTTAATTTGTGTACAGCCCTATAAATTTTTTGTGTGTTCATGTTTTGCAATCTAGCATCAGAAGGAAATAAAAAATGTGCAAGATTTTGAGAAGTAATTTTAAAGCCTTTCCTGACTCAAGAATTGGAATGTGATCTTTTTTGGCCTGAAGGTGTTGCTGTTTCTCTAGGAAGAAGTATTGGAAAAGACATTGAAGAGGAGTACTTTGGAAGTCTTATCGGATGTACTTGCATTAAAGTTAGATATTCACCTGTTTATGCTCTTTGACTTTGTATTAATAACATTTCATCAACACTTTGGAAGACTGAGACCTCTCTTAGCAGATCTCAGATGTACATTATTAAACCTTCCAGCATATCATGGACCAGCACACTAAAAATAGGAGCCATTATTTTTTTTAAATTATTATTCATGCATATTTTTAATGACCAACTTCTTGTGTTGGTCACGTGCTTTGACATGCTTTCAGATTTGTTGGTGGGAGAGAGGTGTGGTTTCTGTGCAAGTGCTCACAAAAGATGTTTATTCTTATTTGTTTTGAAAGATGTCACTGTGCAAAGCTGAGAGGTGGAGTAGGTTTCTGGTATTACTTCAGTACCTTGCAAATGATTCATTTCAGTCAGTTCTTATCATCTGTGTATTTTGACTCAAATAGTAATATACAGGCAAATTTTTGAATTTTGGCCCAACTTCCTTGTCCTTTTGTAGGCTTAGCAAAGTGATGAGATCCTTCTTCTTTTTCACTAAGAAATCTTTTGTTTCTTGGAAGATTGCATAAAATCCAATTCCAGTCTTAGATGTCTCTAGGATGTGGCCTGTCACCTTCAGGTGTCACCTGTGTTACTCCTATGTCTCACCCTGCAGGCCAATTAATCCTGATGGGAGAGAGAACTTCCCTTATCCACAACTTGGGAGGGTGGGGAAATGTGTCACCTACTGCCTTTGGTGGCGGGGCCTGAGATGGCATACATTTCTGGTGGAGTCCCAAGCACAACCCTTGGTTATTTTTGGGGTGTGAGGGAAAGTAGGACTCTAGGATTGGTTAGACAGTGGGTGCAGGATGTTTTTCTTCCACATAGGCATGTGTTGGGTCTGCACTGTTCAGCATGTTCAGAAATCACCTGGAAAAGGGAGCAGGCAGACAAAGTTTACTGCTAGTGAGAAATTATGCAGGGTGGAAATATTTTGCAATACTTTCCAGCTGTCACTGGGCTACTGGATAGATTAGAGTGGCACATTAAATTAAATATTAAGGCATGGCTAGACACTTAACCCATTTTTACCTTATTCCTGAGGCCTGTGCTGCTGCCTGCTGCATGAGACAGGACACGGGTATAACTGAATTTCAGGTATGATGAAGTCTGACTAAGCTTATTTCTTTATGGCTGCAGGATCAGGAGGACAGACTCACACTGCAGGACATCCGAGCCAGCTGTGCTTAGGGATAACAGGATTTTGTGAACATGGGCTGTTTCAGTGCCTGTAAACTCCCAGAGGTTCCTTGTGGAGTTTCAGGTACTGTGAAGGTTCCAAACTCCACATGAACATAATAGGCATAATGGCTCCAGGAATATAGCGAAGTTCCTATATACAACTGCCACGTAGAAGAAATAAAATCCACATTCCAAGACATGTGAAACTCAATGGTACGTAGACCTGGTGGCATTTCAACTGCACAGTGAAAGATTCTGTTTCATGTTTGCAGAAAATGGATTGTCCGGCAGATCTTTTCCTTGCCTAAGCCTCTACGCCTGGGTTGTGGAGGTCCTTGCTGTACAGCTTCTGCTTCTGCTGTCTTACCTGCCTTGCACTGCATCCTGCCTGCATTGTATTGTGCATCACGTAGGTAACAAGCTCTTTCCAGGTAAAGACAGTGGTCACGCCACATGCATATAAAAAGTGACTACTGCTAATTTCTGATCTTTGGCTGTGATTTTGAGACACTTCTGTAACAGCAGTGACAAATGTTACCTTTCAACACTGTTTATTCTAGAGAACCTGCTAACTTTTTTTCTGAAAACTGCTGCCTTAAGTAACCTTGATCATTTTCTCAGGGGATATGCAGGTGCTAGACGTGATGTTGTACTTCCCTTCTTGGACTAGGGAGATGTAGAAGAGGAATGGTGACTCTCTGTTGTCTAGTAAATACTTTTCACCCCAAAATTTGTCCCATACTCTTAGTCTACAAGAAAAGAACTAAAGACGGGAAGTGTTTTCTCAGTTTTATAGTGACTTTTACATGCTCTCTAAAATGTGGTTTGTGTTTGAAAGTGGAAGTCTGAAGAAGTCTTTCTTTTCTGGTTGGGTAATCAGTATTGGCAGTTTACCACTTGTTAAGTGGTCTTAAGAAAAGTTTGGTGAAATTTCTGGCCAACTTTATATAACAGATAGGAAAAGAGTGCTAGACAGTACTTGCCCATGGCCCCGCTCTTTGGCAGTCACACACAGTGCAATGTTCTTATGAAAAAGGGAGCACTTTAAAATATATCTCATACCTGCCTTGAAACTTTGGCCAAAGATCTAGTCAGGGATTAAAAAGAAAGTTTTAAGCAAGTACAGTATGGTTCATTCAGTATTTCACAGTTCTAGGATAGTTATAGGGATTGCTATGCATGAGGACCATATATATATATATACACACACACTTCCCAGATGGATGAGCAGGAAATAATGCTTATTCTTGCCTTATAATGACACATTGGAAGTTCATGATTGTGCTTCTAGATGGGACACTTATTTTGTTTGGGAAGATGTGGCCACTTTCCAGTGTAAAATTAACCTTTCAGGAAGTACCACACCTCCTTTCCTAAAGATGGTGGTATCTGAAGTCTAAACCTTGGAAAAAATTCCAAGTTGCCACTTTTTCCTATCTGTAATGACAAAGGACTTTTCACCTAATGCTGCGTATTTTTACAACTCACTTTAAGCACATTGAATAGAATAAATCCAAATCTACTTTTACTATTACTAGTAGTATTAATTGCATGAAGATGTTGCATTTCTGTACAAACAAGTTAATATAGCAACTCTTTTCCATGCAGCTATATCTCTGTGCTTTGGGCATGACTCTTTGCAAGCCAGATGCACAGATCAGTACTTTAGGTCTCTTCTTTTTTAACGGTTGAAGCTTTAACTTAAAATCATGTTATTGTTTCGTTACTTGATTGAATACTTGGTTGAATTGCCCTTTTCTGTCCTATTAATTAAATAGTTTGTCCTGCATGTGTGGTAGTTATAAGACAGAGAAGTCTTGATTAAAAAAAGCCAAACCAACCAAAATCAGGATATTTACTGAATGTTTTCTTATGTTTAAAATGTCTGCTATAATGAGTACTTCCAGTAACTAAACACAATACTATATCATCACATAACAGCACTGAGTGTAATGAAAACAACCATGGGAGCCTTCATACAAAGCCCCAGTGAAACATCCATTTCTAGGCATAGAGTAAGCCATGGATGAAATTATTGTACAGTTTAAATATAAAATACATGTGCAAAATATTCTGATTTAATACTTATTGATTGGAAGATAGATTACAGAGAATTTTTTTCCCTGGCTAATATTACTAACAACTTGTTCTCTTTATTAAAATGATTCTGCTAGCCTTTGATGCCTTGGTATATCCCATGACTGAGCTGGGATCTGATTTGGTATCATGCTAACAGTGAATTTGGTACCTGGCCCATACCTTTTGCTGCCTGTAGTGCAATAACTAAAACAATATAGGTATGACCTGTTAAGTAAAATTCTGCATGAACTCCAGCCACCTCAGTGAAGTCAATTAACCTAGCAGGGTTTGCAGTAGGGTGGTACAGAATCTGGTTTCTTGTGATTTATATTCATTAAAAACCAGCACTGAGCTAGAACACTATCAAGTGCTTTCTGGGGCTGCTAAACACTCACAAATGGTTTGATTTTTTTCAGAATACTCAGTTTTGGAAGAACTTTAATCAACCTGTCATTGATTAGCACCTGGTAGGGTTAGGGATCTGCAGAAACTGCACAGTCCTGGAGCATATGATAACATATTTTTCTCAGTGTGGGACCATTAGTTTCACAGTTTTCTCAGATAAATATAAACTCAGAAACATGCAATAAGTGTTACTCAAAGCAGAGCATGCATCAGCTGGGATTTCACTGTCTGCGGGTTTTAAATTCAGTGGTGTCCCCAAGGGTTAATCAATATTGATGGCAATTATTCTTAGTCCACACACCAAATGAAATGAACACTTACACTTTTCCTGTTTTGCTTTGTCTCTTCACTAAGAAGTAACATAGAAATACCAAAATAAATAATAAAAAGATTGTGTTGGACCTGCAGCAGGCTGACAGAGTAGTTAGATTTCTTTTGTATCAGGTGTTGTTCAGTAACAGTCTCTGTTGCCTTAGTCCTTTGGGAGAAGGACAATGTGTAGAAGCTCTCTTCAGTACAAAAGAATGAAAAATCCCAACAACCTTGATTTGAGGGACGTGGCAAGACTATACCTCAGGGAGTTTTATTTCTGTTTTCTCTTTTGTAAACTTCAGCTTCCGTAAAGCTGGTGGTGTAGATACCTGGGAAATTTTTCTCAGTATTTGACAGGCACTGTATCTAACATGAACCACACATAAACCACAGGATGGTTGCTAAATAGAGGTGATGAAAAGGTACTGTAACCCTGAAAGAATTTACATACATCCTTGGTCTTACTCTCACAAATTGCTTTAGTGAAATAAATTAGATTATTAAATCCTTACATGAGGGCATGTGACTAAAGGGCCTTAAAATGGTAGCGAAAGAGTATAAAACCTTCCATTGCCCAGCCATGGGATTTTCAGCCCGCAAAAGCTGTCAGAATCCAGACATCTTGTTTGCAGATGACCAGCCTATGTGTTAGTCTTGCACAAAAATTTCTGCTGTTCTTGGTTTTTGGCTACTCTTTTTATGTTTTGAATCAGGTAAGATTTTTTTTGCCTCACAGACACAGGAGTGTTTGAGTAGATGGGAAAAGAGCAAGCGAATGGTGTTAGAAATTACCCAGCATTACACATGCAGAATGAGCTGTGGTGGACCTACTTCACGGATGTGGGCAGGGATTTCTCTTTCTGTGAATATCTTGTTCTTGAGAATGTAACTCCTGTGCTCTCAAACATTGAGCCTCACTGTTGTAATGTTTTCCCTCCCTTGATGCTTTCCTTCTTGTAAGTAATCACTTAATGGCATGTCAGAACCTAGGAAAATCATTGTTAATATTATAATAATGTAATTTACAGCTCAGCTGGCAGTAACCAACTGCAGACTATGTTTCTACATGGGATGATAATTTTTAACTTGCCATGAAGATGCATTTCTATTAACACCGTAATGGCAAGCCCAGAAAAGAACAGAGTTAAAAGAAGAGTTTGGGTAGACGTGTGGAGGGAGGGTGGAAGGAATGATCTTGGAGAGTCCCAGGGAAGAGCGGAGTGTAGTTAATGTGGCAACCCAGTGGTCTCTCCCTCTTGCAAATCCGGTACAGCCTCAGTTTACTGAGCACCAGTGAACCTAAAACCCAGAGCAGTCGAAGTTAAAGTGTGTTCTGGGATGTGTCTGAGTGTGTTGATGCTCATGGAAAACTGCAGGATTTCCTAAATGACAGGGCTGAAGGGGAGAGCTGGAAATGGGGGATTTCCCCTGTGGCCCTGCCTTCTCCAGAGGCTTTTGCAGCAGGGCAATGGGTCTGAAGTTTTTTTGCTGCAGCTCCTTAGTCTTTTATTTCACAAAAGTTCGAGGTCTTTGCCAACATTTCTAAGACCTGTAACCTCCCATGCTTCTGGAGAGCAGCAAGACTACCACCTTAGCAAGACTCAGTGTTTCCTTTCCCCTTGCATGTCTTTCTTTTGCTAGTGTGAGCACATCCTTGAGTATGGTAGGTAGCATTTTGCCCCAGAAAGAATACAGACCTGTCTGGCCACTCAGTGGCTGCAATACTATAGGAAGTTACCTAGGAATTTTATTTTCTTTTTTCCCCCAAATTACAGGACAAACTGCTTACAGCCATTGTGTGAAAAATGACATTGTTTACTTTGATTAGCATTCTTTATTTTGGACAAATAATGCATAGTTTTGCCAGAAACTGACAACTGGAAACACTTGTTGTAAAACACCATTCATTTAATTTTACAGTTTGGAACACCTTCTAATAAAGGGATTGGGTTTGTAGTGGGGATGTGTTGTTAATTATCATTAGACCTCTGCTTTTGATTAATGCTGCTAATTAGTTTCTGTCCTTGACTTTTTCCAATTAAGGAGTAGATGCCTTGGTGCTAAACACCTGGGCATGTTATCTAATTAGATGAAAGAAACATGTACTCTCTTTGTAGGTAATAATGTTAACTTTTGGTAGTTGCTTTGTACTAAACGGAGGTAGTTCTGTCTCTTCAGATGATGGCACAGGAAACAGCAAGTTACCAGTGAGCTGTGCAGTGTGTGGGTGTGAGCCATTTCTAGTGGGTAATTTTCTTGATCTACGTGTGTGAAAACGATCTGTCTGCTACTTCTGGCAGACATAGGGCGCAGGAAGGAGAAAACAAAACAAAACAAAACACAAGAGGAGGAAATGTAAGACTGTGCAGCCCAGCTCCTTAAATCAGCTTAGGGGCAGAAAACTTGCATTGCTTTCAGAAGAAGTAGCCACCTGAATACATTCAAGGACCTAATAGAGTCTGCTGATATATGTATTTGGAAACTCTCTACTTTCCTCTCGTTGAGGGCTGGAAGAAGCAGCTTGTTGTACAATGGGCTCCCAGGACTCCTCAGGGGAAGGAAAAGGATCAGCTTCAGGAAAACAGTCCTTAGCTGCACCTCTCCCTGGCCTCCTTCCTAAAGGAGCTGCCCAAATCCACCTGAACATGACAGTAACATCTGCCTGGGAGACCTGACAAAGGTGGTTGCTGTATTGTGTGGATCTGGCTGTCACAAGCTCCCATGTGGGTCTGTGCTCCCTTGATCTCCTGTGGGATGGGTTATGTGCAGTTCCTGTCACTCTCTTTCTTGCTGCCAGGATTTGAGGTGCTGTCCTTAATCTCAAAATTCTCCCAGTGGATGGTTATAGTTCTGTGTGCTGGTTTCAGCTGGGATAGAGTTAATTTTCTTCATGGTAGCTAGACTGGGGCTGTGTTTTGGATTTGTGCTAAAAACAGTGTTGATAATGTGGAGATGTTTTAGTTGCTGCTAAGTAGTGCTTACACTAGTCAAGGAGTTTTCCAGTCCTTTCCACTTTTCCATCATCTGCCGGGTGCACAAGAAGCTGGGAGGGGGCACAGCCAGGACAGCTGATCCAAACTGACCAAAGGGATATTCCGTAGCATATGACGTCATGCTCAGCACAGAAAGCTGGGGGGGAGAAGAAGGAAGTGGGGGTGGGGCGGAATGGAATGTTCAGAGTTACAGCATTTTGTTTTCCCAAGTAACCGTTACATATGAGGGAGCCCTGCTTTCCTGGAGATGGCTGCACACCTGCCTGCCCATGGGAAGTGGTGAATGAATTCCTTGTTTTGTTTTGCCTGCGTGCATGGTGTTTGCTTTATCTATCAAACTGTCTTTATCTCAACCCACGAGTTTTCTCACTTTTACTCTTCTGATTCTCTCCCCCGTCCCACTGGGGCTGTGTGAGTGAGCGGCTGGGTGGGGCTTAGTTGCCAGCTGGGGGTAAACCAGGATGTTCTGGCTGTCTGGGGGACAAGGTAACCTCTTTACTGGTGGGCTTTACTGACCATAGAAACCAGCTAGTAACCTCCATCTGTTGATCCCTAGTTTTGAATCCCAGAAGGTTTACAGAACAGAAGATTTTTGAACCAGAGGTTTGTCTCTCATGTTAGCTTTGTAAGATGCGTTTTGAAGGCCCTAGCTGAGACTGAACCTGTGCAATGCAGGTAGTGTATAAAGCAGGTGCATACCACAGACTGCATCTCCAAGTAAGCATCCCATCCCGCTTTGTGTAAACAAATAAGGCAAAGTTCCAGGCTCAAAGACCTTATTGTCTATATTGAAAAAAATTAGATAATACCATCCACCATATCTGGAGTATGGGTTATCCATATTCTGGTCTTAAACAACAACAACAGCAAAAGAAAAATAAAAATTAAAGGAAAAAAATTGCAGCTGAGCTTTGTGTATGTTGGTGAGGTCAGGGAGGAGGCTCACAGATGTCAGTAAAGGACAGATGGGTATATGGAGAGAGGACTGGAGCACAAAGAGACAGGAGGAAATTGAGAAGACTCTGAAGAGTATTAATGCTGGCTTGTGACATTTCAGTGACTGAAGGGCTGACTGGTGTATAGGAAGAAAGGCAGAGGATTTTATTGTTATTGTGGTGAGATTTTTTTGCTGTGTGGTTTCTAAAGCAGCAGAAACAGACGAGGAAATTATGTAAAGACAACAGAAGCACCCAAAGCTGCATCTTGCCACTCAGAGCCATAACATCCTTCACATCTTTGTCTCAAGAGTAAGCTGCTTCTTAAAATGTGTCAGGCTTGCAAGGCTGATGGATTAAATTGCCTTTTTTTTTCATTAGCCCAGATGAAAAACAAAATTATGTGCGTGTGTGTATGTATGCATATCTTGTCCCTGTAGATACAGGAACTGAAAGAATGTACAGGAAAAGCTAGCATGTGCTTTTAGAAATGTATTCGTTTGCCAGAACTTTACCTAGAGACCCATGTCACAGGGGTGATAGTTGGTCATTCTTTGTACTGGCATTATTTTTTTTTGTGGTGGTGAGTTGTGGTTATCATTCTGGTTTTTGTA
This sequence comes from Phalacrocorax aristotelis, assembly GCF_949628215.1. Classification (NCBI taxonomy): domain Eukaryota; kingdom Metazoa; phylum Chordata; class Aves; order Suliformes; family Phalacrocoracidae; genus Phalacrocorax; species Phalacrocorax aristotelis. The sequence goes on from NC_134276.1 coordinate 103,051,240, forward strand.
GTGTTGAAGTGGTCACCTTGTGGGGTCAACACTACAATCCTTTTTGAATTAGATCTTGTATGTTTTGTATGGGAGAGATCTCAGAGGGCACTCAGGACCCCATGGAAATCAGCGAGAGTCAGATAGGAGTCAGGTATCTGTTAATCTCAACCATATTTGAAAAACTCCCATTCTTTTCCTCCCTCCTCTTCTGAAATATGGGATGGAGGGCTACATAAGCATCACTGACAATGCTTTGTTGTTTCCTTATGAAGTAAATTGTACCTTGCACTTCATAAAGACCACAACATTAACTCTCTGGCCAGCACTTGCCAAAAAAATAGCATCCAACCACACTGCACAAAAATGATAGTTAGCTGCAGAGTAACGGAAGTGCTCCTGTGCAGCTTGCCACAGACACCTGCTCAGAAGATGTGTCTTCTGTGTGTAGACAGGCTGCAGTTAACTGGCGGTTCCCAAACTATAGGACTTGTCTAAGGAGCAGCACGCGCGCACACACACACACAGAGTATTTCTTAATTCTAAAAAGAAAACCAAGCAAGTATCCTGTTGGGCTTTTTTGGATTGATGGCTCAGGAGAAGCAGCTGTATATAAAATCTCTGCTTGACTGAAAGTACATAGGAAACTAGCAGGACCCACTGGTGCATTTAGGCCTTTAGCAAGACAACTCTTAACCATGATCTTTATACAATCCATTGAGCTATTGGGAACATCTGTTGCAACATGCAAGGAGCTGCAGGGGACTACTATGCAATTAAATGTTGATTTGCATATAGTGTTTATTAAAAACCAACAGTTTTTGAACCAGCTGGAATTATAAAGCATTCACATTATGTTAAATACAGTTTATTTAATTGAGAGCAGTCGAAAGACTGCAGAAACATATTTTCCTAGCCGATTTGGCAATATAAATTTGAATGGCCAAAATGGCTATTTCTTCAGAGTACTTTGATTTCCTTGTATGGAAGCCACTCTAAAAGTGCAAAGCATTGTCATGCTAATAATACATTGTAGTGGAATGTATATTTCTGCACATAAAATCAGAAAACTATAATTTTCCTTGTTTGCATAAGCAACTCACTTCACACTTCTAAATAATGGATGGAAATCCAGAAAGGATTAAAATAAATGAACAGATAATTTTCAAAGGCTAAAGCTTTACAGCTCCTGGAGTTACAAAAGAATGAACTAACCACATTTCTTAAACTTTATTTTAGAGAAATCTTAGCATCTTTTTCCTTTGAAAAGAAATTTTACCCTAATCCATATTTATACTTGCAAACATGGTGCTGGATACCACAAAGCAGTTAGTTCTGATAATCCCTTTGTAAAGTTGTCCAAATTATGCTTGAGTTACAGTTGACAAAAACCTGGATTTGTAAAAGGGTTCCCAGAAGTTTCAGAGACAGGTAAGGTGGTTATTTGGTATTTGTTGAATTTTGTGTAGTAATGATAAGCCCAATGTTATGTCCTTGGGCTTGGGAGACCTTGGGTCTGTTTCCTTCTCTTAACTCACTTGATGATCTGTACTTGCATATGCCTCAATTTCTCTGTGACATGAAAATCATGATACTGACTTTCAAAGGAAGTTTTCTGTCTTTAACTCTGTTTGATCCCAGTTATGGTTTGTAAATAATTTTTACAGATATTCTATCAGGTGAGATCTGCTGTAAAATGAAAAAGTTAATAGACAAAAGTTAACACCACTAGAACTTATTTGGGATAAAAGTATTTTTCAGTGTCTGTGTGAGAGTTACCCTGTCTTATAAGTATGTATTTGTAATTGAGGCGTTCTTTTTATCATCTATTTATATTTAATCCTTTCCACATCCATAACATAAGTGGTTCACATAAGTGTGGCCTCTTGTGTCGCTCAAAACAAAAAACTTTGTCTCACATTATTTGGTAGTTTTTTGATCATTGAAAATGTTAGTACATATTGTGAAAGAGTGGTTTCAAAACAATGCACAGCATGTTTTTTGAGAAAATTTATGTGACACACCCTTTTTACTTCACAGGATTCAAGAGAAAAAACTCTTTTTGGGGGTAGAAAATATTAGTTTTACTAGTTGCATTTTGCTTACATGGCTTTTTCTGTTATGAGATTGTATTTCTTTCTTGGAGGAAAATACACTTTAATACAGAAGATGAGGGAAGAAATAATTTTCATCATATTATTTCTTGATATGCTGTAACTACCTGAACAAATCATGCCCAGAGTCTGTGTTTTCTTCAAAAAGTTCACTTGCTTTACCTTGGGGGTATGTTAAAATAGGGCTACTTTTTAGAAATAACCGTTTTCAGTCCCTTTATTGTGTTTTCCATTGATAAATCTAATAGGTTTGTGTTAGCTTTAATCCACTGAATTTATCAGAGGGGTTTGATGCAATTGATCTCAAACGCTTAATGATAAATGCCCTGTATTTGGGATTTAACAGTGGGTCCCCCAGCAGTTCTTTTTTGCTGGAGCAATAATTTCAAGCTTTTGGCTTGATGAGTTTAGTTTATCAGTGGCATGTAGTAGGGACAATGTTCAGGACAATTCATGTGTATGATGGTTTAAATCAAATAAGTTTAATATAGTACATATATTTAATGTTGAGGTTTATCTTTTCTGAGTGTATGTTTCTCCTTGGTTTTCCTTTTCAACAGCTTTTTCCAGTGGGATATACCTAAATTGCTAGTGCAAACTATGGCTAAAAGCCTTAAGTCCTCTTACAGTAGTCCCTATATAGCCTTTGCTAAATTCTGCCTCCAGAATTTCTAATGTTAGTCTTCCTTGGATCAAGGCAGAAGATGGGAAAGAGACATACTCATGTAATTTTTTTCAAGTGAAATGACAGCTTATTAAGGTACTTATTGGGCGTTTAGAGTTACACTGCCATGTGGAAATGAAATATTGTTTTCCTTCTCTGTGCTACAAATAATTCGATTGAAACAACAAATTTTCCTCAAATATCACCGCATTTTGACTTTCAGGCTCTTTGTTCACTAAATACATTTCTCTGTGGTGCTGAAAGTAGACAGGTGACATTGGATTTTGTTCCTAGCCAGCTATGAGGTGAAATGAAAGCCTTTCATGTATGAGTGTGATATAGGTTGCTCATGAAAAAATTCCAGTAGCTTTAATCCAAAACAGATTTTCAGTGAGCTATCGCTAGGAGCATGGAAGAACATAGCAATCATTAAATGAAGTGGCAGCTGCTTCTTTTTCAGGGAGGTGGGAACACAGAGGAACACCCAGGAAATGAGGCACCGAGAGCAGCTTCCAAAGAGGCAGTAACCTGACTGTGCAGAGAGCACCTGTCCTGACTGTTCCTGGAGGGAGAGGCATCTGTAGACTCATGGAAAGAAGGGGAGCATTTGTGCCCTCCAAACCATGCTATATATATTGAACATGCCTGTTTGCTCAGTTGGGATGTTGCAAATGCCACTGCTATAATGTACATGGGCTGCATTGTACAGGGTAAGAAGAAACGTGCCTTGAACCCCACAGCCTGTCTCCGTGCTCTGGCCCCAGACATGCATGAATGCTCCTACAAGCTTTTACAAGCACCTGCAATGCAGAGAAGCAGGAAAAACCCAAAGATGGTGTTGGCTGTGCTCACAGTCCTTGTGTGCAATGATGAAGCAGGGCTAAGCTGGTGAATTAGAGGGAACTGATGACCACACAGGTGGGAAAATTGTTGTTCATCTCCCAGGCTGCCTCAACAAGCGTGATGTGATCTGCCTCAGGTTTGGTGTTTAACCTAGGGGTTTGAGAAAGCAGCAGAACAACCTGCTGTCCTCCTGTCTGTTTGGTTAGGTAGTGCTGACAGCCTCAGCTGGCAACAGGGACTATGAGAAAGTCTGTGAATACAAGAGGCAAGATCCTGGGGTTCTTTTTCTAGGCTGTCTAAAATGGGTATCCTGATAAGTCATTCAAACCCAGAGACCACTGGCTAGTAGCAGGGACTTAGGGAAAAAACTGAAATCAGGTAAGGACTACTGAGTCAGAGACAGACTTACTAAGTCATTTTATTCTAAACTTGCTCTCTGACAGAAGAGGGAGCTGAATGAAAGTACTGGTCACTATTTCAGTAATTTGGTGTTCTGATAAACTGTGACCGAACTTTATCTGCCCTCCTACCCTGTGAGGCGCTTTGTGAGTTTGTAGGTTTATATATTGTGTGGTAAGAATGCTGAAGGGAGAAGGTAACTTCTCCCAGTTCTTCCTGAAGTGTGGAGCAGACAAAACACTGCTGCTTCATTACTGAGTAGGGGAAGTAATGAAGTACTGGGCTTTGTTGTGGATGTAAAATTTGCATAGTGCTTAGAAAATATCTTCTATGCATGCCTAGGGTATACAGCTTTCAGAACCACGGGAAACAGCACATTAGAAATGTCCTTCCAAACTTTGCAGGTTTGCTGTTGTGCGAGGTCTCTTTTGATGGAGATTCCCACTGATTAGATTGCATGTCTTGAATCCATTGCACAAGCAGTGTACAAGTAGTCCTGGAGGCTTCTCTTTGCTACCAGGCATGGGACTGCTGCTGTTGCCGCACATGTTCTTTGGTCGTTTTCAGTGCATTGTTCTAGTTGGTTCTATCTCCTCCAGTATTTCTCCTGATCAGGAATTCTTCAGCTGCAGAAACTTTCACCTTTGTCCTACCAACTAAAGCCAACTAACTACCCTATCAATGACTGACAATGACATAAAAAGTATATTCTGTTAAGTTGTTTGGGTTACCAGCCATGGAAATGTTAGCACACTGCGCTCTCATTACCATACATAACAGAATTAAATGTAGATTTCCAAGGAGGGGTAAGCAGAAGTTTGTGCACAAATCCCCTTGAACAATGCTGTGGGATTTGTGCAGCCCTCTGAAACTGTCCCCCTTAGTGTATGTGAGAGCATTAACTCCTTGTGGATGAATGTGTTATTGACTCTGAGTAAACAGCTCTTTTTAAAGACTCTACAAAGTGTTATTGGCCAGTAATACACAGTAAATAGACAAAGAATTACACGGTGACAGTTAGAACAAAAGACAGAAAGAGAGGGGTACAGATAATGAATCATTAATGATCAGGAGTTGTGTGTTGCTTTTTAAGAGTTGCCTGAGGGAGGTAAGTGGGAAGGCTAAAACTCCTCCATGTGGTGTGGACACCAGGCTGGCTGTGGGGAATGCTAAAAGACAGTTTCTTTTTCGTCTAAATGTGGTTCCCTCCTGATATTGCCAGACCCGGAGCAGTCTGTCCAAAGGCTCTAACCATAGTTTTATGCCATGAGCTTATTTGAAATGCAAGGCCAATAATAGAGATCTCAGGAAAAGAAAAGTTCTCAGAAATAACATATTCTCCTTTCATGATGTTTTCTTCATGTTTTTGGCTGACTGCAACCTACCGGAATGTGTTTGGCCTACAAGTACTGGGCTTGACTTGCTTAGATTGGGAAGACGACTATCTTCACATTCTGCTCATCATGTAAAAGAGAGTTCTGTTCAGCTGCATATAACAGAGAAGAGGAGGGAATAGTCTTAATATTTTAAATTATATAAAAAATTAGAAGCTAATTAACTTTTACTCAGCATATTAGAAATTTCCTGATTTGCCTTAACGGAAAATTCCAGACATTCAAAGGCAGTTGACGTTTTCTTAAATGCAAAGATTAGGTCAAACCCCCATAGTCTGATTTTTATACCAAAAAAAATCATCTAGCTAACTGGCTACCCATTCATGAGTATGCAAGTGACTATAACTGAGCCATCCATAAGGAAGAGAGTTGGAAATTACCTTATTCATATGTCGTGGAGATTAATCCAATAATCACAGAAACTAGTGTACCTACTTTCATTTTTGCTTTGGCTGTGTGGATGTGAGCTTTTCATGTTGTTAAGCAGAGCCTATAGGAAAAGATGTACTCTGACAATTACTGTGCTGAGAACAATGGTTTCCCACTGCTTTTAAAGGTTCCACGTCAAAGGGGATGTGACCCCTTAAACATAACCAGACATGGCGTGGAGAAATAGCCCCCACCGAGACAAACAGCACTGTCAGGATGGCAGCACGTGGTAGGGTAGAGATGGAGAATTTTACTTGCTTTCTGGATTAACTAAATTAAATTATAGCTAGCCCTGTGCTGCATGGTCTGTGATACATAGAATAATCCAAGTCTAATCTGTGGTGTTTTTATGACAGTTTTTAAAAACTTAAAAATAGCGGAGGCAATAAGGGGAAAAGTGGAATTCTCAGTCTCCATATGTGTTTGAGTATACAGCGCTAGATAGACATGAGTATATACAGAAATATATGTAAAAGATCAAATTGTCAAATTTGTGAACCAGTGCTGGTCTCTCATCTTTACTCTACGGCTGTCCTTGGGCTGTAGTTCCCAACAGCAGATTCAACAAAACCTGGTGTAACTCCCAACAGGTCCCATACATAGATTTCATTATTTACAATTTCACTCTGTGCATAGCTTTAAAATTTTAAATCTAGCCAGTTTGAGTTGTGTACAGAAAAGGAGTATGTGCCATCATATTAAAGGCAATAATACACTGGTTTCCTGTCTAGGAATTCAGATGTGTAAGGGATGTTTCTGAGAGTCTTCTCAAAGTGATTGATTTTTTTAAGCTGAGAAAAGGGTAAGGACAAGAGTAAGAAAGTGCATGTGACAATCTGAAAGCCAGCAGATGCACGGTCTGAAACAGAGGCACTCTCTCAGTCCTGTCTGATAACCAGCAACATTTACTGTTACAAAAGGGGCACATGGGGACTCACTAATGGTTCTGGAGCCTGGTGGGAAATGCTGCTGAGGAGGAACCACGTATGGGCTGGAAAATGAAGAGAAAATTGTTAATTGGTCAAGCGAGAAGGTTTTCTCCAGCATTGCAAATGCAATCCCTTTGTGGTCCTTCCCTCTACCCCTCCCCATCTGCCTTTGAGCGCTTCCAAATCAACTTTGCAACTTTTAACTTCTGATAAAACTGAGAAAATAGATGGCACAAGGCACCGCGGGTGACCTCAGTTGAGCAGCCGGGGAGGGGGCATTTTCCTGGCAGGCTTTCAGGTTTGGTGTCGCAGCATGTCGCTTCCCCTCCCTGTCCTGCAAGGGAAACGTCCTTGGCCTTTTGGGTTGCTGCCTCTCCTCCCAAGCGCCGGCCTCAGGCTGCGGTGTCAGCAGCATGATATGGAGGAGCAGCAGGGAGAGCAAAGAACAAGTGACATCTTTGACTCGCTGGCTGCCCCCACGCTGCTGTGCTGAGTCCAGGGCTTTTCCTGGCTTGGAGCTACTTTGCTGGCTGGGCTACTGCCCTGTGCCGCTCTGGCGAGGCCTCTGCGATGTGCTGTGGCCTGAGGCTGTTAAGTTGTCTTGTTGGTTAATTAAGGCTGGCTGCCTAGGAAGGCCCATCTGTTCCCAGGTAAATTGTGTTGCTATTTTTTCCCTTTGGCAGGCGTACAAAAAGCTCCCATCAGTTCTTCCAAAGGATGGATGGGTAGTCTCATGTGCCAGAGTTTGCATTCCTTCTCTGCTTTCCTGGAGACACAACAGCCAACATGGAGTCACACTGAGACTGCCATGTGTTGGTATAAAAGACAGGGTAACACCCTCCCCTACGGCTGCATGCTGAACGCTTGCAAAACAGCCGCTCCTCTGGCTCTGCTTCTGGCATCTCCCATGTCCTTTGCTTACTCTGATGCTCTGGCTGCAGCTATACAGGCACCTCCTTATTATAACCCTGGTGTCTCGTCTGCTATAGGTCTCCTTTAGTGATCCAGAGAGGGATATGGGAAGGGAAATGTTTACCTGGTGTGTAAGTGTGATAGTGAGCTCAGCACATCATGCATATTCACACACGGGTCACTGTTGCCACAAGGACGAGAGGTTTATCTTTGCACTGTCTGTCCTGCGTGTAAAAAATGACTCTCTCATCCACTTCAGGGGCTGGGGACTGAGGTACTACAAGGGCAGATAAACAACTCACCCCAAATCTGTGGCATGTGATCCCAGTCTTCCCAAAGCCTAAAAAGTGCCTGGGTTCCCAGCCATCTTTGCTGTGGCTCTGCTTCCATGATGGAGACATTGGAGGAGGTCATAACGGTCGCAAACAACAGAGCGCTTGTCAGCTGCACTTTAAGAGACCCTTGGCAAGGCCACAGCGTGTCCATGTTTCCCCTCTAAGCCCCTTTCTCCTATCCCAGCTGTAACTCCTGTTAGTAGCACTTACCAATGAAGAAGAGGGACTTTATGGTGGAACAGCTTGGGGACTTGGTAATACTAAATAATTACTTCAATGCAACAAGTCCTTATTTAAAAATTTACTTTATGATATATACCCAGATATCTGGGGTTGTTCCAGCAGTAATTAAACCAAAATAATAAGGGGGAGCTAAGAAGAGCAATCTAAGTCATACAGAAATTGGATAGGAGTGTGGGGACTGATGGCTCTTCTGTCCTCCAGTGTAAGGTGGGTGCTGGGACAGGGATGGTTGCAGCATGGTTACCCTGTTCTAGGGGCACATGGCCACGCCAGGAGACGGGGAGGTAAAATAAGAGAAGTTTTATCATCTTGAAAGCAGGGAGCTTTATTTCATCCCCTGTTTGGCAGTCTTGCTTGGGTCTTGTCAGCCTACTGCTGGCAACACAGTTCCTGGCCAGAATGCTTGAGAATATGCTGGAGTGGGAGAGCTTTTAGTTGTTTTTAATTTTTTTAAATTGATTTTCATTCTGAGTAAAAGGTAGGATGATATGTGAGGGCACTGCTGCTGGTCTCCAGATTGAGCTGGAGATGAGAAGTTCCCCACAGAAACCAAGTACTTCAAAGGAGTAAATTTGGAAGAATGTTACTAATGCTCCTAAGTAGGGAGTGCTGTGAACAGAGGAAAATGTGACACAAATATTGCATGGAAGGAAAAAAATACATAATATTGCAGTTATACAGCTAACAGAAAGAAAAGGTCGTGGTTCTAAAATTTTAAGTAGCGTTGAGAAGGGACCAGCCCTGTATAAGTAATGCTTCCCAAAACTTCTGGGACTGTGCTCTGAACAGAGTAGGCCTTGTTGCATCTGCACTTAGAAACATCAGCTCAAATTAAGTGTCAGAATAACTCTGTCCCCAGGCAGAACTTTTCCCACAAATTGAACACAAAACTGCATTTCTGCAGTTGCAGTGAGCAGAGAGTGTCTGGTGAATCAAGCTCAGCTAGCCTGGGTTTGCTCTTTGTGGTTAGGTGCAAGGGGTTATGCGAGTCCTAGAGCTTCTGACTTTCCCTGGTTGGGCTTCCTGTGACATCAGCTGTGTTAGGTTTTAAAGCATGACTTAAACTATAAACCATTTGTTTCTAGAAAACATCCAGCAGCTTTCTAGAAGGCCTGTAGATGCACAGCAACCACCTGTGGTTTTATTTGCGTATATCCTCTGCTTGCTGTTCAGAGAGGCCATTGCATTGTACAGCACCTCGTGAAGCGTAGTACTGGTCCATGCCTGTGCTTGGAGGTACTGCTTAGGTCCTGGTAAAAGCTCTGCAATGGGAAGCCCTTTAGGCATGCAATAAATCTGCCCAAAGCAAGCTCGTTGCCGCAGTGGGAGAGTGCAAGGATTGGAGCGTGGAGGTTACTGTCCTGGCCCCAGGGTTGTCCTTGCCTTGGAGGGGTGTGAACAGTAACCAGCCATGAAGCCACTGCTTTGAACCTGCCCTTACCGATGCTGTTACAGCCTCTCATTTCTCTGTTCTGCCACCTACCTCAGGAGTGGGTGGGGGCACAGTGGGGAGGAGGAATCTGATTCTGTCTTTCCCAAAAATACCCTTTTGCATCCACCTAAACTACAAGCCGCTCCTGAAGAAGAGAGCAAGAACTGGCTCCTTGTGTCCGCAGACAGCTGGATCCTCCGCTTTTCTCTGTGAAAATAATAGTAATAATAATCACACTAGAAGAGATCTGAGCTGGCACATTTTATGTTGCAGCAAGGACCAGCTAACTATTTGCACACCAAGGATGAGGAAGGTCATTGGCCTGGCCTGCGATAACTTGATAAACCACAACTCGCCATGTGCCATATTTCCTCCAGAAATATGCAGGGATTGCTTCTTTTGGGCAATAGGATTCTGGTCTATGGTGTTGTAACACAATCCACAGAAGTAACATGAAGTAGAGAGCTTATGCCAGTAGGGAAAGATGAGACCTACTGAGAAGAACAGATCAGCAAGTTAATGCAGTTGCGTAATACAGAATTACATAAACCTCAAGGCCTGATTTGGTGTTCTCCTGAGGTGCTGGGCTGCACAAATTCTCACTGCAGGTTCAGTGGCATCAGCTTTGTGATCTTGCTGTGTTACAGACTAGGTCGTTTACACTCAAAAAGGAAGGTTTAAGTTGTATGTTGCTGAGGCAGTCCAGGATGTAGCTGGAAGTGTCATGTACTCTTTGCAAGACATGTTTTGCTTTTACGAGCTTCATTCATGGTCTCAGCATCTTCACCTTTCTCCTGGAGAGCCAGTCGTGAGCTTAAGTTTTGCAGTTTCCTAGCCCTTTCTTTGCCACAAAAGATAAAATGCTTTGATTGAAACATCCCCTGTCTGATACACAGCATGTCAAAGATTAATGAGCAAAACAGGCATTAAACTGAGACGGGGGCTAATAAAACAAAATATTGCTAGCCTAGTTAGGAAAAGATATGAGTCTGAAATGCATTTGCTCAAAAATAGAACAATAGATTAAAAATTTTTTTAAATTTTTTTTAAGAAGAGACACTCTGGGGGAGGACAGCTTTAGGGCTAATGTAGCTGACCATTTTCTGCGATTGGTTTCCTTCTCCCTGTGAATAGGTTGGAAATGAAAGACAATTCTGTCGGAGGTGTTCAGATCACACTGGCAACAATCAGCACATGTTCTGAATGAATAAAATAAGGACATTCTTGCCAAGTAGTTTCACAAATGCTCAAATATAGTCAAACAAAGACTTAATCTGGGCTCAAAGACACGTATCTCAGCAGATGTGTGTAAACTAAATCAAATCCCCTGGGAACAGTACTTAGGAGTTATTCTTAGGCGTTGGAAGGACAAGGATGGTCCATCTGTGAATTTATTACACGAGATGAGGAGCATCATATGAAAGTCATTGCTGGAGTGGAGGACAGCATGGTTGATTTTTCAGGAAGTTTAGAGGTCATTCCTAAAATCTCTGTTTAATTAAAATAGAATCCCTTAGAATCAGAATAGAATATAACATGTGAAGACTCTCATTTACTGAGGTGTGGCCAGTTAATAGGAAGGCAGGTAATTTTGCTACTGGGCTCAGTGGGGCCAGGATTTTGTGGAGTGATTGGAGTGATATAGAAGTTTTTACTGACTCCTGACATTTCCTCACTTGTCAGAATAAATCTCTTGAACTGGCAGGAGCATAAATATTTTAGGTATTTATGATTTAAAATAGTATGCAAGGATTCTGGTGCAAAGGTACCAGTTCTGTGGCACCTTATGACAGTTACCATTAAGAAAGCCAAACTGAAAGAGTGAGTTCCTAGAAATCATAATACAGCCCTTCAGCTTAAACCTCTAGAAGAACATATCTCCACAAGGCCTTAGCTTCTCTCTCTCCATAGCTGAGGTTACTGAAATAGATGGGCTCTGCCACATGCAGAATTCAAAGCTGTAGGACTGATATGGTGAGAAGCAGATATGAAAGCTGAGAGGCCCTTATATGTTCCTAGTAGCTCCAATATAAATGATGCAGTGGATTGCAGCTGGGTCAGCATGGCCCGGACAGAACATACTGTCCTTCAAAGAGGAATGCCCAATCCACGAAAGGTCATATAGACCAAATCCAACACTTTAATTTTAATATGGGTGCTCAGCCGTTGGCAGGTGCAAATTTGAAGGCATTGGAGACACTCCTGTGGAAATTTATCTTGTACTGCAAACAATCCTTCCCTCCAGCCTGCAAGCAAACAAGCTTCCTCCTCCAAAACAATTTCTGCATTAGTATCTTGTGGATAGTGTGGCAGCTTGATTTTGAAAAAGAGAGATTAAAGGAGGATGGATTTCAGTCTTGCTATGGGAAACAGCAGTTTTGAACAGGTTTTTGTGTTACCCGGTTGGAACAATTCTTGTGCTCTGCAATGGCCTGAGCACTGAATGGTGCAGACCTCTCAGATTCTATGGGTGATTTTTTCTTTTTCCATGCAAAGTGTCAAACATGAAAACAGAATAAGAAAATACCTGGAACAGCAAGCTGTAGCAGTTAGAAATCCTCTAAGACCTGAAGTGTGGCGATGGGCACAACGAGCTGCACTTGAAATGTTTTTACACAAATGTGCACAGCAAAGGAACAAGCAAAAGTTGCTGGAAGCCTTGGCCAGTCCCAGAGATATGACATCATTGGCATAAGTGAAACCTGGTGGGATGAGTCCTGTGACTGGTGTGCCATGATGAATAGCTACAAGCTCTTCAGGAAGGATAGGCAGGGCAGGTGAGGCAGGGGGACGGCACTGTATGTGGTGGAGGAGCCAGAATGCATGGAGCTTGCAGTTGGTGATGGCACAGCTGAGAGCCACTGGGTAAGGATTAAGGGACAGACAAATAAAGCAGATGTTGTTGCGGGAGTCTACTATAGGCCACCCAGCCATGAGAATGACACCAATGAGTTATTATTTAAGGAACTAAGGGATGCTTCTAAGTCATCCAGCCTTGTCCTTATGGAGGACATCAACTTGCCAGATGTCAACTGGGAATACCACACAGCTGGGACAAACAGGTGCAGAAGGTTCCTAAACCATCTGGATGACAACTTCTTGGTACAGGTACTAAGGGAAATGACCAGGAAAGGTGTCTTCCTTGATTTGTTGCTTATTAACACAGAGGGTCTTGTGGGTGAAGTGGTGATTGGTGGCCACCTTGGCCACAGTAACCATGAAGCAGTCAAGTTTAAAATCTATTATGACACGAGGAAAACTGCCAGCAAGACCTCAGCTCTGGGTATGAGGAGAGCAGACTTCAGGTTGCTCAGGGAACTACTTAGTAAGGTCCCCTGGGAAAAAGCTTTCAAAGGTCCTGGGGTCCATCAGTGCTGGTCACTTTCTAAGTACCACCTCCTAAGAGCACAGGAGCAGGCAATTCCAAAATGTAGGAAGTCAAGCAGATAAGGCAAAAGGCCAGCTTGGCTGACCAGAGATATTCTTCCAGAAATAATAAGAAAAAAGAAAGTATATGGCCAGTGGAAGCAAGGTCAGGCAACATGGGAGGGCTATAGGGATGCTGTTCATCACTGTAGGGGGGAAATATATGCAGCCAAAGCTCAATTAGAGTTGAAGCTGGCCAGTGAGGGAAAATAAGAAAGGCTTTTTAAAATACATTAGTGGCAAAAGGCAGGCCAGAAATAACATTAGCCTGATGCTTGATGAGAATGGTCACCTCACAAATAGGGACATAGACAAGGCAGAGACATTTAATGCTTTCTTCGCCTCAGTCTTCAACACCAATGATGGGCTCAGGGACCCATAAAGCCCTGGGTTAGAAAACCATGACTGTGGGAATGATAAATTCTCAATCAGTTCTGAACTAGTGCAGGACTTCCTGCTCCAGCTAGATCTCTAGAAGTCGATAGGGCCTGATGGGATTCATCAAGGGTACTTAAAAAGCTGGCTGATGTCATAGCATAACCTCTCGTAATGATTTTTCAATGCCATTAGGAATCAGGACAGGTCCCTTGACTGGAAGATGGCAAATGTCATCCCACTCTTCAAGAAGGGCAACAGGAATGACTCCAGTAACTACAGGCCTATCAGTGTCACTTCTGTGCCTCGCAAAATTACAGAGAAGATTATTCTGGGAGTTATTGAAAAACACCTGAAAGACAATGCAGGCAGTGGTCCCAGCCAGCACGGATTCACGGGGGGAAACTCCTGCTTAACAAATTTAATTTCCTTCTGTGACAAGGTTACCCACCTAGTTGTCCAAGGGAAGCCAGTCAATGTAATCTTTTCTGATTCAGTAAAGCTTTTGATACTGTCTCTCACAGTATCCTCCTGGACAAAATGTCCAGCATACAGCTGGGTAAACACATAATGCAGTGGGTGAGCAACTGGCTGATGGGTTGGGCTCAAAGGGATATAGTAAATGGGGTTACATCAGGCTGGTGGCCAGTCACTTGCGGGGCTCTGCAGGGATCCATATTGGGGCCAGTACTCTTTAATCTCTTCATAAATGACTTGGATGCAGGACTGGAAGGAATACTAATTATGTTTGCTGACAACACAAAAATGGGAGGAGCTGTTGACAGTCTTGAGGGCAGAGAGGCCCTGCAGAGAGATCTGGACAGACTGGAGAGCTGGGCAGTCACCAACCATGTGAAGTTTAACAAGGGAAAGTGCCAGATTTTGCACCTGGGACACAGCAACCCTGGGTACAGACAGACTGGGGAATGAGAGGCTGGAGAGCAGCTCTGCAGAGAGGGACCTGGGGGTTCTGGTCAATGGCAAGTTGAACACGACCCGACAGTGTGCCCGGGCAGCCGAGGGGCCCAGCCGTGTCCTGGGGTGCATCAAGCCCTGCATTGCAGCTGGTCGAGGGAGGTGATTATCCAGCTCTGCTCTGCGCTGGTGCGGCCTCACCTCAGATACTGTGTGCAGTTTTGGGTACCACAGTATATTAAGGATACAAAGGTACTACAGAGCGTCCAGAGGAGGGCCACAAAGTTGGTGAAGGGTTTAGAGGAGAAACCGTACGAGGAGCAGCTGAAGTCACTTGGTTTGTCCAGCCTGGAGGAGGCTGAGGGCAGACCTCATCGCGGCCTGCAGCTTCCTCCCAAGGGGAGGAGGAGGGGCAGGTGCTGATCTCTTCTCTCTGGTGACCAACGTCAGGACCCGAGGGAATGGCAGGAAGATGTGCCAGGGGAGGGTTAGGTTGGATAATAGGAAAAGTTTCTTCACCCAGAGGGTGGTGGAGCACTGGAACAGGCTCCCCAGGGAGGCAGTCACGGCACCAAACCTGACGATATTCAAGAAGTACTTGGACAACACCCTCAGACACATGGTGTGAATTTCGGGGTTGTCCTGTGCAGGGACAGGAGTTGGACTTGATAATCCTTGCAGGTCCCTTCCAACTCAGGACATTCTATGATTCTAAGCTTTTTTTAGAAACATCTGAAAATAAATAATTTGAAATAGTGCTTCCTTCTGTATATACAAACCATGAGTACCTGGGAGAATGAACAAACGATGAAATGCTTTACATATGTCAGAGGAGTTCTGCACAGCATGTAGATGTGAAATATAACATAATTTTAATTAGATTGCAAAGGGAAAGTGAAAATGCTGTTGTTGCTATAATGCCAGGGTGTTCCCTTTGGAGGCTAAATCAGTGCTAAGAGTTTAGGCAGAGATTTGGTAAAAGAAATGAAAACAGAAGATCCATCCTAAGCAAACCAGGCAGACAACCATTGCCACCCACAGATAGTGGCAACTGAATTATGGTTTGCTAATCAAAAGAACTTAGCAAGGCTGGAGTGAAACTCAGAGTGTGAATGGTTTGAATAAAAACTGTTTGAAAGGGAGCAATATGAGGTCAGAAGGCATTTAGTTTGTGAAAGGCAGACCCACAGAAAGCTTTGCATGTTGCAAAAACATGTTGCAAACAGCTGTAATCTGAACTGCCTGCACTGGGCTGGAAGCATCAGCCCAGCACACACAACATGAGCAACAGCTCTGAAAGCACAGGTGGATTCTCCACTGGAAGTGTGAATGACATGACTACTGAGGATGAGGGAGCCACTTGTCTGAGAGCAAACAGGGTTGTGACTCACATAAAATCAGGCTTTGGTGCCCAGGCACTCATCAGCGTGAGTGAGTGAAGTTCAGCCTATGCTGGTGAGCTCATCCTCACAAAGGCGCAGAAACTGATGTTCAGCCATGACACCATATAACCCTTAATGGTGCTTACTCTGAACAGAAGATCGTTCCCTAGTTAGGCAGAAAAGAAGTACTAAAACCAATTTAACCAGTAGTTAGCTGTCACCTACAAATTACTGGGATAATTTTTGAAAGACCCATTCATCTGTGTATTTGCTTCTAGGAAATGTCTTCATGGACTATTTCAAATTATTCAGTTTCAGTCCTCAAAATATATACTGTGTAATTTCATGCTTCTTCACTCCTTATTGCTAAAAAGCAGTGATTTCCAGAAAATCAAACTTTTGCATGGATTCATTCAGCCTGATGCTTCTTTGTTATATGTGGAATATGAATCTGAAAGAAAGCAGTGGTGGATATTAAAAATTGAAACGTGGTGAGAAGGAAGCACGGTCTGCCAGCATACCGTGTTTAAGATCTGATCCTCAGAAGTGTTCAGCATTTTCAACTCCTGCTGTCCTTGGATCTGTAGGATGCAAAGTTCCAGCTGGATCTCAGCTAGTTTCTGTGCTGCAGCTACGTTTCTGTCCGTGCTGAGATTTTAGACTATGAGTATTTTTTTCTTTCCCCAACAAAACTTCTGAGTAGACAGAACTGTTTTTCCCCATTCTTTCTCTTCACTGGAGTTTAAGGTTAGGTGGAGAAAAGGTTGAAGGTGATCTCTTCCATGTTCAAAAACAGTGCTGAATTTAATTGCCAAAGTTCATCCTTCCCTCACCATCTGGAAGCTCTAGCATCACTGCAACATGTGGACTGGTGTCAGGAAAATACTAGCAACCTTTACAATAATGTTTGACTTCTCCTTCCAATGCACACCTCTGCTTAGCTTTTGTGCAACAATTATGAGTGGATGACTTTAAGGGTTTGTAAACATTTTAAAAGTTTTAATTATTTGTAAATATTCATAGCCATATTGTTGAGGGAATAACGCCATCTTACACCACTTGAGGATTTACCCTCAAAGAGACTTCTAAATGACACTTTGCAGTAATCATGCAAAGAACACCATCAAAATTTGCAACAAAACTTTCAACAGTGTTTAATCATAGAATCATAGGATCATTTAGATTGGAAAAGATCCTTAAGATCATCAAGTCCAATCATAAACCAAACACTGCAAAGTCCACCACTAAACCATGTCCCTTAGAGAAAAGCCTAGATACCTTTTTTTCTCAGAAGGTGTTTGTTAATGGTGAAAGTGAGGCAGGGTTTTCAATTAATCTGTTAATATGTCTAGCTTGCTTTCTTCATCACGAGGTCTCTCTGCAGTTCTGTCATGAGCACAACTGACAACTGTGGGTACCTGCCATTCTCACCAAAGTGTCCATAGGCTAGAGACCAGTCTCAGTAGAAGGTGGGCAGTCTGTGCCACCTGAAGACTTGGGCACCTATTGCTCCCATAGGCTCCCAAACTTACAGTCTTAGATGATCAGGGTGCTGCCTAACCTTGGAGCTGTCTAAATGTCTGCTTAGAAGTGTGCCTAGCACTGCTCTGATCTGGATGATGCTGTCCTCAGATCTCTTGTGCTCACCCTGACATGTTGAGCTGAGGCTCATGAATCCATCATTCAATACCAGTCTTGCTTCCTAGCCATGGTTCACCCGGCTTCCTCAGAGCATAGCTACCATTTTCCTTGCAGATGTTGTTTTCCTAGTAGCCAGCAATTTGGTTTAACTTCCACTTGTTCTCAAAGAAGTTTGAACCTGAGTCTTCCACCACTGTGATGAATGCCCTCAGGACCATACTGTTAAAGCCTTCCAAGACTGGGGCTAAACATTTGAAAGGAAAAGGGAACGTTAATGTATTTTTTTAAAGAGGAGGCTGGCAGCAGTTTAAATGTGTATTCTGGTAGAAGCAAATATCTGAATCCCTGTTTCTTTTTCTGACAAGTGCTCAATGCATGAACATCACGGATACGGCCTACTCAAATCACAGGAATCCAGTAACTTGGGGTCCCAGGTGAATAGCATCTACTGCACCTTCTAAAATACCAGACTTAGGCATTCTGGGGTGGGAAACATAATACAAACTATTAAGTAGAGCAGGGAGAGGTATCCCAGTATGTCTGCCCCGAGTGCTGTAACTACATTGAGAAAGCCCTTATCTCCCCCCACCAATGTGTAAATGGCATGTGTTGTGCAGAGCAGGCTACCATCTGCTATGCTGAGTGCAAAGAAGACACTGCAGGAGGTGGCAGCACCCAGTGGCTTGAGTTTGCACTCAGCGGCTAGAAGAGGTGCATCCCCATCCCTTTCACTTGCAGAGGTAATCGTCTTGGGATGTCCTGGGTTGGGAGGGAGTGTTCTGGATAAGGGACCATCGCTGCCGTCCTTGGCTTTATCTGTGGGTGGGCTGCAATTCAGGGCAGCTTTAATTCTAGGAGGTGGAGTTGTCCTCCCTGCACACTGACAGTGGGTACTACTCAACAGGAGAGAGGCAGGGCTAATGTCCCAGGTTTTCCCTTAGTATGTCCTACTCACTGACTTTAGAGCTGTGAATGGGATTTCTAGTCACAATTCTGTCCATAACATGTTTAAAACTGTTTAGATGCTTGACTGCTTATTGACATGGTTAGGTGCATGCTTATTGACAACCTACTTAATTGCATCTTCAGTGCAGGAGTGGCAGCATTTACCTTAAATGTCTGTTATGCTGGTGAATTACCAACGGTCACAATTCCTTTTCTTTATATATCCTGCCTAGCTATGGAGAAGAGGAATTTAGCTTAGTGTCTCTTAATCATTTTAGACTGCTGTCTTCAATAATTTAGCAGCAGAAAGAAGCAAAAATTAGCAACATACTTGATTCTGTCTGCTCCCAGCTGTAATTCTTCAGAGTAATTTTTAAACTGAGAAATTGTAGGAAAAGAGTAGGAGAAGCTAAGGCTGTGGGAATAGTAACTTTGTATTGAAAGAAGTATTTTTATTTTGAATAAAATTTTTCAGATCATTGTCAAAGAAAGAATCAAAATTGTCAGCAGTATTTAACTCAGATGCCCATGACTGGGACAGAAGTTTTGCTGCCATGCATAAAGGAAGACTAAACTTTTCTCAAAGGCAGAGGCTTGGGAGCCAGCTCTGTCTGCAGCCAAGCTGCAGGGACCAAGCTACACGCAGTGCAGCACCATTTTTCTCACAGGAGGGGCTGTACCAGTTGCATATCGACTGATGCTCTTGACCAAGCCCAGATGCACTCAGAGCACACTGAGATGGGCAGTGCCGGGACCTGTTTCCTGGGATGCTCGTCCCATGCCTTTAGGACTAGCACTCTCTTATTACATTGCCAGTTTTATTACTGCTTTGAAATTCTCATTGTTGAAGACAAAATTATTTCCTGTCAAAGGGATTCCTGCCTGTGGTCCCAGGGCCATCTTCAAGGGATGAACAGAAAGTGGTGTGTCATGGCAGAGATCATCAGGGGGGTTGATAAGTCTGATCACTTTGTTTTCTTGATAGATGGAAAGATACCTGGGCCTGATCCTGCAAATTCTTGTGATACTGAAACTGCAGGATCAGGCCCTTTCACATCCTCTCCAAAGAGGTGGGGAGGATCACTGTGCTCATGATAAAGACTTACTGCCCAGCCCTAGCAGGGATTTCTGTGTCATCTTGTACATGCACCTGCTATATGGCGAGTTGGCCTGAAGAAAGTGGAGCTAGCTATTGCTATTAGTAGGGTGCTTAGAATCCCACCTGATTTGGTGAAGATTACTCTCTTGCAGAGCAGCACAGATAATTTATTTTTAATAAAAAAAGGTTTTAAGGTGATTATCTTTAGTGGCTCTCCCAGAGCCTCACTGCTTTTCCCTGCTATGGATCTTTCAGCCTGACTTTCCCCGTGCAAAGAGGCCACTCACTACAACGCTTTGCCGGCTTCAATTTACAGCTCACGGAGCCAGCAGACCTTTTCCCAGCCTTCCCGATGCGCTGGGCGTCCTGCGGTGCCGCGACTGGCGCACGTCGTCGACATCTGAAGCCCCGCACTGGAGCGCGGGGCTGCTGCTGGCTGCAGCCCGGCCAGAAGGCTGCGAGGGGCCGAACGTAAACAGAGGCAGCTGGTCACACAGCATGGTGTGGCGGGCCCACGAAACGTGGCAGATGCAGCTTCAGCTGTTATTGGGTACAGAGCATCAGCCTCCAAGCCTGGGTCACATGAAGGACCCGCTTTCACTGTGACAGTATGGTGTCAAACTGCCATTCTTCTTATGAAGTCTGCCACATCTCTGGAGCAGCAAAGCCCCAGCCTCTGGTTCACAGGCCAGGGGACAAAAAGATCACGTATATCAAGGATTATGCATTTACCCTAAGCTCTGCAGTTACGGGAGAGTTCTGCTTTTGGAGTTTAAGACTTCACTCAAAGCTCTTTAAAAAAAACCAAAAGATAATTCCACTACAGAGTTAGTGCATATGAAGTGTGGCTTATTATTGCTGATATAAGCTCTGTGATGGAGCAGAAAAGAAATCAGAGTGAACTAATATGGTCTACGTCTGGCACTCTTTTAGTACATCAGTTTATTAATTTCTTTTAAAAAATTATATCCTGTAAGGTGATCAAAATATTTTAGAGAGAGCTGTTAGCGTCCTGGAAAACCTGACAGAATTTCAAGCAGTGGAGTGATGCTAATAATCAGTGGCACCCCACTCAGTTCTGCACGGCCTGTTACAGAGACTCTTCATGGTGTTAAATTCCTTTCTCGCATTGCAGTTGCCTGCAGAAGCCAAAGTGAGCTAAAACTCTTTGTGGCTATCAATGTAACATGGCAAAATTCAGATTTGTTATGACATAATATTTACAGTTTTGTGACATGTGGGTTATATAGATTACTCATACAGATTTTTTTAATTGCTTATTGCTGTACCTAAGCACCATGCTGCAGAGAGTTAAACATTTTAGGAAAGCCTTGGAATTATAAAACCAGTTTTTTACTTCACCATTTTAAAACTTTTTCCTGTAGAGGCTAATAAAGAGGCTTTAAAAACATCCCAGTAGAGTCCTTTTGACCATTTGCACCAGAGGATGTTCTACAGTAAGTACGCTCTTCAGGCACAAAATGATACATCTATTCCTATCCTTAAAAAAAAAAAAAAAAGGTTTCTAAAAATGAAATTTCTTTCTTTTCCTTTGTCAGGGTAATCTTTAACTGAGTAAACAAAACCACAAAAGGAAAATCAAGAGAAATCCTAGGCAAGGCATCAAGAAAAAGCATTGTGATGGGCGAGCTTTAGGTCTGCAACTTAAAAGGCAATTTCTTTAGATCTTTTGCATTCAAGGGACTGCAGTTCTATTTACCGAGGGATCAGTGGTGGGCATTTGTGAATCAGTATGAATTGAAGCCTGAAGCAGCATTGCTTCATTGCTGGTATGGGTGTCTATAGAAACAGATGTAAAAAGAAAAGGGAAAAAAAAAAGGATAATATAGTATGATGTTCAAAGACTATCCAGCAAGAGATGTTCTCGTTCGGCCCTGACCTTTTCTGAAAACCTGGGCTTGCGTGAGCTAGGGAAGCTTGTGCTGTGACTGTACAACTGGGGTCTGTCAGAGGGATTACTTCTTAATCCTGGGTGCACAAAATGAAGCACTGAAATTGTTTATATTTTGATGCCTAAATTAAAGCTGTATGATTCTTCAAGGTGCAGGGGGCACTTATGAAACAATCCATTTTACCTTAGCACATGTGGAAATCTGGCTAGTGATTGAGATCACCAGCATAGTTCATTCTTACTTAACTACTGTGTTTAAAGCTACCGCATCAACCGGAGTCACGGCTTAAGAGCATCACCCTCCTCTGCAGATAATATCCTTGACTGTTATTGTTTTCCTCCCTGATTATTATCTAAGAGAACTGGGGGTTTTGTTAGTAAGACAAGCCAGCAGAATTGAGTTTTAGAATTTGTCTGCACTTCTCCACTGCAAAAGAAAAAGACAAGAAGTAAAACTTGTGAGAAAGCCCAGGCGCCATTTCTAAAAGCCCTTGCAATTTTGCCTTGCTGTACTCCCACCCCAAGCTGGTTGCATAGACTGCTTGATGCAGTCTTGGAAAAAGACCTGCTCTGCCAGACATGGATTTGTCCTGTCTTAAGGCAGGGGCTTGAGACACATGGGGTGTTCACGCTCTGGTGATGCCCAGTTCTTCCACTGACTCTCAAGGACAACTGCAGTCAGTGTAGATGCTGAACCTTCAAGAGGCTCAAGTAAGGCAAGATGCCCCCATCTCTAGGTCTGCCAGCCCCGCTGAAGATCATTGGCTGACAATACTTTTTTTGCCCTGAATCCTTCACTGCATTTTGCATACAGGGACCTGCCTGGCTTGTAATGTCCTGGGTGGCTTTTACCAAAGGGTTTAATTTAGGTTGGAAGGGTTTCAGGATGCCTCTGGTCCAACCCCTGCCCCAAGCAGGGCTAGCTCTGGGATCAGACTGGGCTCTGCTCAGGCCTTTGCTCAGGTAGGTGTTGAAAACCAAAGATGGACCCTGTACAACCTCAATGGCTTAACCCAGCAAAAGATGGCCAAGAGCAGGAGGGAAGGAGTGGTGGTGGGTGTATGGAGTGCCCTGAAGTCTGCAGGGCAGCACCTGGAAGCCATCTGCGGTAGGGAACAGAGACTGGGGAAAAGGAGTCTGAAGGAGAAAATTGTATTGCAGGGTATGCTGCCATGGGAAGATTATTCCTGAAAGAGCAATTGTCTCACCATTGCCTTAATGTTTGTTTTGTGCGAGAATTCCCTTGTTTCCAAGCTGCAGGGTCTCTGTGGAGTATCCTGGACCAGGATCCAGGGAAAACCCTGAGCCCAGGCACGGCGGGGGCTGGTGGAAAGAAATTGATCCCGATGGGTGGAGGGGGCGTTGCCAGATCATTATGAGGTGGTCCCAGTTTCAGTGCATTCAGTATGGATCTCAACGCCTGACACTGTGCTGCAACGGAGTGTCAGATGGCAGTTTATTAATGTTTAAATCAGGGTTTCACATCGTCAGAATACACACCCTTGCATTTATAGATGTAGCTCAGAAATAGCCTGTTTTTTACAATATCTGTGTATTCTTTAAAAAAATAAACCTCAGAATACATTCACAGTATATCTGGAAATATCTTACCAAGTGGTACAAGAAAACTCTTTTACAGCTAATGACACTAATGTGCTGTCCACAGAAAAAATTAATGAATTTTGCCCTGGTTTTCTTTTTGACATTATTTACCCTTGTAATTTATCTGCTTTTTAAAGACTATCGTAATTTTCTATTTTAATTTATCTGCTTTTTTAAGACTATTGTAATTTACTATCTGCTCTTTCAAGACCACCACTCATCAGGACAGGGAACTGTTCTGCAATGTGTGGACAGCCTGCATATTTAAGAGGACTGAGGAAACCAGGAATTTCCCACTTAAACTGCCGGATCCTCCAAGATTAAAGACTGTATCCGTTTTGTATTTGCTCAGAACAAAATGCCCAGCGGCACCAGTTTATGCACAAACGTTGGAGATGTCAAAAACATAGTAGGTCAATTTGTCCACTCCCTTGCACAGCCTCATCCCTCTGGAATATCTTTTTCTTCGTGCTTTGTCCTGTCTAGTCCTAGCAAGTGATGGGACTTCTGCTGTGGGATTTACGCTGTAGATTAATGAGCTGCAAAACTTCACATATGTTTAAATCATTGTACTTGCTTCCCCCCCCCCCCCCCACATTTACATCTCCGTTGTCAATAAGGCGGTGGAGAGGCTAGCACCAATCCATTTATCAAGTAGCCCTACCGGCGAGATGCAGTTCAACTTAGCATCTGACATGATAATAAACATCAAAGCTTTAGCACCTGATGTTAGCACAAGGTGCCTTTCCTCTCGAAACATCTGGTCCCCTGATAAATTTTTACACTCGCCACCACTCGCCGCACCGCTGCTCCCTAGATCACAGGAGAGCCCTGCCGGTGCGTGCTGCTACGGGTCTGTTCTCAAGTTGTTGCGGCGCGCCGGCCGTATGATGACAATTAGAAGCAGTTAGTGCGCAGATGAGGCTCGCGAGTGGCAGGTGGTGGGAATGGGGCTCAATTAACTAACATGCACAAAATCCTTTGCTAATGAGGCTGGGCCACCCCAGATGAGCAGGAAAGCATGTGTCGCTGACAGCAACAGAGGATTTGAAACTGAGAGGGAGAGAAACCGGTCAACAGGTATCATCGGCGAGTGAATAAGCTTTCCAGCTTGCTGCGGTTGGATTAAGTGATGGGTTTAAGTCTGTGCACTAAAAGTCAGCGAAGGAGATAGCTGTTTGCTGGAGTGGTGGGAAGAATTTAATTTCCCCTGTCTCTAAATCTGCCACTGTGTTTTCTCTTCCACGTGTCCTCCCTATTAACCTGCTGTTTTGTGAGACCTGGAGCAACGATTACAGTGCAATGTAAATGTAAATATCATCTGTCTGTATTGCCAAAATACCGATATGAAAGGCAATGGAGGTCACAAAAATAATTAGTTTGCTTAGCTTTCAAATTAGATAATTTTAAAACAGTGCAAAAGCTGTGTTTGGGATGTGTTACTTAAGGCCCTGGCCATTTTACATGGTACATTCTGTTTTATTTGTCTGTGTTAAGCAGCAGTTTGCAGCTAGATAAGGAAGTCATAGATAACCCCACAAAGGATTTTTAGTTTTAACAGGTCATAAGTCAGCATTTTTCTTGGGACTAAAACTTACTGTGGAAGCCATCAATGTGGCCACAATACCACTTCTAATGCAGGTCTCCAAATGTTGCCTCCTTTATCACTGGTCATTTTAAACCGGTTTGCAAGGGGATCTCTAGCTGTGAATATTTTTCCATTTGTTGTGTACAGTATCTAAAATTCTGCAATGTGGAATTTTGTGCTAAACTTCTGTTTTTCCCCAGAAATTTTTTTAAAGTAGAGGATGGGGTTTTTTTTCATTTGGGTGACATAAGCAGTGTTTTCAAAATGTATCTGTAATGTGAATGAACCTGAGAATACACAGACATTTCAGATTCAGTGTGACAGGCTGATCCGAAGTCCCACGAAAACGTAATACTCTGTACCCAGGAGCAATGAGGGGAAGCATGGATGAAGCACAGTCCAGACCATGAATGTCCCTGGAGCCCTTGACAGTGTTTCAGTACGTCAGGGGTTGTATCTGTTTCTCTAACTGTTTTCAGATGACACAGTGTGATGAAAGAAAGGAGAACTCTCTTTAAACTCTTTCACTGGAGCAAGTTAAAAGGGAAAAATTCGCTCCTATGGTTGAAGTTGTAACAAAATTATACACATTTTGCTGTAATTCTGAAAAAAAAATCCCTGTTTCCTCGGAAGGTCTGGCATGATTTCTACCACATTTTTCACTGCATGTCGGTAGGTTGGTACAATTTGTACCCATTTTACCTGAGTATGTTTTGCCTCAATTGCAAGGCATCCCTTGTATCAGACAAGGGATACCCCATAGGTTTCTGTAGTGTCCAGCCCTAGCAGAAAGTGGTGATTATTATAATTCAATTGGAAATATCAGCTTTGTAAGTGTCTATAAGTTGCTTTGAACAAAATGTTCCATGATTTGTTTCTCACTCCCATCTCCCCGGCCTCCATGTGGATACTTCATGCTGTTGAGCTTTTAAGAGCTGAACAGCTTCTTCAATCAGTCTTCTGACAAGTGGCATGTGTTTTTTTTCACTGGGAGGTAGGAGTTAAAGCTTGTATGTCCCTGGGTCAATGGCCGTTACTCTTTACATGGCATGCCATTAAATTAACTTGTGTGGTGAGCTGACTCAATATAAACCCAAATATTTCCTCACAACTTTAGGGGATTCTGCACTGTGGAATATTTTTGGCTCAAAAGCCCTTCAGCACTTTTGTTTGTGTGAGGTTTTCATAGGGATGTTAACCTTAGTGTCCTGGGTAGGCTTTGAAGTAACCAACTTACCCTTCTGAATGAAAGTGGGGAGCAAACTGATTGGACCTATTTTTTCCTCCCTGCCCCAAAGTCGTGTTTGCTGTTCCTGTGCGTTTCAGAGCAGCTGCTCTGTGGGACCCACTTCTGCACAGAGTGGCACACGCAGTAGGGTCGTGTGTAAATGTGTGCCCATTTAAGACAAAATGCTGGACACCTGAGGACCCCATGAGCATTAAATGTATGAATATGCAGCTCTTTTGTAAATGATAACCTACAAAAAAAAGACTTTTTACATTATGTGGACAAAAAAAGGTGATGTGCTGATTTTTCCAACCCATCTGTAGGACCTGTTGCAAAGAGATCACCAGAGACTTTCCTTTTTTTTCTGGAAAATAAAATGATATAGAATGGTTTTGAAATGAAAACCCTGGTTCAAGACTCCCTAGGTTTTAGATAATCCCAGCATAAAGTAATGTCTTTGGCCCTAACTTTAGGAGAAAATGGTAGTCCTTGATTGACATGTCCTATCTTACCTTTCACCCAAGACCAAAGAGAGTATCTTGGTTCAATGTAAAATTAAAATACTGAAGTAACTGTGTGAAAATACTGGAGGATAGACATTGCTGACCACCACTTTTGGGAAGTAGACGGAAAGACTCTGAAAAGGAAAACTCCCCTGTGGAAATTTTATCACACGTTTGTACTTGGCGTGGCAGCTACCTACTGTGTGGGCCCACACATAACAAGGACAGTGATGGAGATCTTTTGTCTGGCTTCAGAGAAAACTTGCTTAGCTGGCAGAAAAGGGTGTTTTTCATACAGACAGCCTCTGGGGCAAGGGAAAGACACTGTAGGGGAAAAAAGGCTAAAAAAATAAATCAGAAAGAACATGTTCCAGAACGAGCAGGATGAACAGGTGTCAAGCAAGGAGACAAAAGTGAAAAAACCCTTGAAGGTGCCATGTAAGTAGCAGTACCAGACTGTCACAGGAGCATAGCGTGGTCGACTTGGTGCCGGAGAAGGCTGGTGGCTGCTCTGCTAAAAGCTGCCTAGAAAAAAATCTTGCTGTGCAGAGAGGGGCTCAGGGCATGCTGTGCAAGGTAAATCCAGTGCCCCCTTCTCAAGGCAAAAAGGCTGGAGGGAGATGGCCCACTAAATGACATCCTTTGCCAGGCACAAATAATTGATGCAGGAGGAAATAATATCGTAAGCCAGTACTGTAAAGGAAGTAGATAATAAAGAGCAGATAATTGCAATATATCCCAATATAACACACAGCACCATATACTGAAGTGCCTATAGTGTGCCCAATTTCATCCCAAACAGTTCAGAGTTTACAAATCACCCCCACGAGGGTTTAGCCACACACCTTCCATTTGCACGAACAGACTGGTGTCTGCATCCCGTAGATTGCTTTGCAATTCCCAGGCCTTTGATACCCTACAGTACAACCCACTGGGATAAAACAAGAATAGTCGGAAGTCATAGCCCTGCCTCTGTTGGATAGGATCTGTTCCTATTTTGACATCCTAAGCTTGAGCTATGGAACCTTTTCTGGAGGTCAGCATCTTCTTTACAACACGGATTCAATGTCCTTGGTGGGTGGCATATGTGCAATGGGCCATGAGAAATGTTCATAGTGTTGAGATTAAAATAACCTCCCAGGCTAGAAGAAATATAATTCTAATTTATAACCTAAACTGTGGAGATTATTAACACATTCCCCTCTCCACTTGCATAGCTTTCATTTATATTCTTCCTCCAGCACATCCTGTTAGAGTATTAAAGAAAACAAGGCCACACACAATTTAAGGGGAAAAGCGGGGGGTTGGTTAAAATCACTTTTTGGAGGGAAACTTAGACAGTTCCTTTTACTGTAGAACTATGAGCACCTGGATAGGTTACAGCATGTTTTAGGAAAGGAGCTAGAAAGGAAGGAGAGAAATGTGTACCACCAGTATGATGGGCTAAAAAGCCAGTGGCAGAAATCAGTGTTAAAATCTTCTAATGGATAATAACCCAATACATTATAAGGATGATAATCTTGTAGATACTAAAAAGTATCGCTACGTTTTAAGAAGCAGGTGCTCATTGTGCATAAGGAATTACAGCTATATTGGCTGCAGTGGAGCTGATTTACACCAGGTCTGAGCAAGAAGTCAGAAAGCTTGAAAGTTATTTGGCAGAAAGAGAAAACCAGTGAATGGCAGGGGGCACGTATTATAGCGAAGAATTTGGATAAACAGCTGTGTGAGAGGGCAGTGTGAAATAAACTCAGCGAGGGGAATCCAGAAGCTCTTACAGGAGATTGCATCTAAGAGGAAGGCAATTCTGAGAGCTTGATGTTATTTTTTTCCTTGTGGGAACTTGGACGTGCGGTTTCCAGTGTGCAGTATAACCTTGTATAAATACATTCTGGGTGATGCACCAGGAACTCAGGCTTTCTGTCCTCAGTGCCATTCACCAATATACAGAGTGAGCACTGACCTTCCTCATGGGAAAGCTAGCCTTCTGATAAAACGATGTACACAACTACAGATTAAAACTGTAAAAGATGAGGATTTAACCCTCCCTTCTCCATCACATCCTTTACTTTAGAGACTTGAATACCACCTCATGAAAACTCTGATGGTAAAGCTTTTCCTTTTGGAGACCTTGATCGTAGGTGAGTGGGAAAAGAGCAAGAGCTATGTGAGCAAGGCTTACACATAGCATACTCGGGGGGTGGGGGGGGTAGGCAGTAGGCAAGGAGTAAAATTTATGGTTGCTTCTATGCAATAAAAAATCAATTCACAGAAAGTTTAGTCTCAACTGCACTTCTTGCCTGCAAACGAGCTGTCAAATTATCTTGGTAGGAAGCTGCACCGGGGTATTGTCCTTAATTGCTCTGATAATGCTCCGTTTTGACAGCTGCAATACCTGGTTCAACATGGCTGCTAACAAAAACCTCAACCATTAAGTATGTTTTCTTAAACAGTGACTGATAAGTTGTTATCTTTCAGCATCTCCAGCTAATTAGACATCAGGAGCCAAAGTTAATTTGGTGGAAAACATTTCTCGACTTAATGACATTTATGGGCAATTAGGCACGTTGCAGAAAGGAATACACATTTACATTTCAGCCTATTTCCAGTGCTTAACAAGACCCCACCTCTTTCTGCACTGGAGATTTCTCATTCTCTGAGGAATACCTTCGATGCAGACACCACAGGTCCTCTTGTTTTTCTGGAAACCAGCAATCACTTGTGTGAAACAAGCTACCGCACAGTAATGAGGCACACACAGAAATAAAATTAGGTGCAACGGAAGTTTTTACACTGTTTAGGCTCCTCTCTTTCATGGCGAGAATTGTGCATAACTCCACAGTAGCAGTATATCGATTGTCTCCGAGAAATGTTTGTACTCTTAAAGCCTTTATGTGAAGTTTGACAGAGGATTTGGAAAAGCAACGCGAACTTTTAACCTGTCCCACACTTACTGAAGGAGAAGCCTGAATGTAGTTTTTTTCTTTCTAGTTGCTGTTGGCTGAGGAAGCCAGGGAGGTAAATGAATAGTGGTCCTTGCTGGTTACGGGTGGGCACGGTCACCCACGTGCCTCCCTCTTGCCCTCAGGCAATGACCGCAGTGTGGCAGAATTTGGGAGGTGCTGCCCAGCTAGTACCTCCTGGCATGGGCAGGGGGCTGGCCTTTGCCTCAGCAGAAGGCACCCTGTTGAGACCGTTGTCTGCTGCTGATTTTCACAAAACTTGCAAAAAGGTAGAAAAATGTAGTGCCAGTGTCACTTTTAGCTGAAATTGGTCAATGGCTCCAAAGGCGATGTGGGCCGACAAGTCCCGGTCATAACATCCCTTTTCCTCAGGAGTTCAGGCTAAACTGCAAAAAAAAGGGAGGATGAGCATGCAAATATGTCCTTCAGTTTTGCACTGCCTGCACAAATCTGTTGCTCTGGACCCAGCCCTGATGGGCCTGAGAGGTGAGGCCACAAACATAGGGACAGTATAAGCAGTCTTACATTTTTCTGCCGGAGCAAGAATCATCTCCAGAGCAAGCTGGAGGGCCGTTGAAACAAGATGCTTGGCAAAACTGTTTGATGAAGTCAGTGTGGGCAGATACAGATGAGAGCACGGTCTTCTAAGTGCTCTCTGTAATGTCAGGTGAATAACATCCGCAGGGAACAAACTGAGGTTTTCTGGGCTCTCACACATCGGGATTAGGTCTGGGTCCAGACTTTTGCTTGAAATCTGCATTGTTTTTAGAGTGCGCATTGATTGAACAAGAAGAATTATGGTGTATGGCATCTACAGCCAAAGGGTGCAATTGTCTACCTTGGTGTTACTGCCAGCAAAATTTATTTAAAACTAGATACCTCCAATGGCAAGAAAATGTCGTAAGAGGGTTTTATCTCTGTTATATCTACATAGGATGCATCTGTCTTTATTCCTTTTTTTATATGTATATTTTTTGCCCATGGATCAATGAATACCAAATCTATGCTGGCACTTAAGAAGTGTGCAGTGATGTTAATTGTGCATTTAACCGTCAGTAAGTGAAGGAAGGACTCGTGTAATTCAGTGGCTGTGTAGGTGCGTGGTCCCGGCAGACGAGGAGTAGCTCCCGCCCCGGCACCAGAGGGGTGGGGTGTATGTGGCCCTGGAAGCAGGGAACCCACTTCAGAGCAGAGGAGGGCATCTGCAGTATCTGTCTGTCTACATCTATTTGCTCAGCTTGCTCTACTATTCAATATATGTAAATCAGCAGCCTGGCATTTGTTACACATGAAAGTGGTACCCTTTACGAGGCCAGGCTTTATTTGCAGGAGCCGAGTATCAAAATTGTAAATGCCACCGACAATTACTCTTGTAACGACTCAACATCATCCCTGCAGGACGCTGAATTATTTCTCCTTTCAATTAACACGCGACAAACTCCTGTTGCAGCGGAACCGGCTTTTCGGCGGGGCAAGCGGGACACATTGGCCCCTTCGGGTTTTTTTCACCGCGGCCACGGGCGGCAGCCGTTCCCCTCGGAAACACGCCTCGCCTTCCCCCCCTCCCCCGCCCCCAAAACCCCGCGTCGGGCCGAGCCCGGCGGCGCAGCCCTTCCCGCCGGCTGCCGGGACAGGTCGCCGCGGGGCCGGCAGGCGGCGCTGCGGCGCGGGACGGCGCGGGCCAGCGCGGGGCTGCTCCTCCCGCTCCCCCGCGTCCGCCCGAGACCCCCGCGCTGCGTGGGTGTGCGGGTGTTAATGGAAGCGAGGGGCTTCTCGCCGCACACGTTGGTGGCACGGCCCCCGCCCCGGCCCCCCCAGCATTCCCAGTAACATGAGCTGGCGTTCCCAGTTATTGTCCAAGGCGAGGCGTTGGGGGTTGCAACGGGAAGGTCCTTCGGATCAGAGCTCCCGGTGAGATATAGGGGCTCCCTGATCCACCCTGAGCTAAACCGGGGAAGCAAGCTGTAATAGCTGAGGCTGCCTCTCAAGGATAACAGTTCCTTACGCATACTGCATCGCGGTGCAGACACCGCCTTTGGTAGCCAGGGCTAAATGTCGAGTGGGTTTCACCCAGTTATTCATTTCACTGTTGGGTCGTGGCATAAGATATTATTCCACAATGTATGTATTTCCAGGAATGCTCTGAAATCTCTCCTCCCGCTTACTCCTTCGTGTGCTTCCAAATCGTAGAGGCACCAGGGTGTCGGTCCGGCTGACGGAGGGCTTCCCAAAACATTGCTCGAAGCTGCGGAGTGGTGTGCTTCTGCCTCTCCATCTTGCCAGTGCACATGAGACTCTTATCTTTCCTTCAGCCCACCTCTTTTTCAGCACTTTTAGCTGTTCCCTGCATTGTGTTCCCCTCTGCTCCTGCAGGACATTCCTCACTCTGCGGGCATTGCCCGGGGCATACGAGTGAGGCACCAACTCGGGGTGCTGGGGAGCTGCCCTCTTGCAAAGGGAGGCTTTCATTAAACAAAATGGGGCTGGGCTGGGCCCTCCAGCAGCTACATATGCTTCAGCCAATCTTTCCTGCGCTGTTGCTCCCACATGTCTCAGAGGCCTGTTTGATGCCAGCATCACTGAGAGAGAGAAGCCATGGCGAGAAAAAGGTTTTGTGTGTCCTCTTCTGTACCCCAAGGAATCAATCTATTGGGAGTCAAAGAGCATAAACACAACATTCATAACTTGAGAACAAAACAGAGAACTTGTTGCTTAGTGCTATCTTTTCCATACACTGTTCAGGAGGGAAGAGCAGATAAAGCCCTTTCCTGCCAGGGACATTTTGACATGTCATAGCACAGGTAGGAAAAACAGTTATGCAGGCAAAGCATAGCCAGTAATGGGTAAAGTAACCAGTAATGGATGGATGTTCACGAACAGGCATCAAATTTTGGCTTGCTGCATCGTCCTGGGTGAGGCATTGAATCCTGCACTCTTTCTGCCTCTGTTTTCCATCTATAAAATGGAGACAAGAATTCACACAGCCAGCGTAAGGATAAATTCTGTTGGATTTTGAGGGTGCCCATATAGTCCTGTAATGGGGGCTGGATAGCTCCATGGGTATATTACTTATTTGTGAGCTTCACATGATTTTGGCTACACACAGATGCCAGGGGGGCTAGGCTTGTTTTCCAAACCCGAGGAGCTGATAAAGGACCTGCATGCCAGGCACGAGAGCTGCATCTTCAGCTTTATGTCAGAAAGGCAAGGAAGACATTGCAGGAAAGCTCCAGTGACTGTGACAGCAAATGCTGGGAAAGGAAACTGGACAAAGGGAAGGTAGGATTTCTTCCCAGGGGTAGTTCTGATTTGTCACTGGCAGTGAAAAAGTTAAAACTCATA
This sequence comes from Phalacrocorax aristotelis, assembly GCF_949628215.1. Lineage (NCBI taxonomy): Eukaryota > Metazoa > Chordata > Aves > Suliformes > Phalacrocoracidae > Phalacrocorax > Phalacrocorax aristotelis. The sequence goes on from NC_134276.1 coordinate 103,083,834, forward strand.
GGGTTATTCATGAATTCCGCTTTTTAAAAACATGTCCCATTAAAATGCAGATTTAGTCTTCCATTTGCAAAGAACATAGTTATTTCAAATTCTGTATGGGAATCCTTTTTGTATTTGTATCTTTTGGGTAGAAAGTCCAGCTGCCTCTTGTGAGATTGCACATATCTCTTCAGATGTCAACAAATCATTGAAAAGTGTCAGAAAGGGGGAAATGAAAGATAATTATTCAAACCATGGAGAGCTACTTTGAAAGTGAATAGAATCTGTCAGATAGTCTTTTGAGAACAGCAGTTGGCTGCTTGTATTGGATATATTAAATGGACATATCTAGAGGCAAGTAATGCTGTTTTAGATTCGGATCGCTTTAAGTTGGAGGATTTTTGTGGCAGAGGTAGCTGAAACCACCAGAAATTATTGAGGGGAAATTAGTTGGGAAGGTGTTATATAGAGTTACAGTGACATATTAAAAGAAATAGAAAGCTCTGTAAATAAAATGCAAGCTCTTTCAGCTAAAGAAACAGGAGCTTTACATATTTGTCTATTATATTTTGAAACTGTAGTGGAATTAAGGACAAGGAGGATTTGACTCAAATAAATAGGTTGGTGGCAGCGTAAAGGGGCATATTCCTGAAAGAAACATATCACAAAGAGCTTGGAGAAACCACCATTATATCTGACTAGCACAATATTATTGAGAATTTGCTTAGACCAACACCCCTTGCTCTGATGAGCAGCCTGACAATTCTGTCCCCCGATAATGCAAAACTTGCCCCTGCGAGTAACTTTCTCAACATCCATTGAGATCTCCCACATCCAAAGTCTGCAAGAAGACCAGAGATTTATCTCCTTTTTTTCGGCTGAGAAAGCTGAATAGATGATATTTCATAAGGAACGGAGTACAGCTCAGCAAAAGGCTTTCTGAAACTGCTGTAAATGCTTGCTACTGTATCTCCCAGGAAAGACGTCGATGTTTTTACTGTAATGCTCCAGTAACAGTGAGCATCTGACAGGTATTCTGGACTATCAGCAAGCGCAGTGGTACAAGCTGATGAACGAGAGGGCATCTGCATGGGTTCTGTGATTTAACCACATCAATCCACATTTGCACAGTGCAACTACTGTAGGCAAAGATGTCTTGGAGCAAATAAAAGGTGTGGAAAGAGGCACCAAAGGTCAATGAGGAATACATGCAGGTGGGAAGTTGCAGCCAACATCTTTCAAGTTTTTTTTTTCTTCTCCTTTTTTGTAAGGCTGTCTACCTTGTGCTTTTGCTGATGGTGCCAGCCCATGCTAGGGTGTATGAAAACGGCAGAAAAACCTACACCAGCATTACATTACCTGTGCTTTTGTAGCACTTAATCCTCTGGAGAAAAAGGCAGACTGTGAAGCAGGAGTGTTTGCCCCAGGCTAGGAATAGCTGGTGCTCCTGTGTGGTTTTTTTTCCACTCCAGTCATTCTGCTTTCTCTTGTATGGCACAGAAATATTTTACCTGTGTCCTGGAGCCCCAGAGGGACTGCCAGTTATGGCACAGCGTAACAGCAGCACTTATTTCTACTCTCTAGTATGAGGTGGGTGCTCCCTCTCTCAGCCTCCGTTTCTACCTTCTTAGAGAAATCTACCTTTCAGCTTTTGCCTCCTAAAAACCCAATTACAAAATTGGCACACTCAGAAGCCAGTCCCATGTGCAGATGCTTTATCATAAGCACAATGACTCCTGTTGTCTACCAGATATTTTGAAATCCATCCTGTCACAAGCCATCTCATCAGGTCAGGTCACGGTGCCTAACAGATACGAACCAGGACGTGATTGTATCAAGACCTAGATGCTCCAGACTGCCTACCGGAAATTCTAACTGAAGTTTTCAAAGTAGCAATGTTTTTTCAAGCCTTCCCGTAAGTCACAAAACTAGATCTCATTTAAAAGTTTTCTTTAGCCTTTTTCAAATCAACTGAGTTTTCTAAATTTTCTAGCAAGAGCAAATTTAAAGTCTATGCCTAGATTCAAAGTAATCCAATCCTGACCAGCATACCCCTCCAAAAAAGCACAGATTAAAGGACATTTTTAAAACACCTCGGCCATTTATGGATGTGCCCAAGCAAAAAGCTGAGGTCCAGATCTCAGCTCCTTCAAAAGCCAGCAAAGATCAATGAGGGGACTGAGTGGGTTCATGCCACTTGGAGAACCTGAAAACTCTCTTATCTCTTGAGTGCAAGCAGATAGATAATTTTGGTTCAAGTCCGTCTCCTTTAATACTTCCCTTTTTCTGATCCATACAAGTGATTCATTCACTACTTCCCATGGGCTGGCAGGTGTGCAGCCATCTCCAGGAAAGCAGGGCTCCATCAAGTGTAATGGTTACTTGGGAAGTCAAAACGCTGTAACTCTGAAAGTCCCCCATTTCCTTCTCCCCCCAGCTTTATATAGTGAGCATGATGTCATATGGTGTGGAATATCCCTTTGGTCAGTTGGGGTCAGCTGTCCCAGCCCTGTTGCCTTCCAACTGCTTGTGCCCCCACCAGCGAGTAAGCTGGTGGGGTGGGGTGAGAGGCAGAAAAGGCCTTGACTCTGTGTAAGCACTGCTCAGGAATAACAAAAACATCCCTGTGTTATCAACACTGTTTTCAGCACAAATCCAAAACACAGCTTCATACTGGCTACTATGGAGAAAATTAACTCTATCCCAGCCAAAACCAGCACAAGCTTCCAGGTTTCAATACGCACTGCCACATGCACACATACCTAGTGTGGGTTTTGCAATAGGAATTTGTTGGCTGAGCTACATTCACCCTCTTTCAATGTTGCAATGTTGTTACTTTAAGCAAAGCAACCTTGCAAATGAGCAGAAATAGGCTCTGTTGTCCAGAATATTATTTTCATTTTCACCTTCCCTTACCTGCAGGAACCATGGGAGACTAGAGGGTCAAACTGTCTGTTTCCTTGCCCTGCAGGGAAAAGCCCACCTCTTTATGTACAAGGGAGCAGAAACGTTCAAGTAGTAACCCACAAAGTACCTACAGCGTCCAGTATTTCTCTGTTTCCTGCATTTTTTCCATGGGCTGAGTCTTCTGGGACTCTGCTAAAGAGCCTTTATGATAGCCTCCACCCACTCCATGCCCTGCAGCCACCTGCATGGCCAACTCCAGTCCTTTTCCATTGGGGAACCGCCTGCACAAAAATCGGATCACCTTAGGTATGGTTTTGCTTAAATTTCTGCTGTGCTGACAAGAAACACTTTCTCAAAGTTGTAGACAACAACAGGAACTTCTTAAGATACCCTTTTTAAGGAAGGAGGCAAGTTAGGGGTGACCTAACTAGGTTTTCTAATAGACGAATCCCTTCCCTCTGTGGGCTGGGTCTGGGTGGCTGGAGCCATGCAGTGGCTCCACCAGCCTCCCTGTTGGTTCCTTCCCAGATGGGCACAGGGAGCAGTGACATCCGTGGAGACCATTGGGCATCTTCACAAGGGATTCATCTCCCCCAGCTTCCTCCCACCTCCATGGAAACCTGTTGTGGGGTGAGATGCATCTTCTGTTTTTGGCAGTCAAGGGAGCTACGGTGGGTTGGGGCACCCAACCCTTACACACCTGAAGCCAGATGTGATGAATCCCTCTGCTGTTAGTCATAACGCTGAATGGCTGGAGTTGCAATTTGGGAGAGAAGTAGCTCCATTGCAGCTGCTCATAATCTTACAAGAAAGGCAAATTTTGCCATTCCCCTTTCTCTGCTTTGTTTGTATGCCCATAGTGTGCTAATAGCTGGCTAAATCAGCCCACAGTGCACACCTTTCCCTGCCCTGAGGGGGAGAGCTGCTGCCTGCTTTGCCCCCTTTCTGTGGCTGGAAGCTCATGACAGTGAGGACTGGGAAGGAAAAGGCACTTGTTTTTTTATTTCTTTTTGTCTTATTCTATTCCACTGCCTAAAAACATAATTGAACTTCAGTGCAAAGTCATGGCTGATTTTCCCTTTCGGTTATCTCACTATTACTCTACCATGGTAATGGGAGTTACTGCAGATTTAGGCTAACATACAGGGTAGGAGAAGCAGGGCTTGATTCAGTTAAGTGTTACAGTTCAAAGGGATTAAAATGAGAGAAAGAAAGAGAGAAAGAGAAGAGCTGAAATGAAATAAGTTTGAAAGAAACAAAAAAAATGTTGTCTTTGGGGAGCTACGTACTTTCTCCAGGGAGTTTTCCTACTAGATAAGCTTTGAGATGGTGGAACAAGGTATTTAAATCTCTGTTTCAATACAGGAAAAGGAATAAGAAAGTAAAGACCCAGCAAAAGGAAAAGGTGCCTTTTTTCTGGCAAAACAATCTACCTCTTACTTAAAAAAAACAACTTACTGTATCCTACTGATAATTATGCCTTTGGCAAATGGTCTTTTAAATTCAAATGTATTTTTCTGCTGAGAAGCCAACACTTGGCCTTGAATAATCTTCTTCTTTCAACCTGATAATTTTGGGTTTTTGCACATGCATATATATATACATATATAATTGTTGTGTCTGAGATTTATTTGAATGTTTGCTTTGTAGTGGGAACTGTGTCCTTCCCTGTGTAGGTCAACGGACCCAACACCAAGAAGGCATCAATGAGAGCTCCCTGCTGGTCCCAGAACGGTGGCACTGGCACTGCGCCCCAAGACCGAAGCTTCTGCAGTATTTTTCAGGGGACTTCTATGGGCTTCAAGGGAGCTTGCAGGATTCTTAATGCCAGGTGTTGTGCGGCTAAGAGGCCTGGGTCTGTAAACCTACATGGGTAACAGAAGTGCCATGCCAAAAATGCGGCACCGTTTAATGATCTGTGTAGGAGAAGTTTAATCCTTTGGGTGTGAGGTTTATAATTCCACAGCGGATTAAGAGCCTTTGCCATTGAAAACTCTATGTTGGTGACTGATTTTTTTATCTAACCTGGATTTGGGCCTGCAAACTGTATTTTCATATGAAAAGATAGAGTTCGGGTATTCAGGTGTTCAAACTAAGCATGCTAATACAAAGGCACTTTATGCCTGAGGAAAAAAAAAGTGGGTGGAAAGAGTTTCTGCTAAATGGAAAAAAAAGAGTTTTGAATCAGTCCGGAGTTCAGTTCCAAAGGGCCAAGATAAAACTGGGAAAGATAGGCTGCCTCTGATTTTATTTCCAATTCACTATAATTACAGTTCTGATGCTATGAATTAGCTGCAAAGAAAAGCCTGCTTGACCTGTGCAAGGAGTGTGCGCTTTTCCAGACAGGTGCTATCGCTGTTAAGAAAAAAGAGCCTTCTCATGTCTAGCACAAGGCTTGCTTTCCCTCCTGGAAATCCCAAATTTATCAGTTATTATGGTGAAGTAATTCACTGGCAAAAGTTCCCTCTCCATTTCTATCCTCTCCGACCACGTTTTGCTTTTAATGCCTGTAAACCCACGGGTCCAATCCTGCCCCACTGCTGGCAGTGCCCCAGCTGGAGGAACAGCAGCCAGCACTTGTGCAAGGCCGAAGGGATGTGCATGCCTGCTAGCACGCACCGCTGCAATGATACCCTTTAGTCTGCCTGCCTGTCAGAGTGCCTTCCAAGCAGACATTCAGCTTAATAAAATGGGCGTTAGGCTTGCGTTAATAATTCCGGTTACTGCAAAGCATTCCCACAAAGTCTGTAAATATCCACACATCGGTGGCATTGTCCCTGTAAAAGGATTATCCTCTTTAATTAGATCTATCATCCCCTTTTACGAATGTTTCTGTAAGAGATACAGTGGTAGGAGCGCTGTACCAGCAAAGATAAATTGCCTCCTTTGAGAGAGCGATGTTTCTGCCATTGAGATGGGCCCTTTGCCGGGGTCCTTGTTTTGCCCCATGAAGCCGCCATTCAGGTACAGCAGGGCTGAGCGCGCCTTGTTCAAGCTTAGAAACTATTTGTGAGGCCGTGGCAGACTTGGACTTTCCAACTGGCACTGAGGAGAAAGAGACGCTTGTTTCCCTGCCATCGGAGGGGAAAAAAAAGAGAAGGGGGCCAGTGCAGGTGGTGCTCCATCAGTAAAATGCTGTTGGAAGAAAAGCTTGCAGGTGCTGGCTCTGAAAATGGACGGGTGCTTCCTGGGCCCGGGGCGAGCTGAAGAGGACTGCCAAGGCCAGACAGAACCGCTCTGTTGCCTTAAGAGTGCATAAAAAAAGATGTTTCAATGCTGTCGTCGGATCTGGGTGGTTTGCCACGGAGGACAAAAAGTCTCCTGTAAAATTGGATTTAAATAGTCCTATCTCACTTGTGCTCTGGGTGACCAGATTCAATTGTGCCGGTGTCCCCTCTGCAGTATGATATCATAGCTTCAGAGGAAGGCTTTATTTAGAGGTCACATTAGTTTGTCCTGTGGATGTAATCATTTTTTGTGTCACGGACAATGTTTTACTGTGAAGATATGGGCCAGATGGCTCAGCCACTTGCAGTCCGGAGTTAAACAGGCTCTTTATTGTGGGTGAATAAACAGAACCTATTGTCCCCTGCTCGTGAAACTCTAGTGTCCACCGCCGGGTAAAGATGAAGTATGAAATTTTCACGGCTGAGGGAAGAATATGTAAAACAACAAGTAAAAGGGGTGTGGGCTTCCAAAACATATCCTCATTGTCCCTTCTGTTTTTTTTTTTCTCTCAGTAAATATCCATGAGGTATTTCCATGCCTTGCCATTGTCTGATGTTGCTAAGCACTCAGGTCCCCCTTGTCCTCTGCCCTGAGCCCGGCAAGCATCTTCCACCACGACTGTCCCCATGGAGGGGCTGTGGGGCTTGGGAGCATCACCCCAGGATTTCCTGCTCATAGCCCCCTGTATGGGTGTGCTCTCTGGGCAGGTAGATCATTGCCAAGTCCATCTCTTGTTATTTATTGGTTTATATCACCAAAGACTGCCCCTTGGCCATGACTCTCCCGTGAGCTAGTAGCACCCAGAGCGCTGGCCAGCAAGCAAGTAGAGAAAAAGATATCTTCCTCCAGACCAAAGACGACAAATTCATTCCCCCCCCATCTTTTTCCCCCTAGGCCTGGTGTAGTAATTCAGAGAGGGTTTTTTCCTAAAGAAAACATACATTTTCTGTTTAAACTCACCCCATCCATAGTTTCCTATATGGCAATGTCAGAAGTATTTCTTTCCTCTCTCTAATTGCAACCAAAGCCAACCTTGACTGGCAAGGAGAAAGTCCCTGACAGGTTTGGGTTCAGTCCAGACCTTCTCAGAGAGTCTGTCAGCCAACTGTTTGACAGTATGCAAATGTATGCAAATGGGGGGACACTGGCCGAACACCTGCAGAAAGTGTCCATCCCCACTCCCGCTCTGCTCTACCTCCTCCGCACGTGGGGCTTTGAAATGCTGCTTCGACTCCCTCTGTCAGTTTATTATGCGTTCGTCAGCAGAACATGGGGCTGGTGAAAACCGCACTCTTTGTCCTGCCGGGCGGCAGAGCCCCATGTGGAAGGGCTGGTGCCAGGAATGGTGCGATGGCTTCCTTCCAGCCCTTGTGAATCCTCCTTTCTGTCTTTTAGGACCTTCCCTTCAGCATCCCAACCCTTTTGGGGTTGCCCGTGTCAAGGAAGGCCTTCTGTTTTCCTGGGAGTAAAGACATCATGTCGGTGGAGTCTCAGCTAAACAAAAAGGCTCTTTCTCGCCAGCAGCTGGAGCGCAGGGCTGCAAGGGGCTGTGCATGCACCGCATGAAAACCTGTGGCCGACTCCAACCGGTGAGGGAGGGAGGAAGGAAGGAAGGAAGGGAGAAGAGGCACCTTGAATAAAGCAAAGTTGCCGGCTGTGTACTGACTGCCTAAGAGAAATGCTGGCTGCCGCAACCGTCAGCAGCAGCTGCGGGGTCTCCTGCGTGCCGCCGTGGAGCAGCCTCTGGAGAACCAGGGTGTATGGTGGGGCCTGGTGGGGGTGCTCCATGTGCATGGGGGACACTGGGTATATTGCTCTCCTAAGTCTATGCAGTGACAAGGGGAGGGAGGGAGGGAGGGAGGGAGGGAGGCATTTTGGAGTGCTATTCAAATGGAGAAGGGCTGTAAATTCAGGAAATTCATCCAGGCCCCAGGTGGGAAAAATGCTGGGTTTTGAGAACATGCCGGTTGGATGAAAGATGTATCTCCCACACCAACTTCTAGTCAGAGGAGGGTGTGAGCCCTTCCAAATCCTGGGTAGCAACTTCAGTTTCAGACAGCTAAACATTTGAGCCAGTGGTGAGTGGGTGATGGGTCTGAGGACTGCATGGAGACATGGCCCTCAAGCTCCCAGAAAGCTCATTGCTGACACTGGAACAGAACCCAAAACAGCTCTGACTGCTGTTGGGGCAGCAGGTCCCTTCCTCTGATCCACAGTCTCAATTAAAAATAGCTAGCCTGATGCCAATATTGGGCCTCCCATGCGTACCTGACTCTATCATATGCAATTGCATGGCTATAAAGCCGTAACCCACGGGTGCTGACCGTGTGGCAAGCTGTGGCTAAACAACACATTGTGTGCTGTAAGCCTAACCTTACTCAACAGTGATGGGTAAACCAGGGCTTCTGAGGCTGCCTGGAGAGATCCGTGCCAGTTCAGGTAAGATCTGCCCTTTGCTCAGTCGCTTGCATTAGGAGAAGCCAAGTCACACTGGACTTGAAACCCATGCAGCAACATGTCAGTGATTATTTCAGAATGTGAGGCAGCATATAGCCACTGCAGCTGGCTCTAATGCTGAGCTTTGAGGACGAAAGGCCTGCCTTCAGACTGCCAAAATATAAGAAACACCCCTGAGGCCTGTGATACCAGTGGCCCTGGAAATACAAGCAGGTTTCTGCTGAAAGCCAGGTGGACTTAAAGTGGTTGGTAATTGTTCCTAGGGCTTTTTCTTTGGCTAGGAATGAATAAGAAACAGGCTGTGTGCAGGGATGGGAATGGACAGTTAGTAGAGTGCCCACCAGACCTCCCCTGGCACCAGATTGTCATCTGCCCCCCTGGAACAGGATGCTCAGAGGGACCTGTGCTAATTCTCACTGCACTGCATGGAAATCAGTTCACGTTTTCTCCAGAGAGAGAAAACAAGTGCTCCTACTTGCTGGCTTTTTTCTTTTTTTTTCCCCTTCTTACACTTTGGAGCCCAAGGTAGCTGCATTTAGCAGCTTTAGTGTCCTTTCATTGCTGCTGCTTGCAGGGTTGTGGTCACTCAGGCAGCAGTAACTTTGAAAAAATGACCCGTCTACACCCAAACAATAACAGAATCCCCCTTTTTATGTTGGCAACGCCCACCGCTTTCTCTTCACTTCAAGACTCCCCACGTAGACGCAACTGTTTGACCAGCCTTCTTCTGAACAACTTAATTAAGCAAAAGAAAAAGTGTCAGTTTCTGCCAACCTCACAAAAACAGAGCTGTGGGGGTAAAAAGGGGACGCAGCATCAGTCCACATTCCTCAATGGGCTAACGAAAGAGGACCCTCGTTTCGCAGCTCTGCCAAGCATGGCCAGGGTTATCATGACATACTGGCTCATCCACCGCCCCGGCTGCGGTGGGAGCTAAGATGACCCATGTCCTGCGGGCACTGAGCTGCCCCAGGAAGCGCCGGGCACTTGCCACGGCTGGAGGCCTATGTGTGTGCCCTTTCCTGTTGGAGTCAGCCTGGGGAATCAAGCAGTTTTCTAAACTGCATGAAAAGGGGACCCCCTTTTTTCCTCTCAGGGCTGGGTGTGGGCCTAGCGGACCAAACCGCTTGCAATCCCGCTGCAGACAGAGGGTAGCTCTGGAGGCTCCCAAATTTCCCTGTACCTGTGCTGAGAGCCTGGGCGGGTGTGAGTTGCACACACTGATCTGCAGCCATTGCAAAACCTCTTTTCCCCAAGCAAACATACCAGAAGAGGACAGAACTTATTTCTTTTCCTTCAGAGACCGGATCTGCTCCGTGAACATCAGATCGTCCTCTTCTTAGGCTGGTGAGGCTGCTCTTTACCCAGCCAGCTCTCTGTCCAAGGAAAGGAATGAGGCTCTTACCATGAGTGCTTCAAGGGCCTGAGCTTTCATTGCTTTTTTCCAAGGGATAAATGTTGCTCTTAACTGAGGAGGGAACGATGGAGCAGAACTGTCTCCCTGAGTTATGTTCTCCCCTTCTGTCTTTATCTCCATTAAAAGAGCATAAATTCATTTTAGGCTACAGTTCTGCAAAGGTCGGGGGCTGCTCTGACTTTGCACAACGCGCCTACCGCCTCTGAAATCAATGGGCCGGCTGTTCACCCTGCACAAGCAGAGCGCACATGTGGGTCTTTGAAGGACCACAGCTTTATCTGGAAGAGAGTTAGGCTTGGGTTGTTTCTTTTCAGATAAACACTGCATTTTGCTTACTTACTGCCCTGTTCTCTCCCACCCCAGCCACCTCTTTTCTGTAATCGTAGCCGGCTGGCAGGAGTCTGGAATTCTGAGCAGTCCTCTACAGACCAATATGTTTTTAAACAATAAAAATTAACTAAGCAACACTGATCTTCAAGATCTTAAATGCTTTCCTATATTTTCTCGCTCTTCCAGTCCTGATATACCCTCTCATTCAAGAATAAAATAAGCCACCCATCAGAAGTTACATTCCCAAAGCAGTAATCTCTTGTAATGAGGCTGTTCTATCCCCTTTTGAATTCTGAGATGGGAACAAATACAGCAAATGCTGGGGCATGCTCTGCCAGGTGGGACGGCAAATGCAAGGGCAAAGCCCCGCTCCAGATGTGAGCCAGCACCAGCACAGACCTCAGCCACTGTTGTCAGCTGCCGTGGTTCGAGACCTGCAAAACTCCCTCACAATGGCAGATGCACACATGCACACGAACACATGCACGTATAAATACACACATAAATACACACACAGAGTAACTGATGGCATTGTAACTGCAGGTGCTTGGGACACAGCAGCAGGCAGTGGCAGCCTGCAAACCCGTGGCAAGTAAAACTGACTTTGGGGTGCAGTCACACACTGTTTTTACCTGATTGCAGAGACACGAGATGCAGAGGGAACTTTTTATGGTGTGCACTGGTGCATACAAGGCTGCTGTCCTGTGGAAAGCAGCGGAGTCTGCTGCTGCAAATCGTGCTGGCTTTTCACGATGTTATGAGCTTAAAGCAAAGGGGCGTTTGCTCACCAGCATGCCAGCATTGCCTGTGAAATGACAACTGCTCCAATATTAAAGGGTAAAGAAGTGAGAAACCCTTTTTTGCAGCCTCCGGCTGTTTCATTCTCTTGACACAACAGTACAGGAGCGGCGGCCTTTATTGTGATTAATATCTGGGAAGCTTCTTAACAAGGCTTAGCTTGATAGGTGGCTCTTGTTGGAGGAAATTTATGGCCTGGTACTTCCTCAGTGAGACTTCCCACGTTGAATTGTTGAACATTACTGACCCTGATGCCCAACACGAGGGGGTGGGGATTTACACAGATGTCTGGTAACTGTGGAAGGTGCAAAAATCCAGAAGAACAACCTGCATTACATCCATTGGAAGTGGCTGGTTAACTGAGGTCAGGGGGAGGCCCAAGCCAGTGTGTGAGCCTCAGTGTTTTGGTGCAGTTTGTTTTTTGATTAGTGCAGTTCATGACCGGGCCATCCCACCTGAATAACAATCAGTGTGATTCACAGCGGGCCAGGAGAGGGCAGGGACGCCCGCCGCGCCGCCCATATGGAGCCCAGCCCTGGGAAGTGCAGAACCTTCCCAAACCCAGATGGTTCGGCTTGACGGCTTTGGCAGGGCACCAGCAATAACCTATGACGATATGAAATCATCAAGATCTCGACCCCCCCCCTCTCTTTTCCCCTGCTCCCCCTTCTGCCTCCGTCTGACTGTACGTACAGAAACAAAGCCATATGGGAAAGGGAGCGCGGCTGCGGATTAATGAACATGCATGAAATGGAGATCGGCTGCCACTTAACGATGCAGTCATTAAAAACTAGTGCCTGCGCACGTTTTGCTTTCTTTTTTTTATTGTGGTTTCTTTCTGTTTTTATCTGACACTATATTTGCCTTCATAAAGAAAAAGGAGAGCAGATGGGAGGGCAAGGCTGGGCTGCTGGTGGCAGGAGGTTGTGAGCACCAGTCCTCCTGCACAGGCGGAGGTAAAGCATTTGGGATAAGCATGAGGAGCAGGTACCTGAACGCTCACTGCTGCCGTTTCTGTTGCTTGCTGGGGAAAATCTCCAAGCGCAATGACTACTTCTCGTTAACATGGGTAGGCTGGATTTCTCAGGGTAAATGAGAAAATTACAATAAGCAGCAGCTGGAACAGCCCAAGCGACACCTTAGTAAAAAGTAAGATGAAGTCCGGGCCACTGGTGGTCACTGAGAAACTCTCTGGCTTGGGGAGGGGCATGGGTGGGATGCACCTGGGGGATGCTGGGTGCTCAGGGTGGGTGCTGCACCAGGTCGGCCAAGGTTTATGAGATCTTCCACAGGAGCCTGTGGACAGGATTTGGTTTGCTGCCAGCAGCTGGGAGATCATGTGGTGGGGGCACAGAGAGGAGCCTTTTGACCAGCTGGTTTCAGAATGACATGTAGACCTTGGAGTGGAAGGTCTGGGGTTTAATAAACCAGGTGGCTCCAGGAAAGGGGTAAGTTTTTGCTCAAAGGGTGCTTGTTCGGGAGGGCATATGAAACAGGAGAGGAAGAACCGCTGAGAAGCCACCAGCCTGAAGACCTGCTCTGCTGCCTTCATTAGCCCACACCCTCCCAAAGGGCACCGCTTTTGTCCCCCCTGCTCCCTCATTGCTCTGTGCTTGAAAATTCAGGCTCCAGATATTAGCAGTAAAGCTGAGACCTGTGCATAGCTTGTGTTGACTGTCACTGTCCTTCAGGGTAAAGTATAACATGTAAGTGGGATTCAGTGAATTATTTTTCAAATAATTGGTCCCTCCAAAACAATTGAATTTGTAATACCAAGTTTCCAAAGATACAAGATGAGAGACGCTCTGCCAAAAAATTAGAAGAAATCATTTACACAAATAGCTTGTACAGTGTCCTTTGAACATTGTGCTCTAAATCTTTTTAGACTCATGAGTATTCATAGTGTTTTTCACATAATTTGAAAGTGATTTCTTAATGAAGGCTAGAATATCCCTTTTAAACTTCTAAGTGCTGTTGTTTTTCTTTGATCACCTCTATACATTCCATATTCCAGCACCCTTCTCTCTGCTGCATATTCATGTCCTTGGGATAATTTAAAGGCATACTTGCATGTTTGACAGTGATAAATAAAACTCATCCATCATATAGCAGAACCTCTGGGGAAAATTAAATATCCCCAGTTTCAGCGCCGTTACTGTCTGCATGATTATGAACCTGATCCAAAGCTCGCTGAACTGGTGGCAATATTTAATGAGCTGGCAGAATACTTATTCTTGGTTAAAAAGAAAGAACACCTATGCAACTTATTTTTGGCAGTTACAGACAGTAGGATGCTGCAAAGCCTTACTGCTGACAGCCTGTCTTGCTAATCAAACATGGTGATTTCTTCCGGGTGCGATATCGATACATCTACAGAAGAGGATGGGTGGATGGAGGACGAGGTCTGTGCTCTGGCTCAGCACACTGCCCACCTTATTACTGTGAAAGGTGTGAATTTTATTTGCTTGCAGGATATAAACATGTTTTTGCATGCCTTTTCAGCAGCATGAAGCCATTACAGCAGCTTGCCCCACCTCAGGAAGCTGTGGCTAGAAGGGTGGCTGCCTGTAGGAGACCTGTGCCGGTCCTAGAGATGCTGCTGCTCAAAAATGTAAATATCAGGCTATTTGCTACCTGCCCACCATCCCAGAAGCGATGGTGGGACTAGTCCTCACGGGAGCGCTCTGATGTGGCAAAGAAGCCTTCTGCCCATATTAAAGAGAAGCAAAAGAGAAGGAAACCTACACCGGGCCTGTACGCACATCAGGTTAGGCAGGATGGGAATGTGGGTTTGCCCCTGTTTTGGTTCTTCCTCACAGGCTGGTCCATCTGAAATTCAGGGCGGGTGTAGGAGGGATTCCTGTGCTAGCCTTGGCACAGGCTGGCTGTGTGGCAAAGCACTGAGCCCTACCTGGCTGCTCACCCCAAAGCCCGGCAGGTTGTTTGCTGTCAGGGTTTATATGGGGAGGAGGGAGATGCGAGTTTGGGATGGGGAAGGTTTTATGGGCCTGTTTTCCCAGCCACCAAAATACCCCAGCAACCAACTGCACGAGCAAAAGAGGGATGCCTTGAAATCAAGTCAGTGACTCAATGGTGTGATGCTGGGATGCTTTTTTCTCAGATCCTGCTCATCCTCGCAGCCCAGCCTAGATGGACCAAATAATAGAGAAAACTTCCCAGGGCAGGAGCTGGAATGAAGCAACACCACAAGCCAGGATGAGAGGGGAATACAGGGCAGGATTTATCTTACCTACTTCAGGGCTCCTGTGTCCCCTTGTCCATCCTAAGGCAGGTGTAGGGAAGAGTGGGTGCCTCTGCACCTTCTGTAAGTGTGAAAAAGAGACAGGACAGCTGGTGTGGAACAGGCAGTTAATTTTTGGATGGTTAAAAGCAGGTGTGATGACTACCCAACCTTCATGATTGTCTGGGGGAATTTGCTGTGTGGGAAGGAGACCTCACGGCTGCCCAGCGAAAAACTGAGGCAGCAGTGAAGGGCTGGAGGAGCTGAAGTGGGACTCAGTGGAGGGCACAGCGCAACTGCATTTAGCCATGCATTGCCAAGCCACCAGTCAGAGAGCAGGTAGCAGCACATTCATGTAAATCATGGCCAATGGTCCTAGGAAATTTACAGCTGACCAGTGAAAAATGAAACAGCCTGACCTTTTGCTTCAGGCTACAATGGCTGTGCTGCTGCTGGCCCCACTCCCCTCCAGACCACTGGAGAGCCAGTTGCTATAGCTGTGACATTCCCCCCGCAGTTGCCTGAGAAACGTGCTGAAGACCCTGGCCGACACCTCCCGCTCTCAGCATCCCCCCCTCTGCACTCGAGATGCTTTATGTGCCGATCCCTGTGTCCGAAGGCACAGGCGGAGGTTAAGACCTTGTCCCGTATTCTGTCCCTACTTAGCAGGATCCCTCTTCAATGCTCTCACCCGAAGCAGGAGATGATCATGTTTAGTGACCTGTCACACTAGTACTTCAGGCTTTTGTTCTGGGAAATTGGCCTTCCTCTTTTTGACGTGAGAGGATTTGGGTTGTGTCATTAGAGCCATCAGCTTGCCAAGGTTAAGGGAGCAAGGAGAGAAAGCTGTTTCTCCATGAGCAGGGGCAGGTCTGAAATGTCTCATCTCCTTTGAAGCAGAGGTTCCCAGCCTAGCAGCATTAAAATGGCCCCAGGATGAGAGGCAGAGGGCTCTGCTGCTCACCCTGGGTGGTGGGTGCCTGGGCAGAAAACAAGCTGCTCCCTAATCTTCATGGGTGTATTGCAAACTTCCACCCCAAGAGTTACCACCTCAGTATCTCAGTGTCTGAGACAGAAAAGGGGAAAAAACCCTTCATCTGCCAGCCACAGCTGTAGGCTCTGTTCCTCCCTTACTTAAATCTGTCTTTGGCAAATTTTAGCTGGAAGGCTGAAGGGAGGAGGACCAGGGAGTTTAGGTCTCCCCTCCTAGAGAGCTTGTTTCGAAGACACCAGGGCCTTTCCTCCTATTCCCAGAAGGAATACCAAAACCAGCCCTATAAAAATGACTGAGTGAACCATGGCATCTCGAGGAACCTGGTGGTCAAGGTTTCCCCAGCCATCCTGCACCAGGAGGGTACTGTACCCCCACCCCCTGCTAAACGTAACACCTGGAGAAGGGCTGTGCAGTGTGGAAGGGGGTCTCCTCTGCCTTCTTGGTACAGGAGATGGGCATTTTCTTAAAGCTGTTGTGCCAGCAGAGCACCATTGCCCACAGCTGGCTGGGAAAAAAATGGGTGTTTCTGAAATACCTTCTCACTCCTGCTCTGTTTTGTCCCCTTTCCTTTTATAGCCAGTCTTTGGAGTGCTAGACTGTGAAGGTTTTTGCCCGCTGCGTTGCCAGCTCTGGCTCAGCAGCTCCCCTGGACTTTATCTGGGGGCCCTGCACGTGGGAGCACTGCAGAGCAGGGCTCTGGGTGGCCCAAGCCCAGGGATGCAGCCAAGGATGCAAAACAGGGCTTGGGCAGGGTCCCCAAGGGGACAGAAGTACATGGGGCTTTGGAGGACAACCCTCCAGAGGAGCTACCCTGGTGGGGTTGATCATGGCCACAGTTATTGGGTCCTTGGCTACCAGTATCACTGATAGTGCTGTGTACCAATGGAAGAGATTTTCTCCATTGCTTTCTCAATTCACATCCCCAGGGAAGGGATCCTCTGAGCCTGGACAGCAAGTAAGCACAGCATGGTGGTCTCTATAAGCATTTTTGGGATGGAGCTGGATTCTGGGCTCTGTGCTGTGAGATTGGTCTTGGATGCCTTATGCTGAGGGAACAACCTGCCTGAGGGGACCTCTGAAGTTTCTGAAGATTTGTCCCACATGGGGTTGGTTGGAGCCTGCATGAGTACTTCTGCCAAGCTGCTGCTTCTCTCCCTGTGAGCTGCATTGGGTCAGCATGAAGCACCGACATTTTAGATCGGGAGTTATCTCATTGATCTCAATTTCACTGAGCATGACTCAATGGCTCCTAATCCTTTTTCGCTGACTTCTTTCTACTGAGGGTGCTGTTAGTGCTGTATGCCAATGTGATCCAACTCCAAAGAGCTGTTGCTTATTGCAGTCACTTACTCCCATGTTCAATACCTGTTTGTACCACGTGCCGTGTAGTGTTACAATACTGCTGCTCTGCCAGCCAGTCGCGGGGTAGCTTTGCATGCATAGGAAGGCTTATACCCACGTTTCAGGTTCAGACCAAAGGCTGAGCGTGCTTTCCACACAGTGACTGTGAAGAAAGCTGCAACAGGAATTTATAGTACTTTGGCTCTACTGCAGTAACCCTCCACAGCAAATTTAGGCAACTTACTTTTCAGTGGAAGAGAGGTAACGCATCCAGGCTGAGGGTGCCTGTCACGTACCAGGGGTGAACATCAGAGAAAGCAAGCCGTGCAAAACTGTAAAGAATGAGAGTGGTTTCAATACGGAGAATCTCACCCAAGCCTTGAGCATTGCATTTGCTCTCTCGCTCTCCAGACCAGCCAAACTGAGATCAACCCTGGGCAGGCACTCCGGGGCAGGCAACCCTGGGCAGGGTTACTCTGGGGCACCAGGTCCAGCAGGTCCTACTGCTCTCAGCTGGCTCGATGGCAGAGGCACCCACAGGCAGCTTTGGATAGTGAGTCAGATCCAGCAGAAGCTTTCTAACTGAACAGGCAGAGCAGCTTGAGCACTGGCCACCTCAGGGTCCTGCTGCATGGCGTTCAGTGGTTCATTTCTGGGTGAAGAAGGAAACCTGGGGCTGAGGAACAGTGGCCCCACACGTCCTCGTTGGTGTCTCTGCCGATGGCTTTGCAAAAGAAACCATGCCGGGCAGCACGACCCTGCTGTGGGACCCCTGGGAGGAGGGAAGAAGGGAAGCACACATACTGTTAGGTGTCATGCTCGGACCTGCAGCGTGCGACACCTCCTTAGGCAGGCGAAAACGGGTAGGTCAGGACAGCAGCTTTTTGTTGTGATCTGATTACAGCCTTTCTGTTCTTGCTGACCCTTTGCTGTGGGTTTTGGGGTTTTTTTGTTTTGTTTTTCGTGGATTTTTTTTTATTTGAAATAATTAAAAAGTACAGCTTCCATGAATAAATATAACTCCTAGCTCTGTCTTATTAGCTAAAAGCAATTTAGGACTAAATACAGTGAATGTTAACAAAAAGCCAAGAATAGAAAATTGTTTAAGTGGCCAAAGAAACTTTCTCCCATTGTGATGCAAGCCAAGCTATGCCAGCTATATGTAAATGTATGCAGTAGGCTCTGTGCATGTGTCCACTTTGAAGTTGCCATCTGAATTTAATTCTGCCTTTGTGATTAAATCAGGCCATTACGTTTAATCTCACTTAATAGTAAGAAACGCTCTTTGTTGTTTTCTATAGGCAACATATTCTGCCCCTAACATATACAGCTTGGCATTCACACTTTACTATTAATCCCCGATGGCTGATAATTGCTTCATCTCCAAGTTCTCTGTCCAATTCACAAGGGAACTGATTGCAACTATTCTTCCCCTATACATTAATGCACTGTTTTGGTCTTACTCCTTTGGCTCAGTGAACCCTATCAAGCTGTCCACATTTTCTGGGCATGTGGGCGTATTGTAAGTTGTTAAATTAAATTCTGCGCTGACCCCCTAAACACCAGAATCTATTAGCGCTGCAAGTTAGCTGATTGACAAGTGGGGCTACTTTTCCACTCAAAAACCTGACATAAAAAAACCCAGGCTAAATAAGGCTGAATATTTTGTTTCAAGTGAAAGTCTGAGGTCTTCTGCCTGCTGTCTTTCTACTTACAATTTCATTACTGCAGCAGGATCAATTGTATTATTGCCGTGGTATTGTTTCATTGATCTTACATATGTCAGTCAGGAAATTTGTTTGGAAAAAAGACCAAGTATCTGGAAGATGTCTTTAGTTTGCTTGAATCTGGAAGCCCATGCAGAATTTTTTTGCCAAGTATATTCAATTCAGAGTTGTGTTTTTTGGGGGATTTCTGTTTTCTTTTTTTTTTTTCTTTCCCAGAAGATGTCCCTAATTCATAATTACTGAATTATGCCCAAGGAGCCTCAGATTGTCATATTTTGCTAGAAACATTAAAAAAAAAAACTCGGTGCAAATTCCTGCAGGGAGACCAATTGAAAGAGACACTCAGGCTCCCCAGGAACAAATACCAGCAGTTTGGGTTTCCTTTACTGAAGGACTGCATTTAAACATCCCTAGGCTTTTCCATCACAGAAGAAATAGACTAATATAGTGAAAACCGCATATAAACCAGGTCTTATTTCCCCCACTAGTGGCATTATAATACCTTCTGTAGCTGCTGAGCAGGGACTACAAATACATCATTAGATGAGTGACAGTCACAAGTTATTCATATTACAAAGCATTGCAGCGGTATCAGCATTTCTTCGCTCTGATTAGTTTTCATTGCATTGACTGTATTAAAATAGATCTTAAGTTGTCAGACAAAGTTTTTGAAGTACTGATTTGGGCTATGTGGACAGCGAGAAAATCTGAAATTTAATAGCAATGCCTTTATTTTTTAAAGCTTACAGGTATGGAAAGGCTAAACATCCATCATTCATCACAGCAGAAGTTAACTGCTAACCAACATGGGTTTAGAAGACATGGCTGCAGATGGTAAAAAATTGAGGTGGGAAGGGACCTCGGGAGGTCTGTGGTCCAACCTCTTGCTCTAAGTAGGGCTAACTTTGAAGCTGATTGCTGATTTTGGTCCACCGCCTCTTGTCCTTTTGCTGCATGCCTCTGGGATGAGTCTGGCTCCATCTTTTCTGTAGCCTCCAGGTAAGCAGCAGGAGACTGCTATTAGTCTCTCCTCAGGCTTTCCTTCTCCAGGCTAAACAACTCCAGTTCCCTGTCCCACAGGGATTAATTTTCTCTCTGGCCAGATAAAAGCATCCACAAGCACTGAATGTGGCTTTGTCAGTCACAACAGAGCCAGGTAGCAACCATATTCAGGTGGCATGCAGCCCTGCCTCTTCTACACTGCACGTGGTCATAGAATCATAGAATCCTGGAATGCCCTGAGTTGGAAGGGACCTGCAAGGATCATCGAGTCCAACTCCTGTCCCTGCACAGGACAGCCCCAAATTCATACCATGTGTCTGAGGGCGTTGTCCAAGTGCTTCTTGAATAGCTAAAGCTTGCTGTTGGTCACCTTGCCACAGCTGAGACATCCTCAAACCTCAGTGAGCTCCTTAATGGATGAAGGGAAAATGCCGTCACTGAATTTGAGCAAAGTGAAGGTTATAGCGATGGGTAGACAAAACCTAACAGAAAAATTTACTACTCCAGTGAAACTTCCCTATGTGCATTCACAGCTGGAGCTGGGGAGCTCCCCCTGGTCTCCTCACATATACTTTTCCTAACGTACATGCAAGGCAGGCTTTTTACAATGGGCTAGTTACAAGATATTTTCCTGATCTGGTGGATGCCAATCCAGCTTTCAATATTCAGGGTTCGTCCACAACAAATACGTGATATATCAGACAGGGAAGTCATCAGCTGATGGTGACTGATACTGAAGGCTGCAGCGCACCTACAAATCCACCTAATCTGTCCTCTGCTCTCTGAATTGGCTTGTCTGCACCTACTCTGCTGAGCACAAGGTCTTGCCCTATATTTTCACAATACCCCAAGCTCAGGTTGTTAGAAATATTTTTTTCCTGCTTCAGCACAAAGTCTGTAAGTGATGGCCCAGCTTGTGACGAGTTAGGAATAATTCCTCTGTGCAGGTACGTTTTCCCTGTATGCAGCAGAGCTCTCTCAGAGTCCTGGATGAAACTGCACAATCAGTTCTCTGCTCTACTTAGGTTTGCCTCAGACCTTCTCGTTCTCTGTGCCAACTGAAAGCTTTTATGGTTGCCTTCGCCAGGAACAACACAAAGGAAGAGGTACGTGCGGGAGGCCCCATAGAGTTTTCTGCAGAAATTGCCCCAAGGAACTGACCTAGGGCAATATTTTGGAATTTATTGTAAAACTGCTGAAAGAAAAGAGAAGGTTATTTTTATCATATTAACATTCTAGTCACTTGGAAAACACCAGTCTGAGCCCCAGAAAAGCAGAAGTCAGAGGCTATTGCACAGCTCTGTCAGGCTTTGAGCACTGTTTAAGGTGAAAAAGCTGCTCGTACTAACTTGTGATCTCTCTATAGTTAGTTTCTAATGCAAGTGCTGAGAAAAAAATCCCAATAAATGCTCACATAAAACAATCATGTAGCTCAATATAAGCGTTTTGTAATCTCCCTCCATAAGTCCAAAAATCTTGAGGAGCAGAAGATAATACGAGCCTCATCTTTTAATTTCTTTCCTTGTTTTCTCTTTACATATATGCTTTCAGTTCAGAATCAAACACTTTATTTGTTTCACATACATTTTTCTTCCTGTTTTGTTTGTTCAGAGTGGCTACAGTGAGACTGGCGTCAACTGATCAGAGCAAAATCATTGTGATTTATTAGCCACTTCTAGAAAGGACAAAGCCAGTGTGACCCAGAGGGCCATAAATTTTTGTCTACATCAAGCATGAACAGAAGAGGGTCTTTTTTTTTAAACATAGATGCAGCTCCAAAAGTTGTGGCTTGTATTTCTCCCAGAATCTCCTACGATTCCTGCAGTTTAGAGCCAGCTACGTACTGTATTTCCATAACCAGGAGCACACGTATGATCTGAGGTTGAATGATTTATTCAGAGTGAACCTTCCCAGTGATTTTCAATAGTCCCCTCCAAAACAGCGTCTCTAAAACATTGCACAGATGCTTTTTTTTTTTCCTGTTTCAGCCGCCTCTTTTGCGAGTAGTTACATGACTGCTGTGAGGCATTTTAATTAATTAATTTACATTGCTAGGTTGCCTCACACTGGCTTCAACAAAAGTCACTTTATTTACTCTATGAAACGATCGTGCCCTGCTGCACACTGTAATCTTGCCATAGGCAAGGAATTGGCTGCATGGAGGCTGGAGACTCTGCTCTTAAAGCAGGAATCTGACTCAGCAAGAGTAAAGGATTTTGTCCTGGTGGATTCCAAGAGCCACCCTAAGGAAAACTGGTAGGGAGTGACATCAGTGCTCTTAGTAATGGAACAGATAAGAAACCTGCTAGTTTTGTCTAAGAAGTTATTTGTATTGCAATGAAACCTTCAGAACTTCCACAGTCCCCAAATGTTGAATGCTGTTTAGTAAAACAGTAATGTCTTATGAAGTTATCCATCCATCCAGGTAATTATACAACTTCATTGGCATTTTCTCTGAACTGTGCCACAGCATTAGACTTGTTTACATCACTTGGGATCAGACAGGGCGCCACAGCTAGCCTTGGGAAGGCTGGCTTAAGTTTCGAGTAGCTTTTTCATTTTCTGTTATAACTGATCCAGGTTAAATGTCAACAGAATGCAGATGCTGGTGGTTTGGGAGACACCCATGGAAAACCGATGTATAGGCTTGTTTCGGAAACATCAATAAAACGTGTTTCCCTGTGCTTTTAGTTCTGACCAAATCAAAAGTGCTTATAATGAAGTGTGTACCCAGCAGCAGAATTGGTAGCAATAGCAGACCCAGATAATTTAAAAATTAATCATATTTATCCCCACTGCGTTTAAAGACTAATTTTGGGTTTTAACTTCTCCCAGGCTGTCCAGCAGCTGCTTTGGATTTGTTCTTAGCATGAAACGGGGGACTGCCGGCAATCCCTGGCCAAAGCCATGTCAGATGTCTCCTTTAAGTACTTCTTCTTGCCCACTGCCTCATTTGTAGGAATAAGAAAAAAAATCATACCAACTTTAAAAGGACATTGAAATCCCTGCATATGATGTATGCAACGATGTAATCTTGCTGCTATTCTTATTAACAAATGTTTACAACATTTTCATAATAAAAAGCATTTGTAATTCCATTGCAAACTCGGAGAAGTCAGAACTGTAAGACATAGTGCCTGTCGATGCCAAAACGGCTGCGAGATGACCTGATCAGGAGCATGATGGCAAGAAAGAGGCTTCTAGTAAGTTGGGCTTTGAAGAGCTGCCTTTCATTTTGTGTTCAGAGGCTGTGTTCCCAGAGTCTTTTAGTCCTATTGCAGCAAAAGCCTCCAGATCAACTCCAGAGACTTTTTATTCCTAGAAGTACTGTAATGTGTGCACAAGTCTGAAAGCACATGGAGCTTTCCGAGTGCCCAGCGATGTCCTGCCCATATCAATGGTGCCGGCAAGCGCGCCCAGGCAGGCGGTGAATGCTTGGCAAGCCTTTCCCTGAAGTTGTTCAAGCTGCCCGTCCTGCATCTCGGATCCTGCCACCACCCAAGTTGTACAATAACCATCTGGACTAGCCTTGAAGTTTAATTCACTGCATCGGACAAAGTCACCGTTTCTTTTCCATAAATGCTGGCCACGCCAGCAGCAGGGACGACATGCTGATTTATTTGGTCTCCAAGCTGTTCTTGGAGGCTGCATCCTTCCTCTCCGGGACTCCAGTACTATCATTATTTAGCCTCACAAATTCAAATGCAGAATGCCACCCCGCTCTCCCTGCCACCTTCCTCTGGCAAGTCACAGCCATGTTACCCGCATGCTTTGTCTGCCAAGTACAAAAGCTGCTGATGGGATGCTTGCAGGCTGAGAAAAATAAGGCATTGCACCTTTAGCAGTTAAATATTATTAAAAGTTATTATATAATTATTAAATATTGCAGAGTTAAGACGGCCAAGGCAGCCACTGACCAAAGAAGGATGGGGTGTAAGGGTAACGGTGGGGTGCTTTTTTTCCACTGTGACCCTACGATGGCCCTTGAAGGGTTCACATGGGCAAAGCACTGCAGAGTTACAACCCCGTGGACAAAAAGCGAGGCATGCACAGAGCACCAGAGAAGTCGCCCGTGCCCACCGGCACCCCGAAAGTCTCTTTTCCCAGCTGACCCGCCCGGTGCCCTCGGCCCACGCCGCTACAGAGAGCGGAGCCGCCGGCCGGAGTTGTGGCGCTGCGAGCCCTTTAAATCCGGCGCACCCGCTCGGCGCCGGCGCTGGCCAATGGGAGGGCGGGCGCGGCGGGGAGCGGGCGCCCATTGGCTGCGACGAGAGGCTGGTGCGGTGGCCGGCTCGGCGCGGGGCCGGGAGGGGTGAGCGGGGGCTTCCCTTCCCGCCACCGCCTCCCAGGGCGCCTCCCGCCTGCCTCCTCCGGGCGGCCTTTGCTTTCCCCTCTGTCCTGCTGTCCGGTTTTGCGCCGTGGGGAGGGGTTGTCCGAGCTAACGGTGTTCTTAGGGGCGCGTGTCTGACGGGAAGGGGCTTGCGGTGGAAGAACGGTCCTGCAGAAGTGCCCGCACACAGGAGCAGGAGGCTGCAGGCGCAGCTGCTTCCCGGCTACCCGGTGAACGTCTTCAGCAAGAGACTCCCCTGCGCTTGGGAGGGCGGCGCGCCAGGCCGCGGGGTGCAGTCAGGGGTCCCCGTGCAGAACCGGGGGCTGCGGGGCTGGGGAAGGGAGGTTGCAAAGTCAGGCTGAGGGTACGTGCGTGCTGACAGGAGCCGTGGTTTCTCTCAAGCACAGTGTCCAGGTGAAACGGGGACCCGATGGCCAGGTTTTTCAGCGAGAAATGCACAGGGGCGGGTTTTGAAGGATTCTTCCACATGCTTCTGTCTGACGGTTTAAACAAATAGGAGATCATTTCGTGTCCAGCAATGGCTTGGGCTCACAACATACAAAATCCTTCTGAGAAGCAAACATGTTGCTGATGGGGCTGAGAAAAAAGCTGCTAATGAATCTTGAAAAACACATGGGTGAAAGACTGCCAGGGGGACCCTTCAGAATCCCTGCCCTGCTTCCAAAAACCCCTCATGCTCTGACAAACAGTGAATTGGAGACTTCTCCCTCAGATGCACTTTCTGTCTTCTTGCCCAGTGTTGTGGTTTTACTGCTGGTTGAAGTGGCAAGACCCACGAACAGAAGCTTCGCTCCCAGTGCAAGTAGGTAGAGGGGGAGCATGCCTCACGCTGCAGGGAATTGTGCTTCCAGTGTTCAGCGTGTGTTTTGAAATCAGTAACATATACCCCACCTTCTCCTGGGGCTCCTCACCAAAACCTGTGAAGAAATTCAGCATACAGGAAAAAGAAACAACTAATAAACATCCTCCAGAAAACATGAGGAGAATGTCTCCAAGAAGGTGCTGGAACTGAAATTCCCAAGGATACTCTTTTTCTGAACAAACTGTCCATCACATGGGCAAACTTCCCTTTGATGGGAGAAGAAGGGCATTGGGGTGGGTGAGGACCTTGTAGGGAACTAACTCTTCCCTTTGGGAATCCCTGGCCAGAGGAAGCGGTATCAGGACCCATGGTGAAATGGGATCCCTTCCCTCCTTGTACCAAGTGAAGCCAGAGAGGGGGTGAGGACTAAGCATATGGGGGTTTCCTCACCCTCTTTTCCTGTTTCTCTGTATCACACCCTGTTCACAACCACTCCTCTGTGGCAGCACTGGGGGTCCCAGGCAGGGAGTGGGATCTCGTGCTGTGGGAGACGACCTCTGGGCATGCACGTGATCCTGTCTTCTACTTCTCCAACGGAATTACAGGAGCATATATACGGCCATATGGCTCAATATAATGCAGCAAGCTCAATGCTGAAAAACTACTGCTTAGACTTCTGCTCCATTGCAAGGTTTTGGTTTGTTTCATTTTTGTGGTGTTTTGGTTTTTTTTTGCCTCCTAGAAGGGTGTTTTTCACCCCAGAAAAAAGGTGCATTTAAATCCAACAGGTTTGAGTTACTGTTGCAAGAGTTCAATCCTGGTCGCTACCATCCCTCCCCCTTCTTCACATTTCCCAGATCCCCAAGAGGAAAAGAAAGAATGAATGAAAGAAAGAAAAAACCTCAAAAAGAAAGCAGGGGTCTCCTCTCAGACTCTCACGCTTGCAGGCTAGCTCCTGGCATGCTTGTAGGCATGGCACGCAGCCTCTTCTGTCGGCACAGACTTGGCAAACCTGGGCCAGGGCTGGCCTTACTCATTGTGTTCAAGTCACCTTCTTGATTACAGCAAAAAAAGGCATTTGTGGTGGGTGACCGAATTGGCCACCCTACTAGACAGAAGGCAGAAAGAGAAAAAAATCAGAAAGAAACAGGCAAATTAGTGTTGCGAGGAGAGAGGAGAACGACACCCAGGGGAGGAAGTGATACCGGCTGCCTCCTATTTATAAGTCAGCTCTTGCCTGGCATTTTCTGGATGCTCATAAAGCTGTGATACAGCCTGGCTGCCCTGCTGCCTCCCTGGCAGGTCCTGCCACCAGGGAGACCTGCTGAGGGGGCCTGCTGCCTTTGGGGAAGCTGCTCCAGGCATATGGGCCACTGAAGTGGCTCTGCGTCCCCTCTCGCCACGCTGGGACCTCCGCAGGGGCTGTGGCACCCGCACCTCTGCGGGTGTTGCACACACGCTCTAAATGTAATACATAAGTCCAAGCTTTTCTTATATGCTAAATTGCAAAATAGGCGGGAAGTTAGCACGTCACGAGGACAGGTATATACCTGAGCTAACACACTCCATGGGGTTAATAAAGAGGGTGATGTGTGTGGTAGCTGCGGCAAATGCTTGGGTTTTTCTCTTGTTTTCATATTAATAATCCAGTTTCAAAATGCAGGCATATGAGCACAGTAACTGTGCAAAGGATGGTTTGAAAGTAATTTCTACTTAAACATGGTTATTGTTTCTGTTAAAATGTGGCCAGTCAAAAAGCAAACTCAAAACTCAGTTGCAGATAATTCTGCTGAGTGATTATTTATATTTTGCTGCAGACATCAGTAGCTTCTTGGGATGTTTTAGTAAAAAATACACACGAATAAAAGAAGTACAAATATATCACCTTGTAGCAGTTGGCTATAATCTGTTAGCACAGAACACCTTAATGCAAAATGTATAGTTACCCACAGTCTTAACTCACTGAAAATAAATGAGGGAAAAAAAGCTAGGGCTTTTTTTTCTTTGTCAAACAGCTTGAAATAAGCAATCAAATGCTCACTTTAATGACATTACGTGATAGAAGGTGTGGACAAAATAATATCTAGTCTTTCCCAAATTAAAGCCCTGCCAGCGAGCGGTGAAATCACACACACTAGTGTATAAAATCCATTTCAAAGCCTTGGCTTTCCTCACGTGAGCAAGAAATATTCTTGGAGGCTTTCTGGAGTCAGCAGCCAAAGCCAAACGCTATAGAGGGCTTACACCAATACAATCCAAAAGGACAATTTGCTTGGAAGTCTGTGGCTAATTTTGAACACAATGCCCGATGTCATGGTCAGTTGTGCTGCAGAAAGTTGGCAGCTTGGCTCAGCCTCTCCCTGGGCCCGAAAAGATGCGAGCATTTCTGGCCGAAGCCGTGCCACTTATTGGGTGTCCCAGCCGGCTTCAAACGAGCCCTTTCATAGCGACACACGGCCAAGTGCGGGCAAAGAAACGAGGGGAAAAACAAAGGTGGCTCTGAAGTCATTTCCCTGCGCTGAAGCCAGCCATCCGGTTTCGCTCCTTCCCCATTGAGGGGGCAGAAAGCGGCAGGAAGAGCGGGGCTGAAAGGGAACAAACCGGCCGAATGGGCTGGCGGGGAGGCAGCCAGGGCTGGGGCCGCGCCGGGCGAAACTCCCATTCTCCCTGCCCAGAAAGGGATGAATGATTAATTATAGGCATCCAAAAGGTAATAGATGTGGTGGGCTGGTGTCCTGCAGCCAAGTTCCTAGAGCACCTGCAAAAACAGGAGGCGCAGGGAGACAAAGCCGCTTTCCCCCTTTATGGAGAGCACAGAGGGGTACTGTTCCCCCCCTCACCTGGTCTGCTTTCTGCTGGCACAACCTCCTTGCAGCACGGGCGATTTCCATGTCCGTTTGCTGTATGTAGGAAGCAAAAACTCCCTGTCCACAGAGAAAGGAGACGGGGTGATCCCAGATGCCAGAAGGGAATGGGGGTGGGGTGGGGGGTGGTGTCTGGGATCTGGTCCTGAGACCAGAGGATGCAAATCTAAGATGCCAACTCTTTTTCATCTTTGCATAGCCTGACAGCTGGTGCACAAGGCCCCTACATGCATAGGTACTAGAGACGGGATTTTCAGAGTAATCTGAAGGGAATTAGACACTCAGATCCCACTGCAATTAAACGGAGACTGGCTGTTTGGCTCCCTTAAGTGCCTTTGAAAATCTCAGCCTGCCCTATAGATTCAGCAAAGCACAGAAGAACCTGCTAAACTGAAACACGAGAAGTTGCATGTGATAAGGAGTAAGTGCCTGGCTACTCCTAAATTAGGATAAAAACATCTTATTTCTTTGTCTGTTTTTGGCAGCAAGTTAGTAAGTTTGAAAAATACAATTCAGCCACCCTCTGGCTCTCTGGGACGATGCTGTGAGTCTTCCCACTGCATCCCATCTTTCCACTGCTGCTCCAGCTCCCAGCCCCACTCTCCGCCCCCAGTTTTGCTTAAACTTGGGAGAAGCTGTGAGCTGGACCTTCACTTCCAGTGAGCACAAGGACTCACCACCACCACCCCAGCTCTAGCCCAGTGTGTACTGAATGCCTGGGGAAGAGAGGAGCTGAAACCCCCCTTTCTGTGCTGGATGGCTTGTGGTCCTGACCTGTCCCATGCTGCTGGCCATGCTGGGACTTCTGTTACTTCTGGCAAAACAATCTTTTCATCAGTAGGTCTTGACTGTGTTTTTTCTTTCAGGATTCAGAGAGGGGAGCACCTGCCAGAGGGGGATGCTTGAACAGGCAGCTTTGGGCCCAGCTCTGCGGCTCTGCACAGGCATCGCTTCACCAGGGGTCAGAGGTGTAAGTGGTTTAGACGGCCACAGTGGAGGGCAAGACAGGCATGTGCAATCTAAAGGTTTGTCTACAACGGGAAGTCAGTGCGGTGTAAGGAATTCCCATGGCAGATTGGTATGCGATAACTACAGTCCTGCATGTTGCAGCTCTGACTGGTTTTGTGTGAGCTTCCCAGTAGAGGCAGTGCCTGCAAGTCAGCATAATGAAGAACCTCAGGTCCTCGAGGCACTTTCTTAAATAGGATTTAGCTATCTAAGTGGCATAGGTTTTGCGTGCTGGGTGGAATGATGCCCAAATTCTCCTATACATCTGTCCTATAGGTGGTCATTTGGTGTTGTTGGGAAGTAAAGCCCCTTTGAGAATCCCACCAGAGGAATAACGTGGAGAAGCAAGGCAGGCACCACAGCCTTTGCCTCAGAAAACAGTCAATAAAATGATTCCTGTGCCTGTTTGGTGAGGAAGATTTGGCAGAACAGGAAAAGTAAGCATACCAAGTAGCAGGAACGACCAGCCTCATGTTGCCGCAAATGACACTGTAGTAGCTTCCTTTTTATAACTTCCCTCCCTCTCATTCTATTAACCCAATCTGACAACGCTCACAGAGGTGCAGCGTCCTTACAGCAAGGCCAGGGTATGTTTGGATATGAGAGATGCTGGTGTGATGGGGAAGTTGATTGTCTGTCCTGGCCTGGACAAACCTGCCTTCACCAAACACATACTGCCAAAAAAGCCTTTGAAGGAAGTAAGCGGAGGCATCAGCACAGCCAGAAACCCTGACTTATTTCTTTGCAAGTAAAGCTGTGCAAAACAGAACTTACAAATACCTTCAAATAATTGTCTCAAAAAATGAGATAAAAATTAATCTGAATTTTAAAAATTATTTTCTCCCTTAGGTGGGGTGTGTAGTGAGTGCATATAGGTGCAGGGAGAGGAAGCATGCACACCCCCGGCATGGCACAGGCCGTGCGGTGACACCAGCAGAAAGCGCAGCGCGTACCTCGGGCTGTCCCCATGCACTGGCTGTGCCTGCACGGCAGCGCGAGAGCTGCAGAGAGCCACGCGTGTGTGCCGACGGCATCGCAGGACGGCACTGAGCCCTCCACCATACAGTGCCGGGGCTCAGCCGTGACAGATGTTGTATGCTAATGCAGGGGCAAGAGTCGCCTGGGGCAGGCACGGCTGTCGAAGAGGCTCCTTGGTGGCACGGTGTGAAAGGGCCATCCTCATCCTCGTATGCGGGAGCGGCAGCACAGCCACGGCCTTCTCCTTGGCCGCTGGTAGATCCCCTCTCTCAGGAAGTACGCAGGAGCTTGCTGAAGCGAGCGGGGTGCTTTCGCAGCTAGCTTTTTCCAGATGGTTGACGTGCACGGCGAACAATAGCTGGGACAGCATGGCAAGGCGCACTGCCGAAACCTCCCCCTGCATACAGAGCAGTGCGGGGCCCGTAATTAGCGGCCCTGCTCATGTCAGGCTGAGACCGTTCCCATAAAGATGAATTCCCTCCCTGTTGCTCTGGGGGGGATGTTCAGCCAAGGGCGGGCCGGACGGTCCCAGGCCGGGAGGCGGTGGGGATTAGCTCGCAGTCTGGCCTGCCTTGCACGAGCCTTTGTGAGGATAAACAGAACAGTTTTGTTTCCTTAAAGAGCAAACCTGGAAGAAGCATGTTTTGGCCTCTCGGTAGAGGTGTCTGGAGTATTAGGCATTCTAGATGCGCGTGTGTGCACATGTGAGCAGGGAACAAAAAATACAAATAAAAGGCCTCTAACTTTTCCTCTGCTGCCTTTGCACGCTGACACACGCTGGCACCCAAGAGCAGCTATTTGCTTGTGCTCTTTCTAATCTAGTCTTTTCAGCTACCCCTAATTTGAAAGTACTAAAATGGCATCAACATTATCAGCATCAAAACCTTCACTTGACTCCCTGAGTGCTCAGCTTCCCAAAGCTATCTGATCCACAGCGTCTTCTTTGCCTCACGTGGCCCACAACCGTGCCCAGAAAGCAGAGGCAGGCGAGGAGAGAAAGGGCTAGTTTTCACCAGTAACATTGGCTGGACCCTGCCTTTGCCACGGCCTCGAGCAGCACCCCAGCTTTGCGGTCACTGCTGCAAACTCATGCTGGAGGAGGATGAGAAAAGCTTTTGGCTGGGCCAAGGACACCAGGACTCCTTGCCCTCGTCCTTCTGGCTGCGACACTGACCGGAGGCAAAAGGGTGGACACTAGAAGTGAAGTCCCTCCAGATGCCGGAGCGGTGCTCATCCCAGTGCGGAAGTGTCCATGGCTTCTGTGAAATATGGATCCATATCCAGGGCCTCACAGAGCTCCTCTGGACTTTGGGGTTGCTGCACCCCCTGCTTTGGAAACATCACTTGTGTGTGTGTGTGTGTGTGTGTGTGTGTGTGCGTGTGTGTGTGTGTGTGCGTATCTATGCTTCACAAAAGACATTCAAGGTGCTGTAGTATTTCTCCTCTTTAAAATAATACAGAAGTATTTTAACAATAAAACTAGAAGTCGTGCCACGAACTTGGTTGAACAACACCCACCTTGGAAAGTTTGTCAAAGGTGGCATTTCTGGCATGGTCACTGCTAGCAGGGTGACCAGCACTGTTGGGACGGCAAAAATGCAAGCTGCTGCCAACAGCCAGGCTGGAAACTCTTCCTCAGCCGGCCTGCGGCAGCTCTTGTGCAGCTTGGCTGTGACTGTGGGGTGGGCAGGGATGCCCAGCTGCCATGGGGGACTCATTCCCTCTGTGTGAGCAGAGGACAGCCAGACATTGGGCTAATAGGGCGCACTGCAGCAGCACTGAGAAACTGCTGAGAAAAACACATACCTTGGGTTTGTTTATACCTGCTCTAAGCTGCTTTATCCAGACTATGAGTCTCCACTGCAGGCAATCAGGTCATTAATTCCCACCAATTATCCCACCCAATTTCCCCAGCCAGGTGCCCGTGCTCGGTTACCTGACACGACGCGGGGGCTGATATCCCTGCCTACCACCTCCCAGCTGGTGAGGTCTTATTCTGGTCTGATGTGAAGGCATGGTCAGAAAGGCTTGGCATGATGTGCTTTCAGAGGAAGCACCCAACATACGGTGCTATGGAAAATGAAGCTGCTGAGATGCTTGAAGGGGAATGTAGGGCTGGATTTTTGCAGGCCAAATTGGATGTGCCACCTGGGTGTTTTGGGGTGGTTGTGCTGTTTATGTGGACTACACAGTGAAGGCAAAGACTGTTTTTCCTGAAGTATTTAATGGTACCTGCAGATGTGCAGCTGCTTGGACAGTATATGGGAAAATACCGTTCTCTCCACGTTCTGTCCTCATTCCCTGTCTCTAAACCTCCATCGCTGCCTCCAGTCAGAGATCCTGGACTAACTAATCTGACTCACTGTCAGAAATTCTCATCTTAATTTTGCCAAAATTACGCTTTGGCTTTTCTGATGAGGGAGGAGGTGTGGGCCGAGCACATGTAACAGCCAATGCCAGCCTGTTGTCAGGCTGGGGTTTGGAAACCTGAGCACATTGGTGTCTCACTGCAGGTTCGTGAGAGGACAAGGCAGCACAGTAGACGCTCTGCTGCTACTGCTCACCCAAGCTTCCACCAGCGGGCTTTTTCTTTTTAATTTTGGGTCACCTTCAACAAGCCTCACACCCCATATAAAGTAAGTGTCGCTGGAGCTGGGAAGGAGAAAGCGAGTGAAGGCAGTGTCTGAGAAACCCCGATTCATGTCTGCAAAGTGATGGTGCTGCTCTTGGCAGTTGCAGGTGACAACCCTAACGAGTGCCCAGGAGCAGATGAGAAGTTTATGGGCTGTTAATAAACTGTAACCAATCGGTGAATGCCGGCGGGTTGTGTTCAAGCTGTTTGGGGCCACAGGTCCTTGGGAGAGCTTGCACTTGCTCTGCCTTTATTTCAACGTAGCAGAAACATGAAAGCATGTGGCAGACTCTTGATGTTTGTTACAGTGAATAGACATATGTCCCTCACACTAGCATGTAGAATATCTAATTAAGTTACACAATGATAGCTTATACCCAGGGGCAGTTGCAAACAAGACGCTGTCACACTCTTAAGAACACAAACAAAATGAAAATTGCCTCTTTATACATTATAATGAATATGTTTTCAATACATTAAAAGTTCATTTACTAACAGACTCTGTAAGACCGGGTGGATTTCTTCTAATATGATTTCAGTTTTTTGAGAAGGATGGGTTTGTATGGCTAGGATTAGGGATGGGTTTGTTAATGAAGCTACTGAGCATTTTTCCCCCACGGACCTGAAAGACGAAATAAAATCTTAATTGTGTGTTTATTGCGTTGTCTCAAGCAAATCCCACTCTTCAGAGCCCCACCTCAGGAGGGGCTTCTCCCTTCTGCAGGGCACGTATGCAGTGGATTTGCCTCTCCCTTTCTCCTGTATCCACTCTTCTTTACTAGCTTTTTGCATGTTTGCAGGCAAGAGGCAGTCACCCTGAAGCTGGATGGCTTCAGGGGTTATCTCCCACTTCTGGGTCAGGGATGCCGGATGCCAAGGTCTGTGTGGCAGGATGGTGCTCGAGTAGCACCCAGGGGTAAGCCCTGAAGTGAAAAGCTGGGTACAGCTTTTCCCGTGAGCACCACAGATGGGTAATGCTTCCTTCCTTCCCCTCCTAGTGCCATAAACTACTTCAAGCAGTGTAAAAGATGCCTGGGGCATTTCAGCCCCTTCCTCTTCCCACCAGAGAGCTCCATTCTCATTAAGGCATTTTGGCACTTTTTCTACGTGGGAATAATTAAATTGCACAACGCTTGCATGAGCAAAGTCTGCACGTGGGGGGGGGCTGTGCAATTTGGGGTAATTCCCACAGATCTCCCCCAGGCCTTGGTTAGGCAGCACTAAGTGATCCCTGGCACGCCAGTGACGTGTGACAGACATGCTTGGGGAAAGCCCATCACTTCCATCTCTAACTTCAGCATAACCAGGAGCCAGGAAAAAGGAGTCAGTCCCTGGGAAGCTTATTCCCTTCTTTAACACAGCTTTGGTTAAACCCTCCCTGAAAAAGATGAGCAAGCTGCTGTGGCTGCCGGGGTGCGCTGCCAAGCCATGGGTTGGAGCTGCGCCCCGTATGGTCCCCAGGTCACACCAGGCTGTCCTCCAGTGCACAGACCCACTTAACACAGAGCATGTTGCCCTGTAGTATACCCAGAATATTTTATAAGAGACAGGTGATTGCCCAAGCCATCTTCAGGCACCTAAACAGGGGCTGGCTTTCAGAGGACACCTGCTTAAGGTCATGCAAGCTTGACTTCAGGTGGCTTGAACTGGCTACCCTGGAAAGTGAGGAGCAAACAGGGAGGATCCCAAGGGATTAAGTCACCCCTCACAGCACCTCTGCCCCAGTTGGAAAACCAGTCCCAAAAATGTCCCTATGAGCACAGGGGAAGGGGCCGCAGGTAGGCAGCCTCCCCTCTGACACCTCGTACCTCAAGAGCCCTTCAATTTTTTTTCTCTCACCGCAGCTCATTCCCCACTCCCTACCACTGCACATTTTTTGCCCGCAGTGGCTGGCATTCTGACTAAGAAGATTTTCCCCATTCCTTCTGGGACACTACCCCTAGGGAAAGGCTCCCTCACCCTCGCTGTTTGTGTGCCTTTTGTGCCTTGCCAGTCACAGCGCCACAGCAAGCCAGGAGCTCACCCGCGTTCTACTGTTGCTGAGAAGCTGGGGCTGGCAAAGGAAAACACTGACTTCTGCCTGGCCCTTGGATCACCAGGCTTTCCTGGGTTTGGAATTGGGAACAGGTTTGGGATGGGGACCGGACCCCTGCAGTCCTGGTGCGCTCAGCTCCCTGCAGTGCCTGTCACAGAGGAAGTCTCCTTTCTATGTTGCTCAAGCAGCATAAAAGAGTCAAATTATTTCTGGTGAGGAAAAGGAGCAGAGAGTGTGGAGAAAGAAAGTTGGTGGGCTATTCAGCACAGCCCCAAAATGAAGTCTGAGCACTGGAGGGGGACAGCTGAATTTGCACCTTGGTTAGTTCTCTCTCCCGCAGCGCGTGCTGACAGCTTTTGCTGCCTCAGCTCCGCTCTTTGGAAAGTCTGTAGCCTTCCTATCCTGACGGTACATACGTCTCTGGACTCTGTTCCCTTAGGCACAGCAAGTCAAACCCTGCTTGAGTCCCTCAGGAGGAACAAAACAAGCTCCTCGCTTCTCAAAACTCTGCTAATTTCCTACTCAAAAGGATTTTTCTTATAAAAGTGACTAGCACTGTGACTGCTTTTGTAAAAAAAAAAACAAAACCACAAACACAAAAAAGGAACTGTGTGGGTTTTTCTTTTTTTAAGCAGACAAAGAGGTGTATAAATGTGCGTCTTATACATATATGTATATGTCTTTCTGAAAATAGCATTTAACAAATGCCTTCTGCATCTGCAGAATCCTCCAACAATCCTGACACTGTGATCAATCTGTAGGCTGGTGATGTTTGCTGACAGTGATTGATTGATTTTTCCTGCTAATAGGATCAACATTGGGAATATATTAAACTAAAAGGCACACTTCTGACTTGCAGGAAACACCCCATGTATTGGGCCTGATCCAATTGTATTGGTTTTGGCAGCGGGATGCAATGATTGATGACAGGCAGGGAGTGGAGGGCTGCTCGGAAGAGGAGTCTGATTCCCTCAGCGAGCTCTCCATGTGCATGACACTGGTCTCCTGCTGGGACAGGGACAGGCATAAGAAGGGACAATGGAGCAGGGTGGCCCATCCAGATAACCTCTTCTAATGCATATGGTGAGATCTGACCTGCCAGTTCAAGAAGAGGAGGCAAAAAGCTGATGGGAAATTAATTCTCAGGAGTTTGTCAAGACATCTCCAACAAGTGAAGATAAATGGCAGAACAAAACTTCTAAAGCTAATCCCAAGAATGGGGATGAATGAAAAAAGGAAACACTCTTTTGCATTTACATCCATCTTTTAGGGTAAAAGGCTTGGGGTAAGCGCTGCGCTTTTGGAGGATCTCGACCCTGGGCCGTTTGTAACTCCTGAGAGGTTTGAGCACCCCCAGGGCTATTCAGGCTGTGTGTGTGGTGAACAAGCCGAGCATTCACCTCTTGCTTTCTTGTTCTCAAGTGGAGGGACCAGGACCTCGCAAAAAAACTTCCAGGTCCAGCCGTGCTGCCACTGAGAGCGATGTGAAACCTCCCTCACCTTCAGGAGCACCGTCCAAGGAGTAAGGGCGGTGAGATGGGAGCGTGTTTGGACTTTTGAAGGCTGAACCAGCGAGTACTTCACGCCCTTTTGCAGAGGCTGGTATGGTCTCGTGGGTCCGTTGCTGTTGTTGTAATTACTGCCTCCCTTTAACAATTGTTAGCAGAAACGTATAAATATTATTAAATGTCTGTAGTGGAAAATTCAGTTTCACTGACCCTGTGATCTCCAGAAGGTTGGCAGACTGCAGTGTGCCCAAGGCTTATTTTTAACCCACACTCATTGGGCTGGAAGTTTGGAAAGGGCCAGCTCTCATGGATGGAGCCAGGCTTTTGGCAAACCTCCCTTCCCATCTCAACCCCTATGTGGGCAATCAGGTCTTTCAGAAGCACAGGGCTGCAGAAATGCTGGTAACTTTTCTAAAAAATCTGGCCCTCAGCTGTGCATTCAAAAATGAACTGAGTGTTCAGAAATAATCTGGGTAACATTGAGTCACAGGCCTGGGGGTGTCCATTCCACGCGGAGGTGGAAATACTACACTGACAGAGCGAAATCAGAGCTATGCTGCAAGCACTGTCTTGCAACACTGAGTGAGAGCTGCTGGCCTGGTGGCATCATCAGAGGCTGTTTGGCTCCTGTCACACCGGTGTCCCGTGGACCATCCTCTGGGGGATGGCTCAGACACTTTGCAGGCTGTCCAGGTACACGGGACATCAGTCCTTCACCTATGGAAGTGTAAAAACAAGCCCTGTTTTCCAACAAGGGAAACAGCATCCCAGGGCTGTGCCCTAGCTCTTGTCTCTGGAACAATACTACCCTGACTCTGGCGTGGGGAGACTGCAGTGACGTCCAGGGGGGGTTTGGCCCCAGAATATCAGTACGATGAGGCTTTTGAGGGGAAAAAAATTAGGACTTTCTGTCTCCAGCTTACACATATAACTAGATGCATGTAACCTGTGCTCGTGTACCTCACCTTCCCAGCGGCTCCTGCCCAGAGCAGGCCTGGTTTGTATTACTGGGGAGACATTTGTAGATAAAAAAGAACCACATCTTTCTGTGAAAGACTGATATTTGGAAAACTGTTGAGGGGGATTTGGGTACTCGCTCCAAACATTCATTCAGATGAAAAGGAAAGGAGCCTGCAGCCCCACGCAAGGGGCTGTGACAGATCCCATCCCATAGGACTAAATCGGCAGTGAGCAGAGCTGGTGCCCTGGTACCTCCCTGCAGAAGAAGCACATGTGCCTCACAGGAGCCACAGGCCTGGGCCTGCAGGGAGCAGCATGCCTTGGTCAGGGTTTTGCAGCAGATTTGGGGCTACTTGGCTCAAAATTTGCCAGGGAGAGGCTGAAGAAATCCCTTGTTGAAATGAGACAAGGACATCGGGCAGTAAACGTGGAGGAACTGCTCAGGTGCACCGACACGGCCAACCTTTCCCTTCCCCTGGGCTTCCCTGAAGCGCTGAGGTTGCCTGCCTAAAATGCGCCCTGGCTGCCCCTCTTTCTGTGCTATGCCTGGGAGGGTCGGTGAGGAGGTGACAGGGAAGCAGGGAAAGGGAAGGGGGAAAGGGGAAGTGGGGAAGGAGGGAAAGAGAAGGGGAGAGTGGGAAGAAGGTTGGGAAGGGGAAAGGAAAGGGGTAAGGGTGTGAGTGCGGCCATTGGAGGGAGCTGTCTGGGCGGGGGCTCCCTCCTTCTGTCGGGACAACTTGCAATGGACCTGAGACAGCCTAAAAAAGCAGGAGAGGCATGAAGTGAGGGCTCTGCCCGGCTTGCATGGAAAACAGGGTTACATTTGGAGGAACGGGGATCAGCGGGCTGGGGACCTGAGAATTAGGGTGGCTACTCCAGCTCGAGATGGGGGTGCTGCAGGAGGGGCTGGGGGCTGCCTGCTGGGCCTCCTGGCCCGGCTGGAGGCGGGGGTGACCCCCGGCAGCCCCTCCGGTGCGCGCTGAGCATATGGGCTTCCCCCCCCTCCTCGTAACTCTATCTGGCCAGAACCGCAACGCGATCAGGGGAGCCCTGCGGGGCACTCCTTCGTGAAGGGGAGCATATGGGCAACAGGGCAGGGGGGGTGCCCGGCAGGGCGGCTAATTTCGTTTGCAGGTAGCCCAAGAGGAGGGGGGCCGGGGGAGCACAGCTGGCGTCCCGGCAGAGCTCGCCACGGCCCGGCCAGGGGCTGGCACCGGCCCCGGGAGGGGAGGAGGGAGATGGATGCGCAGCCCCAACCTGACTGGCAGCGGGCGGGCGGCGGGGCTTCGGAGGGGGCCAGACTGCCCTCGATGCTTTTGCCAACGGGGGACCGGTGGGGCCGAAGTGCCCCTGCAGCAGAGCCGGATCCCTACGACATCCCTCCCCCCCGCCCGGGGCGGCGCTGCCCGTCGGGGCTCCCCGGGGCCACCTGTTAGCAACGGGGAAAGGCCCTCCGGGTGGGAGAGGGCGGCCGGGGAGGCAGACGAGCAGGATTTTCCAGCTTCTGGCCACTGCCGACTTTTGCATCTGTCAGGGTGCTAATTATTGCCTTTAATAGAGACAAAGAACAGCTCCTAATGATGCTCCCTCTAATTCTCACCTGCTCCTGCCCTTCTTCCGCAGCAGCACTCCCTCGCCGGAGCCCTGCTAATTGGGAAAGCTGCTCTGCTTATTGCCGCCTCCCTGCAGATGGGGGGGAGGGGGGGCACACACGACGACGAGGGCAGGGCTGGGGTGGGGGGTGGGGTGCAGGGCACCCGTAGCGGGGCTCCAGGAGTAAAACCGGGGCGGGGGACCGGGCCTGACGGGAGGTCCCCACCCTCGCCCCGCCGCGGCGGGGCTAAGCATCAGCCGCGGGCTCGGAGGAGGAGCGGCCTTTGCCCCCGCACACTCCGGCGGGGACTGGGGTGGTCTCTGCCCCCTCTCCGGCCCAGCGCGGCCTTTGGCTTACAGCGGAGCCCGGCAGAAGGGCGGCCGTCGGGAGGACCGTCCCAAGCCGCTGGCAGCCCCGTATTTTGCACGACTTTCTTCCCCCGCCGGAGAAGGCAGAAGCGGAGAGTCTTGCATGGCGAGGATCGCCTCCAAAGTCGCAGCCCGACGCAAATGTAACACCCTAAGGCGCACCTTAAAGAGAGGGGCAGCACTAGCGCCCTCCCGGCCACCGGGCTCCGGGCCAGCTCCCCTGCTGGAGGGGGCGCTGGGGCAAAGAGCGGCATCCCCCCCCGCCTGTGGCATGGCCCCCTCCTTGGCGCTGGTCCCCGGGGCTTCATCCACCTCGGCGTTAAATGGGGTTTATTTGCCAAAATCGGTACTCGGGGTCCTGGGAAGGGGAGCTTCTCTCCGGGGGCTGGGGGAGGTTGGGCTGGATGTCTCTGGAAAAGGGTGCGTGTGTGTATTTCTCATCATCATTGGGGGGTGTGTGGTGTGTTGGGGTGGGGGGTGGGGGCTCTCCCTTCCGAGCCCCGTTTCCCCTTCCCTGAAAGGGCTGGCTTGGGGCCAGCCGCAGAATAAAGGAACAAACCCCACAAGGCAGGAGCCCGGAGGGGCTGCCGGGCCGGGACCGGCTCACAACCCGCGGGGACCCCAGCCCTCCCCGGCCGCCCGCCTGGGAACCGCTTCTCTTTACACAGTAAAACAAAACCAAAAACCCAAACCCTAAACAAACAAAAAAAACCCCAAAACAAAAAGGCAAACAAACGAAAAAAAAACCCCACAAAGCCCCAAAAGTCCTCCGGGTCCGGACTCGCTCTCATTCCCCCGTGGGTGTCTGTGTGCCCGAAACTCCTCAATGGTCTGTTATTTTATATATATATATGCGCTGCTTTGTATTTCTGCGTATGTAGCTAACTAATTATTTTACATAGCCTTACTTAAAACTGCTTTATATACGCATTTATCGGCCTAGAAAGAGAGACCTGTAAGGATTTGCTGGGGCGAGGACGGGGCTTTGCCGTCCCCTGGCCGCCCGGAGCGGCCCCCCGGGGCGGGCGGCGGCGGGACCGTGGGAACCGCGCCCGGGGAGCCCCGCGGCCCGTCCCGGCGCCCACCCGTGAGGACTGCCGCCGCCGGCGGGAGCTGCCGACCTCCTTTTCCTCAAAAAAATGGGATTCGCCTTGGGTTGTTCCCCTTCTCCTTACAGGAAAAGGGGAAGCCGCAGGCTGCTCCACGCCCGCACCCTGCGCCCTTGCCTTGGGGTCGACGAGAGGGGGAAATAATATTTCCTGCCCAAATACCTGAGTACAGAGGTGCCTAAACGCACAGGGGTGAGAGATACTATGGTCTTCGTGAGGAAAAACAAATCAAAACAAACCAAAACCAAAATCAAAGCAAAACAAAAAAAGGCTGCCCGCAAATCATTTCCCTTCCCGCGGATTTTCGTTTGGTTGGTTTTTGGTTGCGGGTCAAGTGCGCAGAAGCGATTCCAGTGAGGGAACACCTCACCGCCAAGTTTAATGTTTCCTTTCCCCGAATTTATATTTAGCTCTTGCCAAGCGCTGGATTCGGTAGACAAAAAATTTCACATCACGAACCCAGTTAACAGTCGTTTCTTTTTCCCCGCCGCCCTTCCCCGAGGAACAAATGAGATAAAAAACCCCAGCCAAACCCAAACCCCAACGGTTTCGGGGAAGCAAACTAATAAAAAACTTCGAGAAAAGGCAAGGGTGCGCCTAAAACGTTCCCCTCCCTTCCCGCCTTGCGGGGGGTAACCTGCCGCGGTCCCGCACCGGCGCTGCTCCCGCACCTGCCTCCGCCTCCCCGCTCTCCTCGGAACAGCCAGGAAGAGGAAAAGGTCATTTATTTAAAATGCGCTTTTTTTTTTATTTAAAATTTCAACAGTGAATCACTTTTTTTTTTTTTGCAACCAAACAAGTAATAAATATTATTTAACAACTTTTTTCTTTTTCTTTCTTTTTTCTTTTTTTTTTTTTTACAAAAATAAACCGATGATAAAATCTCTGCAAGGGGCAGCGATAAGAAAAGTTGTTATTTCAGAAACAAGCCCAAGTTCTCAGTATTGCAACACGGACAGTGTGAAAGTTCCTATACAGAAAGAGCATTAAAGACTTCAAACATTGTTAAAGGTGGCAGGAACGAAAAAATAAACCAAACCAACACAAAACGTGTTATAGGCTTAAAAGAAAACCCAAACGACCCAACAAACCCCAAGAACCGAAACCAACGAAATCAAGATAAACGGACCCCTTA
This sequence comes from Phalacrocorax aristotelis, assembly GCF_949628215.1. Lineage (NCBI taxonomy): Eukaryota > Metazoa > Chordata > Aves > Suliformes > Phalacrocoracidae > Phalacrocorax > Phalacrocorax aristotelis. Next base: position 103,124,599 of record NC_134276.1, read on the forward strand.
TTCACTCATGAGGCTTACACAGTACAAGTGCACGGACGGAAAGCTCAGGCAGAGCGGGCTTGCGTCGCTATCGTTGAACGGCATATTTACAAATCCCGAACCAGAAAGAAAACCGGAAAAAAAAACCTAAAAGCAAAACAAAATCAATTAAAAAAAAAAAAAAAAAAAAAAGAAGAAACGGCGGCCGGGGGAGAGGGGGAAGGGGGAAGAAAGTGACTTTACCGGCTACACTTGCACCCGGAGCCCCGCTGCTCCCCGCCAGTCCGCGGCGCGGCGGCCGGCTGCTGCGGGGATGGGCTTCCCGGGGCGGGATGCGAGACCCAGGGACGGCTCCAGAGGCTCTACGTGTGGGAACGAAACCGGGATGGGAGACGGGGACGGGGGGAACAAACAAATAAACAACACCAAACGAGCAAACGAGCAAGAACCCCTCTGCACTTTTGGTTCCTCCATTTGCGACGAGCCTAGGACTATTTTCCCCTCCTAGCGAAGTTATCGACAACAAGGTAGAATTAAAAACAAAGATGATGCGCGGGCGGTTACGGGTGTCGGGGTGGTTTCCCCGCCGTTTGGGGAGCAGGACAGACCCCGGGCCGGGCTCCATCCCCTCCCGCCGCCCCTCCGACGGCCCCGGCAGCGGGACGGGACGAACGGGACGGTGGGCGCACACCCCCACCCACCCACCCACCCACCCACGCGCTGCCGCCGGAGGGGCGCGTTTGTAGGTCCTGGGGGTGCCGGCGCGGCGCGGGGGGGCGGCGCGGGGGGGCGGCCCCGGCCAGGGGCTCATTTGGTGTCGGTGGCTAATCTGGGGAGGCTGGCGGTGCCCATGCCGGAGACGTGGTGGTGCGGCGGGGCCGACACCTGGCACATGCTGCAGGGGCAGGGCATCCCCCCCCAGTGCTGGAAGCCGCTGCCCAGCGGGGCGGCGGCGGCGGCGGCGGCGGCGGCCGAGGGCGATTTGAGGAGCCCGTGGGGGGGCCGGATGGAGCTGACGGCCGAGAGGCCGGAGCCGGGCAGGGAGGCGCTGGAGACGGCGGCGGGGGGCAGGATGGGGTGGTGGACGGGGTGCGAGGCGGGGTGGCCCGGGTGGCCGGGCAGCGGGGCGGAGTGGGCGCCCATGCCGCCGGGGCAGGCGGCGGGGTGGAAGCCGGCGTGGTGCCCGCCGTAGATCTCGCTGACCAGGCGCTTCATCTCCTCCAGGGAGTTGGTGAGCATGAGGATGTAGTTGCGCGCCAGGAGGAGCGTGGCGATCTTGGAGAGCTTGCGCACCGACGGGCCGTGCGCGTAGGGCATCACCTCCCGCAGCCCGTCCATGGCGATGTTCAGGTCGTGCATCCGCTTGCGCTCCCGGCTGTTGATCTTCAGCCGCAGCTGCTGCAGCTCCGGCTCCGTCATCTGCTTCTTGTCCTTCTTGGAGGAAGAGGAGGACGACGACGACGAGGAGGACGACGAGGACTTGAAGCCCAGCTTGTCCACCACCACCACCCCCGCAGCGCTCATGGCGCTGCGCAGCTCGGCGCTCAGCTCCGGCGGGGAGTCGCTCTGCGTGGAGCTGGAGACGGTGCCACCCGTGAAGCCCCCGCCGCTGCCTTTATTCCTGGCCGTGAGGAAGAGGTCATCGGGCTCCGGGGAGGACGGGCGGCTGGAGACCAGGCTGGCGTCCGAGTCCATGGCCCGGCGGGCGGGACGGCGGCGCGCACCGGGCTGCCTGCGGGGAGGGGAGAGAGCCCGCAGGCGTCCCGGGTCAGCCCCCGCGGAAACTTGGCGGGGCGCCCTCGGGGGGGCGCCTCCCGTCCCGTCCCGTTCCCTCCCGTGCCCTCGTCCCGTCCCTCCCTCCGCGCCTCTCCGCCGGGCCGGCGGTTCGGGGGATGCCGCGCCGGGGTGCGCGGGCGCGGGGATCGCTTACCGTGCGCGGGGGCGGCCGTGCGGAGCGGCGCGCCGTGACGGGCGAGCACGGCAGCAGCGCGCACCTTGCGGCGGCGGCGGCCGCGGCGGCTTTATAGCCGCGCCGGGGAGGAAGGGTGTCACCGGGCGGGAGGGGGGCTGCGCCAATCGGCGGCGGGGCGGGGGGGGGGGGCGACCGGGCGGGGGGGCGGCTGATGTCACCGGGGCCGGTCCGGCTCGATGGGGCGGGCGGACGGACGGACGGGGGGGGGCGAGGGCCGGCAGCGGCGCGGGGAGCCCGACGGGGGGGCGCAGTGGGGGGGGAGGGACTTTTGTCAAATCCATAGTAAAATGCAACAATGACAGCGCCGGGAACAGCTGTTGGGGGGGGGAGGCGGGACGGGACGGGGATGGGAGCAAACAGCCCCTGGCTCCGGCGCCGCAACGCACTCGGGGAGGCCGCGCTGCCCGGCTCCCGCCAGCACGTCGGTGTTTCCCCGCGGCCCGGCCCGGCCCGGCCCGGCCCCGCCGGGAAGCGCTCAGCCCCGGCCCCGCCACACGCACCGGCCAGCCGCCGCGTTTCCCTCGGCGGGTGCCCCCCTCCTGCCCCCAGCCCCGTCCTTGTTCCCCCGTTAAGTGCTGCAAAAGGAGGCGGAGGGGGAGGGGAAAAAAGTGATTTCGGCCACCCCGTTCCGCACGAGCGGATTTCCCCGCGGAGGCCGCCGGGCGGTGCCGGGCAGCGCCGGTCCCAGCGAGACCCCCCGGCACCGACCCCGCAGCGACCGGGAGAAGAAACCGGAGTCTCCACCAAAACCTATCTCCAAACAACCCTCCAGCAAGACGGGGGCAGGAGAGAGGAGAAAGAAAGAAAGACATTAACAAAAAAGTGACTTTCGGAAATGCCTCCCGCCTCCCTCCGCGACTCGCCCGTCTCCCGGCGAGCCCCTTCGCTCTGGCAGCTCCGTGCAACAGGGCCGGGGCTTCCTCCCACCGGGGTAAATCTCCCCCCCCACCCCCGGCCCCTTCTTTGCCTTTGTTGTATTATTTTTACACCCGTGTGTTTCCCAGCTGGCCCGGCAAGCCTCAACCATCCGTTAAATATGTATTTAAAACGTTAAGAAGTGAAGCGTGGAAATGTGTTTCCCAACGGTTGCGGGGATGATCCGTAACAGGTCAATTAGGAAAATCTGTCCCAGCGACAGCCGGGCCCGCCGCCGCCCGCCGCACGGCGTGTGTCCCGCTGCCGCCCGGCCCGGCCACCCGGGGCGTGCCCCGGGCTCCCCACTCACCCCCCAACCCCCCAACCCGCGGCCGACCGGGCGGAGGGGCCGCCCTCCCGCACCTGCTTGCGGAGCTGCGGAGCCCGGCAGGGGGGATGCTGGGGGGGGACCCGACATCCCCCCCCCCCACCGCCCCGGGGGATGGAGCGGGGGGGGGCGGGGACGAAGGTGGGGGGAGCTGGGGCCGAGCCCTGGAGGTGAGCAGCGGGACGGGGAGCGGGGAGGGGGGGGGGACGCGTCTGTGCAAACTTTGCATTTATTTCATGGTCGGGAAGCAGCGAGGCGGCAGCGGGAAGCCTGCCTCTGCCTTTTGACTGATGGCTCTATACGGCGCATTGTTGGAGCCGCATAAAGCAGGGCAACAACGAGCACAACTAATTAAGCCCCGACGCCTTTCCCCCGGCCGCCGGCTCCGGGCAGCGCCCGGCCCGGGGAGAGGGAACGGGGCCCCGGCCGGGCCCGGCGGCGCGGCGAGAAGGGGGCGGCCGCCCCCGGGGCCGCGGGGTTGGGGCGAAAACGAGGGAAGCGCCGGCACCGCTCGTCTCCCTCCCGCCTCCCCGGGCTCGGTAATTTTCCTTCTTCAATGGTCGGACCCGCTGCCCCTCCGCACACCAAAAGGATGGGGGGGGGATCTCGTCCGCCCCGTCGGGTTTGCGGCACCCGCGGCCGCGGGCTCAGCCCCGGGGACAGGGTTTCACCAGCCACTTCATCACCCCGGGGCCCGCCCGGGCCCCCGCCCGGGCCCCCGCCCGGGCCCCCGCCCGCTCCGCAGACTAGGGGGATCCCGCTCGGCCCGAAGCGCCGGGAGCCCCGTGGCGGCTGGGCAGGGGTAGGGGGTCTGGAGCAGAGGCGGGGTGACCTGCTGGGAGAGGCGGCGGGGGGGAAGCGGCGAAAAGCCGACGGCCCCTGCCCCGGGGGAGCGGGGATGGGCAGCGGGAGGAGGCGCGGCGAGGGCTGCCGAGTCTCTGGGGCTGGGCTGCGCCCTGGGCAGGCACTTCTCGCAGCGCCTTGGGGATCCTGGAGAGGGAGGAGTGGGCAGCGGACTCCTCCTTTTTCCTTTTCCTTTTCCTTTTCCTTTTCCTTTTCCTTTTTTCCTTTTCCCCTTTTTTATTTTTTCCTCTTATCATTTTCCTTGTCCTTTTTTATTTTTTCCTTATCCTTTTTTAATTTTTCCTTTTCCTTTTTTAATTTTTCCTTTCTTCTTTTCCTTTTCCGTTTTCTTTTCATTTTCCCATCCTCCTCCTCTTCCTTTTTTCCTTTCTCTTCCCCCCCTTTTTTTGTTTCCCTTTCTTCCCCTTTTTTCCCTTTTTTTTTCCTTTTCATCTTCCTTTTTTTCCTGTTCCTCTTCCATTTTTCCTTTTCTTGTATTTTCCCTCCCCCCTCCAGAGAGGAAATCCTGCGACGCTACCAAGGAGAAGCCAGGGTCCACATCCCTAATGGGGCGAGCGATGCCATTGATGGCCACCATGCATCTGCCTGGACGTGAACTCCGTCCTGCCCGCAGCCCGCGGGGCTCCGTGCGCAGGGGAGGGCGGCGTTTGCGCGGGGCCAGGGCGGTGGTGGCGAGGCGAGGCGAGGCGAGGTGAGGCGAGGCGGCGCTTCTCTGCCGGCCTCGTTGGCAGGAGGAGGGGGTGCAGGAGGGAAGGGTGGCGATCTCTGCCGTGAGATGTCAAAGTAAATGTCACATGTGTCCCCCCTCCCCCGATTCAATAAGGCTTGGTCTCATAAACTGCATTCTGTCGGCGCACCCCAACTTGGTTTTGACACTAAAATGGAGCAGAGCCTGTTTCCTTACCTATGAATATGTTTTGTTTTGGTTTGTTTTTTTGTTTTTGTTTTTTTTTTTAAATCATGACTGTAGGCAACTAAGGCGTGAATGAAGGCAATCAGCGAACATGATGAAGTGATAAGTTAATGAAAACCAGATGGTTGCTTTCATGTTGAAAATCATTTGGAATGTCATTAGGTTATTGTTTGGGATTGCTATTGCATATATTCCCTCAAGGCCTATGGCCCAGGGTCCTTTCCTCATGGATACCACAGAGCTACACTGAAAGTGTCCCTGCCTGGCTGTAAGGAATCCGAGGCATCTGAAGGACGAAGAGCCTGTGTGTGACCTCGGCTCCTTGAGGATTGGCAGCTGAAAACAGTTTTAATGATGCCTCGGAAACTGTCAGGCCTGATCCCCACTGCTGTCTGCCTCCCATCTGTTAGCAGGGCTGTGGGCTTGGAATTGGGCTTTGCAGCTCCAGAGCCTTTTAAACTTTTCAGCTGAGAGTGTGGGCGTCAGGGAGCCCGCTGGGGTCACAGTTGTCCCCCTCCAAGAACGTGGCAGGACCAGAAACCCCAGCAGCTGACAATGAGGACATGAGGATGTGGGGGTTGCCTGCAAGCTCTCTGCTCACTGCTTAAATGTATGAGGGGAGTCTCAGGGCAGGGAATAACTTCTCAAATGTTCAGGTTTGGCCCTTTTTTTTCTTCCCCCCCCCCCCTCTTTCTGGACTTACAAGTGAAGTCCAGCCTGCAGGTTTTGACGCTGTTCCACCTTCCCAGCTAACGTATTTGGTACCTGTGATCTCCAAGAAAGGCACCTCAGTTCACTGAGTGGGGCAGTCGCTTTTATTCTGATGGGATTCTTCTTTTTTTTTCTTTTATTTTCAGTGCTAGATTTGTTTTTGTTAACACTTGTTCGATTGAAATGTTGGAGGCACATGCTTTTTGCCAAAAACTCAGCATGTCTTCCCATTCAATCAGAGACTGGAAAAGCTTCTAATCTTCACAGGAGTCACCCAGAGGGAAGTCTCAGAAATACCAGAGCTGATGTTTGTGATATTTGCAGGATTAAAAATATGCAGGAAACAGACGATCTCCTATTCTCATCTAGCAGGAAAAAACCCTTCTTTATTTATAAACTTTTGTCACTTATGAGCCTGCTGTCATCTACAACAAAATAATTAGATCACTATTTAAAAGCCAGGCTAGATTCTGTATCTTACATCTTTCAGGCTCAGTCGCCCCTGCTCTCAAGCATGGCCACTTACTTCAACAGGACAAGACTCACACCCGTGAGATTAATGGGGACTGACTTTCTCTGACCTTAAGGCGTTATCAAAACCACCTCATCCAGACTCCTTTTAACTCTTCACTGCAGGTGTAAGACACACAACCTTTCTGACCATCGTTTGTTTTGTTTAATGCAAGGTGCTGTAGTTTTTACAAGATGTGGCATGATTTCATTTAATACATCGCTGGATAAAAAACTTTAAAGATGCAATAGCTAACTCCGTACTACCATTTTATTGCCTTAACAAAAGGCAATTCCTAAAGCTTATAAAACAGTATGATAGCTATTTTGTTTTAACAGCTGCTATGTGTTACCAACAATTCCACTTCTCATTGACAATACCATCTCCTACGGGCTAACGAGGAGAAAGAGGCTGAAACCCTAAGAGAGCCCAGTGCTGGCAGGCCTGTGCACTGCCCCGCTGGCACCTCCCGTCCTGGGCATCCTGGGCAGGCATCCGCTGACCGCCACGTTGTAAAGTGTTCAAGCTCTTCTCAAGATCAGTTTCATGCTGAGGCTTCTTTTTCAGTGCTGAGTAGAGAAATACCTGTGAGGCACTGTTTCCATGTGGCTGGCGAAGCATTTCCAGTCTGCAGAGGAGTGGGACCTCTGCAGAAATGTCACCGTGCTAGGCAGAGGTGTGCTTTGTGTCACGCCTTTCCTCGGACCCAGAGACGGGAGGTGAAAACCTGCCAGCCTCGGCTGCTGTTTAGTCCAGGTGCCGCTCTGTTACAGAGGAGATACAATGCTAGTGAAAAATTGCGTATTTAACTTTCCCCTGGCTTGATGCTGTCCGTCACGTGCAAATCCTCCCAAAATGAGCTGCCGTAGTGGGGGGAAGGAACAGTGGGAACATCTGAGAGGAACAAATCAATGCAACTGCTGAGATTGGCATTTAGGCAGACGGGGGCAAGGAAATGGAGCTGGAGAGGAAATGATAGATCTATGCTGTGATTTGCCCAGCCACACAGTTTTCTGTCCCACAGAAGGTCTGAACTGGGATCCCCCCGGACTGGGGGTTTCGCAGTGCACCGACCAACCCGGACATCAGCGGGGTTAGAAAACCACCTGCGTGTTCAATCTGCTGAGCTGGTCTGAACTGTGTTCTTCCCCTGGTACCAGCATCAGGGGCTGAGGGTGGAAAAGGAATATGTGTTTTATATAGATGGAGGGGCAAAGCAAGCCCCGGTACAATTGGGTGTATCTTCTCTGCAAAAAACTGAGTGTCCTTGTCAGGACTGAATTTAATCAAGAAAACAAGATTTTACTCTAATTTTTTTTTTCCCCAGGAAATTCCTATTTAATAGAGCATGGACTTTTAGTTCTCATTTTGAATTTCCTGTGCAGCACTTTTGTAATTTTTTTTCACATTTCACTATCTGTCTGCATGTGGCACTCTCATACTACCCTTCATCTCTTTTCTGCTTTCCATTTCTTTATTTTGACTGAGAGCTCCTTAGAAATGAGAGAGTCCTGGTGGAATTTTAGTGATGAGCAGAACATGAAAACATGGGTATGTTTTGATTCTCATACGAATGCTCTCTGGAAAAAAAATTTACCTCAGGTTATTCCTTTGTCCTGTCCCTACCCTGTGCTCAGGAGAAAAATGGTTTAAAAATCCTGATGCTGATAGATTATTGTATCTGCCTGACCGAGCCCCAAGGATTTTATTGCTGTGTGCTTGTTATGGAAATGTTTCCCCAGCCAAAGGTGTTGGTGCCCTTCGGCATGGGTTTCATATGGTGGCAACAATGGTGGGGCTCATGCCGAACCACTGGCTGGCCATGGGCATTTCACTGCCACTGTTACAGGAGACCCTTGACCCTTGGGATGGAGAAGTTCTTAGCCAATCTTGTCTTTAATGTGGAAAAAAAAAAACTATTAAAAAAGGCTGCGTAGCAAAAGTCTAAACTAGAAATTTGGTGAGATTTCTTCTTAATTTGTTGAGAGTTTTGGGGGGCTGTCGCCTTCCCGTGTCATACTGGGACTTGCATTAATCGAGTAACAGCTGAACTAAGCGTTTGGAATGAACATATCAAAGCCCCGAGTCTGTACGACACCATCTCTTGTCGCCCATGATGTCAAAGGTTGCGGCGAACGTCTCCCTTGCTTTCTGGGTGGCATTGTTCGGGAGAGTGGCCCCAGCAGATGGCCCGAAAACCGCACCTCGGCCAAGCAAAGAGGGACCACATGTGACGAACCATAGATGTCTCATTAGCAAACTGGGAAAAAAAGCAAGGATGAGAAAAAAAGATAAAAAGAATACACAAAGACATTTACATATTTACATTGTTTCTCCCTCATTTCCAATTCTCCTTTAGCTGAAGTGTCAGTGGGCTCGCTTTTCTCCTTCTGTTTGTATGTTTACTTGTGCTAAATAGATTATGATAATCAGGCACATAAATGCATGCAACTGTTATTATGGCATTTTAATCAGAGTTTTTCACTGGAAGCCTTCATTAGAATTCTCATAATCTCACTTGTTAGTGTAACAAACAGTAATAAATGCCAAGGAACTGGGATTAAGTCAGAGACATTCAGACATTAAAGGAGGAATATGGAAATGTTGTCAAATCTCCGCATTATTTATTGAAATGTCACAGAAACAGTTCAGGACTTTAAATATCTTACTCATTAGAAGGAGAGGGTGCGCGGCCACCTGAAGATAGCAATTATATTTTTTTAGGGAGTGCTGAACCATATGTCTCTCATCAATTCTTCCCAACTTTGCTGGGCTACCCAGGCACTTTCTAGCTATTTGTCCATATTTATGAACTTCATCCCTGAGATGTTTAGCTAGGAGGAGGAGTTGCTCCCAGACAGCCTGACGTGACACAGGAAGGCGATGCGCTAGCTTTTATGTGGCTCTTCTGTATCTTTGCAGAGTGATGCCCACCATACCCTCTCTCAGCGGGGGTCCCAGCTCTACCAGCTGATCATGGAGCCAAAGGTCTCTTGACACAGTCTGAGGAGGCCTCCTGACACCTCCTGCCAGCTACGCTTTGGCAAAAGGAGGGAAGCCTGCAGAGATGTGCTAGGGCAGCCCAGGGATTTACCCCACCACTGTTCCCATCAACTTGCTTTGCGGGCGCAGCTGAAGGGGCAAGATGGATATTTGTCACTGATTTTTCAGACCATAAAAAATGCAGCGCATCCCTTGAAGTCCTGGGGAAACATGTACTGTTCAGGCTGGGAGCCGAGCTGCACGCACACCTGGCCCATGCCTTCCTTGACAGGCGATGCTCACCTCCCCTCCGTGCATTAACCTGCCGCTGTGGGGAAGGGATGCTGCTCATAGCAGAAGAAACAGAAAATAGCTGCTCTTTTCATGCAACTCAGCCAACATGTTTTATACCATGCAGGCGAGGCCTCGTCCCATTGATGAATAAGCACCCACGCTCCCCGCCTCCCTGCGGGAGCGGGTGTGGAGGTGGGCTGCAGCGCCTGGCCCCCTGCCACTGCTGGCGCCTATGTAAACCACTTGAGCAGCAGAGTTATTCACAGGGGCTTCCCCCCGCCCCCCCCCGCCCCCCCTTCCTTTTGTATTTTTAAGAACAAGAAGGAAAACTGAACGTGAAAGACAACCGCTGTCATATTGGGTTCCCCGCTATTCGGCTTATGGTGGGGCATCCCTTGTGGCCATCTGAGATGTGCTCTCCCAGGTATGGGTGAGATGCTGAAGCAGGTGAGCAGCCTTAATTTTACATGTGCTGTATTTCTGCGTTCAACCAGGCAGTAGTACTGAGTTTTGCAGGAAGAGACAAAATCTCACCATGGCAAAACTCTTGTTGGCCCCAAAGGAGTGAGGACCCCAAGTTTTGCGGGGACCGCAGAGGGATTAGTTGAACCTGTACTGGAAGTGAAGTTTGAGTCTCCTTTCTGGAAAAAAGACCCATTTTATAAGAGGCACCATATAGATGCTATTTCAGATAAAATTCTGAATCAACAGCCTCGGCAAGTGTGGCAGAGAGGGAGCTGTTGTTCATGTGCCTGAGAAAGATAAAATCTGTACAACACCAGGAAAGAAAAAAATATTAACTGCTGTGCAAATGCTGTATCACCCAGGATTTTTAATACTGACTCAAATGCAAAAGACAGATGAGGGTTATCTAAAAGTACAAGATTTGATGCTTTCAATCTGAAGTTTCTGTGGTCTCTCCCTCCTTCCCCTCCTGAAATACAAACCATCCAGAGGGTTTTATGTTCACAGGAGGTGATGCGTCAGTGAGACCACTTCATTCCAAACTTCCCCCTTGAAACTTGGAGGAAATATTTTTGCAGACTTGTGTGATAGCATTTTACAGGTCTCAGTAGCTCTCTCACCCCACGCTATGCTTGAAGAGCCCCCCTCTCCGCTTACGAGATCAGCCCTCTTGTTTTGATGCCTGCCACACTGTTCATGCAAACATGGGCGCTTCTGTGCTGTAGTCACCCCTGCATTCCCATTTGAATTGCTTGAAACGTCCTCCATGGATAGTTCTGCCACAAGCTGTTGAGCTATAGAAGGATGTTCTTCAGCTGGCAGGGGTTTTATGTATTTGCTGGAAGGCAAAAAAAAAAAAAAAAAAAAGAGGAGAGATCCCTTGCTTTTGGTAACACTCTGGCAGGAGTTTTGATCTTTTGTATAACATGCTGAATTTATTACCTTGGGTTCTTCACACTGTTTCTCCCTCCACTGAGGCGGGTGGGGAGCTGTGCTTGCCTGGCCAGAGCGGCAGCCCTGACCCACTCCCATGTGCGCCTGGGCTCACTTTATGGAGACGCAGCGATTTAAAGCACATGTTTCTTTGGAACCGCTTGAAGAAAATGTTCGCAAGTGAAGATATAAATGCCTTAAATAACATCACTAGTTTTAACAGTCCCACATGAAGCCTCTCCCTGTCAATCCACTGACGATGTGAGTGAGGTCCTGGCGTGCTTTGCCTGAGCCATACGTCCTCCAAAGCCACCTCGGAGGATAAGGCTCTCAGAGGAGCTCGAAAGGTTTTGTTGCCAAAACCCCCAAGCAGCTGAAGCTCTGCTGTTTGCAGCCGCCTCTCGTGTTAGCTGCTGGGGCGCCTGGCACGGAGGTGCGAGGTGGGGCCAGGGCGGGGAAACCAGGAGGGCTTGGGAAGAAGCCTGACCTACGGGCAACGGAGAGGCTCAGGTTGAGAGATTTGTGAGGGAAAAGCTTGGGAAGGACTGGGAGCATTTGGTGAGAGAAGGCAGAAATGCAGGCTCTTGGGGGAGGGAGGGTGATGGGGGAAGGAGCGGTGGGAAAGGTGTGTTTCTGGGGGTGGGGAGTAGAGGAAAGGAGTGACGTGATGCAGCGCTGGAAGCAAGCATCTCGGGGCAAGGAGGAGGTGTGAGAGTGTTGTTGAGAAAGAATGGGCAAGGTAGGATAAAAACTGTTGAGGATGGCTCAGGAGTTTTTTGGAAAATCTAAAACAAGGAGAAAACTTGTTGCCTAAGAAGGGAGAAAGTTCACAATGACTATGTAAACTGTTCTCCAGGCTTTAGAAAGGTCCCTATATTCAGAGCATGGGTTGCATGGATGTAAACCTTGCTTAGCTGTTTACAATGCAAACAAATATTATCCTGAAGATGTCCATCTATTTCTACTGGATAGGTTTTGACCTGTATGAATAGATTTGAATCCAGAAAAATCCCATTTTCTTAAAAAAGGAAAAGTATGGAAATGTAATTTTGAGGTCTACCGGCATGGACACGATTTATGCTGGTTGCCCGAATGGCCTTCTTCCCCCCATTTCCAACCCTCTTTCCTCCTATCATAACTCTAAAGAAATCCAGCCACTGCCTAGCGTGTCTTGGGCATGAAACACATCCTGATGAGGCGACCTGTGCCCTTGCTGACATTCAATATCTCCAAGAGCGCAGGCAGCTCCATACGGCCATACTCTTGTTTCACAACTTCTTGGCAAGTGGCTGGCAAGATGGAGCGAGGTGCTCTTACATCAGCTCTGCATCCCTCATGACACCAGAAAAAGGGCTGAGGACCCCGGGGGTGGCATGTAGGGCCACAGGGAGCTGTGCCCCCACACCTGCACTGCTTTGCCCATCCTTTACTGGATACACAGGGGTGATTTCACCTGTTTGCCATTCAATGCCTGGTCTGTGCAGCTCACCCGATGCTACCAGGTTGAGATCAGACACCTCTCGTGTGTTGCATGTATTTCCCTCTTGCTTTGTCGTGGGCATTTGTGCCAGCTAAAGTATTTCAAGGCTTGTTCTGCCTGTGGAAATGCTCCTCTTTGGCTGCAAATCTCTTGCAGCGTGCCTGCCTGGGCGATTAGCAGGGGTGCAAGGCTCGCCTGCTATCATGACTGCAGGCATGCGTAATTATGAGGTGCTGAGTAAGAGACGTATTTTTGCTTGAGTGAAAGGCAAGGATTTCTGCAGCGTGACAGCCTCTGAGGCCCTGGGTCTGACTCAACTGTTTTACTTGCTGGAGCGCTCTTTGCTTTCTCTGGCCAGGAGGCCTCTTTCTTTCTGCCTCTCTGTCTCCGCTCTTGGTTTTCTTGGGCTTCCTGGGTGGTGGTGGAGTTGTGATGTCTTGAATACCAATAGTGAAGCTGAACATATGTGAACCTTTCCTAATCCTGCTAATCTTCCTTCAAAAACCTTTCTGAAAGTGTAGGCAACATCCAGATTTAGGGGAAAAAAAAAGGAAAAAAAAAAAAGCTACTGAGCATTTTAATGACAAATAATCTTTGTAAAGGGGGAGGGGGTTTTTGCCTCAGCTGGAGATGGAGCTTATGAACTACAGCAGGTAGAAATAACTGCTGTATTACCTCATGTAATCTCTGCTATTCAGGGTCAGATTAGGCCTGAATGAGAGACGAAATAGACTTCTTTTTTAAACCAGGGACTTTGTCCCCACAACGGCTATTAGGCAGTAATTAGTTGTGACACAGAATTACCAGCTGCACAATGGCAACCGGAGCCTTACAAGTCCTTTGAAATAGCTTGGAGGAGCTGAATAGATGCTACTCTCAATTTTTAAATTCTGCTCAGAGGTAGGAATTACTGCCTTCCCTCCCGTGCACCGTTTCTCTCCTGGCTTACATGGTACATTCATCAGACAGGGGGCCAGTACCAGTCGAAATTTGGGTGTTCCCAGTCAGCCATCCCACTGGCTGCCTGTAGCTTTTGGCAGGAGGGATGAGATAACAACTTCTTCTTTGATCTCATTAGCTGTGATATTGTTGCGATGACTCGAGACTCGTGTCGACACGCTGGATGCTTTGAGACTTCCTAGAGCTTTGAAGGGGAAAATGAGACCTAATGAAATCAGTCAATGTAGAGGTAGGACAGGGCTGGGCTTGCCCATCAGTTAGGGGCTCGAGTGACTGACAAGCTGTCTCTGCATGCCACCAGGCATGCTGCACACGCGCTGCGCTTCCCAGCACACCTATGTACCGATGGCAGCCTCTGCCTTGCATCGACACTGGAGCAGACTCTAAGGTATTTGGAGTGGAGATCTGACCCAGGCCTCTGTAATATAGATTGTAGCCAGATGTGAACCTGAAACTTTTAGGTACTGGAAAATTAATATTGAGAGCTAAATCTCCATGCTGCTGCCAGTGCAGGGATGAAGGATCATACTCTGAGTCTTCAATCTAATCAGCAGCACCAACAATCCCGATGTATTGCGCCTTCCCCAAGGCAGCTCTTTGCAAACTGTTTGTTCAGCAGTAACATGACAAATGCTTTTATTCCCAGTTCCAGCTAGTACTGCAAGGCATCACGGAGGCTGAATCATAAGGCAAAAGGAAATCTCCTTCCTACCCGCTCAGTCCCGACATGCTTGCTGTTCTCAGCTGCTAATGGGCCCAAAGAGAGCAGAAGTCCACCTCTGGGGCTTGAGGTGTCCTGGGCAGTACCCGAATGAGCTGGGGCCAGTGCCGGAGCTGTATGGCCGTGCCAGCATGGTCCCCATGCCAGTGGGAAACAACACACTTAAGCCAGCAGCTGCTGGCTGAAGCCTGGGTGAATGTCTCGTCCTGGCTGCTGCGGGGAACAATGGTCTCCTGGCATCCCAGGGTGGTGGTGGTCCCCATCTATCCCCTGAGGCAGTCCTCAGTGCTCATCCCTGTGTTTGTATTTATGGGGTTCCTACTTCAGAAGTGACTTTATTTAATTTCCCGTGCCCTTCCGTGATGTTTTATGGAGGCATTGCCTTTGCCGCTGGCTACCACAGCAAGGGACACCTGGCCATCCCGCTCCTTGGTGGCCAGTGCCTCTGCTTACACCCACCAGGCAGCAGAAGGAGAGCCACTGGAAAGCAGGACAGATGCAAGTGGCATTGTGGAGGGGCCATGCTCAAGAGGCATGAGCTAATGAGAATGTGGGGTTCACTGAGAGCTCTTTGGTGTGTCCAGCAGCCTGGCCAAGGCTTTGTTAGTCCCCAGGTTGACTGGGGAGTAGCTTCAGAGGGTGGTTGGTATAGTCTACCCATATTTCGAAGAGTAAAAATACTATAGTAGGAACTATGTGTTACATATTTCATAGACAGACAACATGAATACATGCACTTTTATGCTGACATCGAAGTCCTGTGTATGGTTCCCCAAAAGAACAAGTCATAAAACCCACAAAGCCTACAAATGCCCAGGGATCACCTAACCATGGGCCGTCATGGTTTAGCCCCAGTCAGCAACCAAGCACCATGCAGCTGCTCGCTCACTCCCCCCTCGTGGGATGGGGGAGAGAGTTGGAAGAGTAAAAGTGAGGCAACTCATGGTTTGAGATAAAGACAGTTTAATAGGTAGAGCAAAAGCTGCGCGTGGAAGCAAAGCAAAACAAGGAATTCATGCACTGCTTCCCATCGGCAGGCAGGTGTTCAGCCGTCTCCAGGAAAGCAGGGCTCCATCACGCGTAACTGTTACTTGGGAAGACAAACGCCATCACTCCAAACGTTTCCGCTTCCTTCTTCTTCCCCAGCTTTATATACTGAGCATGACGTCATATGGAATATCCCGTTGGTCAGTTAGGGTCAGCTGTCCCAGCTGTGACCCCTCCCAACTTCTTGTGCTCCCGGCAGAGCACGGGGAGCTGAAAAAGTCCTCGACCAGTGTAAGCACTACTTAGCAATGACTACAACATCTCCACATTATCACCACTGTTTCCAGCAAAAATAAAAAACATAGCCTCATACTAGCTACTACAAAGAAATTTAGCTCTACTCCAGCTGAAACCAGGACACGGGCTCTGCTTTCAAAAATGAGAAAATATTTCACTTTGGTATCTAGTACTGGTCTGTCTTCCATAATGCTCATGTTTAAGTGGGAACATAGCATCTTCCTAGCATGTAAGGAAAGCACTCACCTGTGGACCTGTTAGCATGCGCCCTGTGACATCTTTTAAAGGGCCCTTGGAGCATGTTGCAACAAGGAGACAAATTATACCAGGCAGCTAAATTAAAAATAAAAGACCAGGTTTTATCACCCTTCCCCATGCTGAAAAGTACCTCCTTCCTGAAGTAGTCCTGTTGATTTCAAAGGCAACTTAAGTCTCTTGAAAGAGAGAGAAACAAAACAGGCAATATGCTCCAGTACTTAGGGCTGTAATTTGTTAATTTTTCCACAGTAAATTAATTAAAATTGGGATCTTTGATGTAAGTGCATGATAGTGTAAGATTTTCTTCATTAGGTGTTACTTTCATAAAATATCTAAACTTCAGTGTTAATTAAGAGAAAAGCTTTTAATGTTTCTAGAAAGAGAGAAAGACAATGTGCTAAAAAATTTAGGCTTAAAATCTGTGTTCCCCTTTCTAGCGATTGGAAACCAACCCGCTCCTGCTGACCTTAGCAGTCTCTGCAGAGGGAATTGGGCCCCTTCTTTTCTGCCAAAAACTGTTTTCTTCCCGTTTAAGTGTGTATCCAAATTAACAACCGAATTAGCGGCACGGTCCCTGGCTCTCGGCACTGGCCCCGATGCGGGCGTGCCAGAGGGGCAGAGCCTGACCTCGGGGCAACCTCTTGCCTTGACTTCCCACATTAATCTTGAAACCTCTTGACTTCCCAAAGTCAGCTCCTGTATTTGCACTGCAGCATTAGCATCTGCGGTGACTTGGGTTTGCTCCCGCATGCCGCTGCCTTGCTTCAGCTTCGAGATTAAGGTGGTTTATTTGTTGATTGTGCTGTCTCTTACCATTTGGAAAACACCATGTTAACCTCCCGAATAACCTCCCAAATAACTGTGGCTTAAACACTGTGCAGCCTTTCTCATGCTTTAAACCAAGGTGCAGGGCATAGATCAGCCTCTCCATCCTTGTTAGCCGTGTAGGGCTAAAAACATCACTGGGATGACCGGGACACTATTATTTAGATCTACTTAAATGTATTGCAGGCGAAGGGCTGGATGGACCTCGCTCAGTCCCAGCTGATCTATGTGGGGCAAATAACATTATGCTCCCTTACTAAGTGGGGCTGCACGGGGCCATGGAGGTTAAATGTCTTATCTGTCCCAGCAGGCGCTTGGATCCAAATGTCTTGACCGGAGGCTGGCCACTCCTGCTCTGCCAGGTATGCTTGTCCCGCTTCCCAGCCCCTCGCCTCAGTGCTTGTGTGCTGTCTTAGCCTCTATCAACAGGTACTAAATATGTCAAGGACTGAAGCAAGAATTTAGGGATCTACCCTCAAAGGTTTTGTTGATTTATCTTTACTATAAATCTATTTCTTCTGAGTGATCTGAAATTGATTTCAGGCTCATTCCTCCGTTCCCCCATTTGGTTGTAATTTGGGATGTCAAGGAAATTGTGTTGAAAGAAGAAGATGAGCCGATATGAAAAGGGATTATCTGTCCCATATGGGTGGAAGATGCTGGTGCGGGGGAGAAGGGAAGAGAAAATGTTTGTCTCTACATGTTTGCACATGTGCAGAGTCGGGCAGGAGTGGGCTTCCAAGAGGAAAGGAAAAATCAAAAGAAAATCCTTAGCTCAACTGAACCATCCCATCACAAGTCAGTAGCTTCGTTAAGACCATCCCTTGAGTAGAAAAGGATATACAGGCAAGCGTCCTCACATGGGAGATTTAAGTATCCGGTGTGCACTATTTTAGTATCAAATAAGGCCTTTTGCTTTCTGAGGAAACAGGCACATCTGAAAGGATAAAACAGATCCCTTTTGCAGATCTGTTGGAAAATTATGAAGTATGAATCAGGAAAAGACTTTCTCACTTTCCAGTGTTTTTCATCTGGATTCACTCTGAATGAGAGGACTTCTGAAGATTGGGACAAACTTTTGATGTCAACTTTTGCAGCTATGTATCACTTGGGTAAAAAAAGTGACAAGACACTTTAGCGTATTATCATATCCCATGTGGAATTTCTACATACTTATTATTGAGAAGGGGCTGTTTTGCCATATAAGTTTGTCACGTCTGGGAGCCCCCCTGTCCCCTGTAGTGCTCAGGTCCCCACCTCACCACCCAGCTTCTGGGGCTGGGCAAGGAGGTGCCTCTCACTGCGGCTTGACATGTCCCTCAACGAGAAGCATTTTTTGGAGCTCCTGTGTTTAACTGATGCTCTTTTCCCCACACCTCAGGCTCTCCCCTGAGCTGGATGTCCCAGCAGTTGCCCTTGGCTTCCTGCTGCCAGCCTGTCCAAGGCCACCATACATTTGGATATCCCCAGACCTCCATTTTTGGAAATTTTGCCCCAGTGGATTTGAGCCTCAGACATGCTCTGTGTTGGGCAGCCGGGGTTGTTCATACCAGGAGGCCAGGCTGCAGAGTCCTGCACCTTAGTGGGGTGAGCACTCAGCTGGAAGCTCTTGGGAGGGTGTCTTCTCACCGTTTTCACCCCTGCACTGAGAGCCTGCCCAGCTGTCTCCTAGGTCCCACCCTGGCAGCTCTTGCTTCAGGGCAGGAGGAGGGGATGTGTGGCCCTCCTTAGCCTGTGGCATACTGCACACTGGGAGTCAGTCTTATACATCCATATACTTCTTCCTCTTCCCTTCCCCACTGTCATTCTTCTAGCATGCAGCCAGGCTCCGTTTCCTTGTCTGATGTCCCCCCCAAGTCTCTTCCCAAGGTGGGATTCAGAATACTCCTGCATAGGCAGGGGTGTCCCCATCCAGAGAGGCTGGGGAAAGAGTACAGTATGACCAAAAACACTGTGCTAAAGAGCACTGAAATGGCTAACAAGAGGCAGGGGACTGTCACAGATGGCCTCTGCTCACAGGGGCGGCACACAGTCCCTCAGAGCCAGCTAGGTCTGAAGTACCAAGAGCCCCTCCGTGGAGGATGGCCTGGGCAGATAATTCAGAGCAACACAGGCAATATGAGCACAGAGCACCTTCTCACCTGGCCATTAAAGGCACGTGAGAGACAGCAAATGCCCCTCTTGTATTGACGTTTGTCCCTGGAATGCACATCAAGGAGGGACCATTCTGCTACATAGCTTCTTGCCAGTAGTGATGGTCTGAGGCTGCAGAACTAGGTGCCTACTAAAACGTGCGCATTTATTGCAAGAAGCTTGACCAAAAAAAGAGGAAAAATTAAGAAAGTAATAATATTTGCTTACAGCAGCTTGAGGAGCAAACCTGCAAGTGTCAGGCAAAGCTTACTTTGCTGTTCCTGTGCCCAGCAACTCCCGGTCCTGCTGCTGTGGGACAACTCACCGCCTTCACACTGATGATGCCCACATTGGTATGGCACGTGCAAGTCAGAGGCTAGAGCGTAGCTGTGATCCAAGGGTTTTAAACCCCTCTGCACCTCCATCTCTCTCCTGCAGGCAGTGTCTCAGAACTGAGCCCTATTATCCTCTCTTGGGGCTGAGGACCTTGCTCTGCTTTCTGCCCACACATCCTTTGGTTCTGCCTCCAGCTGGGTGGTGTTTCGTGCCAGACCTTGTGCAGGGGTGCAGATGTGCAGACCTTGTGCCAGACCTTGTGCAGACGTGATGAGGTACAAACAGGCCTGAAGGCTTCTCCCTTTCTGGGCACTGTGATTTGCCCCGTCCCCAGGGATGCTGCACAGTTTAGCTGCATGCCTCTAGATGCGGAGACCATGACAGCCTGGCCATGGGAGGTCTCTGCCTCTGCAGGGTGCAGTGGTGGCATTCACTTCTGTGGGGCAGTGGGAATAAGAGAGGAGAGAAAGACTTGCAGTCTGTGCTTACCGCTTGGCAGATGAGATCCAAAGCTGATAGTGTTATCTTTCTGGACACCACATTATAGGTCCTGTGTTTCCAGTCTGGGAACAGTTCCCTAAACAAACATATTTGATGGACATACACAGTCTCTTAGCTGAAATCACTCAGGCCCATCTGTTAAGATGGCATAGTGCCCACTCCCAAGTTGGTGAGATGTTGGCCATAGGGCAAAAATACCAAGTAACCATGGGTTTAACATGAACACCCATAAGTGTAATAATTTAAACACTTTCCATCTCTGAGGACTCTGCGACTCCAGCCAACGATGCCACAGCATTGCTGTCTTCTTCTTTGGGCTTTTCCCTGCAGGCCACTAGTTTCAGATACCAGCCCCAGGGCTGCTCCCCAGATGCAGGCAAGAAAGAGTGGACTTTTGTCCACCATTGTGCCATGGAGGAACAGGGAGGGTGCTTACCCTGAGAAAACCTCCCATGTGCTTTGTGTGTGTTGTACATGCTGATCCAGGAGCCAGGAGGAAACTCTATTTCCTTAAGCAGAAGACCTTAAGGAGCTTTCTGAGTAACAGTATAGCTGATTAGCAAGGGAGCTTGTAATACCTGCATGTAGTGGGCAAAGGCAAACTGGTTTGGGTACACATGTAGACCAATAATCAGGGTGTTCCATGTCCTCCTTTGAGTCAGCGAAGCTAGTCTCCTCCTGCAATAGCCCAAGCTGCAGACTTTAATACATCTACAGCACTGTCACCAGTTTTCTTAATGTGGTGCAGCCTCTTACCCCTGTGGCTATATCGATTCAGCCTGCCTCTGTAATCTAACCCAAAGTCACTTATGTCAACAACAAGGTATTTACTTGGAAAAGCTCTGACAGTTTAACAGAGCTTCTGTGGGGTTTTGCTTGATCTTTACTTGTTTGGGTTGTCCAAACCAGAACAACTTTTTGAGAAGACTAGCTTTCCTCCTGCTCCATAGCCTTGAAAATCCCTCTTTCAGGATGTACTGTTTGCCAGCATGGTGGCTGCTAGTTTGAGGTCCTTCTCAGAAATAACCACTCACCCTGTGGGTCGCAGACTGTCCCACTAAAATGGGAATGAAGAAGAGCTTCCTCCAGGGAAGAGCCACCACTGGAGGGGACCCAGGAGAACATATATTTTTTTCTGCTTGGAGCGTTACTAGAAAAGCTGTCCAGCTTTTTTTTTAGGGTTGGCAAGCATGGAGCAGAAAGGGAAGCCAAAGGAATTCATGGCAGCAATACTAGCAATGCTAGCACTTAGTGCACTGAGGAAACTTTTGGCATTTCTAATAAAACATGATCGTTATGTATCTACTGCAGCCAAAACGTGTGATTGTGATGATGCTATCATTACTGCTCTGGAGCTGGAAATTGGCCTAAGCCCAGTGAAGTTAACAGAGCAATTTTGTTCTTTGTAGTAGCGATGATGATATGTGAGCACCTTTCAGAAAAGCATTCAGGAAGGTATTTACCTGATACTGGTCAGTTGCCAACAGATGATGACATTGTGTGATCTAAAATAGCTTCTTTAATTTTTCAACTGAAGGACTGAAAAACAGTTTAATTTTTTAAGCTTCACACAAGTATCACTGATGTGAGATCTCTCCCTTGGCATATCTATGTGTATCAAATACTCCGTATTCCCTGTAAAACTGCACCAGAGAACTAGAGCATCACAGAAATGAGAATGTCATCCGGAAGCACATGAATGCAATTGAATCATTTAGGTGTGAAGAATGTAAATTGTTTTACCCCAGCTAAGGATTGGACTTGCTAACTGGGACCGTAACTCACTTGTCTTGAGCAAACAGAGTTTTCCTGTCTCAGTTTCGCGGAGCTCTCCCCACTTTGGCTGATCTCTGCTCACCTGCCCGCCTTGCTGCCTCATGTAGCTTATAATTGAGATGAAACAGAAGGCATGGGTCACACTTCCGTGGGTTTTATAAGGCCCAAATCAAGTTAAATATGATCAGTTTTATATAAGCAATAGCGAAAAATAAAGCGGTCAGTTGTTGGGAGGGGGACACCCCTGTATTGCCCTTGTATTTAATACTGTGTGTGTATTTGTCAAGAGAGCTTTGTACCAAAGATGCTCAACTTTAAATCCAGATAAAGATATGCCCCTGCAGAGAGGCTTTTTGTTTTGTTTTGTTTTGTCCTTGGGGAAGAGTGAAAGTCAGTGGCCTGGCTGTATCTTCTCTGGAGATGTTAAACTTCTTACTGAGCTTTTTACTAGTCCCCTCATAGCAAAACGTGGAATTTTTTAAAAAAGACACTTCTAGCAGCTCTTAGTATTTACTACATAATGGCATCGCCTTTTGGCTGTTCTCAGCAGTCTGTGTTAATGCATCTGTTTGGACTGTTGCACTATATTGCCAGTGCAGGAAACATAAAACTGGTACAGCTTTTTTAAGGAAGCAGTACTTTTTTTTGCAAGTAGTAATAGAGTGGGGCAAAAACGTGATCAAGCTGCATTAGTTTCTGTGCAAAATTCTTCTGCTGCAAGCCTGAATGCGCCTTTCCCAACGCGTGACCCAACAGGAGTAAAGACCCCTAATTTATTGGAGGGGTGCTCTTTCAGTTTGTGTTTTATTGGTAATTTACAATGCCGAATGCCCTCATATTCACCTTTCCCTCTTCTCAAGTAGGTGAACACAATGGAATTGTCTTGGTTGCAGAAAAAGGGATGCTTTCTCTGAGCATGCCCCATTAATTGGGAACCGGCAGACAACTGACAGGAGTGCAGTGGGTGTGATTATCAGCGCCGGATGAGAGCCATTAACAAAATGGAGAGTGTCATCTTCAGAGCACAAATATTTTCCCTCGCCATAATACCCTCTCAAGGGGACCTGAAGTGGACCCGCATTGTCCTGCGTGCTCCCAGCCCCACCGCCAATCATTTTTTTTTTCATGACTGCCAGGGTTTTCGGCGCCCGCGACGGAGCGAGCGCGGGGCAGCCCAAGAGATGCAGGCACTTAGGGGCTATTGTACTTTCTCCCTTTGGACAAAGTGTCCCTTGGCTCTTCTGTGCTGGCCCCTGGAGCCACATCGATAACTGAAAACCAGAGGAATAATATCCTGGGCTTCACGCCGGCATCTCCCAGAAGCATTTCCAGGATCAGGAAGATTTTTCTTAGATGAACTGGTTTGGGTTTAATTCCATCCCTGCTCGCTCTCCCCTTTTTTCTGCTCCCCTCCCGGCAGAACAGAGGATGGGTTTGTCACCCTGAATCGGGAGGATTGTTTCACATCATCGGGCCATTCATCCTCTCCCCTCCCCTGTTGTAAAACACCAGCGCCGGCCTGGGGAACAGTGGGGGCATTGTGCGACAGCACGATACCACCCAGATTTTACCTCGGCCCTCTCCGATCCCGGGTTTTGTTCCCCCTCAAAAGAAAGCATTTGCTCGGGGGAGGGGAGGGGGTGTTCCTATTGCTTCCACTAACACGGAGGTTAAAGGAAAGATTGATGGGAGAAAGTTCACCTAGAAAACCAGGATAAATTTCTGGCTGGCCAAGGCCAGTTGTTTCATTGTCCGGGGGCCATGTTTTTTGTTAATTATCTCTCACTCTCGCCTTTTATCGAGGAAACTGGCAGCAAAGCACAGAGAAAGGAACAGGATATAGAGGTCAGCAGGTCCCTTTTGGCCACCTAGGTATTCCATTTTAAATGCGGAGGGCAAGTGAGGCGCAGGGTGAGCTTTTTGGGTGGGGGGAAATGGGGACCATCAAAATAATAACTGGGGGTATTACCCGGTATTCACACCCAAAACTCCTACTCCTGTCCCCAAGCTGAAAAAAAGAAAAAAAAAAAAAAAAGGGAAAAAATAAAAAGAAACACTGGAAAGGGACTTTTTCTTTCTTTCTTTCTTTCTTCTTAAAGGGAGGAAAGTTGCTTCAAACAAGACCATGTTGTCAAGGAAATAAACCTTAGCGAGGGTAGGCATTAAACACACAGCTGCTGGACTTGGCCAGCCCTTAGACACTGGTGGTAATGACAATGATTCTTGGTGGCAGCAAACCAGATCTAAACATAAATAGGGCTGCATGAAAGGAGAGGAAATGGAACAAAACAGTTCCTCGGGTACCACTGGCAGAGGAATAACATCAATTTCGATTAAAAAGCAAAAGAATTCTCCTGTTTCCACACATTAGTAAAGGCATGCAAATTCATAACTCACCAACAATGTACCTTTGAAATGCAGCTGCACCCCACAAACAGGGCCTTTCTCCCTGCAGAGAAGCAGCCCTGTTTTAAGCAGAAAGAAAACAACTATTGAAAAAGCCAGAAGGGTCCTTAACAGTGGGGAGGGGTGTTGGGGAGAGGTGGAGGAAATGTGTTGGGTTTGGCAGATGCGGGAGATCAGTGTTTCCATATAATGGAGCCTTCATATCTGGTCATTCCCAACAGAAATGGTGCTTCTCAGGATCCGCCGGCAGGTTGGCCTCAGGCAGCTCTTGGCAACACCAGGTGTGGATGGGGGATTTCCATGGCCTGGGGGCTGCGGCCAGTGGAGTTGGAGGGACAGAGGCGCTCCTGGGGTGGGCAGCACAAAGCCTGCAGTGTCCCTGTCTGCTCTCCTACCCTCCCTGAGAAAGCTGCTTCTCTCACTGACCTTTTGGCAGGGTCAGCATCCCCATGCTGCTCTGGCTGAATGGTCCCAGGTAGACATCTTTCCTACCTGCCACTGCTGGAGACATTGCAGGAAGCATACCAGCTCCTGCGGTTGCTCCCTCCAGCTGCCCGCTGCTGGTCTCCGACCTGGCATGTCGGCATGGCACCACCCATTGCCTGTTGTGGGTGGACTGATATTACCTGAGTAGTAGCACTGTCAGTGGTACAACTTCTTAAAGGAGCACATATAAATAAACTGTACTGCACCCAAAAGATATGTTTAATACGAAATGAGCAAAAAATCAAGCCTGACTTACCAGGCTTTTTGCTCTATCTCTTCCATTCTTTGTTCTGGAGGTAGTGGGTCTCCTGGCAGAGGTGTCAGCCAACTTCTCAAAGAGCAACACTGACCACTTGCTACATAGGCACCTCCAAATCACCTGCTCAAGGTTGCTGGGACCAGCTGGAAGGTGCTCAGCCCCCATGTTCCTGCTAAGGCAAAGCCCTTGCTGGAGTGCAGGGGTGTTTGAGCACCTATGGAAGACCTTCTGGGGCAGCTTACTTAGCATGCGGGGAGGGGTCCTTCTCTCGCCTTGTTTTACAGGTGTGAGACATCATTCCCACTAACTAAATTTCATTCCAGCTGCACCAGCTCAGTGAATGTAGAGAGGATGTCAGTGTTTTTATGCTTGCCACACGGACTACAGCCTCTTTGAAAAAGCATGCACATCTTGAGTTAGTCTCATGAAGACTCTGGCTGGGGGAGGTCTCAGGATATGACTCATTCTCCATGAGGCAGGTTTTATTTCTGTGTCTGCCTCGTGCACTGTGCAAACCTGTCACCTGAAATACTTGCTTTTGGCTTTGTCTTCTTCATTTGATAGAAATCATTTGGAAAGAGGACGACGAGGCAGACCCACTGTCATGAAACAGTGTGGCATTTATATCTGGCAGACAATACCATAATTATTGGTCAATGATAAAAATAAATGGTTGTCTGCTGGAGAGTCACTGCTTTTAAGCCCCTAAACTGATTGAGAGCTCTTGCCTTGTCTTACTGTCCACCATGGTGACAGCTGGGTCACTGACCGGGCCCACAAGCCCTGGCAACATCTGACAACTCTTCATTAATAGGCAGTTTTGCTGCCCTTGCACGGGTTGCCAGTGTGGCAAGGAGCAACTGTGGGACCATTGTCCAGGGCCAGCGGTGCGGAGGAGCAGATGTGAGGCAGTCCATGCATGCAGACACAGGGGACTTCTGCTGCAGGGCTGGATGTGGTGATGGGGACCAGCAAAGACGTGTCCCACCTCAGTGCTGCTGGAGATTAATGGAACTGGCACTGGTAAGCATCCCAGCCTCGTTAGAGGAAGGATGGCCTTTGACTCCCTCCGGTCATGGAAAGCTCCTGGGAGCTGCTCATGAAGACCTTTAAGAAATGAAACGCTGGGCTGGCCCATGTGTGTCTCCCTGCAACGATCTAAAAAAACCCTTCTTATGTGACTGAGCAGAGATCTGAAGCACATGGCCCCACACAAAGCCAAAGGGAAGGGGGGCTCATGGCAGGGCTGTGGAGACCCCTCCGGTGCCATGTGCCCTTGCTCATGTGCCCAGGCTGTGTGATGGGGCTGGGACCATGGTGCAGACCCTGTTCCAGTAGTGCTGTTTCTACCCCTGGGCTGATGTCCCCACTGCCTTCACTTCCAACCTACCCTAATGACTGGCGAGAGAGGGCAGGGAAAAGCTGCCCCCCCCGGGATCCAAACAGAAAGAGCAAACAGCCTGGTTATGGCCATGTCTGGCTGACCAAGGAGCTTCATTTCTCCCCGTTAGACATCTCTGGGCATAAGTACTGTCGTGTGGCTCACCGGAGGGGGGAAAGCAAGTCCCGTCAAGCTGCAGGGGGTACAAACCGGGACAGCTTGACATTTGTGTAAGACAGGGTCAGGACATTGTGTCATCCCGGTGCACCGTGTGCTGTTCGGCTTCCCTGCCAAACACCAGATGCAAATGAGACGGCGATGGCGGGCCCTCGGGAGAGCCCACCTGGCTCGGCGTCTGCGCTCTCCGGAGGGAGCCAGAGCTGCAGCGGCAGGGGGAGAGCCCCTGCCGGGCTGGGCCAGGCTGTCCCCTCTCTTCCACCAGAGGTGTAGGACTCAGCTCCCCAAGGTGGGGACCGAGGCAGTGTCTGGGAGAAGATATGAGACCTGTCACATTGTGATAGCTTCCCCTCAGTGATGAGCCAGAAGAGCTCAGTCTTCTCATCCATCTCCTCCCAGGATGTGAGGGTACATGCCGGGAGGTGGCAGGCAGAGTCACCTCCCTGGCCAAGCTGTGTCAGCAGCCACCTACCACGGGAATGTGATCCCCAGCTGGCTGGTTTGTATAGTGTTGGGTTAGTTGTGAGCAGAAATGGCTTTAAACACCGCCATAGAAATGTGAGTTTTTTGTTCCCCTAATTCAGCTGTTAAAGACCTCTTATCACAAAACAATGTGCAGTTCCTGCTTTTGTCTGGCATCACCTTCTGACAGGTGCCTTCTTGCAGGTTTGGCTTCATTCACCCTCTTTAAGAACTAACGTATGCTTGTCCATGTCTTCCAAACATAACATTTGAGTTTCCTTTGTTCTTTTTTCTCACAAAATCCCTCTGCTTCATTGTAGGCTATTATTTGTTCATCACTGTTTCACTATTTGTGATGGCATCTTACGTGCTGGGTCGTTTCCATGCAGAGAAGCCTCTCTGGCGTCCCCAAAGACCTCTAGATTGAAGGAATGTATACCAGACCTATGTGAGCCTGACCCATGGCTAAAGTTAGTAATGGAGTGAAATTCAGGGCAAATATCAAGTATCTGGAAAGACCACTTCTTTTATCTTGCTGAACTTTCCCTGCGCTCTACCCTTCCTCAGTGGCTCTCCTCACTTATGTAAGCTGTGCAACCAGCTTCTAAAAATGCTTCTAATTACATCCTGTCTCCTCCTCCTTTCTGAAGTAATTTGCAGTGTTTGCTCCCCTATATGGTTTGCCTGTTTTATCTTTTAAATGCTCCTCTCCATAAGATGGAGATAGCATACAGGATATCTCCCCCTCCTCTAGTTTCCTTTCTAAACACTATGCAGAAGGGCAAGGTACTTTTATGGACATGTGATGATGCAGCATGCACAGCTGCCCTGCCTCTCCACCAATATCTCAGTTGGTCACTAAGGGGAGGCACAACCTGCCTGTCCCGCAACAGCTCCTCTGGCTTCTCCTTCTTCCACAAGCGTCCTCAAGGCCTGTCCTTCTATGTGCAGCTCACTTATTGCCCCAGGTCCCCAAGGCTGCAGCCCTGTACTTGGCAGCAGATGCCCACACTTCCATCTTCCCAAAGCTCAGCGAGGAGTGGGGTGCTTTGCTGCAGGGGCTCTTTCTCTGGGGTGGTTGCACATGGCCTTGGTCCTTAATATCAAAATCAGGACAGGCTGTTGGGATCGCTGGAGATGCAGCTATTTACCCCAGCGGCAGATGTGGTAAACTAGCTATGAGAAGCCTTCACATCCCTGCCCAGCTAACAGGTATCCTTTGGGATTATTTTGAAATTGCACATAGCTGTGCTCTCCCTGCATGCTGTTTCTTTCAGTGGGCAGAGACAATCTCTTCTGCAGAGAGAACCTTTGACCAAGCCTTCACTTTGTATTTCTCTTTGCCAAGCCCATATATTTCTTTATTCCTGTTTCTTAATAAATATTTGAATCCTTTCCCTTTGGAAAGAAAACTCTTTTGTGTTGAAAGGAAGAAACTGTAAGCTCAGGAAAAAAAAAAAAAAAACACCAAACAAAAAATCCTTTTATATTATCTTTGGATTTTTTCTGTTATCTTCTTTTCTCTTTTTTTTTTTTTTTCATTTTCTCTTGAATCATTTTTAGTCTCTTTCTGGAAGACAGCCCCCAGTATCTCAAATGCTCTCTGCACAGGCAAGCAACCATTCGCAATCCCAGCAACTGCTGGATGCACATCATACATCCATCATTTTGATTTTAGTTACGCAAGCTAATGGGCCTGCACACAGGACTTGCAGGATGGGAGTACATGTCTGAGGCTTAAATTTCATAAGGTGGGAAGTTTTTTTAAAAAAAGATTTTCATTTGTTTTTTCCAGAAAGTTTTCAAAGAAAGAGGATTTGGTCTTTCCCCAAAGTTCAAAATCAGCCCAACAAACTGACACAGAAGAGTGCAGAGGAGAAAGCAAAAACAGTTAATATTAAAAGCTTACATAAAGGTGATATGCACCACATAAGATGAAAGCCCTATACATACACATGCATGGATGATAAAAGCGAGTGAAATTCAGGGAAAATATCAAGTATCTAGAAAGATCTTTCTTTCTTTCTTTCTTTCTTTCTTTCTTTCTTTCTTTCTTTCTTTCTTTCTTTCTTTCTTTCTTTCTTTCTTTCTTTCTTTCTTTCTTTCTTTCTTTCTTTCTTTCTTTCTTTCTTTCTTTCTCTCTTT